>NC_142286.1:2500-751287 GCF_965620075.1 Prunus avium
CAATTAGATGGGAGAAAACATCAAGATTCAAATTAGAGATTGAGGATTCGAAAGGGCAGAAAAGATCTGCAAAAACAGGACTGAACCGGTTCAGCTAACCCAGTCCGTACAGTGAGCTAGGGTTGGCTGATACAGGTGCTAGAAGTGGTCAATTTGATGGGAGAAAACATCAGGATTCAAATTAGAGATTGAGGATTCCAAAGGGCAGAAAAGATAAGCAAAAACAAGAATGAACTGGTTCAGCTAACCCTGTCCGTACAGTGAACTAGGGTTGGCTAATACAGGTGCTAGAAGTGGTCAATTTGATGGGAAAAAACATCAGGATTAAAATTAGAGATTGCGGATTCAAAAGGGCAGAAAAGATCTGCAAAAACAAGACTAAACCGGTTCAGCTAATTCAGTCCGTACAGTGAGCTAGGGTTGGCTGATACAAGTGCTACAAGTGGTCAATTTGATGGGAAAAAACATCAGGATTCAAATCAGAGATTGAGGATTCAAACAGTTAGGAAAGACCAGCAAAAACAAGACTGAACAGGTAAAGCTAACCCAGTCCGTACAGTGAGCTAGGGTTGGCTGATACAGGTGCTAGAAGTGGTCAATTTGATGGGAGAAAACATCAGGATTCAAATCAGAGATTGAGGATTCAAAAGGGCAGAAAAGATCTACAAAAACATGCCTAAACCGGTTCAGCTAATTCAGTCCGTACAGTCAGCTAGGGTTGGCTGATACAAGTGCTACAAGTGGTCAATTTGATGGGAAAAAACATCAGGATTCAAATCAGAGATTGAGGATTCAAACAGTTAGGAAAGATCAGCAAAAACAAGACTGAACCGGTAAAGCTAACCCAGTCCGTACAGTGAGCTAGGGTTGTCCGATACAGGTGCTAGAAGTGGTCAATTTGATGGGAAAAAACATCAGGATTCAAATTAGAGATTGAGGATTCAAACAGTTAGGAAAGATCAGGAAAAACAAGACTGAACCGGAAAAGCTAACCCAGTCCATACAGTGAGCTAGGGTGGGCTGATACAGGTGCTAGAACTGGTCAATTTCATGGGAAAAAACATCACGATTCAAATTAGAGATTGTGGATTCAAAAGGGCTGAAAAGATCTGCAAAAACAAGACTGAACCGGTTCAGCTAACCCAGTCCGTACAGTGAGCTAGGGTAGGCTGATACAGGTGCTAAATTTGATGGGAAAAAACATCAGGATTCAAATTAGAGATTGAGGATTCAAACAGTTTGGAAAGATCAGCAAAAACAAGACTGAACCGGTAAAGCTAACCCAGTCAATACAGTGAGCTAGGGTTGGCTGATACAGGTGCTAGAAGTGGTCAATTTCATGGGAAAACACATCAGGATTAAAATTAGAGATTGAGGATTCAAACAGTTAGGAAAGATCAGCAAAAACAAGACTGAACCGGTAAAGCTAACCCAGTCCGTACTGTGAGCTAGGGTTGGCTGATACAGGTGTTAGAAGTGGTCAATTTCATGGGAAAAAACACCAGGATTCAAATTAGAGATTGAGGATTCAAACAGTTAGGAAAGATCAGCAAAAACAAGACTGAACCGGTAAAGCTCACCTAGTCCATATAGTGTGCTAGGGTGGGCTGATACAGGTGCTAGAACTGGTCAATTTGATGGGAAAAAACATCAGGATTCAAATTATAGATTGAGGATTCCGTAGGGCAGAAAAGATCTGCAAAAAGAAGACTGAACCGGTTCAGCTATCCCAGTCCGTACCGTGAGCTAGGGTCGGCCGATACAAGTGCTAGAAGTGGTCAATTTGATGGGAGAAAACATCAGGATTGAAAGTAGAGATTGAGGATTCAAAAAGGCAGAAAAGATCTTTAAAAACAAAGCTGAACCGGTTCAGCTAATACAGTCCTTCCAGTGCGCTAGGGTTGGCCGTTTCAAAGGCTACGAGTGGTCAATTTGATTGGAAAAAATATGGGAATTTAAATTAGAGATTGAGGATTCAAAAAGTTAGAAAAGATCAGTAAAAATAAGACTGAACCGGTTCAGCTAACCCAATCCGTACAGTGAGCTAGGGTTGGCTAATACACGTGCTAGAAGTGGTCAATTTGATGGGAAAAAACATCAGGATTCAAATTAGAGATTGCAGATTCAAAAGGGCAGAAAAGATCTGCAAAAACAAGACTAAACCGGTTCAGCTAATTCAGTCCGTACAGTGAGCTAGGGTAGGCTGAGACAAGTGCTACAAGTGGTCAATTTGATGGGAAAAAACATCAGGATTCAAATCAGAGATTGAGGATTCAAACAGTTAGGAAAGACCAGCAAAAACAAGACTGAACAGGTAAAGCTAACCCAGTCCGTACAGTGAGCTAGGGTTGGCTGATACAGGTGCTAGAAGTTTTCAATTTGATGGGAGAAAACATCAGGATTCAAATCAGAGATTGAGGATTTTAAAGGGCAGAAAAGATCTACAAAAACATGCCTAAACCGGTTCAGCTAATTCAGTCCGTACAGTCAGCTAGGGTTGGCTGATACAAGTGCTACAAGTGGTCAATTTGATGGGAAAAAACATCAGGATTCAAATCAGAGATTGAGGATTCAAACAGTTAGGAAAGATCAGCAAAAACAAGACTGAACCGGTAAAGCTAACCCAGTCCGTACAGTGAGCTAGGGTTGTCCGATACAGGTGCTAGAAGTGGTCAATTTGATGGGAAAAAACATCAGGATTCAAATTAGAGATTGAGGATTCAAACAGTTAGGAAAGGTCAGGAAAAACAAGACTGAACCGGAAAAGCTAACCCAGTCCATATAGTGAGCTAGGGTGGGCTGATACAGGTGCTAGAACTGGTCAATTTCATGGGAAAAAACATCACGATTCAAATTAGAGATTGTGGATTCAAAAGGGCTGAAAAGATCTGCAAAAACAAGACTGAACCGGTTCAGCTAACCCAGTCCGTACAGTGAGCTAGGGTTGGCTGATACAGGTGCTAAATTTGATGGGAAAAAACATCAGGATTCAAATTAGAGATTGAGGATTCAAACAGTTTGGAAAGATTAACAAAAACAAGACTGAACCGGTAAAGCTAACCCAGTCAATACAGTGAGCTAGGGTTGGCTGATACAGGTGCTAGAAGTGGTCAATTTCATGGGAAAAAACATCAGGATTCAAATTAGAGATTGGGGATTCAAACAGTTAGGAAAGTTCAGCAAAAACAAGACTGAACCGGTAAAGCTAACCCAGTCCGTACAGTGAGCTAGGGTTGGCTGATACAGGTGCTAGAAGTGGTCAATTTCATGGGAAAAAACACCAGGATTCAAATTAGAGATTGAGGATTCAAACAGTTAGGAAAGATCAGCAAAAACAAGACTGAACCGGTAAAGCTCACCTAGTCCATATAGTGTGCTAGGGTGGGCTGATACAGGTGCTAGAACTGGTCAATTTGATGGGAAAAAACATCAGGATTCAAATTAGAGATTGAGGATTCCGAAGGGCAGAAAAGATCTGCAAAAAGAAGACTGAACCGGTTCAGCTATCCCAGTCCGTACCGTGAGCTAGGGTCGGCCGATACAAGTGCTAGAAGTGGTCAATTTGATGGGAGAAAACATCAGGATTGAAAGTAGAGATTGAGGATTCAAAAAGGCAGAAAAGATCTTTAAAAACAAAGCTGAACCGGTTCAGCTAATACAGTCCTTCCAGTGCGCTAGGGTTGGCCGTTTCAAAGGCTACGAGTGGTCAATTTGATTGGAAAAAATATGGGAATTCAAATTAGAGATTGAGGATTCAAAAATTTAGAAAAGATCAGTAAAAATAAGACTGAACCGGTTCACCTAACCCAATCCGTACAGTGAGGTAGGGTTGGCTAATACACGTGCTAGAAGTGGTCAATTTGATGGGAAAAAACATCAGGATTCAAATTAGAGATTGCAGATTCAAAAGGGCAGAAAAGATCTGCAAAAACAAGACTAAACCGGTTCAGCTAATTCAGTCCGTACAGTGAGCTAGGGTTGGCTGAGACAAGTGCTACAAGTGGTCAATTTGATGGGAAAAAACATCAGGATTCAAATCAGAGATTGAGGATTAAAAACGGCAGAAAAGATCTGCAAAAACAAGACTGAAACTGTTCAGCTAACCTAGTCCGTACAGTGAGCTAGGGTTCCCCGATACAAGTGCTAGAAGTGGTCAATTTGATGGGAGAAAACATCAGGATTCAAATTAGGGATTGAGGATTCAAAAGAGCAGAAAAGATCTGCAAAAACAAGACTGAACCGGTTCAGCTAATTCAGTCCGTACAGTGAGCTAGGGTTGGCTTATACAGGTGCTAGAAGTGGTCAATTTGATGGGAGAAAACATCAGGATTCAAATTAGAGATTGAGGATTCAAAAGGGCAGAAAAGATTTGCAAAAACAAGACTGAACCGGTTCAGCTAATTCAGTCCGAACAGTGACCTAGGGTTGGCTGATACAGGAGCTAGAAGTGGTCAATTTGATGGGAAAAAACATCAGGATTCAAATCAGAGATTGAGGATTCAAAAGGGCAGAAAAGATCTGCAAAAACAAGACTGAACCGGTTCAGCTAACCCAGTCCGTACAGTGAGCTAGGGTTGGCTGATACAGGTGCTAAATTTGATGGGAAAAAACATCAGGATTCAAATTAGAGATTGAGGATTCAAACAGTTTGGAAAGATCAGCAAAAACAAGACTGAACCGGTAAAGCTAACCCAGTCAATACAGTGAGCTAGGGTTGGCTGATACAGGTGCTAGAAGTTGTCAATTTGATGGGAGAAAACATCAAGATTCAAATTAGAGATTGAGGATTCGAAAGGGCAGAAAAGATCTGCAAAAACAGGACTGAACCGGTTCAGCTAACCCAGTCCATACAGTGAGCTAGGGTTGGCCGTTTCAAAGGATACAAGTGGTCAATTTGATTGGAAAAAATATGGGAATTCAAATTAGAGATTGAGGATTCAAAAAGTTAGAAAAGATCAGCAAAAAGAAGACTGAACCGGTTCAGCTAACCTAGTCCGTACAGTGAGCTAGGGTTGGCTAATACAGGTGCTAGAAGTGGTTAATTAGATGGGAAAAAACATCAGGATTCAAATTAGAGATTGGGGATTCGAAAGGGCAGACAAGATCAGCAAAAACAAGACTAAACCGGTTCAGCTAACCCAATCCGTACAGTGACCTAGGGTTGGCTGATACAGGTGCTAGAAGTTGTCAATTAGATGGGAGAAAACATCAAGATTCAAATTAGAGATTGAGGATTCGAAAGGGCAGAAAAGATCTGCAAAAACAGGACTGAACCGGTTCAGCTAACCCAGTCCGTACAGTGAGCTAGGGTTGGCTGATACATGTGCTAGAAGTGGTCAATTTGATGGGAGAAAACATCAGGATTCAAATTAGAGATTGAGGATTCCAAAGGGCAGAGAAGAGAAGCAAAAACAAGAATGAACTGGTTCAGCTAACCCTGTCCGTACAGTGAACTAGGGTTGGCTAATACAGGTGCTAGAAGTGGTCAATTTGATGGGAAAAAACATCAGGATTAAAATTAGAGATTGCGGATTCAGAAGGGCAGAAAAGATCTGCAAAAACAAGACTAAACCGGTTCAGCTAATTCAGTCCGTACAGTGAGCTAGGGTTGGCTGATACAAGTGCTACAAGTGGTCAATTTGATGGTAAAAAACATCAGGATTCAAATCAGAGATTGAGGATTCAAACAGTTAGGAAAGATCAGCAAAAACAAGACTGAACAGGTAAAGCTAACCCAGTCCGTACAGTGAGCTAGGGTTGGCTGCTACAGGTGCTAGAAGTTGTCAATTTGATGGGAGAAAACATCAGGATTCAAATCAGAGATTGAGGATTCAAAAGGGCAGAAAATATCTACAAAAACATGCCTAAACCGGTTCAGCTAATTCAGTCCGTACAGTCAGCTAGGGTTGGCTGATACAAGTGCTACAAGTGGTCAATTTGATGGGAAAAAACATCAGGACTCAAATCAGAGATTGAGGATTCAAACAGTTAGGAAAGATCAACAAAAACAAGACTGAACCGGTAAAGGTAACCCAGTCCGTACAGTGAGCTAGGGTTGGCCGATAAAGGTGCTAGAAGTGGTCAATTTGATGGGAAAAAATATCAGGATTCAAATTAGAGATTGAGGATTCAAACAGTTAGGAAAGATCAGGAAAAACCAGACTGAACCGGAAAAGCTAACCCAGTCCATACAGTGAGCTAGGGTGGGCTGATACAGGTGCTAGAACTGGTCAATTTCATGGGAAAAAACATCACGATTCAAATTAGAGATTGTGGATTCAAAAGGGCAGAAAAGATCTGCAAAAACAAGACTGAACCGGTTCAGCTAACCCAGTCCGTACAGTGAGCTAGGGTTGGCTGATACAGGTGCTAAATTTGATGGGAAAAAACATCAGGATTCAAATTAGAGATTGAGGATTCAAACAGTTTGGAAAGATCAGCAAAAACAAGACTGAACCGGTAAAGCTAACCCAGTCAATACAGTGAGCTAGGGTTGGCTGATACAGGTGCTAGAAGTGGTCAATTTCATGGGAAAACACATCAGGATTAAAATTAGAGATTGAGGATTCAAACAGTTAGGAAAGATCAGCAAAAACAAGACTGAACCGGTAAAGCTAACCCAGTCCGTACTGTGAGCTAGGGTTGGCTGATACAGGTGTTAGAAGTGGTCAATTTCATGGGAAAAAACACCAGGATTCAAATTAGAGATTGAGGATTCAAACAGTTAGGAAAGATCAGCAAAAACAAGACTGAACCGGTAAAGCTCACCTAGTCCATATAGTGTGCTAGGGTGGGCTGATACAGGTGCTAGAACTGGTCAATTTGATGGGAAAAAACATCAGGATTCAAATTAGAGATTGAAGATTCCGAAGGGCAGAAAAGATCTGCAAAAAGAAGACTGAACCGGTTCAGCTATCCCAGTCCGTACCGTGAGTTAGGGTCGGCCGATACAAGTGCTAGAAGTGGTCAATTTGATGGGAGAAAACATCAGGATTGAAAGTAGAGATTGAGGATTCAAAAAGGCAGAAAAGATTTTTAAAAACAAAGCTGAACCGGTTCAGCTAATACAGTCCTTCCAGTGCGCTAGGGTTGGCCGTTTCAAAGGCTACGAGTGGTCAATTTGATTGGAAAAAATATGGGAATTCAAATTAGAGATTGAGGATTCAAAAAGTTAGAAAAGATCAGTAAAAATAAGACTGAACCGGTTCAGCTAACCCAATCCGTACAGTGAGCTAGGGTTGGCTAATACACGTGCTAGAAGTGGTCAATTTGATGGGAAAAAACATCAGGATTCAAATTAGAGATTGCAGATTCAAAAGGGCAGAAAAGATCTGCAAAAACAAGACTAAACCGGTTCAGCTAATTCAGTCCGTACAGTGAGCTAGGGTAGGCTGAGACAAGTGCTACAAGTGGTCAATTTGATGGGAAAAAACATCAGGATTCAAATCAGAGATTGAGGATTAAAAAGGGCAGAAAAGATCTGCAAAAACAAGACTGAAACTGTTCAGCTAACCTAGTCCGTACAGTGAGCTAGGGTTCCCCGATACAAGTGCTAGAAGTGGTCAATTTGATGGGAGAAAACATCAGGATTCAAATTAGGGATTGAGGATTCAAAAGGGCAGAAAAGATCTGCAAAAACAAGACTGAACCGGTTCAGCTAATTCAGTCCGTACAGTGAGCTAGGGTTGGCTTATACAGGTGCTAGAAGTGGTCAATTTGATGGGAAAAAACATCAGGATTCAAATTAGAGATTGCAGATTCAAAAGGGCAGAAAGGATTTGCAAAAACAAGACTGAACCGGTTCAGCTAATTCAGTCCGTACAGTGAGCTAGGGTTGGCTGATACAGGTGCTACAAGTGGTCAACTTGATGGGAAAAAACATCAGGATTCAAATCAGAGATTGAGTATTCAAAAGGGCAGAAAAGATCTGCAAAAACAAGACTAAACCGGTTCAGCTAATTCAGTCCGTACAGTGAGCTAGGGTTGGCCGATACAAGTGCTAGAAGTGGTCAATTTGATGGGAGAAAACATCAGGATTCAAATTAGAGATTGCGGATTCAAAAGGGTAGACAAGATCTGCAAAAACAAGACTAAACCGGTTCACCTAATTCAGTTCGTACAGTGAGCTAGGGTTGGCTGATACAGGTGCTAGAAGTGGTCAATTTGATGGGAAAAAACATCAGGATTCAAATTAGAGATTGAGGATTCAAACAGTTAGGAAAGATCAGCAAAAACAAGACTGAACCGGTAAAGCTAACCCAGTCCGTACAGTGAGCTAGGGTTGGCTGATACAGGTGCTTGAACTGGTCAATTCGATGGGAAAAAACATCAGGATTCAAATTAGAGATTGAGGATTCAGAAGGGCAGAAAAGATCTGCAAAAACAAGACTGAACCGGTTCAGCTAATTCAGTCCGTACAGTGAGCTAGGATTGGCTGATACAGGTGCTAGAAGTGGTCAATTTGATGGGAAAAAACATCAGGATTCAAATTAGAGATTGAGGATTCAGAAGGGCAGAAAAGATCAGCAAATACAAGACTGAAGCGGTTCAGCTAACCCAGTCCGTACAGTGAGCTAGGGTTGGCTGATACAGGTGCTAGAAGTGGTCAATTTGATGGGAAAAAACATCAGGATTCAAATTAGAGATTGAGGATTCAAACAGTTAGGAAAGATCAGCAAAAATAAGACTGAACCGGTAAAGCTAACCCAGTCCGTACAGTGACCTAGGGTTGGCTGACACAGGTGCTAGAACTAGTAAATTTGATGGGAAAAAACAACAGGATTCAAATTAGAGATTGAGGATTCAAAAGGGCAGAAAAGATCTGCAAAAACAAGACTGAACCGGTTCAACTAACCCAGTCCCGACAGTGAGCTAGGGTTGGCCGATACAAGTGCTAGAAGTGGTCAATTTAATGGGAGAAAACATCAGGATTCAAATTAGAGATTCAGGAATCAAAGGGGCAGAAAAGATGTTTAAAAACAAAACTGAACCGGTTCAGCTAATACTGTCCTTACAGTGGGCTAGGGTTGGCCGTTTCAAAGGCTACGAGTGGTCAATTTGATTGGAAAAAATATGGGAATTCAAATTAGAGATTGAGGATTCAAAGAATTAGGAAAGATTAGCAAAAACAACACTGAACCGGTTCAGCTCACCCAGTCCGTACTGTGAGCTAGGGTTGGCTGATACAGGTGATAGAAGTGGTCAATTTGATGGGAAAAAACATCAGGATTCAAATCAGAGGTTGAGGATTCAAAAGGGCAGAGATATCTGCAAAAACAAGACTGAACCGGTTCAACTAACCCAGTCCGTACAGTGAGCTAGGGTTGGCCAATACAAGTGCCAGAAGTGGTCAATTTGATGGTAGAAAACATCAGGATTCAAATTAGAGATTCAGGATTTAAAAGGGCAGAAAAGATCTTTAAAAACAAAACTGAACCGGTTCTGCAAATACAGTCCTTACAGTGCGCTAGGGTTGGCCATTTCAAAGGCTACGAGAGGTCAATTTGATTGGAAAAAATAGGGGAATTCAAATTAGAGCTTGTGGATTCAAACAGTTAGGAAAGATCAGCAAAAACAAGACTGAACCGGTTCAGCTAACCCAGTCCGTAAAGTGAGCTAGGGTTGGCTGATACAGGTGCTAGAAGTGGTCAATTTGAGGGGAAAAAACCTCAGGATTCAAATTAGAGATTGTGGATTCAAAAGGGCAGAAAAGATCTACAAATACAAGACTAAACCGGTTCAGCTAGTTCAGTCCGTACAGTGAGCTAGGGTTGGCTGATACAGGTGCTAGAAGTGGTCAATTTGATGGGAAAAAATACCAGGATTCAAATTAGAGATTGAGGATTTAGAAGGGCAAAAAAGATCAGCAAAAACAAGACTGAACCGGTTCAGCTAACCCAGTCCGTACCGTGATCTAGGGTTGGCCGATACAAGTGCTAGAAGTGGTCAATTTGATGGGAGAAAACATCAGGATTCAAATTAGAGATTCAGGATTCAAAAGGGCGGAAAAGATGTTTAAAAACAAAACTGAACCGGTTCAGCTAATTCAGTCCGTACAGTGAGCTTGGGTTGGCTGATACAGTTGCTACAACTGGTCAATTTGATGGGAAAAAACATAAGGATTCAAGTTAGAGATTGAGGATTCAAACAGTTAGGAAAGATCAGCAAAAACAAGACTGAACCGGTTCAGCTAACCCAGTCCGTACAGTGAGCTAGGGTTGGCTGATACAGGTGCTAGAACTAGTCAATTTGATGGGAAAAAACATAAGTATTCAAATTAGAGATTGAGGATTCAAAAGGGCAGAAAAGATCTGCAAAAACAAGACTGAACCGGTTCAGCTAACCCAATCCGTACCGTGAGCTAGGGTTGGCCGATACAAGTGCTAGAAGTGGTCAATTTGAAGGGAGAAAACATCAAGATTCAAATTAGAGATTGAGGATTCAAAAGGGCAGAAAAGATCTTCAAAAACAAGACTGAACCGGTTCAGCTAATACAGTCCTTACAGTGCGCTAGGGTTGGCCATTTCAAAGGCTACGAGTGGTCAATTTGATTGGAAAAAATGTGGGAATTCAAATTAGAGATTGAGGATTCAAAAAGTTAAAAGATCAACAAAAAGAAGATTGAACCGGTTCAGCTAACCTAGTCCGTACAGTGAGCTAGGGTTGGCTAATACAGGTGCTGGAAGTGGTTAATTTGATGGGAAAAAACATCAGGATTCAAATGAGAGATTGCGGATACAAAAGGGTAGAAAAGATCTGCAAAAACAAGACTAAACCGGTTCTGCTAATTCAGTCCGTACAGTGAGCTAGGGTTGGCTGATACAAGTGCTACAAGTTGTCAATTTGATGAGAGAAAACAACCGGATTCAAATTAGAGATTGGGGATTCAAAGGGGCAGAAAACTTTTGCAAAAACAAGACTACACCGGTTCATCTAACCCAGTCCGTAGAGTGAGCTAGGGTTGGCTAATAAAAGTGCTAGAACTGGTCAATTTGATGGGAAAAAACATCAAGATTCAAATTAGATATTTTGAATTCAAAAGGGCAGAAAAGATCTGCAAAAACAAGACTGAACCAGTTCATCTAATTCAGTCCGTACATTGAGCTAGGGTTAGCTGATACAGGTGCTAGAAGTGGTCAATTTGATGGGAAAAAACATCAGGTTTCAAATTAGAGATTGAGGATTCAAACAGTTAGGAAAGATCAGCAAAAACAAGACTGAACCGGTAAACCTAACCCAGTCCGTAGAGTTAGCTAGGGTTGGCTGATACAGGTACTAGAAGTGGTCAATTAGATGGGAAAAAAAATCAGGATTCAAATTAGAGATTGTGGATTCAAATGGGCAGAAAAGATCTGCAAAAACAAGACTGAAGCGGTTCAGCTAACCCAGTCCGTACCGGGCGCTAGGGTTGGCCGATACAAGTGCTAGAAGTGGTCAATTTGATGGGAGAAAACAACAGGATTCAAATTAGAGATTGAGGATTCAAAAGGGCAGAAAAGATCTTTAAAAACAAAACTGAACCGGTTCAGCTAATACAGTCCTTACCGTGCGCTAGGGTTGGCCGTTTCAAAGGCTACGAGTGGTCAATTTGATTGGAAAAAATATGGGAATTCAAATTAGAGATTGAGGATTCAAACAGTTAGGAAAGATCAGCAAAAACAAGACTGAACCGGTAACGCTAACCCAGTCCGTAGAGTGAGCTAGGGTTGGCTGATAAAAGTGCTAGAACTGGTCAATTTGATGGGAAAAAACAACAGGATTCAAATTAGAGATTGAGGATTCAAAAGGGCAGAAAAGATCTGCAAAAACAAGACTGAACCGGTTCAGCTAACCCAGTCCGTACAGTGAGCTAGGGTTGGCCGATACAATCGCTAGAAGTGGTCAATTTAATGGGAGAAAACATCAGGATTCACATTAGAGATTCAGGATTCAAAAGGGTAGAAAAGATGTTTAGAAACAAAACTGAACCGGTTCAGCTAATACAGTCCTTACAGTGGGCTAGGGTTGGCCGTTTCAAAGGCTACGAGTGGTCAATTTGATTGGAAAAAATATGGGAATTCAAATTAGAGATTGAGGATTCAAAGAGTTAGTAAAGATCAACAAAAACAAGACTGAACCGGTTCAGCTAACCCAGTCCGTACTGTGAGCTAGGGTTGGCTGATACAGGTGATAGAAGTGGTCAATTTGATGGGAAAAAACATCAGGATTCAAATTAGAGATTGTGGATTCAAAAGGGCAGAAAAGATCTGCGAAAAGAAGACTGAACCGGTTCAGCTAATTCAGTCCGTACAGTGAGCTAGGGTTGGCTGATACAGGTGCTAGAAGTGGTCAATTTGATGGGAAAAAAAACCAGGATTCAAATTAGAGATTGGGGATTTAGAAGGGCAGAAAAGATCAGCAAAAACAGGACTGAACCGGTTCAGCTAACCCAGTCCGTACCGTGAGCTAGGGTTGGCCGATACAAGTGCTAGAAGTGGTCAATTTGATGGGAGAAAACATCAGGATTCAAATTAGAGATTTAGGATTCAAAAGGGCGGAAAAGATGTTTAAAAAAACAAAACTGAACCGGTTCAGCTAATTCAGTCCGTACAGTGAGCTTCGGTTGGCTGATACAGGTGCTACAAGTGGTCAATTTGATGGGAAAATACATCAGGATTCCAATCAGAGATTGAGGAGTCAAAGGGGCCGAAACGTTCTGCAAAAACAAGACTACACCGGTTCCGCTAACCCAGTCCGTAGAGTGACCTTGGGTTGGCCGATACAGGTGCTAGAAGTGGTCAATTTGATGGGAAAAAACATCAGGATTCAAATTACAGATTGAGGATTCAGAATGGTAGAAAAGATCAGCAAAAACAAGACCGAACCAGTTCAGCTAACGCAGTCCGTACCGTGAGCTAGGGTTGGCCGATACAAGTGCTAGAAGTGGTCAATTTGATGGGAGAAAACATCAGGATTCAAATTTGAGATTGAGGATTCGAAAGGGCAGAAAAGAACTTTAAAAACAAAACTGAACCGGTTCAGCTAATACAGTCCTTACAGTGCGCTAGGGTTGGCCGTTTCAAAGGCTACGAGTGGACAATTTGATTGGAAATAATATGGGAATTCAAATTAGAGATTGAGGATTCAAACAATTAGGAAAGATCAGCAAAAACAAGACTGAACCGGTTCATCTAACCCAGTCCGTACATTGAGCTAGGGTTGGCTGATACAGGTGCTAGAAGTGGTCAATTTGATGGGAAAAAACATCATGATTCAAATTAGAGATTGTCGATTCAAAAGGGCAGAAAAGATCTGCAAAAACAAGACTAAACCGGTTCAGCTAATTCAGTCCGTACATTGAGGTAGGGTTGGCTGATACAGGTGCTAGAAGTGGTCAATTTGATGGGAAAAAATCTCAGGATTCAAATTAGAGATTGAGGATTCAGAAGGGCATAAAAGATCAGCAAAAACAAGACTGAACCGGTTCAGCTAACCCAGTCCGTACCGTGAGCAAGGGTTGGCCGATACAAGTGCTAGAAGTGGTCAATTTGATGGGAGAAAACATCAGGATTCAAATTAGAGATTCAGGATTCAAAAGGGCAGAAAAGATCTTTAAAAACAAAACTGAACCGGTTCAGCAAATACAGTCGTTACAGTGCGCTAGGGTTGGCCATTTCAAAGGCTACGAGAGGTCAATTTGATTGGAAAAAATATGGGAATTCAAATTAGAGATTGAGGATTCAAACAGTTAGGAAAGATCAACAAAAACAAGACTGAACCGGTTCAGCTAACCCAATCCGTACAGTGAGCTAGGGTTGGCTGATACAGGTGCTAGAAGTGGTCAATTTGATGGGAAAAAACATCCGGATTCAAATTAGAGATTGTGGATTCAAAAGGGCAGAAAAGATTTGCAAAAACAAGACTAAACCGGTTCAGCTAATTCAGTCCGTACAGTGAGCTAGGGTTGGCTGATACAGGTGCTAGAAGTGGTCAATTTGATGGGAAAAAACATCATGATTCAAATTAGAGATTGTCGATTCAAAAGGGCAGAAAAGATCTGCAAAAACAAGACTAAACCGGTTCAGCTAATTCAGTCCGTACATTGAGGTAGGGTTGGCTGATACAGGTGCTAGAAGTGGTCAATTTGATGGGAAAAAACATCATGATTCAAATTAGAGATTGTCGATTCAAAAGGGCAGAAAAGATCTGCAAAAACAAGACTAAACCGGTTCAGCTAATTCAGTCCGTACATTGAGGTAGGGTTGGCTGATACAGGTGCTAGAAGTGGTCAATTTGATGGGAAAAAATCTCATGATTCAAATTAGAGATTGAGGATTAATAAGGGCATAAAAGATCAGCAAAAACAAGACTGAATCGGTTCAGCTAACCCAGTCCGTACCGTGAGCTAGGGTTGGCCGATACAAGTGCTAGAAGTGGTCAATTTGATGGGAGAAAACATCAGGATTCAAATTAGAGATTCAGGATTGAAAAGGGCAGAAAAGATCTTTAAAAACAAAACTGAACCGGTTCAGCAAATACAGTCGTTACAGTGCGCTAGGGTTGGCCATTTCAAAGGCTACGAGAGGTCAATTTCATTGGAAAAAATATGGGAATTCAAATTAGAGATTGAGGATTCAAGCAGTTAGGAAAGATCAACAAAAACAAGACTGAACCGGTTCTGCTAACCCAGTCCGTACAGTGAGCTAGGGTTGGCTGATACAGGTGCTAGAAGTGGTCAATTTGATGGGAAAAAACATCAGGATTCAAAAGGGCAGAAAAGATCTGCAAAAACAAGACTAAACCGGTTCAGCTAATTCAGTCCGTACAGTGAGCTAGGGTTGGCTGATACAGGTGCTAGAAGTGGTCAATTTGATGGGAAAAAACATCATGATTCAAATTAGAGATTGTCGATTCAAAAGGGCAGAAAAGATCTGCAAAAACAAGACTAAACCGGTTCAGCTAATTCAGTCCGTACATTGAGGAAGGGTTGGCTGATACAGGTGCTAGAAGTGGTCAATTTGATGGGAGAAAATCTCATGATTCAAATTAGAGATTGAGGATTCAGAAGGGCATAAAAGATCAGCAAAAACAAGACTGAACCGGTTCAGCTAACCCAGTCCGTACCGTGAGCTAGGGTTGGCCGATACAAGTGCTAGAAGTGTTCAATTTGATGGGAGAAAACATCAGGATTCAAATTAGAGATTCAGGATTCAAAAGGGCAGAAAAGATCTTTAAAAACAAAACTGAACCGGTTCACCAAATACAGTCGTTACAGTGCGCTAGGGTTGGCCATTTCAAAGGCTACGAGAGGTCAATTTGATTGGAAAAAATATGGGAATTCAAATTAGAGATTGAGGATTCAAACAGTTAGGAAAGATCAACAAAAACAAGACTGAACCGGTTCAGCTAACCCAGTCCGTACAGTGAGCTAGGGTTGGCTGATACAGGTGCTAGAAGTGGTCAATTTGATGGGAAAAAACATCAGGATTCAAATTAGAGATTGTGGATTCAAAAGGGCAGAAAAGATCTGCAAAAACAAGACTAAACCGGTTCAGCTAATTCAGTCCGTACAGTGAGCTAGGGTTGGCTGATACAGGTGCTAGAAGTGGTCAATTTCATGGGAAAAAATACCAGGATTCAAATTAGAGATTGAGGATTTAGAAGGGCAGAAAAGATCAGCAAAAACAAGACTGAACCGGTTCAGCTAACCCAGTCCGTACCGTGAGCTATGGTTGGCCGATACAAGTGCTAGAAGTGGTCAATTTGATGGGAGAAAACATCAGGATTCAAATTAGAGATTCAGGATTCAAAAGGGCGGAAAAGATGTTTAAAAACAAAACTGAACCGGTTCAACTAATTCAGTCCGTACAGTGAGCTTGGGTTGGCTGATACAGGTGCTACAAGTGTTCAATTTGATGGGAAAATACACCAGGATTCAAATCACAGACTGAGGATTTAAAGGGGCCGAAACGTTCTGCAAAAACAAGACCACCGGTTCAGCTAACCCAGTCCGTAGAGTGACCTAGGGTTGGCTGATAAAAGTGCTAGAATGGTCAATTTGATGGGAAAAAACATCAGGATACATATTAGAGATTGAGGTTTCAAAAGGGCAGAAAAGATCTGCAAAAATAAGACTGAACCGGTTCAGCTAATTCAGTCCGTACAGTGAGCTAGGGTTGGCTGATACAGGTGCTAGAAGTGGTCAATTTGATGGGAAAAAACATCAGGATTCAAATTAGAGATTGAGGATTCAAACAGTTAGGAAAGATCAGCAAAAACAAGACTGAACCGGTAAAGCTAACACAGTCCGTACAGTGAGCTAGGGTTGGCTGATACAGGTGCTAGAAGTGGTCAATTTGATGGGAAAAAACATCAGGATTCAAATTAGAGATTGAGGATTCAGAAGGGCAGAAAAGATCAGCAAAAACAAGACTGAACCGGTTCAGTTTACCCAGTCCGTACTGTGTGTTAGGGTTGGCCGATACAAGTGCTAGAAGTGGTCAATTTGATGGGAGAAAACATCAGGATTCAAATTAGAGATTGAGGATTCAAAAGGGCAGAAAAGATCTTTAAAATCAAAACTGAACCGGTTCAGCTAATATAGTCCTTACAGTGCGCTAGGGTTGGCCGTTTCAAAGGCTACGAGTGGTCAATTTGATTGGAAAAAATATGGGAATTCAAATTAGAGATTGAGGATTCAAACAGTTAGGAAAGATCAGCAAAAACAAGACTGAACCGGTTCAGCTAACCCAGTCCGTACAGTGACCTATGGTTGGCTGATACAGGTGCTAGAAGTGGTCAATTTGATGGGAAAAAACATCATGATTCAAATTAGAGATTGTGGATTCAAAAGGGCAGAAAAGATCTGCAAAAACAAGACTAAACCGGTTCAGCTAATTCAGTTTGTACAGTGGGCTAGGGTTGGCTGATACAGGTGCTAGAAGTGGTCAATTTGATGGGAAAAAATATCAGGATTCAAATTAGAGATTGAGGATTCATAAGGGCAGAAAAGATCAGCAAAAACAAGACTGAACCGGTTCATCTAACCCAGTCCGTACCGTGAGCTAGTGTTGGCCGATACAAGTGCTAGAAGTGGTCAATTTGATGGGAGAAAACATCAGGATTCAAATTTGAGATTCTGGATTCAAAAGGATCGGAAAGATCTGCAACTAACCCAGTCCGTACAGTGCGCTAGGGTTGGCCGATTCAAGGGCTACGAGTGGTCAATTTGACTGGGAAAAAGATGAGACATCAAATTAGAGAATAAGGATTCAAAAGGGTAGAAAGGATCTGCAAAAAATAACTGAACCGGTTTAGCTAATACAGTACGTACAATGCGCTACGGTTGGCCGATTCCCAGTTTACGAGTGGTCAATTTGATTGGAAAAAATTTGACAATTCAAATTAGAGAATAAGGATTCAAATTAGAGATTGAGGATTCAAAAGGGCAGAAAAGATCTTTAAAATCAAAACTGAACCGGTTCAGCTAATATAGTCCTTACAGTGCGCTAGGGTTGGCCGTTTCAAAGGCTACGAGTGGTCAATTTGATTGGAAAAAATATGGGAATTCAAATTAGAGATTGAGGATTCAAACAGTTAGGAAAGATCAGCAAAAACAAGACTGAACCGGTTCAGCTAACCCAGTCCGTACAGTGACCTATGGTTGGCTGATACAGGTGCTAGAAGTGGTCAATTTGATGGGAAAAAACATCATGATTCAAATTAGAGATTGTGGATTCAAAAGGGCAGAAAAGATCTGCAAAAACAAGACTAAACCGGTTCAGCTAATTCAGTTTGTACAGTGGGCTAGGGTTGGCTGATACAGGTGCTAGAAGTGGTCAATTTGATGGGAAAAAATATCAGGATTCAAATTAGAGATTGAGGATTCATAAGGGCAGAAAAGATCAGCAAAAACAAGACTGAACCGGTTCATCTAACCCAGTCCGTACCGTGAGCTAGTGTTGGCCGATACAAGTGCTAGAAGTGGTCAATTTGATGGGAGAAAACATCAGGATTCAAATTTGAGATTCTGGATTCAAAAGGATCGGAAAGATCTGCAACTAACCCAGTCCGTACAGTGCGCTAGGGTTGGCCGATTCAAGGGCTACGAGTGGTCAATTTGACTGGGAAAAAGATGAGACATCAAATTAGAGAATAAGGATTCAAAAGGGTAGAAAGGATCTGCAAAAAATAACTGAACCGGTTTAGCTAATACAGTACGTACAATGCGCTAGGGTTGGCCGATTCCCAGTTTACGAGTGGTCAATTTGATTGGAAAAAATTTGACAATTCAAATTAGAGAATAAGGATTCAAAAGGGTAGAAAGGATCTGCAAAAACAAGACTGAACACAAAAGCTGCAAACCCTTTTTGATATGTTGTAAACAACACAATTTCAAGCAAATTTCATAAAGCAAGCATAATCATCAGGGCAGCAGATATTAAAAACAAGTGCAGAAACTCTCCAGCCATTAATGAACACAGAAGCTGCAAACCCTTTTTGAAGCATCAGGAAAATTCAGAAAATTCTCAAAATTTCACAGACTTTAGTTCTCAAGCAGATGAACAACTTTCATGAAGAACGTTTTCTGATCGGAGCTTCCGAAAAGTGACTTCTGGATTGCTGAACAGTACCCACGGGTTTGGTTCTTGAAGAAGAAGAAGCAAAAGGAGAAGGAGAGAAAATCAGAAAATAAAGCATGTGCCAAATGAAAGGAAAAGAGAGCACCCACTTGCAAATAGTAAAAGAACTTCAAAGTGAAAGGGCAATGTAATTTTGCACACTTGAAGGCCAAGCCGGTCAAGGAGCCAATGCGCAACTCTCTTCTGCTATCTCAAGCCTGTATCTCTCCTTCAACCCACAATGCATCAATACAAGCGTTTGTGGATCAATACACACATCAACTTAAGCAAAATCACATGCCAAGCTTCCAAGCCAACAATAAGCAACATGCCAAGCAAGCTTAGTTACTTAATCGAGCATAACTCTCAAGCCTATCAACAACATGTCAAACGAGGCTCTTGCTAACGAAACAAGCCCCTGCCAAACTCTCACATTTTGTTCTCTTGGTTGCGATAGAAAGCAAGAATAAAAGAAAATAAATATTGGGGCCTTGGATATGCTAGTCCTAAGTGACACCTTTCTTATGCTTCCCGGATCCGCTGCAAGCATTGCTGACAATTCTTGGGACCTTGCTGCATTGCTCTGGGGAAAACCCAAGGAGAGTTTACAAACTGCCGAAAGAGATAAGCCTCTGACCCATCTTCTTAAGCCTTTCTATTATTATATACTCATGCTTTATAACCATAAGAGAGCATAAGGGCAGAGCTATGTTCTAACTTTTAAGTAAACAAATGAAAAGGCACTCCACTTATGAGAAGTTGTTCATCCTCCTTAGTCACCAACATGCCCACCACCTTTTTAAGTGAATTACTGTCTTTGGAGATAAAGAATTTCTAAGTGGGCATTTCCTTGCAGAGACATTGAGTCCGTATTTCCTCAAAGACCTTTTCTACTCCACTCTCCTACGTATTCGCACCAACCTACTACATCATTGCACTACAATTATTCTAATCACTCTTGGTGCGTGAATCATCTAACAATCCCATATTGCCACACCAGCCACCTTCATTAAGTGTCTTTGGGATGGGAAGCCATGCACTTAGAGCTATAACAACATGCTGTTAGTCACTCCTAGAGCTATTACAAATTAGTTCCCCTTTTTCCCAAACTAATTCCTAACCCCTAAAATAACTCACAACCTTCCAAGCAAACTCAGTGGCATAATCATAAATTCAGACAAGATGGGGAAGCAATTCTTGGCGATCCTGAGCAATTTCTGCAAAACACCAAAAACAATCCAGATTGTGAAACTCAGAAAATCAAAAAAAAATTATTATCAACAAAAATGCAGAAGTAAAGAATCAGTGGCATGATCGTGAAGAAAAATCATGCTACCATTGCAACGGGGGTATAGCCCAAGCCACATCATGCAGTGATCAAAGCGAAAGTTTATATCATGTTCACAAAAATCACAAGCACAACATACCAGGCATACAAGCAAAAGCCGAGCGTACACACCAATGCCAAGCATAGATGTCAATTCTAAGCATGCAAGCCAATATCAAGCATACGAGCCATTGTCAAGAATGCAAGGCAATACAAAAGCCATAACCATGCTAAATCAAGCATCTCTAGTCCCTCAAGCAAATGAATCATGCAAGCTAAGCTCATCAGAGAAAATTCAACCAAGCATTGTCCTCTATGTCAAGCCAACTCTTGGTAACTCCAGTCAGTGATCTCCAAAATTACAGTGCCTAGGAAAGTTCTTCAAGGCGACACTTTCGGTGTCTAAGAAGATTGGGTTTTAAGCGGGACCATTGTGACCCCTCCAACCTTCCCGGAAAAGACCTGGCTGTGATTTCGGAAACTATTAACTGGAAAGAACCAACCATGCCATGCCATGCCACTGCCATTCATTTTGGGCTAGAAATTGATTATTCAGACCATTTCAAAGCTCTTTCATGGCCCCAATAATCAAGGGGGCTAATGTTGAGGCCCAAAATGTTACGAGAAGCCCAAAGATGTCTTAAGCCCAATATAACATACAATAATTGCCTCATGCTAACCCAAATGGTATTTTGGGAATTAATTCATTAAATAAATATACAAATAATGTACATGCCATGCCAAGCAAATAATACATTTTCTTATGCTAAACCACCCGACAAGCTTAAGTGGGCCCAAGCCACATATATGCCCGGGGCTTGCTGAGCGGGTTGTGGTGTGGATGGTTACAAGGATCCATGAGGCCCATTAAAGGTTCAAAAGAATGGAGATTTTGGGCTGCTTGGGAGCCCCAAAATCCAAGCCCATTTTTTTGAGCCCACTGAATGGGTAAGAAGAGAGATGAATTCGTCACTTCACCAGCACCCAACACCTACCCATATGTCCATCACCTCTCCCATACGACACTAAACAAGCACCCAACACCAGAACAAACAAACAACTCCTTTTAAAACCAACTACCCGGCACCTACATAGAATAAAGAAACCTTGTCATCTCAACTGGGAGACAAGGGTGCATAGCCAGAGTAGCATGCGCAACCACCTTGATATTGGAGCAGCATGCATGCATAGAGAGGAGAACTCCCAAGGCCTATAAAAAGGGGAAGAACAAAGGAGAGGGGACACAACCGGGGGGACACCCAAAAACACCCAAGCTTTAGCCATTCCAAACCCAGAAACAACAACCGTTCTTGCTGTCATACCCTTGCTGCGTGCTCACCCCAAAACACCCCAAGCTCTAGCCATTCCAAACCCAGAAATTAGCAAACCATTCTTTTGCTGCCGTACTCTAGCAAACCTCCATTTTGGGAGGCAGCATGAGCAAGCATATTCTCATTGCTACAGGAAATCACCTAGCCTTAGCCATTCCAAACCCAGAAACAAGCCTTACCATGCTTCAATAGCATTCAAGTATCAAAATCCTTAAACACAGATTAACCAAAACAAGAGCAATTCATACGCAAGCCATGTCGTAGAAATCCAAAGAGCCGCCGGAAGAAAATCCTCCAAAAAACCCATTGCTGTAAACACACAAAACCCAAGCCATCCCAGCTGCCATGAACTCCATCTTCTTCAACATCTTCTCCAGCACTACTCCACTACCTATCTTCTTCAACATCTTCTCCAGCACTACTCCACTACCTGCAACACATACTCCACTTCAAGAAAAGCACTTCTAATACAACAAAATCAAGCAAAATCATTCAAGAACCTGTTATACATCAAAACCTGCAAGGAGCCACTGAAGATGACCAGAATATTCCCTAAGAATTAGCATTCTTTCGGGATATTTTGGGGCCTAGTCCTCGAACCCAGGCAAAGGGGCAATGTCACTCTCTCTTTACAGCGGCCCAAGTCCACCTAGAGCTGTTGTAACAAAAGACCCCCACACTAGGGTTGGCCGATTCAAAGTCTACGAGTGGTCAATTTCATTGGAAAAAATTTGACAATTGAAATTAGAGGTTGACGATTCAAAAAGGTTGAAAGGATCTGAAAAAACAAGACTGAACCGGTTCAACTAACCCAGTCCGTACAGCGAGCTAGGGTTGACCGATACAAGTGCTAGAAGTGGTCAATTTGATGGGAAAAAATATCACGATTCAACTTAGAGATTGAGGATTCAAAAGGATGGAAAAGTTCTGCAAAAACAAGACTGAACCGGTTCAGCTAACCCAGTCTGTACAGCGAGCTAGGGTTGGCCTGTACAAGTGCTAGAAGTGGTCAATTTGGTGGGAAAAAATATCACGATTCAACTTAGAGATTGAGGATTCAAAAGGATAGAAAAAATCTGCAAAAACAAAACTAAACCGTTTCAGTTAACCTAGTCCGTACAGTGCACTTGGGTTTGCCGATTCAAGGGCTACGAGTGGTCAATTTGATTGGGAAAAAGATGAGAATTCAAATTAGAGATTGAGGATTCAAAAGGGTAGAAAAGATCTGCAAAAAAAAAAAAACTGAACCGGTTCAGCTAACCCAGTCCGTACAGTGAGCTAGGGTTGCCCGATACAAGTGCTAGAAGTGGTCAATTTGATGGGAAAAAATATCACGATTCAACTTAGAGATTGAGGATTCAAAAGGATAGAAAAGATCTGCAAAAACAAAACTAAACCGTTTCAGTTAACCCAGTCCGTACAGTGCGCTTAGGTTTGCCGATTCAAGGGCTACGAGTGGTCAATTTGTTTGGGAAAAAGATGAGAATTCAAATTAGAGATTGAGGATTCAAAAGGGTAGAAAAGAACTGCAAAAAACAAAACTGAACCGCTTCAGCTAATACAGTCCGTATAATGCGCTAGGGTTGGACGATTCAAAGTCTACGAGTGGTCAATTTGATTGGAAAAAATATGAGAATTCAAATTAGAGATTGAGGAATCAAAAGGGTTGAAAAGATCTGCAAAAACAAGACTGAACCGGTTCAGCTAACCCAGTCCGTATAGTGAGTTTAGGTTGGCTGATACAAGTGCTTGAAGTGGTCAATTTGATGGTAAAAAAAATATCACGATTCAAAGTAGAGATTGAGGATTCAAACGGATAGAAAAGATCCGTAAAAACAAAACAGAACCGGTTCAGCTATACCAGTCCGTACAGTGAGCTAGGGTTGGCTTATACAAGTGCTAGAAGTGGTCAATTTGATGGGAAAAAATATCAGGGTTCAAATTAGTGATTGGGGATTCAAAAGGGTAGAAAAGATCTACCAAAACAAATCTAAACCAGTTCAGCTATTACAGTCCGTACAGTGCGCTACGGTTTACCGACTCAAAGGCTACGAGTGGTCAATTTGATTTGAAAAATGATGGGAATTCAAATTGGAGATTGAGGTTTCAAAAAGGTAGAAAAGATCTGGAAAAACAAGACCGAACCGGCTCAGCTAACCCTGTCCATACATTGAGCTAGGGTTGGCTGATACAGGTGCTAGAATTGGTCAATTCGATGGTAAAAAATATCACGATTCAAATTAGAGATTGAAGATTCAAATGGATAGAAAAGATCAGCAAAAATACAACTGAAACGGTTCAGTTAACCCAGTGCGTACCGTGCGCTAGGGTTGGCTGATTCAAAGGCTACGAGTGGTCGATTTGAATCGAAAAAAGATAAGAATTCAAATTAGAGATTGAGGATTCAAAAGGGAAGAAAAGATCTGCAAAAACAGGACTGAACCGGTTCAGCTAACCCAGTCCGTACAGTGAGCTAGGGTTGCCCAATACAAGTGCTAGAAGTGGTCAATTTGATTGGAAAAAATATCACGATTCAAATTAGAGATTGAGGATTCAAAAGGATAGAAAAGATCTGCAAAAACAAAATTGAACCGTTTCAGTTAACCCAGTCCGAACAGTGCACTAGGGTTAGCTGATACAAGTGCTAGAATTGGTCAATTTGATGGGAAAAAATATCACAATTCAAATTAGAGATTGAGGATTCAAAAGGGTAGAAAAGATCAACAAAAACGAAACTAAACCGGTTCAGCTAACCCTGTTCGTACAGTGAGCTAGGGTTAGCTGATACAAGTGCTAGAACTGGTTAATTTGATGGGAAAAAATATCACGATTCAAATTAGAGGTTGAGGATTCAAAAGGGTAGAAAAGATCTACAAAAACGAAACTGAACCGCTTCAGCTAATACAGTCCGTATATTGTGCTAGGGTTGGCCGATTCAAAGTCTACGAGTGGTCAATTTGATTGGAAAAAAGATGAGAATTCAAATTAGAGATTGGGGAATCAAAAGGGTAGAAAAGATCTGCAAAAACAAGACTGAACCGGTTCAGCAAACCCAGTCCGTATAGCGAGTTTGGGTTGGCTGATGAAAGTGCTTGAAGTGGTCAATTTGATGGGAAAAAATATCACGATTCAAATTAGAGATTGAGGATTCAAAAGGGCAGAAAAGATCTACAAAAACGAAACTGAACCACTTCTGCTAATACAGTCCGTATTGTGCACTAGGGTTGGCCGATTGAAAGTCTACGAGTGGTCCATTTGATTGGAAAAAAGATGAGAATTCAAATTAGAGATTGAGGAATCAAAAGGGTAGAAAAGATCTGCAAAAACAAGACTGAACCGGTTCAGCTAACCCCGTCCGTATTGTGAGTTTGGGTAGGCTGATACAAGTGCTTGAAGTGGTCAATTTGATGGCAAAAAATGTCACGATTCAAAGTAGAGATTGAGGATTCAAACAGATAGAAAAGATCTTTTAAAACAAAACAAAACCGGTTCAGCTGTAACCGTCCGTACAGTGAGCTAGGGTTGGCTTATACAAGTGCTAGAAGTGGTCAATTTGATGGGAAAAAAATATCAGGATTCAAATTAGTGATTGAGGATTAAAAAGGGCAGAAAAGATCTACAAAAACAAATCTAAACCAGTTCAGCTATTACAGTCCGTACAGTGCGCTAGGTTTGGCCGATTCAACGTCTACGAGTGGTCAATTTGATTGGAAAAAATTTGACAATTCAAATTAGAGGTTGAGGATTCAAAATGGTTGAAAGGATCTGGATAAACAAGACTGAACCGGTTTAACTAACCCTGTCCGTACAGTGAGCTAGGGTTGGCAAATACAAGTGCTAGAAGTGGTCAATTTGACTGGAAAAAATGTCACGATTCAAATTAGAGATTTTGGATTCAAAAGGGTATAGAAGATCTACAAAAACAAGACTGAACCGGTTCAGCTAACCCAGTCCTTTCAGCGAGCTAGGGTTGGCCGATACAAATGCTAGAAGTGGTCAATTTGACGGGAAAAAATATCACGATTCAACTTAGAGATTGAGTATTCAAAAGGATAGAAAAGATCTACAAAAACAAAACTGAACCGTTTCAGTTAACCCAGTCCGTACAGTGCGCTAGGGTTTGTCGATTCAAGGGCTACGAGTGGTCAATCTGATTGGGAAATATATGAGAATTCAAATTAGAGATTGAGGATTCAACAGGGTAGAAAAGATCTGCAAAAAAAAGACTGAACCGGTTCAGCTAACCCAGTCCATACAGCGAACTAGGGTTGGCCGATACAAGTGCTAGAAGTGGTCAATTTGATGGGAAAAAATATCACGATTCAAATTAGAGATTGAGGATTCAAAAGGATAGAAAAGATCTACAAAAATAAAACTGAGCCACTTCAGTTAACAAAGTCCGTACAGTGCGCTAGGGCTTGCCGATTCAAGGGCTACGAGTGGTCAATTTGATTAGGAAAAAGATGAGAATTCAAATTAGAGATTGAGGATTCAAAAGGGTAGAAAAGATCTGCAAAAACAAGACTGAACCGGTTCAGCTGACCCAGTCCGTAGAGTGAGCTAGTGTTACCCGATACAAGTGCAAGAAGTGGTCAATTTGGTGGGAAAAAATATCACGATTCAAATTAGAGATTGAGGATTCAAAAGGACAGAAAAGATCTACAAAAACAAAACTGAACCGTTTCAGTTAACCCAGTCCGTACAGTGCGCTAGGGTTTGCGGATACAAGTGCTACAACTGGTCAATTTGATGGGAAAAAATATCACGATTTAAATTAGAGATTGAGGATTCAAAAGGGTAGAAAAGATCTACAAAAATGAAACTGAACCGCCTCAGCTAATACTGTCCACATAGTGCGCTAGGGTTGGCCAATTCAAAGTCTACGAATGGTCAATTTGATGGGAAAAAAGATGAGAATTCAAATTAGAGACTGAGGAATCTAAAGGGTAGAAAAGATCTGCAAAAACAAGACTGAACCGGTTCAGCTAACCCAGTCTGTATAGTGAGTTTGGGTTGGCTGATACAAGTGCTTGAAGTGGTCAATTTGATGGGAAAAAATATCACATTTCAAATTAGAGATTGAGGATTCAAAAGGGTAAAAAAGATCTACAAAAACGAAACTGAACCGCTTCAGCTAATACAGTCCGTATAGTGCGCTAGGGTTGGCTGATTCAAAGTCTACGAGTGGTCAATTTGATTGGAAAAAAGATTTGAATTCAAATTAGAGAATGAGGAATCAAAAGGGTAGAAAAGATCTGCAAAAACAAGACTGAACCGGTTCAGCTAACCCAGTCCGTATAGTGAGTTTGGGTTGGCTGATACAAGTGCTTGAAGTGGTCAATTTGATGGTAAAAAATATCACAATTCAAAGTAGAGATTGAGGATTCAAACGAACATAAAAGATCTGTAAAAACAAAACAGAACCGATTCAGCTATACCAGTTCGTACAGTGAGCTAGGGTTGGCTTATACAAGTGCTAGAAGTGGTCAATTTGATGGGAAAAAATATCAGGATTCAAATTAGTGATTGAGGATTCAAAAGGGTAGAAAAGGTATACAAAAGTAAATCTAAACCAGTTCAGCTATTAGAGTCCGTACAGTGCGCTAGGGTTGGCCGACTCAAAGGCTACAAGTGGTTAGTTTGATTTGAAAAAAGATGGGAATTCAAATTAGAGATTGAGGATTCAAAAGGGTAGAAAAGATCTGCAAAAACAAGACTGAACCGGTTCAGCTAACCCAGTCCGTACAGCGAGCTAGGGTTGGCCGATACAAGGGCTAGAAGTGGTCAATTTCATGGGAAAAAATACCACGATTCAAATTAGAGATTGAGGATTCCAAAGGATAGAAAAGATCTGCAAAAACAAAACTGAACCGTTTCAGTTAACCCAGTCCGTACAGTGCGCTAGGGTTTGCCGATTCAAGGGCTACGAGTGGACAATTTGATTGGGAAAAAGATGAGAATTCAAATTTGAGATTGAGGATTCAAAAGGGTAGAAAAGATCTGCAAAAACAAGACTGAACCGGTTCAGCTAACCCAGTCCATACAGTGAGCTCGGGTTGGCCGATACAAGTGCTAGAAGTGGTCAATTTGATGGGAAGAAATATCACGATTCAAATTAGAGATTGAGGATTCAGAAGGGTAGAAAAGATCTACAAAAACAAATCTAAACCAGTTCAGCTATTACAGTCCGTACAGTGCGCTGGGGTTGGCCGACTCAAAGGCAACGAGTGGTCAATTTGATTTGAAAAAAGATGGGAATTCAAGTTAGAGACTGAGGATTCAAAAGAGTAGAAAAGATCTGGAAAAACAAAACCGAACCGGTTTAGCTATACCAGTTCGTACAGTGAGCTAGGGTTGGCTTATACAAGTGCTAGAAGTGGTCAATTCGATGGTAAAAAATATCACGATTCAAATTAGAGATTGAGGATTCAAATGGATTGAAAAGATCTGCAAAAATAAAACTGAACCGGTTCAGTTAACCCAGTGCGTACAGTGCGTACAGTGCGCTAGGTTTGGCTGATTCAAAGGCTACGAGTGGTTGATTTGATTGGAAAAAAGATAAGAATTCCAATTAGAGATTGAGGATTCAAAAGGGTAGAAAAGATCTGCAAAAACAAGACTGAACCGGTTCAGCTAACCCTGTCCGTACAGTGTGCTAGGGTTGGCTGATACAAGTGCTAGAAGTGGTCAATTTGATGGGAAAAATATCACGATTCGAATTAGAGATTGAGGATTCAAAAGGGTAGAAAAGATCTACAAAAATGAAACTGAACCGTTTCTGCTAATACTGTTGGCGCTAAAACTAGACAGGTAGTAAATAGACCAACTTAAAGATGAGGTGAATGTTGAAGGTGAGGACCCTCGGTATGTGAAAGGATTCGATAAGCAGGTAAACATGCATACAGAAGACAAATGTACGTGGTTCACCCGAATAATGGGCTACGTCCACGGAGATGTATGTTCTCATTACGATAATGTGAGTATACATTGCATATAGGTTTAGACTCAAGGAGAAGAGGAAGAATACCGAAGGCCGAAGGCAGATGCCGAAGGCCGAAGGCCGATGCCGAAGGCTGGAGGCCGAAGGCTGAGGATCTGGTATGATCCGTGGGTTTTTAAGTGGGCTCATGGGTAAGCCCATGAGGCCCCAGTAGCCTGCCCAAACTCCCCATCCTCTCTCTTGAAGGGGAGAGGTCTCCTTTTATAAAGAAGGGAGAGTCCCCTCCTCTTGTGTTTTGTCGATGTGGGACTCCCTTCCCTTTGGCTTGGGAGTGTTTGGGGAGTGCTTGGCCAGATATTGTACAAACAAATACAGTCCGTACAGTGCGCTAAGGTTGGCCGATTCAAAGTCTACGAGTGGTCAATCTGATTGGAAAAAATTTGAGAATTCAAATTAGAGATTGAGGATTCGAAAGGGTAGAAAAGATCTGCAAAAACAAGACTGAACTGGTTCAACTAACCCAGTCCGTACAGTGAGCTAGGGTTGGCTGATACAAGTGCTTGAAGTGGTCTATTTGATGGGGAAAAATATCACGATTCAAATTAGAGATTCAGAATTCAAAAGGATAGAAAAGATCTTTAAAAACAAAACTGGGCCTGTTCAGATATAGCAGTTCATACAGTGAGCTAGGGTTGGCTGATTTAAGTGCTAGAAGTGGTTAATTTGATGGGAAAAAATATCAGGACTCAAATTAGGGATTGAGGATTCAAGAGGGTAGAAAAGATCTACAAAAACAAATCTAAACCAGTTCATCTAATACAGTCCGTACAGTGCGCTAGGGTTGGTCGATTCAAAGGCTACAAGTAGTCAATTTCATTGGAAAAAAGATGAAAATTCAAATTAGAGATTGAGGATTCAAAAGGGTAGAAAAGATATCAAAAAACAAGATTGAACCAGTTTAGCTAACCCAGTCCGTACAGTGAGCTACGATTGGCTGATACAAATGCTAGAAGTGGTCAATTTGATGGGAAAAAATATCACGATTCAAATTAGAGATTGAGGATTCAAAAGGGTAGAAAAGATCTACTGTCGGCTGCGGAAATCTCACAGCCTGGGGTTCCGGGCTGAGGGGATGTGCGTTGACACGTGGCTTCCTGCTTTTGGATGTGGTGCGGTTGTGCGCGGGCGTGCCAGCACGGTCTACCGTGTGTCGAGATGTTGATGTGGATAGAATGGTCAAGTGGTGGGCCTGTTTGAACTCATCTTCTAATCAAACGATTGTAGCCGAGAGAGGAACTGATCTCGGCTGTTAGGTTCACGGCCTGAGCTACAAAGCCGTTTAGGGGTGGTGAAAATGGTGGGTTTTGGGCGGTGCTTCGGCGCGCTGCTCAGTGAGCGACGATCGTATGATATATGGGGTGAATGAATGAGTAACAGAGATTGTGCTTCGGCGCCTTGAAAATCAAGGGTCGTATGATATATTGATGAATGAATTTTTCTTACAAACTAACACTACTCCTAGGAAAGCAAGTAAAGATATTTAAAGTGCATTACAGGAAAATATAATTTGCTCCGTGGGAGGCTTTTGTTTTGGTGTTTGAACCCTGTGAATGTAGCTTGAGCCTTGTATTTATAGGAAGAGTTCTTGGAGGAGTAATCGAGGCTAAAAATCTGAATGGTGGAGCCAGATTAGAGCAAGTGGGTAGTCCAATCGAGATTTGGGATCGTGAAGCATGGTGGTGTGACCCCATAAATCCCAGTGAATCTCGGCCGCCGCCCTAATCGTGGGTTCTGCGCTTCTAGCTGTTGAGACGCATTTATTGTTCTGATAGTTGGTGACCCAATCTCTCAAACTGCAAGAATTCTTGTGAGAATGTCTGCGTCTAATCACTCTAATTCCTATCACCAAATCCTGACTTCAATCACTTCTCACTTTCCCTCGTACATTAAATGCTTATTCGTGGCCAGTGGGTTTGCTGCAATAAACAGAGGCATTGCTTCATTAAATGAAGCGTGGGACCCTGCTGCCACTTGATGATCTGACGTTAGTACCTTGAGCCGTGATTTTGTTCGACTTCGGCCTCGGCCTATAATCAAGGCCGAGATGATCATGCCTTCGCAACTTTTCCTTTGCTTTTTAGGAAGGCCAAACATCTTGGCGAAACGCCGCGCTTTAGTTTCACGAGCAACTGTTAGGGCCGAGAAAAAGGGGCCCCTTCGGTCAGTTCATGGCCGTGATTTATTAGGCACAAACATCTACAAAAAATAACTAAATCGATTCAGCTAATACCGTCCGTACAGTGCTCTAGGGTTGGCCGATTCAAAGTCTACGAGTGGTCAATTTGATTGGAAAAAATTTGACAATTCTAATTAGAGGTTGAGGATTCAAAAGGGTAGAAAGGATCTGCAAAAACAAGACTGAACCGGTTCAACTAACCCAGTCGGTACAGTGAGCTAGGATTGGCTGATACAAGTGCTAGAAGTGGACAATTTGATGGGAAAACATATCACGATTCAAATTAGAGATTGAGGATTCAAAAGGATAGAAAAGATCAGTAGAAACAAAACTGAACCGGTTCAGATATATCAGTTCGTACAGTGAGCTAGGGTTGGCTGATACAAGTGCTAGAAGTGGTCAATTTGATGGGAAAAAATATCAGGATTCAAATTAGAGATTGAGGATTCAAAAGGATTGAAAAGATCTACAAAAACAAATCTAAAAAAGTTCAGCTAATACAGTCCGTACAGTGCACTGGGGTTGGCCGATTCAAAGGCTACGAGTGCTCAATTTGATTTGAAAAAAGATGAGAATTCAAATAAGAGATGGAGGATTCAAAAGGGTAGAAAAGATCTGCGAAAACAAGACTGAACCGGTTCAGCTAACCAAGTCTGTACAGTGAGCTAGGGTTGGCTGATACAGGTGCTAGAACTGGTCAATTTGATGGGAAAAAATATCACGATTCAAATTAGAGATTGAGGATTCAAATGGATAGAAAAGATCTGCGAAAACAAAACTGAACCGTTTCAGTTAACCCACTCCGTACAGTACGCTAGGGTTCGCCGATTCCAGGGCTACGAGTGGTCAATTTGATTGGGAAAAAGATGAGAATTCAAATTAGAGATTGAGGATTCAAAAGGGTAGAAAAGATCTACAAAAACAAGACTGAACCGGTTCAGCTAACCCAGTCCGTACAGTGAGCTAGGGTTGGCCGATACAAGTGCTACAAGTGGTCAATTTGATGGGAAAAAATATCACGATTCAAATTAGAGATTTAGGATTCAAAATGATAGAAAAGATCTGCAAAAATAAAACTGAACCGTTTCAGTTAACCTAGTCCGTACAATGCGCTAGGGTTGTCCGATTCAAGGGCTACGAGTGGTCAATTTGATTGGGAAAAAGATGAGAATTCAAATTAGAGATTGAGGATTCAAAAGGGTAGAAAAGATCTGCAAAAACAAGACTGAACTGGTTCAGCTAACCCAGTCAGTACAGTGAGCTAGGGTTGGCCGATACAAGTGCTACAAGTGGTCAATTTGATGGGAAAAAATATCACGATTCAAATTAGAGATTTAGGATTCAAAATGATAGAAAAGATCTGCAAAAATAAAACTGAACCGTTTCAGTTAACCTAGTCCGTACAATGCGCTAGGGTTGTCCGATTCAAGGGCTACGAGTGGTCAATTTGATTGGGAAAAAGATGAGAATTCAAATTAGAGATTGAGGATTCAAAAGGGTAGAAAAGATCTGCAAAAACAAGACTGAACTGGTTCAGCTAACCCAGTTCGTACAGTGAGCTGGGGTTAGCTGATACAAGTGCTAGAAGTGGTCAATTTGATGGGAAAAAATATCACAATTCAAATTAGAGATTGAGGATTCAAAAGAGTAGAAAAGATCAACAAAATTGAAACTAAACCGGTTCAGCTAATACAGTTCGTATAGTGCGCTAGGGTTGGCCGATTCAAAGTCTACGAGTGGTCAATTTGATTGGAAAAAAGATGAAAATTCAAATTAGAGATTGAGGAATCAAAAGGGTAGAAAAGATCTGCAAAAACAAGACTGAACCGGTTCAGCTAACCCAGTCCGTATAGTGAGTTTGGGTTGGCTGATACAAGTGCTTGAAGTGGTCAATTTGATGGTAAAAAATATCATGATTCAAAGTAGAGATTGAGGATTCAAAAGGATAGAAAAGATATGTTCAGCTATACCAGTCCGTACAGTGAGCTAGGGTTGGCTTATACAAGTGTTAGAAGTGGTCAATTTGATGGGAAAAAATATCATGATTCAAATTAGAGATTGAGGATTCAAGGGGACGGAAAAGACCTGCAAAAACCAAACTGAACCGGTTCCGCTATACCTGTCGGTACAATAAGCTAGGGTTTGCTTAGGCAAAGCCTAGAAGTGGTCAATTTGATAGGGAAAAAATATGGGAATTGAAATTACAGATTGAGGATTCAATGGTATGGAAAAGATCTGTTAAACATAAAGGAATCGAGCTGAACCGGTTCTGCAATACCAGTCTGTACAATGAGCTAGGTTTGGCTGATTCAAAGGCTAGGAGTGGTCAATTTTGTGGGAAAAAATATTATAATTCAAATTAGACATAGAGGAATCAAGGGGACATAAAAGATCTTCTAAAACATAAACTAATCGTATTGAATCGGTTCAGCAATACCAGCATGTGCCGTGAGCTAGGGTTGGCTGAGGCAAGGGCTAGAAGTGGTCCATTTGATTGGAAAAAGTAATAGAATTCAAATTGGAGATTCGGGACTTAAGGGGATAGAAAAGATCTGCTAAAGCATGAATGAAAGGAACTGAAGTTTTTCAACTGTACCAGTCTGTTTCATGAGCTAGGGTTGGCTGCTTCAGTGGTTAGGAGTATTTCATTTGATGGTAAAAGATATGAGAATTCAAATTAGAGATTGAGGATTCAAAGGGATGGAAAAGATCTGCTAAAACACAAAAGAATTGAACTGAACTGGTTAAGCAATCCCAATCTGTACAATGAGCTAGGGTTGGCTGATTCAAAGGCTAGAAGTGGTCAATTTGATGGAAAAAAAATTATGAGAATTCAAGTTAGATATTGAGGACTCAATGGGATGGAAAAGATCTGCTCAAACATAAAGGAATCGAGCTGAACCAGTTCAGCAATACCAGTCTGTACAATGAGCTAGGGTTAGCTGATTCAACGTAGAGATTGTGACAGGACCCGACCCAAATTCCACTTTGGAATCCGAGTCAAACCCTGTGTGTGTCCGACACTTGGCAGTTGCCGGGCACAATTAACCAAATTGCATTTCTAACTAAAATTCAATGAAAATCAAGTGCGACTTCTGCCGAAAATTCGGCAGAGTCTCCCTTGTAAATTGAACATTTCCCAAAAATTACCACCTGTAAAACAAGCACATATATTTATATATAACCCAACTACCAGCATGTATCGAATTAAATCCAGAAATCAAGCATCAAATCATTCTGGCCTCAGGCCTCAATAAATCGAATAAAACTTTATGCTAACAGCATTCAATTCAATTTCTTAGAACATCCCCATAACAAAGTTAGATTTCATACTAACTTAGCCGAACTACCTTTTATTCACTCAACATCATGGCTGCACCTACTAACTCTAGGCTGCCTACGTACCCTTAACGAGGGATCAAGCCATACGTAGTTCTTCCAAATATTCGTATCATTCATAAACTGAATATAAATATGTCATACACTGACCCCCTTTATTTTAATTTAAGAATATCTCATAACTGAAACTCTCTCCACCTAGGCGTACCCCCATTCCTGTTCCGTCAATTCCATCCTCGCAGGTCTCGTAGATACCACTTCTATCCGAGCCGCAATACTCGCAGGTCTCAGAGATAACTCTTCAATCTGAGCCGCAATGCTCGCAGGTCTCGGAGATACCACTTCTATCCGAGCCGCAATACTAGCATGTCTTAGAGATAACTCTTCAATCTAAGCCGCAATGCTCGCAGGTCTCAGAGATAACTCTTCAATCTGAGCCGCAATGCTCGCAGGTCTCGGAGATACCACTTCTATCCGAGCCGCAATACTCGCAGGTCTCAGAGATAACTCTTCAATCTGAGGCGCAATGCTCGCAGGTCTCGGAGATGTCACTTCTATCCGAGCCGTAATACTCGCAGGTCTCAGAGATAACTCTTCAATCTGAGCTGCAATGCTCGCAGGTCTCATAGATAACTCTTCAATCTGAGCCACAATGCTCGCAACTCTCGGAGATACCACTTCTATCCGAGCCGCAATACTCGCAGGTCTCAGAGATAACTCTTCAATATGAGCTGCAATGCTCGCAGGTCTCGGAGATACCACGTCTATCCGAGCCGCAATACTCACACCACACGGTTCAGGCGTCCCCGAAACTCGTGGGGCATTATTTATGAATGACACTGTTTCAAGTAACTAAAGGGTACCCTTGTGATGGGTTTGAAAAACCGTATCCCAAACTTATATCAATACTTTCCTTTATTTTACAATCTAATTCCTGGCCTTATATCAATTTCCTGGTAAATTGATTCAGATCACTCACTCCTGGTCAGGACTCGTTTACATGGTCCTTCTAACCCTTCTCAAAGGATATAACTACCTCAAAAGACTCACGGTCAACCGAGGGGTCAAACCGCCTAAACTTGGTCAACCGGGCCCGCGGGGCCCACGACCTCCTATCACAAATCCGGGAGTCCCTAAAGGTTCCAATATGCCTAGGACACATGTCCCGAAAGTTTTGGTCTCGATTGGACAGTTGGATTAGTCACGATCGTACAATCAGACGGTTACTATAAACCTCGCTCTATGGTTGGCATTTCTGGAGTATCCGGGACTCCATTTTAGGATCCTTCGAATCCTATACGATCCTGGAAATGTATAGATCAACATATATGGAATTGACTACGATCCAACGGTTCAAACGTATCGAACCCGGATATCGCACAATAGGTGAGATCCGTTCGGGGTTCAAACGCTATCCAAATTGAAATCCGCAAATTCCTACGCGCTCGTGAGGATATGAGGATCGTTCTAGGACCAAAAGTGTTCCCCGATACCTAGCCCACACGCCGCTCACGCGCCGGCAGCGCGTGGGTGTAGATAGTAAATTCCGGCGGCTGGGAAATCTCCAAACCGCCGGCCCAAACTCCTACCCTAGGTAAAACACCCTATTTTGAACCACTTTTCTTCTTGGGCCTACCCCAAAAAGTAGCGGGAAGTGGCCAAAATCGCGATCCCAAAACCGGCTGAAACCCACTTCGAAAATCGAACTACCTAGGCTCAAAATTGATAGATTCCTACCCAACCATCAGCTAGATCATGAAAAATATGTGAGAAAGCATACCTCACTCGCATGAAACGGTGGCCGGAGGAGGGAGAACGAACCGCCGAGAGTTTACGAAAAAGCTGTCCACAACCGCCTGTTTCTAGGCTGTTTCCAGAGCTTATGGCGGCGGATCGAGGCGGCGAAGGGCTGGGGCTGGAAGAGGGAAGTGTGGTGGTTCCAACGGGACCGGTCTTGGGTGAATTGGTGGTCGGAGTAGAGAGAAATCACTTCTTGAAATCGGCTGGTCGAGCTGCCTAAGTGAGGAAAAATCTGGGTTTTTAAAAAACTGAACTTCAAAATATTTACAGTTCTGCCACTGGCCTATTCTTGCTCGCCATTTCTTCGTTACAACTCCGATTCGAGCCCACTACGTGTCTACAGACTCATCTCGACGTGCTCTACGCAACGGTCCAATCGGAATTTCCAAATTCCCTCTCAAACTTAAAATGGCCTTTTTGCCCCTTTAATATTAAATAATACTTTAATTTCCAAAAAACCTTAATTAATTCAAATCATTTTATTTGATTATTTATATCCACTTCTTTCCTCATTTAAACTTATTTCCTCTTATTTTAATTATTTAATATTCCCCCAATAAAAAGTCCACTCTTCAATCATTTAATTAAATTCCGGGGGTAAAATTGTCTTTTTCTTGAATTTAATATTTAACTATTAATTTAGGACCGGGTCGTTACAAATTGAGGATTCAATGGGACTGAAAAGATCTCCTAAAACATAAAGGAATCGAACTGAACCAGTTCAGCAATACCAATATGTACAATGAGCTAGGGTTGGCTGATTCAAGAGCTAGGAGTGGTCAATTTGATGGGAAAAAATATGAGAATTCAAGTTAGAGATTAAGGACTCAATGGGATGGAAAATATCTGCTCAAACATAAAGGAATCAAACTGAACCTGTTCAGCAATACCAGTATGTACAATGAGTTAGGGTTGGCTGATTTAAAGGCTAGGAGTGATCAATTTTATGGGAAAAAAGATGAGAATTCAACTTAGAGATTGAGGATTCAATGGGACTGAAAAGATCTCCTTAAACATAAAGGAATCAAACTGAACCGGTTCAACAATACCAATCTGTACAATGAGCTAGGGTTGGCTGATTCAAGGGCTAGGAGTGGTCAATTTGATGGGAAAAAATATGAGAATTCAAGTTAGAGATTGACGACTCAATGGGAAGGAAAATATCTGCTCAAACATAAAGGAATCGAACTAAACCTGTTCAGCAATACCAGTCTGTACAATGAGCTAGGGTTGGCTGATTCAAAGGCTAGGAGTGGTCCATTTTATGGGAAAAAATATGATAATTCAACTTAGAGATTGAGGATTCAACGGGACTGAAAAGATCTCCTTAAACATAAAGGAATCGAACTGAACCGGTTCAGCAATTCCAATATGTATAAGGAGTTATGGTTGGCTGATTCAAAGGCTAGGAGTGGTCAATTTTGTAGGAAAAAATATTAAAATTCAAATTAGAGATTGAGGATTCAATGGGACGGAAAAGATTTCCTAAAACACAAAGGAATCGAACTGAACCGGTTCAGCAATACCAGTCTGTACAATGAGCTAGGGTTGGCTGATTCAAAGGATATGAGTGGTCAATTTGATGGGAAAAAACGTGAGAATTCAAGTTAGAGATTGAGGATTCAATGGGGTGGAAAAGATCTGCTAAAACTTTAAGGAATCAAGCTGAACCGGTTCAGCAATAACAGTCTGTACAATGAGCTAGGCTTGGCCGATTCAAAGGCTAGGAATGGTCAATTTGATAGGAAAAAATATGAGAATTCAAATTACAGATTGAGGATTCAATGGGATGGACAAGATCTACTAAAACATAAAGGAATCGAGCTGAGCCTGTTCTGCAATACCAATCTGTACAATGAGCTAGGGTTGGCTGATTCAAAGGCTAGGAGTGGTCAACTTTGTGGGAAAAAGTATTTGTATTCAAAATAGACACAGAGGATTCAAGGGGACATAAAAGATCTTCTAAAACATAAACTAATCGAACTGAATCGATTCAGCAATACCAGCATGTACCGTGAGCTAGGGTTGGCTGAGGCAAAGGCTAGAAGTGGTCAATTTGATGGGAAAAAATAATATAATTCAAATTAGAGATTCGGGATTTAAGGGGAAAGAAAAGATTTGCTAATTCATAAATGAAAGAAACTGAAGTTGTTCAACTGTACCAGTTTGTTTCATGAGCTAGGGTTGGCTGATTCAGTGCCTATGAGTATTTAATTTGATGGTAAAAGGTAAGAGAATTCAAATTAGAGATTGAGGATTCAAGGGGATGGAAAAGATCTGCTAAAACATAAAAAAATTGAACTGAACTGGTTCCGCAATACCAATCTGTAGAATGAGCTAAGGTTGGCTGATTCAAAGGCTAGGAGTGGTCAATTTGATGGGAAAAAATATGAGAATTCAAGTTAGATGTTGAGGATTCAATGGGATGGAAAAGATCTGCTCAAACATAAACGAATCGAATTGAACCGGTTCAGCAATACCAATATGTATAATGTGCTAGGGTTGGCTGATTCAAGGGCTAGGAGTGCTCAATTTGATGGGAAAAAATGTGAGAATTCAAGTTAGAGATTGAGGACTCAATGGGATGGAAAATATCTGCTCAAAGATAAAAGAATCGAACTGAACCTGTTCAGCAATACCAGTATGTACAATGAGTTAGGGTTGGCTGATTCAAAGGCTAGGAGTGATCAATTTTATGGGAAAAAATATGAGAATTCAACTTAGAGATTGAGGATTCAATGGGACTGAAAAGATCTCCTTAAACATAAAGGAATCGAACTGAACAAGTTCAGCAATACCAATATGTACAATGAGCTACGGTTGGCTGATTCAAGGGCTTGGAGTGGTCAATTTGATGCGAAAAAACATGAGCATTCAAGTTAGAGATTGAGGATTCAAAGGATGGAAAAGATCTGCTAAAACATAAAGGTATCGAGCTAAACCGGTTCAGCAATACCAGTCTGTACAATGAGCTAGGGTTGGCTGATTCAAAGTCTAGTAGTAGTCAATTTTGTGGGAAAAAATATTAGAATTCAAATTAGAGATATAGGATTCGAGGGGACATAAAAGGTCTTCTAAAACATAAACTAATCGAACTGAATCGGTTCAGCAATACCAGCATGTACCGTGAGCTAGGGTTGGCTAAGGCAAAGGATACAAGTGGTCAATTTGGTGGAAAAAAATATGAGAATTCAAATTATCGATTGGGGATTTAAGGGGATAAAAAAGATCTGCTAAAGCATAAATGAAAGGAACTGAACCGGTTCAACTGTACCAATCTGTTTCAAGAGCTAGGGTTGGCTGATTCAATGGCTAGGGGTATTTAATTTGATTGTAAAAGATATGAGAATTCAAATTAGAGATTGAGGATTCAAGGGAATGGAAAAGATCTGCTAAAACATAAAAGAATCGAACTGAACCTGTTCAGCAATACCAGTCTGTAAAATGAGCTAGGGTTGGCTGATTCAAAGGCTAGGAGTGGTCAATTTGATGGGAAAAAATATGAGAATTCAAATTAAATATTGAGGATTCAATGGGACGGAAAAGATCTCCTAAAACGTAAAGGAATAGAACTGAACTGGCTCAGCAATACCAGTCTGTACAATGAGCTAGGGTTGGTTGATTCAAAGGCTAGGAGTGGTCAATTTGATGGGAAAACATATGAGAATTCAAGTTAGAGATTGAGGACTCAATGGGATGGAAAAGATCTGCTCAAACATAAAGGAATCGAACTGAACCTGTTCAGCAATACCAGTCTGTACAATGAGCTAGGGTTGGCTGATTCAAAGGGTAGGAGTGGTCAATTTTGTGGGAAAAAATATTAGAATTCAAGTTAGAGATTGAGGATTCGTGGGGACATAAAAGATCTTCTAAAACGTAAACTAATCGAACTGAATCAGTTCAGCAATACCAGCATGTACCGTGAGCTAGGGTTGGATGAGGCAAAGGCTAGAAGTGGTCAATTTGATGGGAAAAAATATGAGAATTCAAATTAGAGATTGGGGATTTAAGGGGATAGAAAAGATCTTCTAAAGCATAAATGAAAGGAACTGAACCGGTTCAACTGTACTAGGTCTTTTTCATGAGCTAAAGTTGGCTGTTTCATTGGCTAGGAGTATTTAATTTGATGGTAAAAGATATGAGAATTCAAATTAGTGATTGAGGATTCATGGGGATGGAAAATATCTGCTAAAACCCAAAGGAATCGAACTGAACCAGTTCAGCAATACCAGTCTGTAAAATGAGCTTAGGTTGGCTGATTCAAAGGCTAGGAGTGGTCAATATGGGGGGAAAAATATGAGAATTCAAATTAGAGATTGAGGATTCAATGGGAAGGAAAAGATCTCCTAAAACACAAAGGAATCAAACTGAACCGGTTTAGCAGTACCAGTATGTATAATGAGGTAGGGTTGGCTGAATCAAAGGCTAGGAGTGGTCAATTTGATGGGAAAAAATGTGAGAATTCTAGTTAGATATTGAGGATTCAATGGGATGGAAAAGATCTGCTCAAGCATAAAGGAATCGAACTGAACCGGTTCGGCAATACCAGTTTGTACAATGAGCTAGGGTTTGCTGATTCAAAGGCTAGGAATGGTCACTTTGATGTGAAAAAATATGAGAATTCAAGTTAGAGATTGAGGATTCAATGGGATTGAAAAGATCTGCTAAAACATAAAGGAATCGAGCTGAACCAGTTCAGCAATACCAATCTGTACAATGAGCTATTGTTGGCTGATTCAAAGTCTAGGAGTGGTCAATTTTGGGGGGAAAATATTAGAATTCAAAATAGAAATAGAAGATTCAAGGGGACATAAAGATCTTCTTAAACATGAACTAATCGAACTGAATCGGTTCAGCAATACCAGCTTGTACCGTGAGCTAGGGTTGGATGAGGTAAAGGCTAGAAGTGGTCAATTTGATGGGAAAAAATATGAGAATTCAAATTAGAGATTGGGGATTTAAGGGGATAGAAAAGATCTTCTAAAGCATAAATGAAAGGAACTGAACCGGTTCAACTGTACTAGGTCTTTTTCATGAGCTAGAGTTGGCTGATTCATTGGCTAGGAGTATTTAATTTGATGGTAAAAGATATGAGAATTCAAATTAGTAATTGAGGATTCATGGGAATGGAAAATATCTGCTAAAACCCAAAGGAATCGAACTGAACCAGTTCAGCAATACCAGTCTGTAAAATGAGTTTGGGTTGGCTGATTCAAAGGCTAGGAGTGGTCAATATGGGGGGAAAAATAAGAGAATTCAAATTAGAGATTGAGGATTCAATGGGAAGGAAAAGATCTCCTAAAACACAAAGGAATCGAACTGAACCGGTTCAGCAATACCAGTATGTATAATGAGGTAGGGTTGGCTGAATCAAAGGCTAAGAGTGGTCAATTTGATGGGAAAACATGTGAGAATTCTAGTTAGATATTGAGGATTCAATGGGATGGAAAAGATCTGCTCAAGCATAAAGGAATCGAACTGAACCGGTTCGGCAATACCAGTTTGTACAATGAGCTAGGGTTTGCTGATTCAAAGGCTAGGAGTGGTCAATTTGATGTGAAAAAATATGAGAATTCAAATTAGAGATTTGAGGATTCAATGGGATTGAAAAGATCTGCTAAAACATTAAGGAATCGAGCTGAACCGGTTCAGCAATACCAGTCTGTACAATGAGCTACTGCTGGCTGATTCAAAGTCTAGGAGTGGTCAATTTTGGGGGGAAAATATTATAATTCAAAATAGAAATAGAAGATTCGTGGGGACATAAAGATCTTCTAAAACATAAACTAATCGAACTGAATCAGTTCAGCAATACCAGCCTGTACCGTGAACTAGGGTTGCCTGAGGCAAAGGCTAGAAGTGGTCAATTTGACGGGAAAAAATATGAGAATTCAAATTAGAGATTGGGGATTTAAGGGGATAGAAAAGATCTGCTAAAGCATAAATGAAAAGAACTGAACCGGTTCCGCAATACCAGTCTATAGAATGAGCTAGGGCTGGCTGATTCAAAGGCTAGGAGTGGTCAATTTGATGGGAAAAAATATGAGAATTCAAATTAGAGATTGGGGATTCAATGGGACGGAAAAGATCTCCTAAAACACAAAGTAATCAAACTAAACCGGTTCAGCAATACCAATATGTACAACGAGGTAGGGCTGGCTGATTCAAAGGCTAGGAGTGGTCAATTTGATGGGAAAAAATATGAAAATTCAGGTTAGATATTGAGGATTCAATGGGATGGAAAAGATCTGCTCAAACATAAAGGAATCGAACTGAACCGGTTCAGTAATACCAGTCTGTACAATGTCTAGGGTTGGCTGATTCAAAGGCTAGGAGTGGTTAAGTTTATGGGAAAAAATATAAGAATTCAACTTTGAGATTTAGGATTCAATGGGACTGAAAAGATCTCGTAAAACATAAAGGAATCGAACTGAACCGGTTCAGCAATACCAATCTGTACAATGAGTTATGGTTGGCTAATTCAAGGGCTAGGAGTGGTCAATTTGATGGAAAAAAATATGAGAATTCAAGGTAGAGATTGAGGATTCAATGGGATGGAAAAGATCTGCTAAAATAAAAAGGAATCGAGCTGAACCGGTTCGGCAATACCAGTCTGTACAATGAGCTAGGGTTGGCTGATTCAAACGCGAGGAGTGATAAATTTTATGGGAAAAAAATATGAGAATTCAACTTAGAGATTGAGGATTCAATGGGATGGAAAAGATCTGCTAAAACATAAAGGAATCTAACTGAACCGGTTCAACAATACTAGTTTGTTTCGTGAGTTAGGTTTGGTTGATTCAATGGCTAGGAGTGGTCAACTTGATGGGAAAAAATTTAGAATTCATGCTAGAGATTGAGGATTCAATGGGATGTAAAAGATCTACTAAAACATAAACGAATCGAACTGAACCGGTTCAGCAATTCCAGTCCATTTTGTGAGCTAAGGTTGGCTTATTCGAAGGCTAGGAGTGGTCAATTTGATGGTGTAGAGGTCTTTTTCTTCCGGCAGCTACAGATTTGTTGGGCCGCCGTAAGGAGCGAAATATGAAATTATCCCCCTGTGTCTGAGTTCGAAAATCAAGCCCCAAGAACGTCTCGAAAGGGTAGTGATGCCTTAGGAAACTTCTTGGTTACCTTCACCAATGAAAATAACAACTTACAGATAAATTTTCTAGCTTGGCGTAAGAAGCTTGTGGCATGGGAGCAAAATTGTCATGAGTTTAGCACTAAAGAGAAAACTAAGTATTCCTCGGGGGGGGGGGGGGGGGGGGACGGGATATTAAGGTAGGAGATGAAGAGTTTGCAAAGAGGTTTGGCTGAGAATGAGGAAAAAGAGAGGAATGGGTGGCTTGAATATTATTTCCGGCAACTTGACAGTGACTCTGTCAAATGCTAGAGCAGCCTGCCAGAAGGGGAAAAATGAGGGGGAGGGGGAGTAGAGCACGAATTTTGCTAAGTTCTTGCAGGTAGGAGAGGAAGCTTGCTCCTAGATTTATGGTTATGGCTAGTGGTGAAGTATGGGGTGTTTTGGGTAATTTTCCAGCAGCTTGACAGAGGCTCTGTCAAGTGTTAGAACAGCATGGCAAGAAGGAAAACTGAGGAAATAGATGAACTAAGCACGAAAATTGTTGGTTTTGAAAGTAAGAGAGGAAGCTTGCTCTCTGGTTGTTGATTATTTTCGTTGGGTAGAAGAGGCCCTATTTATAGCCGCTGGAAGTCATTTGCTTCCAAGAAACCCTAATGATTTCCATCCTATTTTGCCAAGTTTTTCCCTTCCTTTCTCTCCTCATCCTTTCAATCATCTTCTTTTGGTGAAATCTACTCTGCTCCTTTGCATAAAATCAGAGATTTTGGGAGCTCAAGGCACCCTTTCCCGCGGCTGCCTCGATGAAGCATTCCTGTTTTCAGATATCCCTCTTCCTCTCTCCCCCTCCCTTTTTCATGGTCAGATCTGAAAAGAGAGAGAACTGGGCATACATGCTGGTTCGAAGGGTAGCTCCTTGCGCGCCAATATCTTTTGGTTCTTTGGATGCTTTGCTTGAAAACTTGTTCCTTCCCTCCTAGCAGCCCTTCACGTGTGGATCCCTTGGCTTCTTTGTGGCCCTCCTCTTCAGCCAAGTGCTGAGGGCTTTGGATCCCCTTTATTCAGCTTGTATGGGTTTTTTAATATGAAAAATCAAGTTATCCAATAAGTGGGCTAAATTCACCAAACATTTGGGCTTCGTGGGCTATCTAAGGTAATGGGCTATTTGGGTTAATTTTAGTGGGCTATTTTGGTTGGGATATTTTCTCTCTTGTGCTTACCCATGTTTTTGGGCCTAAGAAATGGGCCTGAGTTCCGAGGCTCCCAAGCGACCCGGAACCTCCATTTCTCGGTCCATCAATGGGCCTTATGACAACTTATTACCATCCATACCACAACCCACTCAAGCAAGCCCCGGGCATTCGAGTGGCTTGGGCCCACTTAGGCTTGTAGCGTGATTGGGTGTGTAATAATGATTTCCTGCTTGGCATGACATGTCGCTTGGCATGGCATATCGCTTGGCATGCTTTTAATCATTATGCTTGATGGGATAATTAGCATGGATTTGCAGAGCTAATGCACTTTATAATCTTAATCTTGATTCCTAGCATGACGGATTATTTATTTGGCATGGCACGTGGAGTGTGACTCGTGCATGGCAGTCTTTTGTGTGCTCCAAGTCAGGTTTTTCCTCAATAAGGTGTTGTACTGGGCCGGGAATTTATTTGGGTCCAACTGTGGATTTTTTGGGCCTCAACAGATGGGAAAAAATATTAGAATTCAAATTAGAGATTGAGGATTCAGGGGGATGGAAAAGATCTCCTCAAACATAAAGGAATCAAACTGAACCGGTTCAGCAATACCAGTCTATACAATGAGTGGTCAATTTGATGGAAAAAAAATATGAGAATTCAAGTTAGAGATTGGGGATTCAATGGGATGGAAAAGGTCTGCAAAAACAAAAATGAAACGAACTGAACCGGTTCAACTATACTAGTCTGTTTCATGAGCTAAGGTTGGCTGATTCGAAGGACATGAGTGCTCAATTTGATGGGAAAAAATATGAGAATTCAAATTAGAGATTGAGGATTCAAGGGGATGGAAAAGATCTCCCCAAATATAAAGGAATCGAACTAAACCGGTTCAGCAACACCAATCTGTACAATGAACCAGGGTTGGCTGATTCACAGGCTAGGTGTGGTCAATTTGGTGGGAAAAAATATGGGAATTCAAATTAGAGATTGAGGATTCGAGGGGACATAAAAGATCTTCTAAAACATAAACGAATCGAACTGAATCGGTTCAGCAATACCAGTATGCACCGTGAGCAAGGGTTGGCTGAGGCAAAGGCTAGAAGTGGTCAATTTCATGGGAAAAAGTATGAGAATTCAAATTAGAGATTGGGCATTTAAGGGGATAGAAAAGATTTGCTATAGCACAACTGAAAAGAACTGAACCTGTTCAACTGTACCAGTCTGTTTCATGAGCTAGGGTTGGCTGATTCAATGGCTAAGAGTATTTAATTTGATGGTAAAAGATATGAGAATTCCAATTAGAGGTTGAGAATTCAAGGGGATGGAAAAGATTTGCTAAAACATACAAGAATCGAATTGAACCGGTTCAACAACACCAGTTTGTAGAATGAGCTAGGGTTGGTTGATTCAAAGGCTTGGAGTGGTCAATTTGATGGGGAAAAAATATGAGAATTCAAATTAGAGATTTAGGATTTAATGGGACGGAAAAGATCGCCTAAAACATAAAGGAATCGAACTGAACCGGTTCAGCAATACCAGTCTGTACAATGAGCTAGGGTTGACTGATTTAAAGGCTAGGAGTGGTCAATTTGATGGGAAAAAATATGAGAATTCAAGTTAAAAATTGAGGATTCAATGGAATGGAAAAGATCTGCTCAAACATAAAGGAATCGAACTGAACCGATTCAGCAATGCCAGTCTGTACAATGAGCTAGGGTTGGTTGATTCAAAGGCTAGGAGTGGTCAATTTTATGGGAAAAAATATGAGAATTCAACTTAGAGATTGAGGATTCAATGGGACTGAAAAGATCTCCTTAAACATAAAGAAATCGAACTGAACCGGTTCAGCAATACCAATCTGTACAATGAGCTAGGGTTGGCTGATTCAAAGGCTAGGACTGGTCAATTTCATGGGAAAAAATATTAGAATTCAAATTAGAGATTGAGGATTCAAGGGGACATAAAAGATCTTCTCAAACATAAAATAATCGAACTGAATCGGTTCAACAATACCAGCATGTACCGTGAGCTAGTGTTGGCTGAGGCAAAGGCTAGAAGTGGTCAATTTGATGGGAAAAACATAAGAGAATTCAAATTAGAGATTGGGGATTTAAGGGTATAGAAAAGATCCGCTAAAGCATAAATAAAAGGAACTGAACCGGTTCAACTGTACCAGTCTATTTCATGAGTTAGGGTTGGCTGATTCAATGGCTAGGAGTATTTAATTTGATGGTAAAAGATCTGAGAATTCAAATTAGAGATTGTGGATTCAATTGGATGGAAAAGATCTGCTAAAGCATAAAAGAATCGAACTGAACCGGTTCAGCAATACCAGTCTGTAGAATGAGCTAGGGTTGGTTGATTCAAAGGATTGGAGTGGTCAATTTGATGGGAAAAAATATGAGAATTCAAATTAGAGATTGAGGATTTAATGGGATGGAAAAGATCGCCTAAAACATAAAAGAATCGAACTGAACCGGTTTAGCAATACCGGTCTGTACAATGAGCTAGGGTTGGCTGATTCAAAGGCTAGGAGTGGTCAATTTGATTGGAAAAAATATGAGAATTCAAGTTAGAGATTGAGGATTCAATGGGAAGGAAAAGATCTGCTGAAACATAAAGGAATTGAACTAAACCGGTTCAGCAATACCAGTCTGTACAATGGCTAGGGTTAGTTGATTCAAAGGCTAGGAGTGGTAAATTTTATGGGAAAAAAATATGAGAATTAAGCATCATGTCATACACTGATCCACCTTCCATCAACTTTGTCACAACGCACAACCCATGATTTTCATCAATGCAAACGACATAAAACTACAAAATGTTCTTGTTCCCACATGTCATGAGCTCCAAAAGATCTCTTTGGAGCTCAAAGTCATAAGAATTTCCCTTGTCACACCCTTTAAGCTTCTCAATTCCAACCTTTTTCCCCTTGTAAACTCCCTTATATGAATTGGGTCCAATCTGATCAACAAAGTCAATATTATCAGAGTTCAACAACCACTTCCCTATCTCATCCCCACCAGATTGTATTGTTTGCCATTCATCTACAGATACAACGAATGACGAAGTGGGTAGAGGGTTGGGAAGCTGAATCTTTTGGCTAGAAATATCAACTCCATTCCTATAATTTTGCTCACCAATATCCTCTTCAATATCTCCCACCTCTCTCCCCTTACTCCCTAGCAGCCCCAACCCTCCGCACAGTCGTCGACAACCCAGATGAGCCCTGGCCTCTTTTTCTGTTGGACCTCCAGCAGCTACAACCCACCATCTCCATCTCGCTGAATTCAGAAGCCATCAAATTTGGTTGCAGACCTTCGAGTACAAAACAACAAAAACAATGAATTTTTTTTCTTTCAATTTGCTGGTTTTTGAATTTGCAGAGAGAGGGGTGGGTTGGGTTTGGCTGGGGGTGGAGTGGGGCATGTGTTGCCACTGATGCTAGGGGTTGTCTAGGTTGTTGGGGAGAAGAAAATACAGAGGGGAGAGGGAGATCATAGAGAAAGGAAAGGGAGAGAGAGAGAGAGAGAGAGGGAGAATGAGGGAGAAGAAATCTGGGAAGGGTGGCTTGGGGATGATGGGTTTTTTATTTTAGATATTTATAAAAATACCCAATCCTAGACATGTATTTATAAAAATACCCAAGCACTATTTAAACATAGAAACATACCCAAAATGGATTTTGGGTATGTGTGTAATGATGGGTTTTGGGTATGTTTATAAATGGGTTTTGAGTGTGTGTAATGATGAGTTTTGGGTATGTTTATAAAGTGTTTTGGGTGTTGGGTATTTTTATAATTTCAGCCCCTATTTTGGGTATTTTAGTGAAACTCCCTTTTTATTTTTTGTTTTTTGAAATTTGTTATATTTAAATATTCATATACACCTAATTTATTAAGAGAAGGAATATTGGTGGGGGATGGGTGAGGTCAAAGCCCTAAATCCATAACTTTTAAAAGACAATTTTAATTTTTAATTTTTTTTCTTCACACATGGCACTTAGTTTAGTCAAATAGTGGGTCCTATTGGTGCCACATCAGCATTTTTAACAGAATTTTTAACAGACTTGACGGTGATGGGCAAAGTGAGATACAACACATCGGTCAATGGGGCAAAATATGTCACTTTAACTTTAAGGAGGCAAAATGAGAATTAACTAATATTTCAGGATGCACTGTAGCAATTAAGCCTTCTCAAACTATATATATATAATTCGGTGACAAATCTCGAAAAGGAAAGTGAAGGTGGTAATTGAGAATATGGTTCAGGCAGGGTTACAATACTTAGGATTTAGGGTTTAGGGTATTTGGTGTTTGACGATTTGCGGCGGGAATCACTATATTTCGTATAGAGGGAGAATGGCCGTGGCGCAGTTATGGTGGAAATTATCATATTCAAATTCATGGGTTAGAGTAGTTGGAGTTTCAAGAAGAAGCAGTGGCGCAGCTGCTAAGCCTGCTATATTTCAAGCATCATGTCCACCTCCGTCTCCAGCCATAGCTGTGAAAATAAGAAGAAAATGCTTAAGCAACTGGAGGTGGACGCAACAGCCACCACAATTACTGGAAGACAAGAAAAGCGACGCCTCCTTCTTCATACGGTGCTCTAAGTACGGGAGCAGCATTGGTGCCGCAAGTAATACGAATAGCGGAAAGGGATATCTGGCATCTACGGACCAAGAGCTGATGAGTCAGTGCCAAATGGACACTTTCAAGGCGTCGGGCCCAGGGGGTCAGCACCGTAACAAGCGAGAGTCTGCCGTACGCCTCAAGCACCTCCCCACCGGACTTACTGCGCAGGTCTCCTTCTTTGCTTCTAAATGCTCTAAACGCTCTATATGCTCAATATTCAATTAATTGAATTCCAATTTAGGCTGTGGAGGACCGATCCCAACACATGAATCGTGCCTCAGCCTTGGCTCGCCTTCGCGCTCTTATAGCTCTAAAAGGTGTGTTCACTCCATTTCAATCTTCTTTTAATTTCCACATCCTCAATTATCAAATGATTATTTACTCTTGTCTTGAGCTAGTCTGGTCTAGTCAGGAACACACTGGATCTTGATGCTTATTCCCCTCCTCAAGAGCTTCTTCAAATTCTTCCCCCAAAGTCTACCATTAGAGGATCAGATTGTGGTCCCCAAATTGGACCCAATAATCCTAAGTTCATTTTGGTATGTAATTATCTTTGATTTAAGTCATTTGGCTTTGTAACGATCCTAACACTAGCTACTCTCCTTTGCAGGGAATGCAAGCTCTGTTGGATCTCATTTTTGCAGTTGAGGGTTCTGTCTCAGAGGCAGCCAAGTTTCTGGGGTAAACAATTACAAATATTCTCTACACTTTTCTTTGTAATTAGGCACGTTAGCAATGTTATCTTCTAACAACTATCTGCAACTCCCATCCTTTTCCAGTTGGCTCCATCTTTAGATTGAGTAGTGAATTTGTATGGAGACACCATCTACATGCCCCAAGGAAATTCTAATGGGTTCAAAGAATGGCCTAATTAAGTTATCATCAATAGCAAATTTTTCCACTTTTTAAATATAAATAACTACCATCTGCCAGTTAGAATGAACATCCACTGGAGAAAGGACCAAATAAAGATAAACGGAAAGATGACTCTGTTTGATGGTTCACTTACTTACATGGGACATGGAAACTTTTTGTTTATTGTGCACAAACATCAGCCCAGTAAGAAAAAAAAGTTTATTATGTCTAAACAATAAATTCGTCTGTGTGATAGCTTTCTTGCTAATTGTTCGAATCGTTAATCAACCCATCCTGTTTGTCTTTTATAAATAATGCAGGTTAAGCACAGGTGCCCTGTCACGGTTAATACTCTCAAATGATTCTCTCCGACTGGCAGTCAATGAACTAAGGTTTTCTAAGGTACAACTTCTAATGGCCACAATAGGAAGTATTGCTTTGGTTTCCTATTGTAGCTTTTGACTTCTGGATGACAACTATTTACTGCATTCGAAATTATTTTCTACTATTCTGGAAAGTAGTAGCCTATGAATAATTACACCCACGAACACCCTCCCCACCCCATGCACACACACACACACTAATACAAGGGGACTATAAGGACACATTTCTTTGATAAACAAATTACTCATTCTCTTGGCATAGCTAGGGAGTTAGTTCTCTATGACAAAGAAACTAAACCCTAGAATAAGAAAATGACAGCCATAAGCAGAAAACAGAGCGTCAGTAGTCCTAAGGTGCCCGTTTATAGTTTTCAATCGCCTTCAAGCCCTAGCAGGAACAAATTTAATTTTTCCTTTCTTTCTTGCATTGCATGTGAGCTTCAGTAGTTTTCCTCTTTTCATTTTTCATACATTAATAAAAAATATAATAAAACTTAATATTAACTACAAACAACATGGCTAATAAGTGCAAATTATAGACGTTGGAATGCACTCTCAGGCTATTATCATTTTCTTTGTTGTTTTTTATCATATTGAAGATGGTTTGCATACCCCAAGAACAAGTCATAATAATAAAATATAAATAAAACTGATATTGGGTGTCGTTGAGCACATGTTAAATCCAGCATGACACTCAAAAATACCCGTTGTTATGTTAGAGCACTCAAGATCCAAGATTTTATATTTTTTGACCCTTCCCAACAAATTTTTTGTTCAAATGCATCATTTACTATTTTAAGTTGGGTTTCATTAAATTTTTCTTGGAAATTTTCTGGATGTTAATCTGTGGTGCCAGTAATACAGACGTTGAACTTTTCTCTGACTTGTGCAGGGTATGAAGCCTCTCAAGTAGAATTTATCAGCTGGCAATTACTTGTTTCAAGTACTAATTGTTGCTTCTTCTTTTTTAATTGTGCAAGAAAATGATATACGTGCACTCTGAAATGTCATTTTTGTCTTAAAAAACCTACTCCAACAGCTAACTTTGCTAGACAATTCTCAAGTCAGATCATGCATAAACATTGGTTTGAGGGTAATGACATGGATGCGTTCTCATAGACATTATCATCAGCGTAGGTTCAAGTTCAACACAGCAAAACTAGAAAAAAAAAATTGGTGGTTCTTTTGGTTTGAGCATTGCTTATAATTGCCAAGGGATTCCTGAAGGAGATATTTAGTAATATACCCATTCTTAACACTAATAATATAGATAAACCCTACACCATTTAATTTCTATAAACAAACTCAAAAAATGACAGCCGACTTTAAATTCAAAAAATGATAGCTGACTCTATTGAATTTAATTTTGATTATTAAATTTCTTTGATGCCCTATTGAATGTTTTGGGTTTTTTTTTATGAGGTTTTAGGGTTGGGTTTGTTTTATGAAATCAATGGTAGTTTTGTAATTTAAAAGAAGTTAAAAACCTTTTGGTTATGTTGTAAATGGGCTTTGGGTGTGTTTCTAAAGTCCATTTTATATAGGTTTTTTTATAATTTGGGCTCCTATATTGGGTATAATAGTAAATCTACCCTTTCTAGAATTGAATTGACACAAGAAATGCCTTCAGGATGAAGGATTAATCTTTGCGCGTTTAAAATTGTAAACTCACTTTAAAGTTTAAAGTCAGATGCATAATACATTTTCGAAGAATTTTCTTCCAACTAGGGGAGGGGGATTTGAAATAGGACGTCTTTCTAGATTGCAAAGCAAATTGACACTAGACCAGAGGTTCAAATTCTCATGACACCTTGCTAGTGTGTGTGTGTGTGTGTGTGTGTGAAGACCCTCTTCTTCTTGTAGTTTAAATTATCATTCCATCTAGAGGTGTCAAACGGGTTGTGCAGTATCGGCCTAGCCCATTTAGAGTTGGCCCATTTAATAAACGAGTCATGTCGAGCCCAATTATTTAGGAAAATCATCAATTTCGGCTTGACCCACAGCTCGAGCCCCCGTGCTTGTGTCGTGGCTGTGGGTTCGGGTCGTGCTCATGTCAAACCACTAAACAGGTTGATATGGGCCCACATCAAATGTGACTTATGTATTGTATTTTTTTTGTAATTTTTTTTACTACTTCATTTAAATCTCTTTTATAATTATGTACATACTAATAATATGTACCCTAAAGTTCTCAAAGGGTTGTCCTATTAATGTGATTAAATTACTAAGAAAAAGAGGTCAATAACTTTATTTAAAGTACATTTAAATAGAAAAATGGTTGGATTATTGTTTGAGTTTTAAAAATTGAAACTTGAAAAACAAAATCATTATTTTATATATAAAGAAAATATTAAATTTTAATATATATTCTTAAAGAAAAAAAATGAATTTAAGATATAAATGTAATAATATAATGTATTATTTTTCTCTAAAACAAGTATAATTTAATAAATGGGTTTTAAACGGGTCAGCTCGTTTGGATTGGGTCGGCCTACCTATTAGACCAAATTACCTCATCCCGACACGGCCCAAAGATACGGGTCATGTCGTGCCAGGCCTTATTTAAACGAGCTGTGCTCGTGTCGTGTCGTGTCAAGTCGGCCAGTCCATTTGACACTTCTAATTCCATCCATGCCCCATGTTCGCCTGTCACCTCCATCCTAGGTGCAAAAATCCTCTCAAAATATAAAACAGAAGTGCAGATAATATTTTTAAGTTGGATGCCAGCTATCATGATTTTAGTGGTTTGGGACACTTAGGTAGAATGCTGAGAGTGACATCCCTATGACAAGGAAGTTTTTCTCCTATTGCAGGTCTCATTTTCCCCAATGACATAAAAGATTAAATGGTTGATTCCTAGGCGGCTGATCTAATGTTGAAGCGACTATTGCTGAAGATGCAATGGGTGCCTTGATTCCTAGGCGTCTGTTTTTGTTTTTTAGTTGAAATTAGTAAAATCACACATGGATGAGTTTCCAAGTTTACTCTTTAATTTAACAGAAAGTTTATCGGAGTTAATGAAAATAGGGATATTTGTAGAAATGTCACCTAAACTTATACATCAGTTTTAATTTGTCACCTTAAAGAAAAATTTAAGCAAAATGTCAAGTTTTCAAAATTCATGATTTGTCACCTGACTTTAACATCATCTAATTTTCCATCCATTTTGAAGGGTATTTTAGTCTTTCCAAGCAAGAGGGTTTACATAACTTTATATTTAATATATATATATATATATATATATAAGAGGGTTTACATATTGGAAAGACTAAAATACCCTTCAAAATGGATGGAAAATTGGATGATGTTAAAGTCTTGTGACAAATCATAGATTTTGAAAACTTAAGGTGACATTTTGCTTAAATTTTTCTTAAACGTGACCAATTGAAACAGATGTATAAGTTCAAGTGACATTTGTACAAAAATCCCATGAAAATAATGTAAGAGACTATTTGAGGATGACAAATACTATTATTGGAATTTGTGGATAAAAAATAAAATGAGGGAAAATTCAGAGACCATTGATATAAAAGCATCCATATTGGGCTTCCTAAACCACCTTATTAGACAAATTTTAGGGAGAAATTAGAAAAATACAACTTCAACCATGCTTTATATCCACCTCCTAAAATAAGAAGACCTCTAGAAGCTCCTAAATCTGAGGAGAGAGAAAGGACTGCTAGTGACTCACTATAATTTAATGATGTTTTGTTTTATGTATAGTTTAAACTTTTAATTAATATTAACTAATTTTTAATTTTGTTTTTTTGTTATTATTTCTACCCCTTGTCATATTTTCTCACCCATCTTATCTTCAAAATTTTATAAAGATAAACCAATCATATTGAATTAAAAAATAACTAAACTAGAAAATATGATTAGAGTTCAAATTTTATAGAGAGTTCCTAAAATAACTTTCATGTATTTTTAACTAAATTTTAACTAAAAAATGAATTTAGGCTAATAAAAGCACCCTATCGGCAGTGTACCCGAACCCCAACCAATTGCGAAATTCAAACTGGCGGAGGATTCCGTGGTCCATAATCGTTTACACAAAAATCAATGCAAAGTCGTGCTGTTGTTGTGCAACAATATTTGTCCCGCCAATAGTGATTACTTCTCTCAGTTCCCTTTCCTATCATTTTCCGTCAGTTTCTTTATCTTCTCTTCAGACTTCAGAGCCATATTTTTTTTCAATTACTTATTATTTTATTCTTTCCACGAGTTTGGACCAACAACCAATAATATATTAATATAAAAGGTAGAAGCGAGAAAAGCCATTTGTTTATCGGGAGTCATCTTCAGTCGTAATATTGATAAGCTTGATAGATGAACGGGAGGAAGATGGCTACAATTCAGCAGCTATATTTTGCGACTTTGCTGTTGCTTTTAGGGGCCATTTCCAGCTTTCACCCACAGGCTCGTGAACTCTAAGCCTTTTTATTTTCCCTTTGCTTTCCGTGTTGTCCCCTTCCTTAGTTTTATTTGTTTCCTATCCGATCTCTTTTGTATTCTTAGCTTACCTTGAATCTTTTAACTGATTTCAATTTGCAGAGCTCTTTTCTTTCATTTTCTTGCTATTCTCAGTTTCCCTTTGAAATTATATGATGAATTCATGTTTACTGAGTCTGAGTCTCTGATTGATATGGGCAATATGAAATGGGATTTAGTGCATCGGATCCAAATTGCTCTGTTTTGTTCAGTCTCAAACTGGGCCGATTGCGTAATTATGACCTGAGGTAGCGACTTGAATAACGTAATGATTCCCCTTTATGCACTCTTGCAAAACAATCCAATGACTGATCCTATGGAAACTAAGATTTCTCATATATATATATATATAGAGAGAGAGAGCGCTTCACTTGAGCGATCCCTCAAATAAGTTTATTATGCATACTATGAGTAATACATAAAGATCAACTAACTGATGAAGTGAGAGAGTTGACAAAAACGTCAAATGCTATTCTTCATTGTAAATATACTAGCTACTATAGCATGTGGGCAAGGGATTTGATTTTTAGGGTAGAGCTTCCTAGAACCTCATATACTCAGTTGGGCAATGGAAATTCTCTTCCCTGCTGCTTGTGTGTGTTAATGTCTAAAATCAGTAGTGAGGCCAATTTAATCTTCTTCTGTGTTTATGTCAATTGGTTGGATAACTTGTTTTCTCTACGTTCATTTTAAAAGTCATTATTGAACCTAATGGTTGCTGACCAGAAAGAAAACTAACGGTTGATCATCTCCACAGTTTATTGCAGCCAAACCAGTTACCAAGAGTAAGCTTAATTCTCGTATTCTTCAGGTATTCCCTTTTGCTCGCTGTATATGGTCAGTAAGTCATTGCAATGGAAGTAGTTAGCACACATACACAGTGGGGAGGGAATAATAACTGAGAATTCCATTCCAATATTAATTGTGAAAGAATATACTATTATCCTTTTGACTCTTGTCATGGCCAAGCAGGACTCAATCATTAAGCAGATAAATGAAAACCCCATGGCTGGATGGGAAGCTGCCATGAATCCCCGATTCTCCAATTACACTGTGAGTCTTCAACCGGAAGGGTCTTCTTATGGTCAAGTTTAAAGGACTTTCCTGCCCTTTTATTGCCATAGAAATGCATAAATTGGTTTTTCATATTCCTCCTGGGTCCCAAGATTTCCTTTTCATTGCACAGGTTAGCCAGTTTATGCACCTTCTGGGAGTTAAACCAACACCTCGAAAGGATTTGCAGAGTTTTCCTATTTTAACTCATCCAAAATCTTTGAAGTTGCCAACTAATTTTGATGCAAGAACAGCTTGGCCTCAGTGCAACACCATTGGAAGAATTCTAGGTTACCTGCTACTTTTCATTTATATGTTGTTATTCAGTGTTTCTTTGATTTAAAAGACAGAAGGTGCTAATGCTTTCTCATTTGTATGTCAAATGCTGGATCAATTTCTTTAATGAAGATCAGGTAATAATTTTTGCATACGTCTACATGATATCTTGTCCAATAAATTAATTCCGGAAATTCATGGAAAGTTTGCTTTTTGGAAATATAGGGTCACTGTGGCTCTTGTTGGGCTTTTGCTGCTGTTGAAGCACTATCAGACCGTTTTTGCATCCATTTTGGCATGGTAACTGAAATTCATTGATAACAAATTCACTGTTTCTCATTCCATTAATGTACATCTTCCCTTTATATATTTTGTTTTCTTTTTTTAAAATTTAATCCTCTATGCTTTATTGCAGAACATATCACTTTCTGTTAATGATCTCTTAGCGTGTTGTGGTTTCATGTGTGGAGATGGTTGTGATGGGGGGTATCCAATTTATGCTTGGCGATACTTTGTCCACCACGGTGTTGTCACTGAAGAGGTAGCTAGTTCTTGTTGTTAAGCATATTAACACAAATTCTCTCTCTCTCTCTCTCTCTCTCTCTCTTCATGCTGTTGTCACTGAAGAGGTACCAAGTCCTTGTTTAAATATATTAAACACAGCTTCTCTCTCTTTTTTATTGTGTGAATTTTGGCGGATTGGGGGAGGGGGAGGAGGGTGCCAGTGATATCCAGAAACAATAATAGAAAAAGGTTTTCAAACAAAAACATTGTTACCTTCGCATCTTAACCTTTACACAAAATCAAGTCTACCTTTAATGTTGAAAGGATATCATAGTGCTCACCTTAGAATTGCAAGCCTTCTTGCAACATAAGAGTGACCCCAACCCTTGCCCCAAAAGCAGTCTTCCTCCATTGTTAGAATGATTTTCACAGCTCACCTTAGAATTTACAGTCTTTCTTGCAACGTAGGAATAATTTGTTAGCTAACCCTAACCAGGGAGGTCAACTTAAGTATAGAAAACAAGAGAGGTCCCTGTATTTACCCAAAGCCTGTGGATTCCATTGTTAGTCTCTCCATCAGTACCAATCTTAATCCTCACCGAAATGCAAAGTTTACTTTCAATGTTGGAATGATATCTAGTGCTTACCTTAGCACTGCAAGCCTTCTTGCAACTTAAGAACCATTTCCAACCCGGCCCTAAAAGCGTAGTCTTCCTCCAATGTTAGAATGATTGTCAGTGCTCATGAATTGCAATTATTTCTTTCAACTTAGGAATAATTTCTTAGTTCATCATCCTAACCAGGGAGCTCAATTTAATAACAAAAAATAAGAGAGACGTCCCTGTGTTTACCTAAACCCAATGGGTTTGTGTGTAAGTCTGTCCATTTTCTTCCGCGCTAGTACTGTTTCATATAAAATTTGAGGGTTTTTTTTCGTTTGGTTCATAAAAATCATACCTTTTAAATACTGCACGAAGTCCTGACAAGTATTCCATCTGGCAGTGTGACCCATACTTCGATTCAACTGGCTGTTCACACCCTGGGTGTGAGCCCGCATATCCTACTCCAAAGTGTGTTAAAAAGTGTGCAGATAAAAACCTGCTATGGAAGAATTCAAAGCGTTATAGTATCAGTGCATATAGAATCAATTCTGATTCCCACAGTATCATGGCAGAGGTTTATAGTAATGGACCGGTTGAGGTTGCCTTCACTGTTTACGAGGTAATTTCTTGTTTCATAATTGAATGTACTGCAACTTATGAGGATGTGGCTCTCTTCTTTTTCTTTTCAATTTGCAATATATGAGAAAAACTATAAAATCTTATTTGCCCTCCTCTTCGTATGTTTATCTATCTGCGCGGAGTCCTAAACTGCTAATATATTGCCGGCCAGGCAAACTTGAAATCATCAAATTGCATTTTCAAGCATACTCTCTCACAATTCTCATTCATATTTTTTTTAAAAAAAGAATGGGTTTGGGGGAAGAGGAGGGGTGTGTTAAATAACCCGCACGCTAGATCTTGTTCTTTAATGTAACCAACGGCAATAGACTAAACTAGCAAATATTAGGAAACTTAGAAACACACAAGAATTATACTGGTTCGACAGAACTTTTGCCTACGTCCAGTTGTGATTTCTCTAGGTAGAGAATTCACCGCTCCTTTGATTAATAATAGAGATTACAGAACTTTTGCAAACCCTAGAACTAATCTCAAAACTCTTGGCTGTCTCTGGCCGTTTTTCCCTCTCATAAAATAAGCCTTGCCGCACCCTATTTATAGATATAGAGTTGGCTTACATGTCCCAAGGCTGATTGAATTCCTATTTCTAAGTAGATTAGGAAATTACACTTATCCAAATCCAAATAGACTTCTAGAAATCCAAACCTAAATTGAATAAGGAAAACTAAAATTCTTTCCTAATCCCTCTAGGACAAGAATACCTCTAATTTTCCTAAAACAATCCTAAACCAACCAGGACATATTTGACGAGCCAAAATCCTAACAATCTCCACCTTGGTGAGTCAAACCAAGTCTTGATCGTTGCACCCCAGAGTATCTTTGAACCTCCTTGAAGCAGCTCTGGAAATCTTCAAGAGTTTTCACCTTGGCAATCTTCTTCTTGCCTCATTGCACCTCAAGTGAGTAGGTCCTCCACTTTAATCAATCAATGAGATTGATCAAGTTCAAGCAATGCTTGAACTTCTTGACCGGCACTATCTTTGTAAGGAAATCTACGGCATTGTCATCCGTATGAATCTTTTCAATCCAAATCTCCTTGGACTCCACCCAATTTCTAATTCTATGATATCTTGCTTCAATGTGCTTTGATCTTCCAGCAAAAACTTGATTCTTTGCCAAGTGAATGGCACTTTGACTATCACACATCAGCTTCACACAATCTTGGGTGATTCCCATTTGACTTACCAAGCCATTAAGCCAAATTGCTTCCTTTCCAGCTTTGGCCAATGCAATATATACTGTCTTTGTGGTCGACAAAGCTGTAATTGGTTGCAGTAGTGCCCTCCAACTAATTGGTCCTCCTACGCATGTAAACACAAAACCAGAAGTTGACCTTCTCTTGTCCAAGTCCCCTACATAATCGGCATCTACATATCCCAACACCCCTGCATTTTCTTTTTGCTTCTCAACCATAATCCTTTGTCACCAAGAACCCGTCAAATAATGCAAAATCCACTTGATTGCATCCCAATGTTGCTTTCCTGGATTTGTCGTGTATCTGGAAACGACACTGATTGCTTGAGCTATGTCGGGACGGGTGCATACCATTGCATACACAAGGCAGCCCACGACATTAGCATAAGGCACCTTCTCCATTACTTGTTGCTCTTCCTCGGACTTAGGACACCGTTGCCCACTTAACTTGAAGTGAGCTGCCAAAAGAGTCGAAACTACTTTTGCTTCTTGCATGTTGAACTTCTCAAGAACCTTCTGAATATACTTGGCTTGTGATATCCAGATCCTTCCAGCGGTCCTATCTTTCTGAATTTCCATGCCAAGGATCTTCTGTGCTGCACCTAGATCCTACATGTCGAACTCCTTGCTCAACATCTTCTTCAAGTCTTGAATTCTAGACTTGTCTTGACAAGCGATTAGCATGTCATCCACATATAGCAATAGCAATATGATCATCCCATCTTGGAACACATGATAGTACACGCAACAGTCATATAAACATCTTCTAAAATTGATTTTCAGCATGAAGTAATTGAACCTCTTGTACCACTGTCTTGGAGACTGTTTCAGACCCTACAGGGACTTCCTTAGCTGACAAATAGGTTCTCTTTCCCATATTCAACAAACCCTTCTGGTTGAGCCATGAAAATTGTCTCCTCTAGATCCCTATGAAGAAACACTGTCTTCACATCCATATGCTCAATCTCCATGTCATGCTGAGTTGCCATTTCTAAAAGCAATCTGAGAGAAGTATGCTTGACTACGAGTGAAAAGATCTCATCATAATCCACCCCTTCCTTTTGTGAGTACCCTTTAGCCACGAGCCTTGCTTTGAATCTCACGGCATCTTGTTCATGTAGTCCTTCCTTTTTCCTAAATACCCACTTGCATCCAACTAGCTTTCTGTCTTTGGGCGTAGGAACCAACTCCCAAACAGAGTTCTTGTAAAGAGACTTCATTTCTTCTGTCATAGCACTCATCCAACTATCTCGCTCATCACTTGCTATAGCTTCTCGATAAGTAGTTGGATCTCCTTGACTAATGTTGAGAGCATAATTAACTTCGTCTTGGTCAAACCCAAACTTGTCAAGTTTCTTCTTGTTCCGATTAGGTTTGTCCAGTGCTATGCATCTCTGGAATGCAGGTGGATTGTTGGTTGGAGTTCGAACCCTTTGGGATGTCTGGTGAATTAGAGTGCCTTCAAACTGCCCTTGTTCTTGCTCCACCTGATTCCTAACTGGTGAACGATGCTGATGCTCTTCTTCTTCCTCAAAACCATCAGGCAATCCTGCATGAAATCACATGCTCCTCTCTCTCTCCATGAGAGTTCGGTTCATCCTCTCAGCAACTCCATTTTGTTGGGGATTCTTCTTTACTGTGAAGTGCCTTATGATGCCTTCCTGCTTGCAGTAATCGGTAAACTCATTACTTGTATATTCATCTCCATTGTCACTTCTCAGGTACTTGATCTTTCTTCCAGTTTGATTCTCGGTTTCTGTTTTTCATTCCTTGAACTTTGCAAAAACCTCGGATTTCTGCTTCATGAAATAAACCCAAACCTTCATAGAAAAATCATCCATGAAAGTAAGAAAATACCTGGCTCCACCATTTGATTTGGTTGGTGCAGGGCCCCAAACATCTGAGTGAATATAACTGAGTTGCTCCTTACTTCGGTTATCTGCACTGCTACTCGCGAATGATACCTTTGCTTTACAAGAACACAATATTCACAAAAGTCCATTTTGCAAGATGACACGCCTTCCAACAGGCCTTGCTTGTGTAATTCTTGCAACCCTTTCTGGCTTATGTGCCCAAGCCTATGATGCCAGAGTTCAGTCTTGTCTTCTATACCTTGATTTATAGAAATAGCTGCTTCCTCGACTATAGTGGTCCCAATTAACTTATATAGCTTATTGGGTTGTAGGTCACCACGCATTACCACTAGTGATCCTTTGGCTACCCTGAGTCTTCCCTTTTTAGATTCATACCCATAGCCGGCCTCATCTAAAGTACCCAAGGAAATCAAATTCTTTCTTAGTCTAGGGACATATCTAACATTCCCCAAAGCTCGTATCATCCCATCAAACATTCTAATTCGAACAGTGCTGATTCCTTTTACAGGACATAAAGAATCGTCACCCATTAAAACTTCCCCGCTACTGACTTCTTTGTAAGTATCGAACCATTCTCTTACTACACACATACGAAAAGTGCATCCGATATCCAAAATCCAATTTGTGAAAGCCTTGGAGCCTGATGTTACTAAAAGAAGCTCCCCGTCACTCTCATGCTCGGTGACTACACTAGCTGAACCTGAGCTTCCTTCCATCTTGGCTTTCTTCTCTTTCCAAATCTTGCAGTTCCTCTTCCAATGATCGGCTGAACCACATACGAAACAACCTTCCTTCTTTTCCTTTTTCTTCTTGGATTTTGACCTACCTCTGTTGCTTGTTTTCTCTTCCTTTATCTTTTCCTGCCCCATCTCTGTGCCTTTGGCATAAAGGCCTTTAGAGCTTTCAGTTATATCATCTAGTTTAGCATATGACTGAAGAGCTTGAATTACGTCTTCAAGCTTCAGGGACTCTTTTCCAAACATTAGAGTTGTTCGAAAGTGCTTGAAAGACGAGGGTAGAGACCTTAGCAGGATGATAGCCATATCATCATCTTTGTAAGTTTCTTCGACCTTGTGAAGATTAGTTATGCAATTCTGGAACCTGCATACGTGATCTTCAATATCACCTCCTTCTTCTAGTCAAAGTCCGAATAGTATATCCTTAAGAAAAAGTTTATTGGACACAGTTTTGCCCATATAAACATTCCCCAAATTTTCCCATGGTTCATGGGCAGTCATCTTTTCGGTGATGTGTGACCGAACTGATCTTGTGAGATGGATCTCGATGGAACTCTTAGCCTTCTTGAGAACCTTAGTCCATGCTGCATCTGTCATGCTTGCCGGCTTCTCACCATCGAGTGCATCATCCAAATCTTGCTGTATCAGTACGTTCTTCATCATCCTTTGCCAGTCCGTGAAGTCATCCTTGCCGTCAAAAGGTTTTAACACAGGTCCTAGATCCGCATTCATCTCCCCTTTAGACATTGTAGAACCCCTTGAACCTGGCTCTGATACCAAATGTTAAATAACCCGCACGCTGGATCTTGTTCTTTAATGTAACCAACGGCAATAGACTAAATTAGCAAATATTAGGAAACTTAGAAACACACAAGAATTATACTGGTTCGGCAGAACTTTTGCCTACGTCCAGTTGTGATTTCTCTAGGTAGAGAAATCACCGCTCCTTTGATTAATAATAGAGATTACAGAACTTTTGCAAACTCTAGAACTAATCTCAAAACTCTTGGCTGTCTCCCTCTCGTAAAATAAGCCTTGCCGCACCCCATTTATAGATATAGAGTTGGCTTACATGTCCCAAGGCTGATTGAATTCCTATTTCTAAGTGGATTAGGAAATTACATTTATCCAAATCCAAATAGACTTCTAGAAATCCAAACCTAAATTGAATAAGGAAAACTGAAATTCTTTCCTAATCCCTCTAGGACAAGAATGCCTCTAATTTTCCTAAAACAATCCTAAACCAACTAGGACATATTTGACGAGCCAAAATCCTAATAGGGAGGGGGGTGTGGTATCACCTATATGGTTAAAGCTTTCTTCGTAGAGCCCTGAAATTCCTCTATTTTCACTAGTTGGTGGTATATGTGAGCTGACCATGACAATGTAATGAGCACCACAACTGTACTTACTTTCAGCGCAAGCAGATTCAAGCAACTACATTTAAAGATAGCGTGATCACTTTGCATAAACAATTATATGCCCATTTTAAGAAGCCTTATCTTTGCTGTCAATTTCTTGAGCACCCTTTAACATAAACTTTATTTAGGATAAACTCATACACTATATGTTGTGTGCATATGTGATACCACATATTAGTTGGTTTTTCTGTCAAATGACATGCAAAGTGCCAATGATATGTATTAGTAACTTTGATGACTAGTTGCAAGACAATGACATTTTAAACGCAGAATAGACTTTGATCCATTTCTTATATTGTTGTAACTATTTACAGGATTTTGCACACTATAAATCAGGAGTTTACAGACATATTAAAGGTGATGTATTGGGAGGTCATGCTGTTAAGCTAATTGGGTGGGGGACAACCGATGCTGGGGAGGACTATTGGGTATGTTGATACGCTGGAGTTTTGTGCAACCACAGAATTTTTCTGAGACTACTTGTTAACCATTTACTCTTGTGTTTCAGCTTCTCGCAAATCAGTGGAACAGAAGCTGGGGTGACGTATGTTTCCATTAATTATTATTTTTAAATAGTTAATAGATAACATATGTTTGTGCCTTGTCACACCCTGAAGCACAAATTAATTCTGAATGGTATGCAGGATGGTTACTTCATGATCAAAAGAGGAACAAACGAGTGTGGAATTGAAGAGGGTGTGGTTGCTGGTTTGCCTTCATCGAAAAATTTTATAAGGGAAGTTGAGAGTGTGGATGCTGTTGTGGGTGATGTTTCGGTTTGAGATGGATCTTTCTATATCTAGTATGAACCAACTACAAAGTGTGCGAGTGTGAAACACTGTTATAAGTATACCACTATTATAGTTGATACTGGTCTTGATAGGGAGCGCTGTTTCATGTTATAAATAAATGCATCATGGGGCAGCAATGTGGACATCTCACCGCCATGCGTCCTTTACATAATCTGTTGATCTCACAGTATTTGTCCCTTGCTATTGCAAGGGTGTATGCAAACTGAGATTTGCTAGCTTACGATTGTGTATAATCTTCGCAACTAATAGGTTGTGAGATTGTATTTTCCAATTTAATGAACGAAAGAACCATCTTTTCTAGCTGGAAAGTAAAACTCAAATCTTTTTTACCAACAACTTGTTGGTCTTAATTAATGAATTCATTTGTTCCAAGTGCTCAGCAGGTATTCGTGAACTACTCAACCAGTCGTGGCATACAAACTTAAGAAATGCTAGAAAGCAGATTATGAATAGCGCCTCCACGAATATTTGGCGGGATGTTTGGCTCCTCATGTTGGCGTTATTGTGATGATTTTCTCATTATTGACAGAATTAGTACAGGAGATATAGGCTGTAATCAACCATTACAATAATTACACGTGTAATGAAGAGTAACTAAAGCTAAACATAATCGGTTATGTAACTACTAATCTTGCCCATTGTACTAAAATCTGTCTCATGGTTAAGATTGTCCCAATCAACATCATCGAAACCTTGCAATTGAAGAGATCCGAGGGGAGATCCGAGGGTAAACGAAAGACCTTGATTGATGGTGCCTTCGATATATCTAAGAAGTTTATTTGCTGCTTCAAAATGTTGTTCTCTGGAGTGTGCATAAACTGGGAAAGCTGACAAACATCAAAGGCTATCTCAGGTCTTGTCCAAGTAATATACGGCAGAGCACCTACCAGAGATCAGTGTGGAACTGGATCTTTGAGAACATGATCTGGAGTAAGCTTAGCCAAACCAATAGGTGTAGAATAATGTTTGGCAAACCGTATCAACTTTGAGCAGAGGATCATAAATGTACTTACAGAGCAAAAGAGTAGTAGAAGACATGTGAACCTCCAAACCCAGAAAATAGTGAAGAGAACAAAGATCCTTCACTGGAAGTTGTTGATGCGTGATCTATTATGTTTCCTATTTAGATCGGTGCACTAGATACTAAGTTATATCAGGTTTTGATAAGAGTTTAAATTAAGTTATACCTTGAGGCTCAAAACCTTGTGGAATAAGGAAAGGTTTTGAAGCCTATTAAAGGGTCCTATTTATTTCCTTTTTGCGTTAACCGTTTTGGTGGGCTTGGAAGATTAGTCAAGTCGGCCCTCGGTGATGAGTAGAGAAGACTTGACCTAACCCTATATAAGCTTAAAGCCTTGCTCTCATCAGACACGTTCTCTAACTCTAATCTCATCATAAAGAGAGAGCTAAAACAGATCTGAGAGAGAGCAGAAGTCTTGAGTCATTCCTGTTCTTGCTGGGATTGTTGTTGCTGCAGTTAAATGAGTTCAGAAGTCGTGTGCTCAAGAAAGATGGCGTCAGGTATGTCTTTATGTATTTCAGATTGTGCGAAAGATCATGAACACGCATATAAAGAAATCTAACATGATCACCAATCAAAGGGTGAACTTCTGGGTTTTGAAGAGTACACTTCTGTAAGTCTTCTTCTTCTTGTACTCAAGGCGGCTGAGTGTGGTGTGTTCGGTTCATTTTTTACACATGATTTTTCATGTTATTCACCCACTATTTTGAGTTAGTTCTTGACATTTTATAGCTTTTTACTTCTTTTTTGTGTTTTCTTAGATTTTACCTTGGTTGTGATGAAAATGAGCTAAAAGTGCATTATTAGTTATAAATTCTGTTTTTGTTCATTTTCGTAGGTCAACTTCTTGGCCTGGGATCAACATGCTCTGGTGCTCGGATGAGGTCATGATCTTCATGAGACTTGTTCCAATGGATGTTAACTACAACATATCCAAATTTGAGCTCCATTGGACAAGTATTGCCTATCCAACCAATCCAGAATGTTACCACAGCTCTGGAAATCCGGATTTGGCCAGCTTTTACCTCCTTTGTGTCATCTTAATTTCTTGTTACCATAACTCTTGGTAACAAGGAATTACCTTTGTAAATGAGATATTTTCTGAAGCTTTTGGCATCTTTGTGAGGACAAAGCTTCATCATGGCAAGGGGACAAGGGCAAAGGCTTTAAGGAAAGTATGAGTTTTATATTATATTTGTGAGCTGGAAATTGATGGGCAATGGAAAGGAAAGTGCAATCAGATTTTGGGAGAGGTTTTGAACGTGGGTAGCCAATTCATTCTATGATTCTACACATTGAGAGCAGATTTTGGAGAGTTTGGAGCTAGGAGAAGCCAAGGTGCAGCCAAGCAAAGTGGAGAAGAAGGCTTCCACCATTGATGACCTTGAAGCTTTCATCATTTTCTCAAAATCTGTAAACTCTTTCTAATTTTATTTTGAATTTGTATTTGGAATAAGTATGAGCAACTAAACTCCATAGCTAGGGCTTAGGTTGAAGCCCTAAACATGATTACCTTATTGTTTTGATACTTGAGTGTATGAATTTCTAGATATTGTTGATGAATTCCAATTCACCAAATTAATCTATCCTTGATGTGTGTTTTTCCTTGGTTGGCCATCTTTGAAAGCATGCTTCTTGAGATTGTTGGGATTATGTGTATCTTCATGTTATCCTAAGCAATAAATGGATGAAGTAAGAATCATCCATGTGAATTGGTTTCTTGAATACCTAATGTAAACACCATGCTATTAGGATTCTTGTGATGTTCATATTCTCTTTGAACTTAATGGGTTCTCCTTGTAATTGAATCGAAGTACGAACCATACCTAGGTTCGGTTATGGGGAGGGCACAAGTATTGTAGCACGAACCATGCACTTTACGTATATTAGAGAGAATCAATGCGTCTTGAGCCACGACCCATGGTCTTGATTGCGAACATCTTCATCAACACATTTAGAGTTCATCACTTGAGTATTCATGAACTTTGGTAGAATTGTTTAGGGTGGATTCCGAAACCCTAGTGTTTGTTACATTTTAATTTCACAATTTGATAATTCATCTCTGCTATTCTCATTTAAATTCAAAGTCCATTTATTTTCATGCAATAGAAATAGGTCACTTGAACCAAACCAAAACCCCTCCCCCCCAATGTGTGTGTGAGTTGTGTGTTTGATACGTTGTGTGTCTTGTTTACTGAATTCTGTTTATTTTAGTAACTGTTTTGGACTTTTGGTCCGCGTTGTGTTCTTCCATTTTCTGTGCTGATTCCAACCGTATAAAGAACGTGAAATTTGGATAAACGGTTGGAAAGTTATAGGCAAAACACTGGACAGAGGTCGAAACTGGAAAAATAGAAAAACGAATCTGTCCAAATGGTGATAAAAGGGTGATAGAAAGTGCTGTTTGTGTTTTTCTCTAGTTTTCTTGTATTGTTTCATTTCTTTTACACTTCTTTACTCATTTTTAGTTTCCATTTTGCATTTGTGGTGTGTCAATTAAGTGTTCTTTACGTACTCAAATTAGAACTTATAGGAAGCCGACAAGTTCTTCGTGGGATCGACCCCGTACTTACATAATCTATACTTCGATAGATCCGTGCACTTGCGGGTATTTTTAATTGGTTGTTTGCACATTAATTTGTGTCCTCTTAGGAATGCAACAATTTTTGGCGCCGTTGCCGGGGAACTGGCACGGTTGCTTATCTGTTTTGTTTGAGTATGTTTAGAGTACTTAGTTTTATTTTTGTTTATTGATTGTTGTTTCATTTTATCTTGATTTGTTTTTGTTTCTTTTTCTTATAGGAACATCCGAGGAGTCACCTCCACCATCTCCAATGGCAGCCGCAACTGAAATTGTGGAACTTACTATGTAAGAATACTCCAATAAATTTGTGATGGAGGAAGCAAATGTTTTTGGCTCATTTCATAATGAGTTGCCTATGAATGAATATTTCCGACAAACATACAATCCGGATTGGAGAAATCATTCAAACTTCTGGTGGACCGACAATCCAAATTTTCAACAAGGGTCATATCAACCATATCAAGGCCAACATAATACTTGTCCACCTTATGGTCAACCCCAATATTATACTCCACCACCACTTAGTCAATCTCATCAACCACCTCAAGGACCAACTTTGGAAGAAATTGTTGCTTCAATGGTTAGAAACACAGATAATTTCATCATGCAGAGGAATGACACTCACATGCAGAGGAATGATACCCACATGCAGAAAATGAATAAGGCCATTGCCAATCTAGAAAATCAAGTGGGGCAAATTGCTATAGCTTTGAGTAAAAGGGAAGTTGGGATGATGCCTAACCAAACAGTGATACCAACCGGGCATGAGCATGTTCAAGCAGTTACCTTGAGAACTGGTAAGGTAATTGGTGAAATTGATGGTTCTAAAAATTTGATTCACAATGTTGATGACATGCAGGTTGAACAAGTGACTGAGCCTAAAGAAAAGGATGGAAGCAACAAAGAGAAAGATAAACAAGCAGCTTCTTCATCCGAATGGATCCCAAAGCATGAACTTGCAAGAAGGGCAAGAAAGGAGAAGGTAAGTCGTGAACCTACTGATGAAGATATCTTACATGCTCCTTTTCCTCACAGGTTGATGAGTTCTAGGAAAAATCAACATGCCAAGGACATATTGGAAACTTTCAAGCAAGTGCAAGTCAATATTCCTTCCTTGGATGCAAACAAGCTCAAGGAATGCGAAACTGTTGCATTAACGGAAGAGGTTTCTGCTGTTTTGCAAAGGAAGCTTCCTCCCAATTTGCAAGATCCAGGAAGTTTCACAATTCCTTGTATAGTTGGTGATAAATTGTTTGAGGAACCTTTAATTGATTTCGGTGCTTCAATTAATCTAATGCCATATTCTGTTTTTGAAGTACTAAAGGAAGACAAGCTGAACATCCATGTTCCAAGCACCAATCATATGTTCAATGTCACTCCTTCTACTCAAATGAGAAGGCCACCCGACCCTAAATATGTGCCTCCTCCATCTAATCCACGTATTGAAGAGCGCTTAAAATTGCTTTTGAAACCTACTCATGTGCATAAAAAGAAAAGAATACGAAATGGGTTGATTAGATGGCAAAGGGATTTGAAGAAACTTCATGTTCGGCACAAGGAGGCGATTGAGCCAAAACCCCCCAAGTGACCCAAGTATGTTGGAAGTCCGGCAAAAGACTTTAAACTTAGCGCTTCTTGGGAGGCAACCCAAGGTGAATAGAAGAAGTTTGTTTTCGTCCTAATCGCTTCAAAGTGGAGTTTCTCTAGACTCAAACTTACTTTTATTTTACTTTATTTATTTATTTTCCTTTTGAGTTAGGATTTCAATCTCCAACCAAGGTAATTTCGATTTTCTTGTTGTTTCTCTTTGTTTTTCTTACTTTTACTTTCCTTTACTTGTTTGTGTTTCTATTTTGTTGTTAAGTTTGGGAAGTAGATTGCTTCATGATTGCACACACTGAACTTTGGCTCAAATGCTTATTTCATTCCATACATGTGATTCCAAACACAAACTTGAAAAAAAAAAAAAAAAAAAAAAAAAAAAAAACATAAATTTCTCAATCACATGTTCATTGTTGCATTTTGCACCACCTGAGGCTTCTGCTAATTGCCTCTATCTGTTCTTGCTTGTAGAATCTGCAGCAGCTCTACATGATCATCATTCCTTTTTTGCAGCATCTCTACATGCTGGTTGGCACTGTAGAGCCGCTTCTGCAGGTCCGCCACCAGAGCTTTCAGGGCCGCCACCTCCTCACTCAGTGCCCCGCACTCTCGTGTTCTCGCCAGTAGGCGCATGCCCAAATTTGTGGCCGAGACCGCGTTGAGCACGGTTAGATTGTGGGACTCGTCCACTGCCATCCTGTCAGACCTCTGCGCCACATGCAGATGATCTGCAACTGTAAGTCTGCTGACAGTCATGCCTTCCGGCAGTACTGCCCTACACGGCACCGCCTCAGAGAAGTTTGAGGCCGAGCCATGGTGGTATGAGGAGTTTGGGAAGATAGGGTTTGGAGGAGCCCGTATCTGGGCATTTGGTGGTGCAAGCGACAACTCAAGATTAAGGTCATCAACAAGCATATCTGGGGATGCCATTGATTTTTCTGTCTGGGCTTTTTGATGGTTTTTCTTGAGTTTGCAGGTTGAAATACAGGATGCTCCTTCTTTCAACCGAGAAATGGTTTAAATAGACATATGCTCATAAGGGAGCCGACACCACTTTGCATTTCCTGCGCAATTTGCGGTTGTGTCCAGTTAAAAGGGGAAGCATTTCTACTTTCGCTTTGCTTTCTTTTCCTCCCTGTTTTCTGGTGCATTATGTTTTGATTTCTTTTTAGTTTGTCGTTTTTGTTTTATTTCAGTTGGGGAAGTGTGATTTGTGTCTTTTTCGTTTGTCGCATTCCTTTTATTCTGGTTTGGGAAGTGCGTTTTGTTTTTCTTCTTTGTCTTTTGCAACTTTCTTTTCTTTTATTTCCGGAAACGAGAAATTTAAAAATTAAAAACAAAAACAAAAAAAAACAAAAAAAAACAAAAAAAAAAAACAAATACAAGGAAAGGGCAAAGACAACCAGGCACACCACTAATACATTAGCAATTATTCTTTCACAGTGCTTGGTTTCTCGACCATTGGACCTTTGAGTTTAGCCCTATGGCTATCCTCTTCCGGGGCTTCACGCACAGCCTCTTGGGGCTCATCACTCGAGCTCCCAAAGATCGCACTCTTAGCTTGAGCGTACCTACTCTCGCGATCTGTTTTCTTGCGTTTACCCGGTCGGTCTATGTCCTCCAGCTGCTTTCTCATGTCATGGGCATAAACACTTACCATCTTTGAGAGATTTTTGTTCTCTTCCCGCAACGCCTCCAGCTGGTGTCGATTCACCTCTAGTATCCTTGCCCTTTCTGTTTTTAAACTTTTAATAATACTCTGGCACTCTTCAACCATACTTCGCTCTGCCGCCAACTGACCTCTTAGCACCTCCACCTCATGGGACTTCGCAAGTAGGCGATGACCCACACTTGCGACTGTTGCAGTGCTTTGCACGCTTAGTGCCAGAGCATCGCTCACGACCTGGTTGTCATCCCTTGATCCCAGCACCCGTATATCCTTGGGAGTCACTAGATTTCTAGCAACTCCAAGGGCAACATCGTTGTCCAGCAGTATCGAGTCATTCACTGTCACGTGCCCCCGTGCAGAGGCAAAGTAGGGCATCCACACTGGTGCCACTGCTTGGCCCCGAGTCTGAGTCGGTGGAGCTAGGTTGAGATCCAACGAGAATGGGTAGGAAGAAGCCATTTGAACTTTCTTTTCTTTTGTTCTTTCTTTTCTCTGTTGTGTGTTTCTACGTTTGTGTGTTTTTCCCCAACTCTTTCTCTTCTTCTTTTATAGAGTTAGTTTCTTTGTAACCCTAGACACTGCGCTTCTGCGTTTTGCGCGGCCCTTACGGCCTATCCCCTTAGGTCACCTCACTTGGTCCCCAACCCCTTTAATTACAGTTCCGCCTTTCAGAGCTTTTGAGAAACGAAAGTCGTCACGCCTTCCTATGAAGCCAATAATTCTGGCTTGGGACCGTGAGAGAGACCTCTGCTTGTCGACACGTCTCTCACTTTGTATCCTGTGACTCACAGGTGCCGAGACATCGGGGCCCATTTTTTCTATTTTTCTGAGTTCTCGCTCTTTGTGCTTCTGACTTGGTTTCTTTGTCTTATTACTCTCTTCGCTTTTGGGCTTTCGTTTGGGTTGGGCTTTCATTTTGGTTTGTGCGTTTCTTTGGGTTGGATTTCTGCGTGCGTAGGGCTATTGTTAGGGCTTACTGTTTGGTTTTGTTTGGTGTTATTTTGTTTTGTTTTGTTTTGCAACTGTGTTGTAATTGTTTTTCTTGTGTGTTCTTGTATTTACTTGATTTATTCCCTTTATTTCTTGTTATAACATTGTTGATGCCTAAATTCTTTAACATTGAGGACAATGTTTATTTCTAAGTTTGGGAAGGGATAGCAAGTCTTTTTCGTTTCACTTAAATTCTTACTTTATTTTATTTTGTTTTCTTTTCTGTTTTGAGTCTTTTTGTTTTCAAGTCACTTTCCGGACATATATGATGAGATTGTGATGAATGTTTACATGACTTGATTGAAAATTTTGTATTAAAAAAAAAAATAAATAAAAAATAAAAAATAAAAAATTTGTTATTCACTAAATGGCATCGTTCTAGCATGATATGTTTGAAACCCTCTATGCACTTGCCATTTGTTTCATAATTCTCCAGTTGAGGGACTTGCATGATCCAAAGAATTGTATCAAGCATGAATTAGACTTGTATAACCATAAATAATGTGAGCTTTGAGCCTTTTGCTTCAATTCATGAGTGTTATACACGTATTCTTTTTTTTTCTTGTCATCCGAGTTGTTGTTTGATCTCATTATTCATTGACTTGGTTGAGCACTTAAAAGACATTCATTATTGTGCAATTTGATTACATGACATTTGAGAAATGATATTAAGGCCCTCTTTGGACCGTTTGTGCCTTTCAAGCTAACCCTATGCATGCGTAAGCATGATTTTCCATTGTTAACCACCTTGAGCCTATATGTATGCCTTTTCTTTCAAGTAACCAATTTTTACTTCTAGCCTTAGCCTGAAAAACAAGAATTTACCTTTCTAAGGAACTCGTGAGCTTTAATTTAGATGTGTTTTTCATGCTAAGTTTGGGAAGTTTGTTATTACATTTCAAAAAAAAAAAAAAAAAAAAAAAAAGGAAGAGTACTTCACTCAAAGGGTGAAAGAAAAGAGAAAAGTTGTGGTGGCAATGGTTTCAAATTCAATTTCATGTTTCTTGGTTGTTCGAATGGAAGGAAGGAGTGTGAATCATAATTAGTGGAGGTATAAGGCTTTGTGGTCTATTTGATCACCTAAAAAAACATGAATGAAAATCTCAAGCGTGATGTTTCAAAGTCTTTTAGTCAACGATTATATGCTCTTACATTGTGAGTTCCTTGGACTTTGTTGTATCCATATCCTTCATTTCTCACTCACCTTACACCCTTAGCCCCATTACAACCTATAATAAAGACCTAAATTGATCCTAAATGTCATGTGGTTGAATTGTACACATTCTGCTTTTAAGTGTTTGGCATCCTTCTTGAGATCATATTCATGCATGTTTTTCATCTTGCCAATTGTGAGTTAAGTCCCGTATGGTTTAACTCTATTCTCATATTTACTATTGAGTGATGCATTGTACCCCTCTTCCGAGTGATTCATTTGTGAGAGGACAACTTTTGTGAGATTTGAAGTTACATTTGTGCTTGGTATGATTTTTGAAGTTGTGTGAAAACTGAAATTGGAGAATGAGTTCCATTTGGCCATCACACTACTACACTTTGAACATGTTGTGTTCTGAACTTTGCTGCCTTGTGAATAATGTCTAAACTGAGTTTTTCTTGTGAAAACTTTTGAGTCGTTTGCATGAGTCGCTCTCTCTTTGGAAAGTGTTCGGAAAGTTTGTTTCGAGTCTTGTTTTAGTTTCTGTTTTGCTCGAGGACTAGCAAAAGATAAGTTTGGGAAGTTTGTTCGGTTCATTTTTTACACATGATTTTTCATGTTATTCACCCACTATTTTGAGTTAGTTCTTGACATTTTATAGCTTTTTACTTCTTTTTTGTGTTTTCTTAGATTTTACCTTGGTTGTGATGAAAATGAGCTAAAAGTGCATTATTAGTTATAAATTCTGTTTTTGTTCATTTTCGTAGGTCAACTTCTTGGCCTGGGATCAACATGCTCTGGTGCTCGGATGAGGTCATGATCTTCATGAGACTTGTTCCAATGGATGTTAACTACAACATATCCAAATTTGAGCTCCATTGGACAAGTATTGCCTATCCAACCAATCCAGAATGTTACCACAGCTCTGGAAATCCGGATTTGGCCAGCTTTTACCTCCTTTGTGTCATCTTAATTTCTTGTTACCATAACTCTTGGTAACAAGGAATTACCTTTGTAAATGAGATATTTTCTGAAGCTTTTGGCATCTTTGTGAGGACAAAGCTTCATCATGGCAAGGGGACAAGGGCAAAGGCTTTAAGGAAAGTATGAGTTTTATATTATATTTGTGAGCTGGAAATTGATGGGCAATGGAAAGGAAAGTGCAATCAGATTTTGGGAGAGGTTTTGAACGTGGGTAGCCAATTCATTCTATGATTCTACACATTGAGAGCAGATTTTGGAGAGTTTGGAGCTAGGAGAAGCCAAGGTGCAGCCAAGCAAAGTGGAGAAGAAGGCTTCCACCATTGATGACCTTGAAGCTTTCATCATTTTCTCAAAATCTGTAAACTCTTTCTAATTTTATTTTGAATTTGTATTTGGAATAAGTATGAGCAACTAAACTCCATAGCTAGGGCTTAGGTTGAAGCCCTAAACATGATTACCTTATTGTTTTGATACTTGAGTGTATGAATTTCTAGATATTGTTGATGAATTCCAATTCACCAAATTAATCTATCCTTGATGTGTGTTTTTCCTTGGTTGGCCATCTTTGAAAGCATGCTTCTTGAGATTGTTGGGATTATGTGTATCTTCATGTTATCCTAAGCAATAAATGGATGAAGTAAGAATCATCCATGTGAATTGGTTTCTTGAATACCTAATGTAAACACCATTCTATTAGGATTCTTGTGATGTTCATATTCTCTTTGAACTTAATGGGTTCTCCTTGTAATTGAATCGAAGTACGAACCATACCTAGGTTCGGTTATGGGGAGGGCACAAGTATTGTAGCACGAACCATGCACTTTACGTATATTAGAGAGAATCAATGCGTCTTGAGCCACGACCCATGGTCTTGATTGCGAACATCTTCATCAACACATTTAGAGTTCATCACTTGAGTATTCATGAACTTTGGTAGAATTGTTTAGGGTGGATTCCGAAACCCTAGTGTTTGTTACATTTTAATTTCACAATTTGATAATTCATCTCTGCTATTCTCATTTAAATTCAAAGTCCATTTACTTTCATGCAATAGAAATAGGTCACTTGAACCAAACCAAAACCCCTCCCCCCCAATGTGTGTGTGAGTTGTGTGTTTGATACGTTGTGTGTCTTGTTTACTGAATTCTGTTTATTTTAGTAACTGTTTTGGACTTTTGGTCCGCGTTGTGTTCTTCCATTTTCTGTGCTGATTCCAACCGTATAAAGAACGTGAAATTTGGATAAACGGTTGGAAAGTTATAGGCAAAACACTGGACAGAGGTCGAAACTGGAAAAATAGAAAAACGAATCTGTCCAAATGGTGATAAAAGGGTGATAGAAAGTGCTGTTTGTGTTTTTCTCTAGTTTTCTTGTATTGTTTCATTTCTTTTACACTTCTTTACTCATTTTTAGTTTCCATTTTGCATTTGTGGTGTGTCAATTAAGTGTTCTTTACGTACTCAAATTAGAACTTATAGGAAGCCGACAAGTTCTTCGTGGGATCGACCCCGTACTTACATAATCTATACTTCGATAGATCCGTGCACTTGCGGGTATTTTTAATTGGTTGTTTGCACATTAATTTGTGTCCTCTTAGGAATGCAACATGGTGGACAATGGCTTTCATCTCTTTCCCGCTAAGGAGGATTGAAAAAGTACAATACTTAAGTATGGAAGGGATCTTAATTAGTTACCTCTTTTGGGTAGAAAGTACCTATTTTTATATTGGGAATAATGCACCTTCTTTCTGTCCTTTTTTGATGTGGGATTGTTGGGTCATTGATTACGTGGCATCTTTGGATTGGATGGATGATGGGTGCTTGGCGTGTGTTCCCTTTCCCTTGGATGGATGGTGGGTGCCTGACATCATGGGCCCCACTTCTAGCACTTCTAGATCTCTTGGGTTGGGACTCCTGGGTGGTTTGTTGGGCCACAATCGTATGGTCATTGTTTTGGGCATGAGCGACCTTGGTGAAGGATGGTCTTAGACATATTGACAAGGTCCAGCCACTTCCTCAAGTAGTTTGGGCCTTGGTCCCTTAGGCTCTTTTGGGTGGACCCCATTTATATTTGGCACCAACAAAGCCCCCCCAACCCAAGTCCTTGAGCAGTTTTCCTGGTCATGCACTTCTTTGGTCGTGATGAACTTGGCCTATGCTTATAAGAGCCTTTTTGACTTTCCTCTCTCTTTTATTTTTATTTTTTAGACCCCCAAGTATCCGGTCGACGAGGAACTCATGACTTGTTGGGGTCGCTCGTGCCCTTCACTCGATCTAACTAGTTAGTGGATAACATATCTCTCATATGTATATTTTTTTCCTCTTTACGCCATGTGGGAAGCGAAGTGGAGTAAACGATGCATCGTTTGGTTGCGGAACGCTGTAATGATGACGGGGGCGCATCGTTTGAGGCACAATTGTTTGAAGCGTCTCTTCATTCCTCAACTCCGCCCTTCTATTTAGCCATGTGGCCTACATTGTTTCATCCACGGTTGTGACGGCTTTTTACTTCCCCGTATAAATAGGACCTTTTGCTTCCCAAGGGTGTTCACTTTCGTCCTAAGGGTGTTTTCTTGGTGGAGCAGTTCTTTGCCCAGTTTCTCCAATTGTTCTTTGCCCCGACTTCATCTTCATGCCTCTGGTAAGTACTTACTTCTCTTCACACATTTCTTTATGTCTGTTTGATGTTCTCTTTTTGAGTGGTGTGTTTCTCGGGGAAGTATTTTGACTTTGGGGGCCACTGGTCTTGTGGGGTTGTTAAGGAATGCATGTCGGGAACAATTGGGCTGCCAGGGGACCTTCAGTGATCATTTGAGTATTGGGGATTTGTACGATAATTCTGCTATTTTAGCATTTCATGCATTTCGTGAGGGCAACTTATTTGATGAGAGATGCCTTCCCGAACAAGAAACTGCTGAAATTGTGAACTAAGATACTCTCCAGCACAATTAGTCCTAACGATATTAATCTTAGAATCCAGTAAGTGCTATACCTTAGCTTTATAAATGAGGAAGATATCTTACACCTCATAATTGCATCGCATAGGATATAACCAAGCAAATTTAGTGCACTCATCCATTAACAAAGTATAGTATTTATATCCAAGAATAGAAGATGTCGGACATGGTCCCCAAACATCGGAATGCAAAAGATACAAATGTTTAGAAGCTTGAGTAATTGTGAAAGGTAACCTAGAACTCTTGCCAAGAGGATAAGATTTACAAAAGAAGCTAGGTACATATGCTAGTTCTCAACTCATGTTCTCATCTTTCCCTTTCGTGCACATTCTCTATCGAAATGTTGGAATAGCGGTAATGTGCGGTGATGTGGGTGGGTTGCTACATGCAATATCGTGGCAAATACACTGACTTTATCATTTAGAGGAATGAGAAATCCTAACAAAGTTTTCGTGGATAAACCAATGAAAGAATTTGTGTCAAAACATGTCCAACAACAACCAAAAACTAATTTCAACCTTCAAGGGTGAGGGGCCTCACATCTCATCATCCCCTCATCTTTGAAGGCACCATTCCGGTCCTTTGGGAATGTAACATGTACATGAACATGATCAACCCTCCCTTGGTGCAAGCCAACAATGAAAAAGGAAAGGAGAATAGAGAGCCGTTTTCTTTTTTGAAATCTAAAACGTAAGCCATACCCATACGTGGTGCTATTTAGGAATTGAAATGAGAAGAAAAATATAAATAAATACATGTAAAAAGAAAAGGTACTGCTTTTCCCACTCTCTTTTTATCCACTTATACTCCATTGTTTTTATAATTGTATGTTCTCACTCCTCTTTTGTTCACTTACACTCCATTTTATCTTATAGTAAAAAATATTAAAAAACAAAAAGGAGTGTAGGTGGATAAAAGGAAAGTGGGAAAATCACCACCCTAAAGAAAAAAAGGAAAAGAAATTTAATATATATTATATATTATTTGGGTTGTGAAAGGAAATTAATCAATTATCACAAGAAAAAAACACGCTTTTCACGTTTTGTGTCAGGACTCAGGATTGAGGTGGAGAAGGGGCCTCGGCGAATCTTTGCCCCACTTCACTGACGCACAGAACAGAAGGCTTATTTAGAAGTTAAGAACATCGTCATCCCTGAACCCTCGCACAAAGGCACAAAGGCACAAAGGCACAAAGGCACAAAGGCAAAAAGGGCTTTTGCGTTTTAGTGAGGAGAGAAAGATAGATAAATATTAATTGGCAGTGGAATGGATGAGATTGAGAATTAGAGGTAATTAAGAATCCACCTACCCTAGTATCAGATTTCTTTGGTTTTTGGGTTTTCTTCCTTTTTTTTTTTTTTTTTTTTTTTCTAATTTCTTTCCAAATTATAGATAGACTCACATCCAATCACACCGTTATCATCTCCCTTGCTTGCCTTTGCTTGGTGGGTGTGGTCCAGTGGTGTGGTGTGACGAGGGCAATTTTTCACCGACGACTAACTAGATTACTATAGTTTTTAATCAATCAACAGTACAGTCCTAGTAGATGAGAGACAGTGAGAGATTTTTTTATAGAAGAAATCGGTTGCTTGCGTGTTTTGAGACTTGAGTAGCGCGGAATTATCTATATATTTATATATATATATATATATATATTTATAAAACAACAACTAGAGCAAATAAATATAAATGAGCCATGTCGATACCCAAGGAGCCGGAGCAGGTGATGAAGCTAAGAGGAGGATCAGTACTGGGCAAGAAGACCATTCTCAAGAGCGACCACTTCCCAGGCTGCCAGAACAAACGCTTGTCTCCCCAGATCGATGGCGCTCCCAATTACCGTCAGGTAGTACTGTGGCTCTTTCTTTCTGACATTGCTCCATCATATGCATTCTTTTCCTACTTTTTGTCTTGCCCCTTTTCTCTTGCCACTTGCCATGCCTGCTTCTATTTACACGTCATTTATCAGTAACACTATCCCGTGCAAAGTTAACCAATATAGCAATAACCTATTAAGTGTTGCTTGTTTTTCTGTGCATGTCTATCTTTTGCTAGTGATTTTATTTCATTACATTTAGAGAACACAGTTTTGTTAGATTGACCAGTGAAAAGGGGATTTACCACTCTATGGTTACTTTTAGTGAACCAATTTACAACTTCACTTGACATATATATAATCGTCAGACTTTGTTATCAATCTTGATGTTCTCTGGTATTTAAATCCATCCTTAATCAGGTTCACATATTTTCATTGCTGCATCTTAAATGCATATGTGTTAATGCAACTTGAGTTTTACATGGAAAATTCTGTAAATCACTCTCTCACGTCATTTCCCAGCTCATTATCTTTCATTGTTTGATGTTTTTAATAGGCTGATTCGCTACATGTTCACGGTGTTGCCATTCCAACAGTCGATGGAATCCAGAATGTTCTAAACCATATTGGAGCTCAACAAATTGATGGGAGGCGAACACAAGTTCTTTGGATTAACCTTCGCGAGGAGCCGGTAAGTTAATATGTTATCAGGCTCTTTCTACCTGTCCCTATTTGATTTCTTTCCTTCCTGTACTGGAAATTTGCACCATACATTGGTGCTATCAACTAGCATCATATATAAGCTGTAAAATGTCTATGGTCTTTCTGATTGTCAATAATAGAAACGTTAAATTATTCTTGTATCAAAAACAGCATTTTTACTCATTTATAAGGGAAGGGGCCTGCAATTTCAGGAATCTCAAACACTGCTGTAGCCCAAGTTTGGAACTAGATGCAATTTTGGGAATTAATAATTGAAAATTATTGTATAAACAAGAAACCTAAGCTATAAATTACATGCAGAGCTATTGACAATCAAAAAGCTAATTAGTTCAACTGCTAGTTTTATGATGATATCGTGCCTAACAATCACCAATGAGTTGTGAGTCCAGTGGTGTTGGGACTAGTTGGGCCCCCCGATGTGGTCAGGGGTTCGACACTCATCAAGGTACCTATCAAGCAATTTGCTTGTGTTATGTGCCCCCAAAGATTGTAGGGTTTGGCGGTGGGCCCCAGTTTGGAAGCTGCATCAGCAAAGCTGACAAAGTGGAGTTCTGGGTTTCAAAAAATAAAATAAAATGGTGCCTAACTGATGTAGCACAGCCCCTAGGGGTACGATTAAACACTCGAAACAGTAGAACCAAGAAGAATATAGGGGATCGATGAGAAGAAAAGATAGATGGAAGGGATGAAAGAAAAGACAGAATTCAGAGAACTGAGAAGAAAAGACAGAAATCAGAGAGTTTTAAGAGAGGGTTTATTCAATACCCAAATCTGAATTTTAATGAACTACATGGGGTATTTATAGCAAACTAAAATCTAGAGATAATAGGATAAAAATCCCTTGCTAAAACAGAAATCCTAACCCAAATAAAATAGGAAATTTAGAAATCCTACTAGAATTTGGAAAACTAGAGAATCTAGGAAACTAACAAATAAATTAGGAAACTATTCAATTTAGGTCCTACGCATTCTGCATCACTAACAATCAAGTAATAGCACTTAACTTGCATCCTCTCACTGAATCCTGCCTATTTTAGTAATCAATGTTGCCCAATATGCCAATTGGTGTGTTCTGTGTGATTTGTTGCTTTTCCTGCCATGGATGGAGTGTCAAGTACAAATTGTGCCAAACAATCAAGTACAAATTGACTGATGATACGTAAGATAGTTTTGGTAGACTGTGCATTCCTCTGCAGCGATTCTTATGAGGTGGGCAATCCTTGAAGAAAGAATGTGGAGATGACGTGTAAAGGATGGTACAAAGCTTGGGGTTAATGGTTTGATTTGGACTTTTGCAGGAATTCTGAGCAATGGCTAATTTAAGTATTTAGGTTGTTTGGAGGATGATTTGGTATGGAGAAATTTTTAGGACTTGAATCAGGGATTTTGTTGAATTTTTTTTTGGGGCTAAAAAAGGATGTTCGTTATAGATTTTGAAGTATGTATGGAATGGGGTTAAAGGCATTAGATTTATAAGGAAAGGGGTCTGAGGGGCTGTGGTCGCTCACAGAGGCCAACCCTTTTGACATAGTTCAGCTGACAGGGTTAAAGCTAGGCCAGAACTGTATAGCATTATTCACATGAAGTCTTATTTGATGCTGCAGTATTCATAGTTATTCTGGACAATTATAGCTCTAATATGTTGTCGTTTTGTTTTTGTTGACAATTTGACAATATAGGGAGTGAGAGCTACATAGTAATTTTAAGTGTATCTTTAAGGATTTAAAACCAATTGGCATTAAGGTGAGCCCAGGTGGTGTAGGGGGGGGTGGGGAAACGGGTTAGTATTAAGATAAGTCAAGCATTCCATCCGTTCCAGGGTAAAAAAAAGGAGCATTGGTACTTAAGCAGTAAGCATACAGAGACTAGATAATTTTATTATATATATTCTTAGAGTCTTAAAAAAAATCATTAGAGTAAATAGATTATCCATTAATTTTTCCACATATCATGTTAATTAGAGGTTAAAGACTTAGAGAGGTCCATCTGGCGAGTAGAAACTAAGTACAATACAACTCTTGGTGCAGTGTCGGGCTAGTAAAGTTGATAACCTATATAGTACTGTTTTGTGTTTGGTGCATTTTCAAACTGAACTGTGATTATTTTAATATCAGTTTTGGAGGTTGAAAGATGGGAGAGTGCAAATCCCACAAATTAAATCACAATAAATTCAATTCATTACAAGCAAATGAATTAATTACCACTCCAAGATAAGAATGCATATGCCGTAAGCAATAGATAGATTTGTGTTCATATCCAAAATAGTAAATACTTTACAAGCATCAATCAATACAAGAAATAAAAGTTTTGGGCCATTATACAAAATTTCTCAAATTGCACTTCCATCAACATAAGGAATGAGTGAGGACACTCAGTTACCTCTGCTCCTCCTACAGTGTGGGAATCCACAGTTAAACCGATGACCAATTGCACATATTGCTTGTCTCCTCTTTAATCAGCAGCAGAACAACATACCAATTGACTTATAGTACCTGTTACGGGTTTGACATCAACACTAGGCAAAACATCTTAAATCTTTAAATTATACAACTAAAGAAATAATTTACATGAGCTTCAATCTAGATAATGGATATTCAATGCTTAGCGTTTACAACATAGATAGTAATGGGTAATAACTCTGAATGCGACATCAGAATTTGATAGTTTGGATAACAAATAGCCCTTATTTGGGTGTTTAGTCAGCAGGGAATCAGAAGATCTTTGAAGATGTTAGGGCGATGGAAGTGGAGGTGGTGTGGGAGAAGGTGAAGTTCGAGTCAGCTTTTTTTCTTCTGTATCTCCTATTTTGAAGATTGGAAAGCTACAGTGTCGTGATTAGTTTTGGTTTCTTAAGCTAGATGGATATTGTTGGAGAAAAGTATATTGTTGGATAAATGTTCTTTTCTTTTATGTACTTTTCGTTTCAAAAGAAATATGATTATAACTGCAGGTGCAACATAGCTCCTGACATAAAGAAAACGACACACAATCATGACCACGAACCTAAGTCATAATTGTTATGCCTGCCTAATGTAGGCAATACCACGAAACTTTTAACTCAGTCGAAGTCAAGTTAATTAAGGGGACAGGCTTATGTTGGTCTATTCCGAAGTTGTGCAGGGCTTTATTAATTGAGAAACTTAATTTTTTTGGTGGAAAGGAAAGGGGTGTAGTTCCTGGGAGATGCGTTGTGCTGACAATTTTCTGGGTTTTAAGGATTGAAAAGAATAGGAGAGTTTTTGAGATGCTCTTGGCGAGGAGGGGGAGTGTTTATGTGTTATGGTGCACTTCCGGTCTTCTTTGTGGCATCTGTATCTTAAGCATTTAGGAAGCTATCTTCCTCTGTTATTGTATCAGATTGGAAGGCAGCTGTTATGTGTTCCTGCAATAATGTGTCTTGATGCGTCTTCACTAACTTTGTACTATTTATTATTGTCAATGAATGGTCCTATTCCTATTAAAAAGACCTGTAAATTCAACCTTTTAGAAAAATATTTAATTAAGCTGCATAGACTCTTGGACCTCATGAATCCAGGCTCCCAGTAGAACAGAAAACCCAACAGAATACTGGCAAAATACCCAAAAAAAATGTAAGCCAATTCCCAACCAAAAGCAACCAAAATCATCCAAACATCCTTAGCAAGCTTTCATACAAGAAATAAACCAAACATGCATATCCAGCTTAAAGAAATAGTAAGAAAAAATAAAAAAGTAATACAAAATTTTCAGACTAGAAAGAAATGTATAGAGGATGGAAGAAGAGAGAGAAGCGTCCTATTTAACCTCACCAAAGAGCATCACTGAGAGTTAGAGAAAGCTAGGGCTTGAAAGGGTTGAATTGTAGAGAGAAACTCCAGTATGAATGAGTTGAAGTCTTGCTGAAGACGGTTGGTCTCTTGGTCAAAATAACCCCACTTAAGCCTTTTTTCTTGTATGTGAGTGTATGTCTGTCTGTTTGTTTTTTTGTTTTTGTTTTCTTTAGGGATTAGATTAGCCATCTAGTTCAAGCTGTTGCCAAACATAGGACTAATCTAATATTCTAGTCTCACTTCTTAGTTCGGTGTATAAATGTACTCTTAGACTTGCATAATCTCTTCTTCTGATTTTGAAATTTTACTTGAGATATGGTGGCCAATATTTTTATCCTTAAGAATTTGCATTTTCTGAAGTTACTCTTTATCTTCAAACAGGTGGTCTATATTAATGGGCGCCCTTTTGTTTTGCGTGACGTGGAGAGGCCCTTTTCCAACCTTGAGTATACGGTATGCTTTGCTAATGTAACTTTACTATGAAATTTGGCATATCTTTTATATTATTATTAAATTCTTGCTTAATTACTTAAAAAGTACAGAATGAATAACTGCATTTTCTTGGATTAGCTAATATACTATAAAGAGTTTAGTTCGCTATACATTAATTTGAATTTCGAGGATGGTGTAGTTTAGCGATCTTCTTATGATACTAATATTTGATTTGATTGGGAGAATATTAAAGTTTTGTTGTTGTTGTATTGTTTGGGGGTTGGGGGTAAGATAGAGGTTGGCTAGTTATGGTAGATGCACAATGCTATTTGTATTGCAATGCTCATGTAGCTTTACACACGTATCAGCATGTTACTAATAAGTTATGTTTTCTGTTTGCTTTTATATTGATTGTGTCTTTATAAACAATCAGGGAATTAACAGGGCTAGGCTTGAACAAATGGAAGCCCGATTAAAAGAAGATATTTTAATTGAAGCTGCAAGGTATCTCCTTCGGGTACCCTGTATTCACCCTTGTTATGTTACAAATTGTGCGCCATAATCTTTAACATTTTCTCACTCCTGCTTTCTGTGACATTAAACATTATCTGCACATCTGAAATAGCAGATATGGGAATAAGATCCTTGTCACTGACGAACTACCAGATGGTCAGATGGTGGATCAATGGGAACCAGTGTCACGGGATTCTGTGACGACACCGCTAGAGGTATCCTCATTGGAACAATTATCATAGGGAATGAGAAAACAAGTGTAATCCACCAGTTTTCTCAATATAACTTTTTGGTTCTTACTTTGTAGGTTTACGAGGAATTGCAAGTACAAGGATACCTTGTTGACTATGAACGTGTCCCTATAACTGATGAAAAATCACCCAAGGAGCTGGATTTTGATATTTTGGTTAGTTTCAATATTTCTTTGTCGAACAGCATATGTAGCACAATTCTGATCAGGTCAGGTAAAACCTGGGAACCAGACCTGATACAATTGGGTCCAAGAAGATGGGAGCCAAGACCAACCCAACGGCCAAAGAAACTGAACAAACAACCTAAATTGGTCGGAGTGGGTTAGTTCTTGGCATACCCATGAATTGAGCTGCACTCCTAGAGTTGAAGTGTTTTTGTGGTATTGTGGTCATGGAATATTATCACCTTCCTGAATTACATTTGCTGATGTGTGTGCTTTATTTACTCTTTATTCTTTGTATTCAGGTTCATAAAATTTCTCAAGCTGATATAAATGCAGAAATAATTTTTAACTGCCAAATGGGACGTGGGCGAACTACAACAGGAATGGTGATAGCAACTTTGATATACCTCAACCGTATAGGAGCTTCCGGTAATCCTCTTACTCTGTTCACTCAAATAGTTCTTCTACTAAATTGACTCATTTTTGGTCATCCTAAGGAGTTTTGTTGTTCTATAACTTGTAAACTTGGTCAATCTCTATGTCTTTTAGAAGGACTTTATTTGTGCTATTCTAATGTACGATTTCCTCATATTCTCCTTCTTCTACTCTCCACCCCTCCCCTTTCAAGTTATAATTTTTCCTGATATTGGAAGACAATAATAAAACACCAGAGCAAAGGTTAGTTCTGGTGTAAGCCTCTCCATTCGTGTACATCTATGCTAAGGAAACTAGAGGCGTTGCCAGTTCTACAACCTGGACCATGATGACTCAGTTATTTAAATGGACATCAAAATAATTTGAAACTAAATTGAAGGGGACAAACTTGATTAGCTATAGCGTGATGTAGACACAGGGAGAAAGGCTCTAGGTGCTGTTTCAGAGTGCTTTTCAGGCTCACCAGTTTCGTTTTAAATGTAGGGCTCAGATGCAACATCCATAGGGGATAAGGAAAGTATAATTCCAAGGCGGGATAAATATGAGTTTAGTAGTGAGCTGTGCGCAACTTAAGTCATTGGTTGAAGAAGTACATTCCTTTCCAACAGAGGAAACTTGCAGGAATTCACACCCTATTCTCAGATTTGGAATTCAAAAGCACCTCTAAAGGTAGAAATTCTAGCATGGCAGGTGGCTTTTGGGAAGGTTAACACTTGCGATCAAGTTCAAAAGAGAAGGCCTTTTATTTGTTTATCTGCTCAATGGTGTGCCTTATGTATGTAAATCTGATGAGGAAAGTGTGGATCATGTCTTTCTACACCGCCCTTATTCTTTACAATTGTGGTGGAAAACTGTTTAGGGAGATTAAAGCTAGCTGGGTTATTCTAAAAGGATGCTTTGAGCTTCTGAGTACAAAGTTTGTGGCTTTGGGAAGGGAGAAGAAAGCCAAAACATTATGGGGGTTGTTTGTTGTTGGCAGTTTTCTGGAACATTTGGTTGGAGCGCAATAGAATAATCTTTGAGGATTACAAGGTCGTGTGGGTAAATGATTTTTGGGATAGAGTGAGGTTCTGGGCAGCTTTATGGGCATTGGTTTCGGCTGATTTTAAGGATTATGCTCATTCTTCTATTATGTTGGATTTGTTAGCAGCTGTAAAGTGAGATTAAAATTTTTGCTCAGTGAGCATGTTCTATTTTACATCCTTGTAATTTCTTGTTTTTACTTGTTCTATCCTAGATTGTGGATTCCTTATCCACTCTTTGTAATTAGAATTCTTACTTTAATAAAATTATGTTTCTTTAAAAAAAAAAAAAAAGAGTGTATTGGTAACACCACTTTGCCTCTTCCACCACCTCCCACAAAACATTATCTAATAATCTCTTCGTCTCATTACTGGGAATCTTGAAAAGCGAAAGTATATGGGTACACTGCTTAAAACCGATTGGATTCTAGCCTCTTCTCTACCTGTACCACAACAAGATACCAAAGGCTAATTGCTTTTTTATTGGTTCTGAGCAATGAACCCAAATACTTCATATCTTTCCGTGCATTTATCCCCGTCATTGAACACTTGCCTCTATTAATCTTCAATCCTGAGGATGGTGCTGGGTAGTTGTGCTATGATGGCTGTGTTTTGGGTGGTGTGGATGGAGAGGAATAAGAGAATTTTTTATGATGATAAGGGTGACGAGATCGACCAGCTTTGGGACCAGGTTCGTTTTTGGGCATCATTGTGGGCATCAACTTCTTCAGTATTTAAGGATATTAACTTCAGTTTTCATTTATTTGGATGGGAAAGCGGTAGTTTTGTAATGTGATAGGCTGTTTAGGTGGTGTTCTTTGTTTTGGGGCTTGTGTGGCCACCTTGGCCACCCCTGTTCTGTTCCTGTATTTTTGCTTTGTTTTGTGCAATAAAAGTTTCTCATTTCAATAAAAATAAAAATCTTCAATCCTGAGATAATACCGAAAGTTAGCAGAGTCCTCCATTTAAAAAATAAACTATTTTCTGCATTTTATGATGGATTTTTGTAAGAGTCCCTGGAATGTTTAGAATCATTGTTTTTATTTAATTTAGATCAAGTCCTTTATTGGTTTACATGTGCGGTTGGTTCTGTTTTTAAAGGATTTCTTAATTTTATATTATCTTCAAATGAAATAGGTATTCCAAGAACCAATTCAATTGGGAAAGTTTCTGACTCCAGTGCAATTGTCACTGACAATTTTCCAAACTCAGAAGATGCGATTCGTAGAGGAGAATATGCAGTCATAAGAAGCTTGATTCGAGTATTAGAGGTATTTGATTTCTTCTTTTGTTGGTTATTGTTATAGTAGAACAGTTAATGTATTCTCGAGTATTTTGTTAATCAACAAGATGTCTTTAGGGTGGTGTTGAAGGCAAAAGACAAGTGGATAAAGTTATTGACAAGTGCGCCTCTATGCAGGTATAGTTTTTACTCATTGCTTTAACTTTATGGTATGGCATGTCAAACTTTGGATTTGTTTGTTTTCCGTTTTTTAATGTATGATTTTATTGCTCTGTATAATCTAAGGTAAATTTTTCATGTTTTATCATAGAATTTTGATCTCAGTAAAAATGTTTCTATTGAATCCAAGTACAGAACTTACGTGAAGCAATTGCCACTTATCGCAATAGTATTCTGCGCCAACCAGATGAGATGAAAAGGGAGGCGTCACTTTCATTTTTTGTGGAGTATTTGGAACGATACTACTTTCTTATATGCTTTGCCGTGTACATTCATTCAGAGAGAGCAGCCCTCCGCTCTAGTTCCGTTGGTTATAGCAGTTTTGCTGACTGGATGAAAGCTAGGCCAGAACTGTATAGCATTATTCGCAGGTAAAAATGAAAGGTTTAGCATTTGAGTTTTTTGTATTCCTTTTTTTTTTCTTCGTAAAGAGCTTCCAAATTTCATCTTCTTGTTTCCCTTTAATTCTCGTTTTCCAAGGTACAAATGAGATGACACTTAGAGACAGGGCTGTGGTGACACCGAAACTGTTACTTTGTATGTGATAGATTTTAAACATTTGACTTGGGTAGTTCTTATAACGGGCATAATATTTCAAAGATTAACAATATGGCATTTGACAGTGTCAAATAGCGATTGATTGATACTCATAGGATGCTAACGAATTTATATACAGGGCCCGTCCAGGGATGGACCCCCCCATTTTTTGGCAAAAATGGAGATACTTTTTGGGGCCCACTTCGGACTTTAGTTCATTAATCCAAACAGTATTTTTAAAAGTTTTTATTCAAGATTCCTTATTAACAATAACCAAATCAGGAGTCATTAAGTATCTATGGAGGGGCTTTGGTTGGAGTGGCTGCGTTCTGTCGATGGTCAGGGAAGAGAGGGGTTGGGTGGATGGGTTGTTTTTCCTTTTTCTTTTGGTTGGATTTGTAATTTTAATTTTGAGTTCACCCAAAAATAAAAAAACTTTGAGAGCCCTTTCAGTGTACACCTTATCAAATATTTTTAAAACATGTTTACAAATATCAGTTTATCAGTTTCTAAAATAATTTTGTTTCAATAGTTTTTTTTTTGGGTACTATTAATTCATTAAATAGTTTGAGTTTTCTTTTTACCAAATAGCCATCTAACATATCATTTTGTTTTAAATTTGGAGGATTTTTTACTCTTCTATGGAAAATATATTTTCTTTTGTAAAATGGCATTGTAGTAATCAAATTGTTTTTCGTTCCGATTGTTGACCATAGAGCGGATACAGAATCCACAATCTGTGAAGGAACAAGTAAATACAAGTACAACTCAAAAAGATGTCTTTGCTTAAGATTACAAGAAAATACCATGAAGGCTCTAACTTCCAAGTTTTCTTATTATAAAAGAAATTTTTTCTAACAAGAAAATAATTAAGACAACTTCCCAACTTGGGAATCGTTTAATTTCTGTAGAAACCAAAGTCCTGCCGAAAAGAAGAAATGACTTTACACAGAATCTAGCTATGGGAAGATTATGATATTTGACAGTCTATATATAGACAAGGAAAAGCAGAACACAAAGGTGTTTACCCAGTGGAGCTCTATTCCAATTATTTTTACTGTTTCCTTGTTTCTCACCACAAAACAATAGTGAAAATAAAAGGAGTTAATAATGCCTTGGGAAATGTCTTTCCATGGACGTTGACTTGAGCCTTTGAGCACTATCTTGGAACCCAACCATTTTAATGTAACCCATCTCTTTCCTGCAGCACTCCACGCTTCCATAAAAAAAGAATGGCTGATTAAGGACAGAAAAATGCCTATGGAAAGGTCTTACCTCTTTTGCCTCATTAGAGTCCTGTTCCTTCAATAGAACCCCAAAAGGATGTAATATTCTTCTGCAACTTTTGGCTTTTTATTTCTTTTCTTCTTCCCCGGACTCTTGTTAGAAAGCAAAGACGCACATAGAGTTTAAAGAAATTGGAGATATTCATTCTTGTTGGATAAAAGAGAGCCATAAGATTTGGAATTTACTTTTCTGTTGGGTCAATGGCAGAGTAAGCTTTATGTTCTTGCATCCAAAACAGAAAGGCAGGAAAGAAAAAGATTTAGAAGCCTTGTTCACCATGTTAGTCAATTGAGGCTTTGTTGCCTTGCAATATGATCAGTAGCATAGTGCTCTCTTTGGACTAATTGTCCTTAATTGTTAGAAGGTTCAACTTTTTAAAATCACGGAAAGGGTCCTGCCTCTTTAACTTTTTCTTTAGATTGGCCCAAACCTTGAGGCCTTGTCTGACCCGAAAAAGTTCAATTCTGTGGCACTGATACATAAGGTGAGAGGAGTATACATGTATGATTCTGACCCAAGGAAGTATACATGCACCACAAGTTGGGATGAGTCCAAATTCATATAATGAGCTGACAGGCTGCATTGTTTAAGTGCATACTTGGTTAGTAATTTTTTAGCTCTTGGCATAATGACATGAATATATAACTATGAATCTCTCTTCGTGATTTTTTGTCCAATTCATGAAAGAAATAGAACATAGCTAAGTTATCTTGATTCCATCTGGCTATGTTCATTTGCTTAAATTGTTCCTTTGTTGTAGGCTGCTGAGAAGAGATCCAATGGGTGCACTTGGATATGCAAGTTTGAAACCATCTTTGAAGAAGATTGCTGAATCTGCTGATGGCCGGCCTTATGAGATGGGTGTAGTTGCGGCCTTGAGAAAGGGCGAGGTTCTTGGTAGCCAAACAGTTTTGAAAAGTGACCACTGTCCTGGTTGTCAAAACCAAAATTTACCAGAAAGAGTGGATGGTGCCCCTAATTTTCGGGAGGTCCCTGGATTTCCAGTTTATGGAGTCGCAAATCCAACAATTGATGGTATACGATCTGTCATCCAAAAGATTGGTAGCTCCAAAGATGGTCGACCAGTGTTTTGGCATAATATGAGAGAAGAACCTGTGATTTACATCAATGGAAAACCGTTTGTACTCCGTGAGGTTGAACGACCATACAAAAATATGCTTGAATACACGGTAATTTTTCTTATTTTTTACCTTGCATGTCATATCTATATAATGTTTCTTCAAATTAAATAAGGGAAGAGTACTTGTTGCTTGAAGTCGAATATAACCATTAGACACTTTGCATGCTGCTTTACACTCAGTTGTCTGGTCATACCAGAAATACCGTGGAAGAGTACATTTTGCTCCTTACAGTATAGGGAATGCTCTCAAATATCACTATGACTGTAGCTAAGTTCTCAAATAGCATATTACTGTAGCAAATAGTCCCATTATATCGTTCATCTCCAAGTGTTGTCGATATTGTCCCATAATTTTGATAGAAAACAGTCCCAAATAGTCTTAATATAAAATCGATAAAGTATCAATATTCTGTCGATTACATAAAAAAATTTGCTACAGTAATAGTGGTATTTGAGAGCATTTCCTTATGGTATTTAAGTTAGATTACATAAAAAACTCAATCATGTTCAAATTGTCAAAAGGCTTGCATATATTATATTCAGATTTATTCTCTTGTGAGATATTTTGGCAACAGAAGAGGCTTGTGTTGCTATATTGTGAATCTGGACCATTGATTAGGTTCATTATTTCAAAAAGTGTGTGAGGCAACCTCATTGTTTGAAAACATAAGCATCTTATGGAAACGTAAGAGAATATTATCTTATATATATGAACACTGTACATGCATAACGAAGTTCAACAGCGGAGTCTCTCTTGCAGGATGGCTGTGCCTGCTCAATCTTTTTCTTTTGTTGTTTTATTTATTTTTTATGATAAACAAAATTTTATTTAAGAAACTCAAAAACACATGGTCCCCCAAAAAAATGAGACGTCCCTAAAGACGGGAGAACCTCACCTTTTCCGAAGAGCTCTCTTCATCATCCGCACTGTACATCAAAAAAGATCTATTTCTCTCCTACCCAAACTACACAAAAAACAGCTAGCACTCCACAATACCACAAAAACAGCTAGCACATGGATAGCCACAATCTAGGCCAAACTATCAAAAGCTAGCTCTATCACATCAAGACGGGGGAATGATAAACAGAAAGGAAAATTCCCCACTCATTTATCTTGCTAGAATCTGATCCACTCCCCATTTCTCACCACAAAACTGAGTTTTGAGCCTGTTACGTATACTTCCAAGGCTTCGACAGGTTCCTGTTAAGACAACAATTAACTCCCACCCACTGGCATCTAGACCATATACTCTTTTTCCCTAAACTCTAAGCCCTTAAACCTATACCCAGTCTACCATGTACTCTTTTTCCCTTCTCGGCCCTCCAGTAAAACATCTCTCAGAAGCTTCTCGATTCTTTTAGTATGTCAGTAGACTTTCCAATTCTGTTTGCACAAAAGTTGTTAGGATTTTGGCTCGTCAAATATGTCCTAGTTAGTTTAGGATTGTTTTAGGAAAATTAGAGGTATTCTTGTCCTAGAGGGATTATGAAAGAATTTCAGTTTTCCTTATTCAATTCAGGTTTGGATTTCTAGAAGTCTATTTGGTTTTGGATAAGTGTAATTTCCTAATCCACTTAGGAATAGGAATTCAATCAGCCTTAGGACATGTAAGCCAACTCTATATCTATAAATAGGATGTGGCAAGGCTTATTTTGAGAGAGAGAAAACAGCCAGAGACAGCCAAGAGTTTTGATATTAGTTCTAAAGTTTGCAAAAGTTCTGTAATCTCTATTATTAATCAAAGGAGCGGTGATTTCTCTACCTAAAGAAATCACAACTGGACGTAGGCAAAAGTTCTGCCGAACCAGTATAATTCTTGTGTGCCTAAGTTTTCTAATATTTGCTAGTTTAGTCTATTGCCATTGGTTACATTAAAGAACAAGATCCAGCAGCAAGTTATTTAACAATTGGTATCAAGAGCCTGGTTCAAGGGGTTCTATGATGTCTAAAGGGAAGATGAATGCGAATCTAGGACCCGTGTTAAAACCTTTTGACGACAAGGATGACTTCACGGATTGGCAAAGGATGATGAAGAACGTACTGATACAACAAGATTTGGATGATGCACTCAACGGTGAGAAGCCGACAAGCATGACAGACGCAGCATGGACTAAGGTTCTCAAGAAGGCCAAGAGTTCCATCGAGATCCATCTCACAAGATCAGTTCGGTCACACATCACTGAAAAGATGACTGCCCATGAAGCATGGACAAAGTTGGAGAATGTTTATATGGGCAAAACTGTGTCCAATAAACTTTTTCTAAAGGATGAACTATTCGGACTTCGACTGGAAGGAGGTTATATTGAAGATCATGTATGCAGGTTCCAGAATTGCATAACTAATCTTCAAAAGGTCGAAGAAACTTACAAAGATGATGATATGGCTATCATCTTGCTGAGGTCTCTACCTTCGTCTTTCAAGCACTTTCGAACAACTCTAATGTTTGGAAAGAAGTCCCTCAAGCTTGAAGACGTAATTCAAGCTCTTCAGTCATATGCTAAACTAGATGATATAACTTAAAGTTCTCAAGGCCTTTATGCCAAAGGCACAGAGAGGGGGCGGGAAAAGATCAAGGAAGAGAAAACAAGCAACAGAGGTAGGTCAAAATCCAAGAAGAAAAAGGAAAAGAAGGTTGCTTCGTATGTGGTTCAGCCGATCATTGGAAGAGGAACTGCAAGATTTGGAAAGAGAAGAAAGCCAAGATGGAAGGAAGCTCAGGTTCAGCTAGTGCAGTCACCGAGCATGAGAGTGACGGAGAGCTTCTTTCAGTAACATCAGGCTCCAAGGCTTTCACAAATTAGATTTTGGATACCGGATGCACTTTTCATATGTGTGCTGTAAGAGAATGGTTCGATACTTACAAAGAAGTCAGTAGCGGGGAAGTTTTAATGGGGGATGATTCTGCATGTCCTGTAAAAGGAATCGGCACTGTTCGAATCAGAATGTTTGATGGGATGATACGAGCTTTGGGGAACGTTAGGTATGTCCCTAGACTAAGAAAGAATTTGATTTCCTTGGGTACTTTAGATGAGGCCGGCTATGGGTACGAGTCTAAAAAGGGAAGACTCAGGGTAGCCAAAAGATCACTGGTGGTAATGCGGGGTGACCTATAACCCAATAAGCTATATAAGTTAACTGGGACCACTATAGTCGGGGGAGCAGCGGTTTCTGTAAATCAAGGTATAGAAGACAAGACTGAACTCTGGCATCATAGGCTCGGGCACATAAGCCAGAAAGGGTTGCAAGAATTACACAAGCAAGGCCTGTTGGAAGGCGTGTCATCTTGCAAACTGGACTTTTGTGAATATTGTGTTCTTGGAAAGCAAAGGAAGGTATCATTCGCGAGTAGCAGTGCAGATAACCGAAGCAAGGAGCAACTCAGCTATATTCACGCAGATGTTTGGGGCCCTGCACCAACCAAATCAAATGGTGGAGCCAGGTATTTTGTTACTTTCATGGATGATTTTTCTAGGAAGGTTTGGGTTTATTTCATGAAGCAGAAATCCGAGGTTTTTGCAAAGTTCAAGGAATGGAAAACAGAAACCGAGAATCAAACTGGAAGAAAAATCAAGTACTTGAGAAGTGACAATGGAGGTGAATATACAAGTAATGAGTTTACCGATTACTGCAAGCAGGAAGGCATCATAAGGCACTTCACAGTAAAAAAGAATCCGCAACAAAATGGAGCTGCTGAGAGGATGAACCAAACTCTCATGGAGAGAGAGAGGAACATGAGATTTGATGCAGGATTGCCTGATAGTTTTTGGGCAGAGGCTGTTAATCATGCAAGTTATTTGATTAACAGATCACCATCTACAGTTCTCGGTTTTAAGTGCAGAAGAGGTATGGTCTGAGAAGCCGGTAGACTATTCCAAGCTCAGGGTGTTCGGCTGTAGTGCTTACGCACATATCCAAGTGATGAAAGGTCCAAGCTCAAACCAAAGTCTACACATTGCATATTCTTAGGTTTTGAGAAAGGAGTGAAGGGCTTCAAGCTTTGAGATATCAACAATAGGAAAAAGGTTGTCAGCCGAGACGTTGTCTTTGATGAGACAACCATGCCTCTAAATAAAGTCGAGAGCAGTAGGGAGAAGAAAGATGATGCTGAAATTGAAGCAACAAAGATTCCGTTAATCAGTTCAGATGAAGAAGCTCAGGTGGAGCAAATTGAGCAAGATGGATGTGAAGACAGCGTGACATGGAGATTGAGCAGATGGATGTGAAGACAGCGTTTCTTCATGGGGATCTAGAGGAGACAATTTTCATGGCTCAACCAGAAGGATTTGTTGAATATGGGAAAGAGAACCTAGTATGTCAGCTAAGGAAGTCCCTGTATGGCCTGAAACAGTCTCCAAGACAGTGGTACAAGAGGTTCGATTACTTCATGCTGAAAATCAATTTTAGAAGATGTTTATATGACTGTTGTGTGTACTATCATGTGTTCCAAGATGGGATGATCATATTGCTATTGCTATATGTGGATGACGTGCTAATCGCTTGTCAAGACAAGTCTAGAATTCAAGACTTGAAGAAGATGTTGAGCAAGGAGTTCGACATGAAGGATCTAGGTGCAGCACAGAAGATCCTTGGCATGGAAATTCAGAGAGATAGGACTGCTGGAAGGATCTGGATATCACAAGCCAAGTATATTCAGAAGGTTCTTGAGAAGTTCAACATGCAAGAAGCAAAGGTAGTTTCGACTCCTTTGGCAGCTCCCTTCAAGTTAAGTGGGTAATAGTGTCCTAAGTCTGAGGAAGAGCAGCAAGTAATGGAGAAAGTGCCTTATGCTAATGCAATGGGCTGCCTTATGCATGCAATGGTATGTGCACGTCCCGACATAGCTCAAGCAATCAGTGTTGTTTCCAGATACATGGCAAATCCAAGAAAGCAACATTGGGATGCAGTCAAGTGGATTTTGCGTTATTTGAAGGGTTCTTGGCGACGAAGGATTATGTTTGAGAAGCAAAAGGAAAATGCGGGGGTGTTGGGATATGTAGATGCCGATTATGCAGGGGACTTGGACAAGAGAAGGTCAACTTCTGGTTATGTGTTTACATAAGCAGGAGGACCAATCAATTGGAGGGCACTAATGCAACCAATTACAGCTTTGTCGACCACAGAGGCAGAGTATATTGCATTGGCCGAAGCTGGAAAGGAAGCAATTTGGCTTAATGGCTTGATAAGTCAAATGGGAATCACCCAAGATTGTGTGAAGCTGAAGTGTGATAGTCAAAGTGCCATTTACTTGGCAAAGAATCAAGTATTTTCTGGAAGATCAAAGCACATTGAAGCAAGATATCACAGAATCAGAAATTGGGTGGAGTCTAAGGAGATTTGGATTGAAAAGGTTCATACGGATGACAATGCCGCAGATTTCCTTACAAAGATAGTGCCGGTCAAGAAGTTCAAGCTTCAAGCATTGCTTGAACTTGCTTGAACTTGATCAATCTCGTTGATTGATTAAAGTGGAGCACCTCCTCACTTGAGGTGCAATGAGGCAAGAAGAAGATTGCCAAGGTGAAAACTCTTGAAGATTTCCAGAGCTGCTTCAAAGAGGTTCAAAGATACTCTGGGGTGCAACGATCAAGACTTGGTTTGACTCACCAAGGTGGAGATTGTTAGGATTTTGGCTCGTCAAATATGCCCTAGTTAGTTTAGGATTGTTTTAGGAAAATTAGAGGTATTCTTGTCCTAGAGGGATTAGGAAAGAATTTCAGTTTTCCTTATTCAATTCAGGTTTGGATTTCTAGAAGCCTATTTGGTTTTGGATAAGTGTAATTTCCTAATCCACTTAGGAATATGAATTCAATCAGCCTTAGGACATGTAAGCCAACTCTATATCTATAAATAGGGTGTGGCAAGGCTTATTTTGAGAGAGAGAAAACAGCCAGAGATAGCCAAGAGTTTTGAGATTAGTTCTAGGGTTTGCAAAAGTTCTGTAATCTCTATTATTAATCAAAGGAGCGGTGATTTCTCTACCTAGAGAAATCACAACTGGACGTAGGCAAAAGTTCTGCCGAACCAGTATAATTCTTGTGTGTCTAAGTTTTCTAATATTTGCTAGTTTAGTCTATTGCCGTTGGTTACATTAAAGAACAAGATACAGCAGCAAGTTATTTAACAGAAGTAAACCTCCCACCTCTAGATAAAAAGCATTTGTTCCGTCCATCTAATCTTTAAGTCATACTTTCTATTAGAAATAGAGAGAACTTATGACAAAACTTGTCACTCAATGTTCAGTGTGTATGGCACCAGTGCAGCTTGATGTCCATAAATTTAATTTTGTTGAAGCGTGTCAAGACAAATATCTTTACAGCTGGCACTGTGGATACTGAGAGTTTCTACTGCAATGGAAAAGGATTTTGTCCCTTTCTCATAACCCAAACAGAATACATACCTCAATTGAGGCACTTTTGGAGTTTCAAGCAGAAAGGTCTCATAGCATGAACATGGCATGGCATGGCATGGCATGGCATGGCATCTAGGATCCTACAAGGATACAGTCCAAGACATGATTACAACTGTCATGGTTCATACATTTGGCTTGGATTTTCTTTTTCTGTTGGTAGTGGACTAGGTTATAATGAAACCATGATCTTTCACTTTTGAGAAACAAAAGTATATATGTTTCCTGTCCAAAAGAAAAATATGAAACCACGATTTCTTCTTTCAGGGTATCGATCGTGAGAGAGTGGAGAGGATGGAAGCTCGACTGAAAGAAGATATACTGCGAGAAGCTGAGCACTATGGGGGTGCTATAATGGTTATTCATGAAACAGATGATGGGCAAATATTTGATGCTTGGGAACATGTAAATTCTGAGGCCATTCAGACCCCACTTGAGGTTTTTAAAGGTTTGGAGACAGATGGTTTTCCCATAAAGTATGCGCGTGTGCCCATCACTGATGGTAAAGCTCCCAAAAGTTCTGACTTCGACACGTTGGCTATTAATATTGCTTCTGCATCCAAGGACACTGCTTTTGTTTTCAATTGCCAGGTTGACATTTAATTATTTTCCTTCCTTTTTTTCTGTATACAGACAATGATTTCTCTGGATAAATCTAATGTATTTTTCTTTTCCCTTGTATTCGTTTCTTTCCCCTGAACTTCCTCTGTTCTTTTTTGTTTTCTCTTAATATTCACAGATGGGCAGAGGAAGGACAACCACAGGTACTGTAATTGCTTGCCTTTTGAAACTTCGAATTGACCATGGGAGACCTATCAAAATCCTGGTTGACAATATTACCCTTGAAGAGGTGGATGGTGGTAGCTCAAGTGGTGAAGAATCAGGAGGTAATAGTGCTGCATCAACCTCCAGTGTTACAGCTGTAAGAAATGAAAAGGATCAAGGCCGTGTATTTGGCATGAATGACATCCTCTTGTTGTGGAAAATAACAAGATTATTTGATAATGGGGTGGAATGCCGAGAAGCCTTAGATGCTATAATTGATAGATGTTCTGCTCTACAGAACATACGCCAAGCCGTTCTGCAATATAGAAAGGTATTCAATCAACAACATGTTGAGCCAAGGGTAAGGAGGGTGGCATTGAATCGTGGCGCTGAGTACTTGGAGCGCTACTTCCGTTTAATTGCTTTTGCAGCATACTTAGGAAGTGAAGCATTTGATGGATTTTGTGGGCAAGGAGAATCTAGGATGACATTTAAGAATTGGTTGCATCAGAGACCAGAAGTTCAAGCAATGAAATGGAGCATAAGATTAAGGCCTGGACGATTTTTTACTGTCCCTGTAAATCCCTTCTACTTGTTGACTTAGAGATTTTTCTTTTTCTATTTCCCTTTATTTTTCCTTTTGGCTGGGCAATTTAGAGACTCTAAGAGCTTAGTAAACATTTCCTTCTTGTTTTGGGATGGATTATATAATTGCTTTCACATTTTGGTTTTGGAACTCAGGAGGAGTTGAGAGCACCGCATGAGTCTCAACATGGAGATGCTGTCATGGAGGCCATTGTCAAGGCCCGAAGCGGTTCTGTTTTGGGGAAAGGATCTATACTTAAAATGTATTTCTTTCCAGGTCAGAGGACTTCTAGCCACATACAAATTCATGGTGCACCACATGTTTATAAGGTATGCTTGCATTTCTTCCCGCTTGATTAAGTAGGGGTAAGTGAGTCTGCCATGCAATTGGATAAGGCTGCAAATCAACTGTATAAAATGCATTTAACAGGATTACTTCATTTGGCGATAGAGTTGTCTGGAGGACAGCTGCTTTCTCTTTGATGCAGTTGGTTGATTTTGCACTAACATATATGTTTGAATATTTATATTGAGGTGAAGCGAGTCAGGGGGTGGTCTTTTTCGTATTATAAAAGGGTCTAGTCCAGTGGTGAGAAAAAAAGTTAGCCTAGAAATATTTTACCTGAAAGATTATCAGTTTCTTAAAGTTCCTAAAGGCTTTACTTGATTTCCCTTTGGAAATCTAGGCTCCTCTAATGGGAGGTTTTGTACTGTTATCAGTGATGGAGGAAGTAGCTAAAATCTGGTATCTAGAGAAATGGTGACAAAACTGAATCTTTAGGTTCAGCAACATCCAAGACCTTACCATATAGCTTTGTTCAAAAAGGGAGGAGAGGTTAAGATGACACAACAATTTCTTGTTCCCTTTTCCATTGGAAATATTTAATCACACAAAGTTTTATGTGATGTGGTGGACATGGAAGAATTAGGGAGGCCATGGAAATTTGATAATAAGACTGTTCACCATCGTGAAAAGAATATTTATGCCTTTTTTAAGAATGAAGTTAAGGTGGTCCTAGCTCCGATGAAGGAAGATGACTTTCCTGAGTCCAAGAAGAACGAAGTACATCCTTGCTTGACATCTTGACAGTTTTAACTGAACTTGAACATAATGGGGCTGCTTCTGTGTTGCTCGTAAAGGAAGGAAAATAGGAATTGAAATCAGTACCAGCACAGAACCCAAAACAATGGGAAGACGTTTGACAAGCTGAATTTGCATATAATTATTCTAGAATTGAACTACCGGCAAAAGCCCCTTTGAAAATGTATATGGGAGGCAACCGAATCATTGCTTCGATTTGGGTCAAAGCTGGCTGAAGATTGAAGATTCAAATGCCAAATACAAGGCCTATGCAGATAAGAAAAGGAGTGTCCAGAGTTTCTGAAAAAGCGAATGGTTTAGTTAAGGAGGGGGCGATTTCCTGTTGGCTCTTATTATGAATTTAGCAAAAATATGGACAGAACCACATCATCAAGAAAAATGGAGAAAATGCATTTAGAGTTGATTTACGTTGGCGTTTGGGAATTGATCACATATTCATCGTCTCAGATTTGTATCCATACAATGATGGCACAAAAGATGAGATTGGACGTCAGCACTTGACTCGAAGACTAATTTCTTCCAAGGGGTAGGGATTGATGAAGTAAATACATATTACTATATCTATTGAGAGATGCCTGGACAACTTTACTAAGTACTAAGTAGTAATTATGTTCAAGTGCCATTGTTATTAATTATGTATGCGGAGCCTGTCTTTTGGTTATTAATACCCCACCGGGAGTATATAGGGTCTGTCTAGCTGTTATTAATGTTATATCGGGGCTAGTTGTTGCTAATGATGTATGGGAAGTTTAAGGGGTCTTTCTGGAAAGGTCTAGGAATTACCTGATGCAGAACAGAAGCGAAAACTAGAAGAAAATCTTCGTTTTCTACCAGGAAAATGCCTTAAATCCACAAGGAGAAATAACACTCTCAAAGAAAGATCTTTGGGATAGATTATAATCGAAATTTAGAATGATTGACTAAGGGTAGAAGAAGTCGCCCTTATATAGCTAGTTGATACATGAATGCATAAATGCTACATAAATGTCACTCTTGGATGATATATGAATCCTAGCTGAATGCATGCATGAACTAGGAGATACATGGATATGAATGAGACGCTATAATATGGAAGATCATAAATATAAGATAAAAGCATGCTTAATTATGTAAATGTATCTGATGCAAAGTGTTGGGTGCAGCCAAGAGTACTACCACGCAAGCACTAAATAATGCACAATGGTTTTTCCGTAAAGGCTACAGTCTATGCCTGAAGATCTGTTAAAAGGCTGTCTCTGGCACTGGGAGTTATTGTCTGAATCAAGCTGTTTTTTATTATAAGCAGGCCCACATTTTAAAAAATAATATAAATAAATATTTTTTTTATGTAACAGCCTTAGTGTGGCTATACTGAGAAGGTAACTTTTACAGTGCAAAGAGAATTTGCCACTTTTAACCCTAAAATTTTTATTTGAACCAGGTGGATGGATATCCTGTGTACAGCATGGCTACGCCAACAATTCCTGGTGCCAAAGAGATGCTAGCATATTTAGGTGCCAAGCCCAAAGCAGAAGGATCTGCTGCTCAGAAAGTGATTTTAACTGATCTGAGAGAAGAAGCAGTTGTTTACATTAATAGCACACCATTTGTCTTACGGGAGCTAAACAAACCTGTTGATACACTCAAGCATGTGGGAATCACAGGCCCAGTGGTATGTTTTTTATTTTTTATTTTTAATATAAGTCATTAGGCTAAATATGATCTCAAAATTAAAATTCTTGCAATCATATGCAGGTGGAACACATGGAAGCACGACTAAAAGAAGATATACTATCTGAGGTCAGACGGTCTGGTGGCCGTATGCTTTTACATCGTGAAGAATATAGCCCAGCATTGAATCAGTCCAGTGTCATTGGATACTTGGAAAATATCTTTGCAGATGATGTGAAGACACCAGCTGAAGTTTATGCTGCCCTGAAAGATGAGGGTTATAATATTACATACAGAAGAATACCATTAACTAGAGAAAGAGAGGCTTTAGCTTCTGATGTGGATGCAATTCAATACCGTATAGATGAGTAAGTATCCGTAACTGGTATGCATCCCATCAGTAAATAGCAATACCACGAAATGAAAAATTTGTCTAAACTAAGAAAACTTATACTAAACAATGAAAATTTGAGATATAAAAATTATTAATGCAAACTAAACTCATTTGCCGCTGTTAAGAAAAGTACTCTTGATTCACCATTATTTGTTTCAGTAAACCAAATTGCACTGGGAAAATTATATTGCCCTTCATTGAGAAAACAAAGTTGCATGCTTAAGGGCCTGTTCCTCAACATGATACCACAAACGAGGATAAGGGAGGTTTTTTTTTTAGTTTAAAAATAATAATAATAAGAACAGTCAAAGGTCATATAGTGATAGACCATTTCTGTCATCTGAATATACTTGCAATTTTTATTTATTTTTTACTATTGACGTTCTTTGGTATTATGTTGGCGTATTTTGATATCAGAGCACTATTGTAGTTTATGAGTTTTGTAAGAAGCTGGTTTCTGTGAGCCTTGCTTTGGCGTTCAATTTTTTAATTTATTTCTAATGTAGTAAATTATGTAATTCAATAGAATTAACTTTTTGCCTATAGCTCTGCAGGGTGTTACCTTTTTGTATCACACACGGGGTTTGGAGGAGTTGCTTATGCAATGGCTATTATTTGTATTAGATTTGGTGCAGAAGCTAACTTTGTATCAAAGGACCCACAACTACTGTTTAGAACGAATCCATCGTATACAACTGAAGAGGACTTGCCTTCTCGAGCTTCTGATGAAGAAGTTCGTAGGATGGGTGACTACCGAGACATACTAAGCCTTACGAGAGTTCTTGTGTACGGTCCCAAGAGCAAAGCAGATGTTGACATAGTTATTGAAAGGTATTTTATATCTTAGAAAGTCCATGTCGAACTTATCTCCTTATGGTACTGCATACTTGTCTAAGCATCAGGTAATGTATTAAAATGTAAAAGCAGGTCTGGCCAACAGTAGCATAGAAGCATTAAATTGTGCTGTTGGCCGTGTAATTTTGTGTGTTCCTCATGTGGACTTAAGGAGAAAGAATACATCCGTGCTTGATGAATTGCGTTTTATTTGAGTAATTGTGTAACTGCACCGTTTTTGCTTGTTTTACATTTTGTGGGGAGTTGATCGTCTTTAAACATAACTTCAGGTGGTAGTAGTAATTAGCTCTTATTGTTGATGTTTCTCACTTTGGTCTTCAATTAAAAGGTGTGCAGGGGCGGGGCATCTACGAGACGATATTCTTTATTATAGTAAGGAACTCGAGAAGTTCCATGATGATGATGATGAGCATCAAGCATACCTCATGGACATGGGTATCAAAGCATTAAGGTAGTTTTTATGTTCGTCAACAATTTAACTCTTAAAGCACTTCCTAAGTTTCTTGTGTTAACTCTATTTTATTTGCTTAGCGGGGCCTAATTTGTTAGCTGACCTCTATTAGATATCATCAATGCATGAGTTCAAATTGTTGTATATTGAGGAAATTTTCTTAGATGGTTCACAGGCTCACAGTCAACTACTTTCTGAGTAAAATACTTTAGCCTGCTTGCTACTTCATGTAATTACATAGACATCTCTACTTCAGCAAACTACTAATAAGTCCAGGCTCATTAACCCAGATTACTCCTGTTTGGTTAAGTTGAATGATGTGGAGAGTCTTTTTCGTTTAACCTTTTACAGAAGATCATCTTCAATTTTTCTTTGGTGATGAAGAAGCAGAGGTTAACATAGAAAATCCCCATACTCCAGAGCAGTTACAGCTCCTTTGTTTTTGAGCTCCAAAACACCAGCCAAACCGGAACCAAATCATGCTCAAAATTCAAAATTCAAAGCCCAAATCCACTATTAGATGACAATGTTCAATGAAAAGAAAATGAGCATCATCAATATCACATCTCTATCCTTATCCAGGCCCTTTCATGCCCACCACGTCTGGTGGCAAAGCTGCCAGGATGTGAGACGAAGCTAAAGACTGGCCTGAAGGCTTGCAGGTGTTACCTCTGTTGTAGCCAAGGTTTTAAATATTGGTGGAATTGCCGAAATTTCACCCGTGTTGCCCTTAACTTCATAGAAAGCTTGGAAGTTTCAGTATTGTTGACAAAACATCAGCATGTCACCACAATATCTGTGAATTTCAGTTGATTTTGACTGAAATTTCGGTGGATTTCAGTGTAAACCCACCGAAGTTTCTGAACCCATTGCTGTGTAAAACAATTGAAAAAGAAGAAGAGGAAGAACGGAATCGACATCACCGGTATGGACATTTTAATCCATTACTGGTATCGACATTTTAATCCACTGAAGTTTCTTAACCCACCGAAGTTTCTGAACCCATTACCGGTATCAACACTTTAATCCTTGGTTGTAGCTGTGCCAGCACCTATTCTGCAACCACCACTAGACGACTGATTTTTAGCAAAACCAAGTCATCCTTAGTCACCTCAATCAATTATCCAAATGAAAATGAACCACAGCAGCAACTACAATCCCACTTTTCCCCAAATCCAATGTCCCTCACAAGAAGAATTGTCCTCTTTGGAACGTACATACCTCTCATTGGACTGTTACCTCTGTCTAACTCTGAAGCTGCTCCTTAGTTCAAGCTCCGTCTCTTCATTATTGTGTTCGCTCGTGTCCATGCCACATAGGATTATCATGTACATGTCTGTAGGTTTCCAATTTAGAGGCTGTGTCCATATGATTTTGTAAAAGCTGTGGTAGGTTGAACCGTTGAAGTCTCTGTCTTTATTTATTTATTTATTTATTTATGAGTGTATGTTTGCTTTCATGTTACCGTGTGCCTGTATATGCTCTCATCTTACTTAAACCAATTCCAACAGTAGGATGTGGCTAGTTATTCTCTAATATTCCATATATCACTAGAGGAGAAAAACTCTTTTTTGATCTCCTAATTTTATGTTAGGAATGAACAGTATAAAGCCTTTCTTTCTTTGGTCGGTGGTTAGACTCTGTAGCATGTGACCTGGTGTTGTGTTGCTTTGGTGCAATAGTGGAGTTAGCTTCCTTCTCGTTTTTTGTTTTCCCTCCAGTTCATTTAATTATGGAAACTGTTCTTCTCTGAATCGTGCATATATTTGATATGTTGAGAAAAAAAAAGGGAAAAACTATGTGCGTTATATAAATGAAAAAGTAGATGGATTTACTGCACGTATTGGTGCGTCATAATGAAAGCTCTGTGTGTGTGTCTATATTTGCTTGTGTTGTATTGACTCTCGACTACATCAGATGGTTGAAACCCACTCCTTGAAATACATAAATAAAACATGCATTTGTACTGCATTGATTGCACAAACAATTTTTTTTTTTTTACAAGGGATATGTTCAGCAAGCATTAATTTTTAACTTCACAATTATAATTCATTTTTCTGTTATATCTAACCATCTCCTTTTTCCATCTGCAGGCGGTACTTTTTCCTTATCACATTTAGGTCTTACCTCTACTGCACTTCTGCAGCTGAGATAAAATTCGCATCATGGATGGATGCAAGGCCTGAACTAGGACATTTATGTAATAACCTTAGGATCGATAAATGATCTCATTAGCAATGCTTGTAAAATAAATTTATGTACAGTTGGCAATACGTTGCCAGTTATGGTTTTCCTCTCCCTCTCTCCCAATGTAAAAGAAAAAAAAAAAACTCCTACAGTGGAAAAAAATCAGGTCATGTCTTGTCATCTGAATTAGTTCTTTTATTGCCTCGTCTTTTATTATTAGACTCTCTCATGAATTTTTCACTTTCTTTCTCTCAACCCTAGCTCTACCCTTCTTCAGGCGCCGCTTCTTGGGGTTTCCCACTTTCTCCCCCACCCCCTCCTCCCTCTTTCTCCATCTTTCTTTTTCATCTCCCTTTGTTTTTTCTTCAGGTTTTCTGCCCTTCTTTTCCTCCTTCCTCAATCTCCTTTCCTTTCATTTTTAAGACATTCTAGTCCCTCTCCTTTTCCTCCCCCTTCCCCCCATTTTCCTTCATTTTCCTTTCTCTTCCACCATTTTGGGGTTTGTTTTTGCAGAGCTGTTTTCTTTTCTTTGTTTTTTATTTCTTTCCTTTTTTTTTATATAATTAATTTAACTCGTTACTCTTTTAGGCCGTGAAGGCTTCCGTTTTGTTTTTTGTTTTTTTCGGGTATTGTTTACAGGTTTCTACAATGCATTCTTTCATTGTTGGAGGTTGCATCTCATCGTTTGGTCTCAACCATTCTCTCCTCAGTGGCACTTATGGAGTTTGGGATGCCCTTAAAAGTGCAAATAGCACTTACTGCTTGGATTGTGGTAGCTCTACTCCTAGGTCTAGCTTGGGTGGCTTGCTCGCCACTATCTTCTGTTGGTTATTGGTTTCTCTTTGGTGTTGTCGGCTTGCTTTGGTTGCATGGCATGTGGCTTTATCTATTGGATTGTGCGCGCATATCTATTATTTGTGTTAGGGTCTCCTAATATTGTGTTGTGTTGTGTTTTGTGGGCTTTTGCAGTTTGTGGGCTTTTTGTCGTTATGTGGGCTTTTTGTCGTTATGTGGACTTAATGCCTTTATGTGTGCGTTATGCATTTTGTTAGTTTTATTATTGTAGTGGGCTCTATGTCTGTCTGTGTTATATCTGGTGTGAACTCAATTATTTGAGTTCATTTTGATGTAATCTAGCCTTGACCTTCTATTTAATGAAACTCAGATTCCAACAAAAAAAACCCATACAAGTAGTATGCAATCGTAATAAGAGTGCATTTCTCATGTGTATAATTTTATTTTTTGGGTCGTAAGCCCAAAGCTCTGGATGTTGGACAAAATTCAGACTTGCGAGGTTGTTTTTTTATTATGCCCTTACAAACTGAGTAGCTCGACATGTCTCGTGTCCAGAGGCCCCTGTTATATGACATGAAAGGAATTGAACTATTGGAGTGAAGAAATTCACACCAAATCAAAATTTTCTATTGCTTTCAAGCACATCATGTGTTCTTACTATTGGATAAAGGCATTCAGGAGTGAAGAAAATGTTATACCAAATCGAAATTTTCCTTTGCTTTGGAACAATATACGTTATTATTTTCATGCTTTCCTAGGAGAAGAGTTTAGTAACTATGAAGAATCCGTATACTCCCGTCAGCCCATAGAGTGCTACAAGTTCTAAAATATTGGTGGTATCGAAAATATCGGAAGTCCAAAAACACAGAAATATCGAAGGAAATATCGGGATATTATCGGTATCGGTAAAAATTGAATAAAAATCAAGGAAATTATAAGAAAAACTTGGAAATTTTTATTGAAACTTTGCAGGATGTTTATTTAGTCAATTATTTATTAGTTTATCACAAAAAATTGGAAGGAAATGCATTGCATGATGGATTTAACTGATTTAAGTTGATTATATAGCGAGCTGGCAAACACTGTAAGTGTAGAAAATATGTAGTAATTAATGAAAGAAGATTAAACACGCCATAATCATTTATATATAATGAATTACTACAATATTTTACACTTTATACATTGCATGGTAAGATACATGAGTGACTTAGTACCACATAGAGTTCCTATGAGGTTCAAAATTTTCACTATCTTCTTCATCTCTATGTGTAGAGTAAGTATATTTTGAAGAGTAGTCATCAAATGATAAATCCCCAAAATAGTTTTGCATGTAATTGTTAACATGCCACCCATATGGATCCGAGATTGGTTGACGTTGTCGATAAGCAAAATCATTTGAAGATTGAGTCTCGGATTCTTTCCATGAGTCGCTTGATTCCATCCCAACAGGAATGGGATATGAAGGGTAGGGAAATGATTGGTTATGAGTATAACCATAATTACTACTTCCTACTTCAACATAGTTCGAAGTTATAGATAACGAGTAATTTTCTTGACTTGACAAAGTCCCCTTGCCTCTTTCTCTACGAGTTATCTTCTTGACTTCACAAAAACATAAGTGATATGATGGTTAAGGTGTTGAATGAGTAAAATGGGAGGGGTTCGAATCCCTCTGCCCAATAGGGGAGACTTTTCAAAAAAATTCATGTATTTTTTGGGTTTTGTATCGGGATATTATCGATAATATCTCGATATATTGCCCAAATCATTCATAAAAATGTTGAAGTTATCTCCCCGATATTATCGGGATAATATCGGGATAATATCGATATTATGACAATAACACCATGGTTAGTTGCTAAAATATCTGCCCCCCAAAAATCAGATATTATCGGGATAATATCGGGGATAATATCGATATTTAAGACCTTGGAGTGCTATTATATAATTTTATGGGCTTTAGCTCTACAATGCTTTCTTAGGAGTAAAGTTAGTTGTTGAAAGCCCATAAAATGCTATTTAAAATTGCCAAGATTATTTTGATAAATAAATAAATAAAAGAATTGAAAGACGGGTTTTTTAAATTATTTTCCCAAAGCTTGCATTTGACCAAGGCCTAATTTGATACCCAAAAAAATTTTGCTGGCGGTAATCTAGCATAAAAAAACTGTTTGTGGCAATGTGAAATAAAATAGTAGTCATGGGACTCACGAGACTCTTTTTGACAGAACTCTAACCGCTATGACGTTCAGGTGATAAATTGTCACAAAATGACGTTCAGGCGGTCAAGTGTCGAAATGGGTAAAGTTCAGGTAGTATTTGCTAAATTTTCCCTAAACTACGACATTAATCAATGCATGTTACGTTTTTCATGTCAAAACTCCTTCAGACTGATAAATCTAGTAAGTCATAGCAATATAAGTCTTGATAACTCTTTCAATTTATTCGCAACCAAATGAATTTGAAAATTTTCCACCTGTTCAAATTCACATATTGATCAATTTCATAACCATCACACCTACACTTGAAATCAAAACTGTTTGATTGCATTATATCGAGCGTGATTACTTTAACAATCATACACCTTAAAAAATTTCAAGGTATTTCTTAAGACAAACCAAACATATCTAGTTAGACAATTAAGAGGATGCAGCCAGAACATTTGAAGCTCTTAAAGCTTGCATTTGGTCTGCTCCCTCGGGTGATGGAAACAAACTAAACAGAAATTGCAAGTATGCTTCCAGGAAAGACCATCCACATTCAGCTCTGTCATCAGACAGGCCAAGCTTTTGAGCACGCAAAGTCGACTAAAGAATGTTAGATATTACATCAAAAACTAGTTAGGACGATGCTTTTGCAACAAAATGAGCTTTGTGACACACTGCAACAAACAGCATATTTTCACATGTTGTATGGCATAATGAGTGCAGAAACCATTCTTGACTCCTTTTTTATTAGCCTAAATTCCATTCTAGGCATTTTACTGTTGTTGGAGCAGCGTTACCTCCGCATGACACGGTGACGCTCTCGTTTGCGGAAGCGCTCAAGCATGAACTGATCTGTTGCAGCTTGCCTCTGCCCTGCTGCTTCTGTACCAGTATCATTTTGTCTGGAAACACCACCATCATCCTGTGCACTTCTATCTTTGTAAAGCTCAGGATGTTCTGTAAGTTCCATGTTTGTTGTTAGTAAGTTTCATGTTTGTTGTTAGTGTGTGCGAGAAACCCCCCTCCCCTTATAGTTTAAACTATCGCTTGTATTTAAATAAAAAAAAAGATTTTGTGACTAGCATAGCCCTTGACTTACCAGTTTGGTGTGAAGTCAACTAGGTAATCTACTCATATTATTCAATGGAATCAAGAAAGAAAACTAACCAACCTCTTCTAAGTTTTTCAGCATAATCCCTGCCACGCTGGAAATAATCAGCACTGTAACTTGAGGGGATGCTAAATTCTGATTTTGTCTGCCCAATGAGCCGCTTCTCCTGCAAAAACTTCTTGGCAGCCTCAGTTTCCTCAATATTTCTTAACTTGTATCTGCAATCATTAGAAATAATAAAACATAACAATTAAAAGGCAAGTAAAAACTTATAGTATAGGATAAATTATCATATAAATCATGCATCCATGAGATTACATGCAAGGATTCTGCTCTCATGCTATCACTGCAGATTCAAAAACTAAGGCATAACCTTGTGACCATCTATGCTCACTTTCGTTAAGAAGGATGAAGAATTGCGTAGAAAAAGTGCTCTACAACTAATTTCAAACAAGAACATTCACATAACATATAGTGTAATAAATTAAGAGTAGAAAAGGGCTTTACTCAATAGGAAGCTGAACCTCGGCAATCCCAGTAGTCCACTGAGTGGAGCTTTCTTCTGAGTTTCGCCTTTTCACCTGGCAGGAAATGGCCCAAGTTAAAAGAAGTTGATGCAGTGAAAGGGCTTTAAGGATGAAATGAATAAGTTGGGTGAGCAACACTAAAAAGAGTCGTAGGTCTAGATAGGTCTGATGTACTCACATAGAAGCATTTTAGAAAATAAAACTAGAGTGCTGAGTGACTCACTTTAAGATGGTCAGGTATCTTGTATAACTCATCTTCAGCACGCTTTAAATCATTTTCAACTTGATCTGAAGCATCAATTTTCCTGCCCCTCTTCTTTGCTAGTTCTTGTTCAACATATTTCAACCTTTCAAATAATCAACATAGGAAGCCTTAATCATGTTAGGTAATACAATAGTCCCATTCTACACTAATGTAAATATTGTTTATATGGAGGCAAAATTCAAAAGCAAGAGCAATATAAACAGCAAAAGAAAAGGACATTACATATTGGGATCTTCAACCATGACGGCAGTTTCCTGAGCAAAGGTATCTTGAAGGACTAAATCATCTTTGTCTCCATCTCCGCCACCGCCTTCACCATGCTTATTACTAGGAGAATGAGTGCCATCGCTTCCTCTCTTGTTCTTATCAAGGTTAGTATTATTGTTACTATTGTTGTTATTTGTGGTACTAGGAATATTCTGCGTCGCACCATTACTAGTTAAGGCAGGAATCCCAGACTTCCTCTCCCTCTGCTTTTGCAGGAATTTCACCTCCTCCAGCGCCAATCTACACATTCATACTTCATAGATTACATTCTTTATTTTCAAATTACAATACAAAATTTAAGAAAATACAGAAAGCCCTAATATGATTATCAGTCTACCCTGAATATCCTTCTGCTCATTATTTCTATTTCAGCAAAATTATAGCACTTTTTCTATCTTTCCGTTTTATAAAATCCAAAAAATTAAAAACGAAATTAATACAAAAACAACGTCGGAAGGTACCTACCTCCTCTCTTCTTCTTCTTCATCTTCTTGGTCACTGATTTTTTCACAATCTTGGTTATCCTCAGCGGGCGCGCTTCTTTTTCTGAAATTCTTCTTCATCTTCATCTTCTGCTGCTGCGACTGCATTCTATTCGGTCTTACCACCAAATTCAAATTCAATTTAGGGACTCGATACCGTTGTTACTAGATTCTAATTTTCTGAACCCTAGGCTCTAAATCTCACCTGCTACCCACGCGACTCCGTTGTTTTTGCTTGCTTTGAGCTTTTCTTCTGTATTTTGCTTACTTTTGCCAAGGGAAATTCTATACGAACCCCACAAAATGCTCTCTCAAAAGTTTCGTCACTTAAACTTTCCGCTTTACCCTGGAATAGAACTTTAAAAAAGGATGGAAGAAAGATTATATAATTTACATAAAAACTTTCCGCTTGTTTTAAATTGACACCCAATCTTTGAATACCTTACAAACTTATAATTGTCAGTGAAGTATAGCTCAATTGGTTGAGTTCTTTCACCTCCATTTATGTGGGAAGAGATTTGAAACCTCTAAGCATTCAACGAATATTTGTGTAAACTCCTTTCCCTAATCGTTTGTACTACAAAAAGAAAATTAAAAAACTCATAAATAAATTCATGAAAACCTACATATGAGCTCTTCCATGGATGACTTTGTTTCACTAAATGGTTACACGGCAAAATGGATCCTATTTTTATCATATGGACTACACATAGATGTGGAATTTCGCACATCAACTCAGAGCACATCATGTGGACTTCTTATGTCAAGAATGATGGAAATGCCCTTAATGAAATGAAAGGGAAACCGAGAGGTCTACGCCAGCCGGACCACCTTGGGCTAAGGAGATCAGCCCAAGTCAAGCCCAATAAGACATTATTCAGGAAGATCTACTAACAAAAATAAACGTAATATAATATAAGATTATTTGTAGCAATGGTCCATCAACTATACTCGGAGTTACATTTTGGTCACTCCACTCAAATATTAGTTGCAGAGGTCACTCAATTGGGTGTCGTGTTGCACTATTAGTCCATACCGTTAAGTCTCTCTAACGATAGGGACTAATGGTGCAACACAACACCTAATTGAGTGACCTCTGTAACTATTTTTTGGAGTTGAGTGACCAAAATGTAACTCCGAGTATAGTTGAGGGATCATTGCTACAAATAATCCTAACTGAAAAGTCACATTTGCCCATCAATAATCTAAGGGATGCTTGTCACGTCATCATTTTAAACAGAAAAAGTCACAGACTTGATGGTAGGGACTAATGGTGCAACACAACACCCAATTGAGTGACCCCTGCAACTAATATTTGAGTTGAGTGACCAAAATGTAACTTCGAGTATAATTGAAGGACCAGTGCTACGAATAACCCTATAATATAATTATAATTAATTATATTATTAAATTATTTAAAACCACAAAAACTAATGGTTCATAACGAATTGTTATAAACCATAAAAAGTTAATGGTTTTAAATGGGTGAGATTTTAGGCAATTCATTCTCTATGGCTTAAAATAGTTTACTACTTTAGTTTAGTTAATTTTAGCAACCAAACCTTGTATAAGTACGTAAGTTATCATTGAAATGAATTAAGCAATTCTGAAAGAACTCAAAGTAGTTCCTTAGTTTCTTCCTTTTGTTTCTCTAATTGTCTTAAAATTCCTCTCGTTCCCTTTTTCCTATAAATTAGGAATTCATAGTTCTATCGACTAGAAGTTTTGGATAAAGTGGTATCAGAGCACTAGATCCGAGAGGGTGACGGTGGTTTATGGTCTTAACTCGCAACCAACGCAAAGCTTCTGGAGAAGAACTTTTAGGTCCTTTGCTCGTACACCGAAAGCCAAGATCCAAGAGATACATTATGACTAGAGAAAACAAACAAGATACATCTAGTGATGGCGATCACATCACTAAGCTTGAGCAACAAGTTGAAAACTTGTCTGCAGCAATCCTTAAACTCGTGGAGAGTTTGAAGACTAGAAAACCTTCACATCCATCAACTTCATATGAGCTTGATCAAAAGCTCAAGAAAAAGATTGTTAAGGATAGCGAAGATGAAGACGACACACAAGCTCATCCAATGAAAAAGGAAGCTGAATCATGTGACAACAAAAATTCTATTAATACCTTAAAAACTGATTTTAAGGTTGATATCCCTATATATAAAGGAGATGTTGATCCTGAAAAGCTAGATAAATGGATAGACACATTAGAAACTTATTTCACAATTTATAAGTATTCTAATGTGCAAAAGATAAAATTTGCGAGTTTGAAACTTTCAACCCATGCCCTTACATGGTGGAAGTCCTAGTGGAGACGGTATGATGTCTTAGAATTGACTTGGAAGAACTTCAAGATGCTTTTGAGAAAAAAATTCTATCAATTGTCTATGAAGATGAAAGATGGTATAAGTGGCAACACTTCAGACAAAGATTTGGGCAGCCTGTACAAGAGTATACAACAGACTTCCACAACTAAGCTACGGTTTTGGACATCGACGTCGATGACTATGATGTTTTCATGAAGTATACTAGAGGTCTTGCCGACTACATACGGAAAGAACTAAAATTGTTCACTGTAGATACTATTGAAGAAGCTACTATGAAGGCCATCGCCATTGAGGCGAAAAATAAAAGAACTGACAAAAAGGATGACAGATCAAAACCTGTCAACAAAATTGACTGGCTGAAAAAGGGGAAGCAGAGCAAGGAAGGTCAGACACAGAAGGTCTACTGTGATCACTGTCAAACCAGCAGACATGCCAAAGACAAGTGTTGGATACTCCATCCTGAGTGGCGGCCAAAGCGCGAGAAAAACAACCATGGGAGAAATGACAGAAAAGCCACCTTAACTGCACAACAGGCATAAGAGCTTCCAGAGTTGAAGCAACCTGATGTTACACTTACCCTTATGACAAGACCAATAGATACTGAAGACACGTACAACCATGAAGAGTTGTTTTATATGAATATTCAAGTGAAGCAAAGTATTGTACAACCTATCATTGACCCTAGAAGTCAGAAAAACCTGATTTCAGAGGCTTTAGTAAGAAAAGTGGGTTTAGACACCACACCACGTCCTAAGCCGTACCGCTGGGATGGATTCAGAAGGACGTTGACTTACAGATCATGAAGCAATTTACCTTCAAATTTGCTATCACCAATCGATATATCGATGAGGTGACATGTGAGGTGGTTCCTTTGGACGTTTGCCAAGTCATATTAGGCAATCCATATTTATGGGACCAAAATGCCATTCACTATCGGAGGCTTCGCAAGTATCGACTTGTGAAGGATGGGAAGAAGTTCCACATCAACGCTTGCAAGCCTCAAGCTATAGATAATTTGCTGACAGCAAACCTAGCCAAGAGGTTAGTCAATTCATGTGGGCAATACGTTTTGTTGATGATTCGACCACAAAATCAGAGTTCTGGAGATGTGACATTGTCTACTTTGTCTTTATCTCCTACGCAATGCTCAAACATAGGGAAATTGCAGGAGAAGTTCAAGGACTTATTTCAAGATGTGCATGGTTTGCCACCAAGGAGAGCTGTGGAGCATGATATCCAGTTGTTAGGAGATTCACCTCTACCAAACTTGGGTTTGTATTGTACTTCTCCGACGGAATTTGACGAGATCAAGAAGCAAATTCAAGGACTTCTTAAACAAGGAGTCATCAAACCTAACTGCTCACCATGTGCTTCGTCAGTGTTCCTTGTGCCTAAGAAAGACGGAGGCTGGCGTATGTGTGTAGATTATAGGGCACTCAACAAAATAACGATCAAGAATCGGTATCCATTACCGAGGATTGATGACTTGTTAGATCAATTACATGGTGCTCGTTACTTTACGAAGCTAGATCTCAAATCTGGCTATCACTAAGTTTGCATCCATGAAGAAGACACTTGCAAGACTACTTTCAAGACAAAGCAGGGACTCTTCGAGTGGTTAGTCAAGCCATTTGGGTTATGTAATGATTTAGCTACCTTCATGCGATTGATGAATGAGGTACTCCGCCCTTTCATTGACGACTTCGTCATTGTATACTTAGATGACATTCTCATATTTAGTGTCACGTGGGAGGACCATCTTCATCATATTGCTCAATTTTGGAGGTTCTACGAACAAATCAGTTACAGTTAAACGGTAAGAAGTGTTAATTTGGGAAACAACACCTTGTATACCTGGGATTCATTGTTGGTGCAGGAGAACTGAAAATGGACCTAGAGAAAGTACATGTGATTTCTCAAATTACAGCACCCTCACATTCTCTTACAAATGCCAATAAAAAAGTTTGAATAGTTGAGAAACCATGAAAAATCTTTCCAGTTGTTAAAATGAAAGATTATAGAGGCCCCAGTACTAGCATTACCGAATCTGCAGAAACCATTTGAAGTGGAAGCAGATGCATCGAACTCTGCCATGGGAGCCATATTATTTCAGGATGGGAAACTAGTTGCATACCATTCTGAGATGTTTAGTTAACTAGTATTAAACTATTCAACTTATGACAAGGAGCTGTATGCAATGCATCAAGCAGTGAAGCATTAGAGAGCTTACTTGTTGGGAAAAGAAGTCATAGTTCACTCAGATCATAAACCTCTTTAGTTTTTAACTACACAGTCTAAGTCAGCAAGCTCGCCATATGAAATGGATGTCTTACCTACAACAACTCAATATTGTGATAAAGTACAAGAATGGAGCAACTAATATGTTGGCAGATATGTTATCTAAACCACCTACACCAATTAGTTCCGCATTGCTGGTGGCTATGCAAATCCAACCCATTGTTCCTTCTGAATATGCTAAAGGGTATAACATAGATGCTGATTTCAACACAGCCTATGCCAAGCTGCAACAAGGAAAGACTAGTGAGTTCCAATTGAATGATGGACTAATGTACAAAGGAACACAATTGTGCATTCCAGAAGATGGAAGACAAATTGCAGTGGATTCGTGAGTCTCATATTTCCAAAGTAGCAGGACATTTTGGAGTTGAGAAGACTATTGAATCTTCGTCACTATGTTTATTGGCCAAAAATGCATCTCAATGTTTCACGATACATTCGAGGTTGTGTTCTATGCAACACATCGAAGCCTTCTAACAGGAAGTTAGGACTGTATCTTCCATTGCTAGTACCTAGCCAACCTTGGGAGAGTATCTCGATGGATTTCTTAGGTGGATTGCCTAAAACCAAGTCTGGAAATGACTACATGTTTGTGGTGGTAGATCGTTTCAATAAGATCGTGATTCTCATTCCATGCAAAGACCGTTATTGGAGAAGGAGCTGCAAAGTTATTTTTCCAATATGTTTGGAAGCATTTTGGCTTACCTACATCGATTATTTCTAATAGAGACAGTCGATTCTTAGGCCATTTTTGGAGGTCGTTTTGGGGAATGATGGATACTAGATTGAAAAGAAGCACTGCATTTCATCCATAGACAGATGGGCAAACGGAGGTCGTAAATCGGACTATGGTACACTTGTTGAGGGGTTACAATTCCAAGCATCCGAAGACTTGGAATGAAAGTCTCCCTTACTTGCAGTTTGCTTTTAACCGAGCAATTCATGGCTCCACACTCAAATCTCCATTTGAGGTTTGTTTGGGTTATTTACCCCAGAGTCCTTTTGATTTAGCATTCACTATAAGTGACCAGCCATTAAGTGGGAAAGAAGAAGAAGAACATACTCGAGCACAGATTTTGAAGGAAACATGCATCTAATGCTTAGGAAATGAACTTTAGCCACAACCTATACAATAAAAACATTATAAATGGTGGATTCATTTTGTTTATACTAGTTGAGCTAAACCTTTTTAATTTTAAACCAAGTATCTTAGCCTAGTCTCTTTCAACACAAATAGAAAAAGAAAAAAGGGAATAGATCTTTACCCTTGATGACCTTTTCTTGATTTCTCAAGAATGTTTGTTGGAAATGCCTTTTCTTTCTCTTATTTTTGACTCATTCACCTTAAGGCTCCGAGATTGGAGTCCTCTATCTCACCACACCAAATGCTCCTAGAGATGAAGAGAAGGCAATCAAGAAGTATGGATGCTAGTCTACTTCGTGATTGGACCAATTTTTTGTTTATGTAAGATGAGATACAAAGATGATCACTAATCAACCAAAGTAGGAAAACTAAAAACCCTAGCTAGGTTTTCTCCAACACTTAGCTTATATAGGACAACACAAAAGACAATTGGGTGGGTATTTGGGGCTCCATTTGGTCCATGGGTCATGTCATCTTATGTCATTTTGTCCCTTTCCTTTTAAATCATATTTAAAAGCCCAATCCAATATTTCTATATGTCAATATTAATTTCATAATTAATCTTTTTAATTATAATTTAACTATTAAATTATAATTATAGTCTTACTTAATTGACCCAGTCAAACTATTTGACTTTGGTCAATTGCTCCGGTCAATATGTTGAATTTTTACCGTTGACTTTGACATTTGATTATCAACCATTGACTTGTGTCTCCTCATTTGTACCTCTAATCACATTCTTTGGGTGTGCAGATCCGTAGGTTCCCTTTAGCAAGGTAGTGGGTTGACTTAACTCCTTAAAGATGATATACGAATTAAATTTCACAATTTAATTCTTCCTATTAATAAAGGTTAATTGAAACCTTTTAGGACATCCACAAACCATGGTTGTCGCCTAGAAGCAAGTCACGGTTATCTGAGCTCAATGAGACGTTGTGAAAGAACCTATTCAAATTGGAATGACCGTGCAATTGAATCATTCTCTTATGTCAATACTCCTTATTCACATTATTAGATCATGGAATCCGATTGTCAATATCATAATGTGAATCATTCCTTTTATATGATTATCCTTGTAAGATTTGAAGACTTCTTCTTTCAAGTTTTATCCACTACTCTGCGCAGAGATTTGAACAATCATATCTTGGAGTATTCTCTCTCCTTTACTGAGAGTAGAGATTCCTTTTTGTGCATTCATTTGCTTCCATGACTCTATTGAGAATCCTAATGAGCACCTTTAAGCTATGCCTAATTCAACATGACCGTATAGTTCCCTCAAAGATTAACAACATAGCCACAAAACATCTATGATGCCTCAGGTCTAAGGATTAGTTTGCACCATTGCAATTTATGAGTTCCAGCTTGACATGTCAGTAAAGACTTCCATGTTGTAACTCATGTGTAGGATCGCGTTCAGTGTACTTGTTCTTCTACAAGCACCTACACACATATCGATGTGTCTCCACACTTAATGACTTGAGACCTTGTCATTTCCTACATATAAAGACGATACTGTGTGTACTGGTCTTTGCGGAATATTGACGCCCAATGAATATTCCTATGACCAAGAACATATTCAGGATTTAAGGATGATGAGAAGTCTCCATGTATGCAATCTCATTACATAGCTCTCATATCCACTCGTGTATTCCTTGGACTATGGTTGTTCTACATATTGAAAGATAATATAGGATGATTTAATGTATAAAACAACATTTCTTGCCCATTGATAACATAATATGTCTTTTATAAAAGATGTCATTAACTCTAACCATTACATAATTAGTTGGCTTTAAGGGCATATTTCTAACAGAAATTTCTCGAACGAGTCAGAAAGATTCATACTAAAGTGGAGGCACAACTGAAACGTTCTCAGCAACGATATAAAGCTCGCCATGATAAGCATCGTGTGCCATGTAATTTCAAAGAAGGTGACCTAGTATGGTTACACCTTGGAAAGAAGCGGCTAACCGGTGAAGGCAAGAAACTAAAGCCTATTTGTTATGGACGTTTCAAGATCATCAAACAAATTGGTGATAATGCCTTTCGACTTCAATTATCACCATACATGCATATGTACTCGGTCATCAATGTCGAGAATCTTAAACTTTTTGAGCCATCTCTACTTGACGATGATCCCGACGAAGACACACGCCTTCCATCAGTTGATGACTTAAAGATTGAACGAGAAGATCCTTTGTAGAAAGATTGTATCTTGGAACAGAAGGTTAGTGAGACCCAACATGGAAAGTATGAGTATTTCCGTATTTGTAGAAAAAGTCAACTTCCTAGCAAGTTGAAGTGGTATATTCAAGACAAGGCAATAACAGAGTTTCCTCATCTCACAATTTAGCTTGACCAAGAACTCAAACATCTTAAATGGGGGAGCCATGATCCAAGAGGATCTACGAACAAAAATAAACGTAATATAATATAATTATAATTAATTATATTATATTATTAAATTATTTAAAACCATAAAAACTAATGGTTCATAATGAATTGTTGTAAACCATAAAAAGTTAATGGTTTTAAATGGGTGAGATTTTAGGTAATTCATTCTTTATGGCTTAAAATAATTTACTATTTTATTTTAGTTAATTTTAGCAACCAAACCTTGTACAAATACACAAGTTATTCATTGAAATGAATCAAGCAATTCTCAAAGCAAAACTTAGAGTAGTTCCTTAGTTTCTTCCTTTTGTTTCTCTAATTGTCTTAAAATTCCTCTTGTTCCCTTTTTCCTATAAACTATGAATTCATAGTTCTATCGACTAGAAGTTTGGATCAAACATATGTCACATGGCTCGTAACCCTGCAACAACCTCAATTAGCCTAGCAGGGTCCAAGGAATGTCAATTGAGGAGTTATATGAAATTATCTCAAAACCTTATTACTATGATTTCTAAAATTATGTGAATAAATAATAAAACTCAATGGGTTGTGTGAAAACATGATAAATATCAACGGGTGTCTTTGTAATTAACCACGAGTGTAAATTTGTCATTTTGATAATGTTTTATAATGTCAACCATTTTTGGATGAAGTGTTAACAAAAGTGATTTTATGAGACAATTTGAAAATGGGTATCAGTATAAATAAGTCATTTATAAAGGGCAGAAAATGTAAATAGCCATAAATATTTAACTTGGTGGAGAGATTCACGTATTGTTTCTTTCAATGCGGGACACATGCGAAGGCAAAACACATTATTAGGCGCTAACTTGGATCCTCTTCAATAACATTTTTTATAAAGGGATTCTAATACATTATTAGAAAACAAAACAACATCACTTTTGGTCCCTATAGTTTTTTGGATTTTTCACTTTGGTCCCAGTAGTTTCAATGATAACAATTTGCCCCATGTAGTTTGACATCCTTGCAAGTCAAGAACAAGTCCAAATTTCCTTCCAATTTTGTGAATGAATATGAACATGTCACTGATGTGGCCGATTATTTTGGGAATAATTTTATACGGTTTTGGACAAAATAAGCAATGTGTCCTAAAATTGTAAGGATATCAAACTATAAGAGTCAAATTGCCAAAATTGAAACTATAAGGACCAAAGTGGAAAACTAATACAAGGGTCGAATTTCCAAAATTCAATGACGTTTATAATGCACCGTTAAACTATAAAACCTTAAATGGTCACATGCGTCCTCTAAAGGTAAAATAGCATCTGTGACATCTACCCCGGTGAAGATATTTTTAATGACATGTTAATCCGAGTGTCATGGTATGTGTGTCATAAACTATATTCAATGACACTCATATAAAACGCATCATGGATGACATAACTTAATGACGCGTATTTTAGACTCATCATTAAAATTGTGTCATTAAAAAGGCATGTGTTTGTTGTAGTGACGGACCATAAATGACTTTTTGCCAAATTAAAAACCTAAATTTTTACACATTGTAAATAATAATGAAGGAACCTAGATTTGTTCTCTACTATTTGATTTATCCCGTATTCATGTAGCCTATTTTGTGATTATTTTTTTTCAGTCATTCGAAAAGTAGAATCTAATGTGGGCTCATCCCGAAACTTACGCCTTTGGGTATTCAATTATTCAATACTTTGATCAAAGTTGACTATTTTATTTTCCATATTCATATTAAAGCCCCATTTTTTTTTTTCGATAATACTTCCTTCATTCAACCTCCAAAAAAGAGGAAATACAAAACAGACCGAGGGGAGAGACTCCACCCCAGACAAAACCTGAGAAAATTTCACACAAAACAAAACATAGTGCTGTGAAAGAAATAAACCCAAGAAAGGACAGATTACAAAGGAGGGCTAGGGAGCCCATCATAAACCAAAACGCGAACCATGAGGTTCACCAAAAAAGTTCCAGCTCTGTGATTAATCCAAACATGGATTAAAGTTGAATATAGTGAGTAGGGTGCACTTATTAAAACTACATTTGTTTCATAATTCAATTTATCCTTTTTGGTTATTTTGTATTAGGGTAAATTAGTAATTCAATAAATGCTTTGGTAGTAGAGTGTACTCAGTTAATTTTAGGGTTCATTCAGTAGCACTCATACATTAATTCTAAAGTAAAGTTGATCAAAAATCAAATTCCCAACAGACATATCGGGACATCGACCGAAATTAAAAGTTTGAATTTGAAGCAATGATAGAGGGAGGAGGAAAGAAAAATAGAAAAATGAATGGAAATCGGTGGCAGCGTGGAGTGAAGAATTAACTATATATAAAAATAAAATATTGTATTTTTAATTAATTCTTTGGAGCAAGCTTGGATTTGATCTTGTCAATCTCCTTGGTACCAAGCTGGAAGGCTTTGGTCAAGACCTCGTCAGGAACAGGAGGTGTTGCCGTGAACAATGCTGCAGGGATGGATTGAGTACCAGGCAATTGGCTGTTGAAGGCAGCAATTACAGCAGCGGCCTTGTCCCCGTTGTTCTTCTGGAAGTGAACGAGACCCCTCGGAAACACAAAGATCTCGCCTTTGTTGATGGTCTTGGAAACCAGCTTGTTGGCTGTAGTGATGAATCCCACATCCAATTCGCCGTCCAGCACAAATACCATCTCAGTGGCACGCGAGTGGGTGTGAGGTGGGTTAAGTCCACCAGGTGCGTAGTCGATGCGCGACAGGGACACGCCCAGTGTGTTGAGGCCTGGAACCTTTTCCACATTGGCTGCAGTTACGATAGAGCCCACTGAGTTGTTGATCAGCCCTGGCTTCGCAAGGCCGTCGAAGAAGAAATCAGCTGCAGTCACATTTGCATCATCCTTGCATGCAAACCCGTTCACTTTTACCCCCCCTACGTACGTACAATCATGCATGCAAAATATATAATTACATTAATTACATCCATCATCAATCAACACAACATTAATATATATATATATATATATATATATATATATATATATATATATATATATATGTTTATGTTTCAGTCCTGTCACTTGTGATTGTGTGTGAGGGAGGGGTGTACGTACGCCGGCCGTAGCAAGTAATTACGAATGTTTCCAAAGAATATTAATTATAGCTAGTGTATACATAGAATAGAGTATGTACGATTCATACCTGAAGAAGATGGTAGAGCCACGCAGACATCTTGAAGCAAGTCCGGGTCTGATGCAAGTGCACCGGAGAACGCAGCAGTGAATGTGAAGATGGCTAGATATACAACAAAGTTGGCAGCCATTGCTTAATTGATCCAAGAACACAACGATAAATATCACTTGTGAAACAAATTCATTAAAGTATATATATATATATATATATATAGCCTCATGCTAAATATATTTTATAATGGAGGAAGAGAGCTAAGGATTATTCAAAGTTTGGTTGATCTGGTAGAAATTAAGATGAGGGCGATTGCTGTACAATTTAAGCAAGAACTACATATGGTAGGTTTTTAACTTAAATACAAAGAAAGCCATTTCAAATCCAGCAAATGAGGAGCCATGAGCTCAGATGGCCGTGCCCCGTTGGGGTTAGGTTAGGTGAGAGATTGTAACGTGATAAGATAGCTAGCAAGGCAGAGTAGGTTTAGTCAGGTATAGAAGAGACTTCAAATCTGAAAGAGAGAATGTTTCACCAAATCTGAAAGAGCTTCCAGTCCAAGGGGGGTGGGAGGTGGACTCGGAATTGAGAGGGATGGCTCTCCTACCATACCACTCTTGCTCTCACTCTAATTCGTGTTTGTTTATTGTCCAAGTTTCTAACTTTATTTTTATTACTTTCAATTATTTATTCACTTTACAACTTAGAATCTCACTTGATATTTATAATTTCCAGGATGACATCGCACGCATGGGTGCGGAGGTGACTAGACAAATTAACCACTTCCTAAGAAAACAATAAACATATTTCCTGATGCAACCAAAAGACTTTCGCAGCAGGATAATTCATTCGGACTTCTGCACACCAATATTTAACAGAGATGAAAGAAGAAAAGAAAGAAAAGCTTCTATAACAGAATACATCAAGACTCTGATTCTTTCCAAAATGACTTAATACTTTGCCCAAAAATTGTTACAATGTTGAGCAATATACAAATGTTTGAAATGGTAACTAAAAAATTGCCAGTGAGATACTTATCCAGATGATCTCCAAATTCTTCCCTCCAGTGAAACTACCATAACAGAAACATCATCATGGTATTTCCGTCGATCTCCTTGAGGAATATCAAGCAATTCATAAAAATCCATTCCTGCAACAATCAACGGGAAGCTATAATAAATATAATTATGTACAATACTAACATAATTCTTCCAGAATTAGGCAAATCAAAAGCAAATTAACTAAGCTTAGATTGAAAAAGGACCAAGCGAAAAATGTGCACAAAATTTTTGGATAGCACAGTAATATTAATTTCCAGTTGTGAAGTTTAACTCATGATCTGCATGATATGACTGAATTCAACAACAGACGACAACATGTAGCAAATTTTCAAGCCTAACACATGGACAACATATTTTGGGTGACGTGGAGCACGTGTGGCAGTTTGGCTTTCACACGTGGGAAACCCGCTCTGATACCATGAAGGAAGTTGAGGTTCCATCCTAAAACCAATTGGCAATGGGGGGAGTAGACCAACACCTTATAAGCCCTTGCAAGGTTTTCTAACTTTTCAATGTGGGACATTTTCACCTCCACATTCTCACAGAAGCAGCCAAAAAGCATTTTGAGTTGCTCTACATTTGACCTTACCCAAAAAACTGTAAAAACTATATCACTGCAGCAGCCAAGTAGCCAACCACCATATGCGGCAAGAAGGCAAGGAAGGAGTTACAAATGAATGTATTTCCAAGCAATCCATGTGCCACTCGCATTACATATCATCTTGCTCTCTACTTTTTTTTTCTTTCTGTTTTTCTGTTCATATCTTCTTTGGGATAAGAGTCATCCCATGTAAGTTTCCATTGAGACCCTAGTCATCAGTGAAAATAAATTTAAAGGACTAACCATTCTTTTTCGCAGCACGGAAGAGAAGCTCTGCAATGAGATATTGTGCAGGATCACCTTCCGGGACATTTTCCATGAACCATGTGACATGGGCAACCACCTCTTCATTGCTGAAGTATTGGTAGAGTCCATCAGAGGACAGTACCAAAAATCGGTCACTTGACGAAAGTCGATGGTGAAGAACAAAAGGAATGCAGCTAACGTAAGGTGCAATTCCCACATAATCAACTCGAAACATCTCTAGCAGAGCTTCATTACATGTTGGCTGCAACCAACATACGTTATAGACAATGTTTTAATCAGTCATACCTAAGCATTTATATCAATATAGAAAATATATAATTTGCATACACTTATTTCGACAAGTTTAAGGTAGATAAAGCAATAATTCAAGCAATGCTGAGTGCCCTAGGAAATGCATGGAAGGAATCATCTCTTAAGGTCCAGTGTAAACCTATTATAGGGTAAAAGGCAATCACATAGGCAATGCACAAAATAGGGCTCATTACAAACGTAGACAATATTGGGTCTAATTTTAAGAACCCCTTGAGCACAATGCATACATTTCAATTTTCCTTCTGAATTCTGAATTTGTTTTGGAGACTAGCAGATATTTTGCACTTGCACTTCTATAATATATTATATAAACATATATAGGGAGAGCTCACAAGAGTGAAGTTTGAGGATGTTGCAATCAATATTGTAAAAGGAAAAACATAGAAACGAGGCATTGCTGGTCCTGCAAGGTGAGGCATAAGCCTCTCAAGCATAAGTTATTTAAATTAAAATGTATATAATAATCAATAAGTTTTAGTTCCCATTCCAGCATCACAATTAATGTCCATACATAAAATATTTAATTAGACATACAATATTCAAGCTCATCTAGTCTTATTCATAGTGCCAAAGAGAAAGAGACTGAGGGATGCAGGAGGCTTAAACTGGAGATAGGAATTTGGCAAGCTGGTTCAGGTCTTTTGGGAGGACATTTAAGCTTCCGCAAGTCTGATTTGGGGCTAAGTCCTATTGGGTGGGGATTAAAAGGGTTTAAATGACAAACAACATCCCTTTTGTCCAAGACCCAACCTTCATGAACAAAATGACACCATCTCAATTCAAGTAAATGAGCCTTTAGCAAAACACATTGTTTCATTAAAAGCATCCCAGGCCATATACTCAGAACGGCAACCTCAGGCCACCTCAGTTGCAGATTGTGTGCACCTCGCACTGCCTAGCCTCCATCATGTATGCCAAACATGAAATCTTCTAAACAAGCTGTGCTTTGAGGAGACCGGATGATGCCTCGCCATGACGTGTGCATTGAGGCACGCCTCAAAAACGCTTTTCACAACACTGGTTACAATAGCATGTCAATAAGGGACAGCTTCCCAAAAGACAAGGACCTTCTCTTTCTACTTCTTCTTTTTCAGTATTTTTTTTAATTCTTGAAAAAAAGGGAAATTTCTCCGAAATTGGTGGAGATTTTGCTTGAAATTTGAACAATTTCGGGAAATTTATATTTTACAAGCGAATGATGGTCAAAATAGCTCATGTCTGCAATTTCTCCAAAAAGTTGCTAGAAATTTTTTATCTTCAGCAAAATAATAGGGGTTCTCCCGTTCACTTTGAAAAGCCAAAAATTTCACCAAGTTTCTTGATTCTTCACTCCTTTTTTACAGCAATTTATTTGAGTACACTATTTTATTTTACTTGCAATTGCAATAAACTAATACCCATTCCAAGTAAACACGCCATAAATGCATTTCCATTATTGTTAAGGGATGTTCTATCTTAAGTTCATTTACTTCTACTAGTTCATGCCATAAAATCTGCATGTAAACATTCTATATTGGTCCAACAGTTATGCCTCCAATGCATGAAATGATTTCAGCAACTACCACTGGAAACAAAAAGAAAATTATGTCCAAGAGTCTTAGCACATTGAAGGATGATAAAACCAAATCATGAAAGGAATAAATAAATAAAATAACAGTCAATCATATAATATAATATATAGGAAAAAAATTGTCTTTTTCTATTTTCTTCATAGTCACTTCTACTTATCAATTCTTTGTTATTTCAATGTAACTTCATCCACCAGAAAACAGCTACTATTTAATAGATTTTGGGACAAAACTTTCCATGAGAGAGACAAGGTGTGCTCTCTGTGTGTGTGGGTGTGTGCGCACGCACTTGCATGGATATGTACCACAGAAATAAAGAATTTGATTAGAATAAGATGTACTTTAAAGAACAGTAGAAACAAAATGCTCACAGCAGACATTTATGACATTCCAGCCTGATACATTGTAATTGCTCAAATTGTTAAAAGTACATTCAGGATTTTCCCTCTTTTGTAAAAATTATACATTGCGTTTCCACATTTTGCATTTCATTTTTTATTCTTTGGCATCTAATCAAGATTCTGCAATTGTATACTAGAAGTCTGTTTATGAAAGAAAACTTGTATGATACAGAAACACATACACATTTGTAAAAGGTGGATCTGTACCCGTTTTCATGCCTATATAATTTTAAAAAACAAATAAATTCATACAAAGTTTAGTGATACAAGAAAAAAAAAATTATGCAAACTTGAGTATTTTTTTAAGATGATCTTTTGTAGGTAAAAGTTACCAGCTGAACTGACCTTCTTCAAAAACCCAGCACCAAATGCTCTGGTAACCTTTAATTGCCCCTTTACTCGATCATTTAATATGGCTTGGTTGTCATCAGGATGTTCTGCCTTTATCCTGAAAACTTCCTGCAGAAGTCAAGAATACAAGATTATTCTTCAATTGCATGCTGACAATATCCAATTACCTTCTCTTGTACTATCCTGATTTAAGTGCATAACAATTAATGAAAAGTACTAGTTAGTTTTCTAAAAGTCCATAATCAGTGCAGCTTAAGTATGAAATACATACTTAAATCAAAAGAATGATAGGCATACAATCAAGAGACCTGCAGCAAGGCTAGGCTTTCTAGTTGGGTTTTCACTATAAGGTTGGGTTTGATTTTCTTAATTATTGGAGCACACAGAAAATGCACACACCCAACAAAAACACATGCATTGCAGAGTAAACCACTGTAGGTGGGAGATTCAGATGCAGGTGCACATGCACATGCTTGCATACATGAGCAAATATGCAAAGCATTGTTTATGATTATGTTCAGCTAATGATGAATGACTGAAAGAATGAATAACATCTAACCAATACGAAGTAAACCTTGATAACAAGACGAAAGAATAACCAGATCAAATAACTCAAAAAATGAAAAACACACCTCCTCAACACTTGTGCTGTGATCAGTGGAAAGCTGAACTGCCCTCATCTTTAATCTGCATATGGATATCTCTCTGTTTTTATTAATCTTGTTAACTTGACCATTCTGATTATGTACCGGAGACTCCTCTGATATCCTGTCCAGCTCCATACGGACTAACGACTCTCTGGATTTATTCCTATGCCACACATCATCCTTTCCAAGATTTGGATTAGGATGGCGATCATTTGGTCTTTCTTGTGCCAAAACTACACGGCTATCACCAAGGTTCATGACATACACATCTTGATCCTTCATTAACATCACTAAAACACATGATCCCATCAAAGCAAGTTCTGCGTTTTTGTCAAGAGCCTTTTCCACCATTTCCATATAAGCCTCTTCAGTCCATTCAAGTGCTCGAGACATTGCTCTTAAAACTGCTGCATGATCAACAATTCCTGATTTGCATCTCCTAATAGGTCCCAAAGGCTCTCCCATTTTATCATCGACGCAAGCCTCTTCTCTGTGCCAATCATAACTCCAAGGAAATAGTTTCTTACGCAACGACTTCTGCTTTCTGTACATTTTCCTAATCTTTGAGCTCATTGAACTCTTTCTCGCACCCTGCCTCTGTCCTGAAACAGAAAGAACATCTATGCCATCTTGATGACTGGATTCAACACCAGCACCTCCACCTCCACCTCCTCCTGAAGTAGTGGGGTCTTCACCACGATGGCCAGAGCCATCTCCCTTTGTATTCAAAAAGCTATACTTTGAATTTTCATCTTGCGTATCCAAAGCATCTAGACCTGGCTGGCAATCCCATGTACCATTTCTATGCTTATCAAGCTCTAACGGTGACACATAATCTTTTCCATCCCAAGGTTCCATCTGAAGCAGCTCATAAAGCCGCATGCTTTTTCTGCCTTGACCAGTTAAATTTCCAGCTGGAACTGAAACAGAAGCAGTGCCCGAGATGCTGTCTTGTTCTGAATTAGGTAAATGCTGTTCAATACTCATCCTAACTTCATTGTTTTCCTCAACTATTTCAGACCTAGATGACAGACCCTTGACAATTCCTGGATTGCATGGTTCTATTAAACTACTAGAAATTTCTTGGCTTGAAGCAAGATTTGAAAGAACTTCCTTGCTGGACACTGAACCAGCCTTGGAATTTCCAGTTTTAAGAGGTTCAGGCTTTAATGGATCATTTGGAGATTTATCTTCATAATACCAAAGCAACCCCTCGAGTTCTTTGTCAATAGCTCTATAGAGCTTGCTCATCAGAAAATCTGGTGCATCTGGCCCACTAAATCCATCGTATATCCCAATGAACAACCACCCTTGTTCTTCGGAAAGCACAACATGAACCCTATCTTCACCAGCCTTTCCGTGAGCCCATTGCAAGTTGTGAGTATTTCTAGACTCCCCTTCAGACGGTCCTCCTTCAAGATAGTTTCGTGAAGTCTCTGGCCGATACTTTGGCTCCTTAGGATTCCAGGCAAGTTGAGTCACTGGGTGTAAGAAGAACCGTTGCATCCAACCAGAACCCACAGAATGTTTTGAGAAGGTCCAAGAGAGGGTGTTTTTCATCGGCCCGCTAACACTCCTCATGAGACGCTGGAAGCCTGGTCTTCCACGACCGCGTGCAAGCGGTGCAGAGAAGGTAGATTTGTCAGTAGAATCAATAGGACCAGACATTGCACCCTTCTCGATTGGCCCAGACATGAAACCACTACCCCTTTCCAAAGGACCGGAAGCGAAACCTCTCTCAAGAGGCCCGGACATAAAGCCATTCAAAGGACCAGAGCCATGAGGAGCAGGCTGCAATGGAATTGCAGAAAATGAGGAGGTGCTCTCAAATGATGCGGCAGGCTCTTGGACATCAGTAGCAAAGAGGGCAGTCTGGTTGCCAGTGCGAGCCGTGGACACATTAGCACTGACAGAAGCCCCTGAGATTGTCTTGAATGTTGTTTCTGGGAATAACTTAGTTGGTTTGTGTAAAGCTGAGGGATCATCTAGGGAGTCATGTCTAAAGGAGCCACTTAAAGTTTCAGAATCAAGAGTGCTGGAATCAAGCGTAAACCTCTCAGAGTTTGTAGGGGTAATGGCAGGAGATTCGAAAATGGATGGTCTAACATAACAGAAGGAATGGCCTAATCCTTCGTCTAGTGGCTCCAGAAACTCTAAATCCACTCCGCTCTTCCCATTAAAGGGGACGAAACATCCCACAACACGAGAGGTGCCGTTACCCATTACTTAGAATTGACACCTCTGTAACTGTAACTTTGCAGCATCAGAATATAATCTTTTCTTAAACTTAACAGTATTCTGGTCACTGTCCATATGCATGATGCATCATCAATCATTAAATATCCAAGCCCAAAGCACCCATGCCCATATAATATTTTCTCTTCTAAAATTCATTTTAGTCCATTAAATTAAAACTAAAATAAACTCCACCCCTTTTTGGTCAGTGCATCACTTTCAATTCACAGTGAGTAAATGAGAACTAGAGTGAGTGAGTGAGTGAGTTAGAGGAGAAAGTAACAAGTAGAGAGTGTGAAATTCCATGATCTGACCTCGTGAAGAGCTTGTTAAAGCATCAATAAAGCAGTGGATCGAGCACAAAGGCAGACAGATCTAGCAGCGCCGAGGACAGTGAAAGGAATACATCGTATACAAACGCAGACATAAACCCATTTGGAATAATCCATATCCAAATACGGAGCAGAGCTCAGACTGATTGAATCGTACTCGCATATGCAACTAGCTGTTCAAATTTCAAAAGCTAAGCCTTTTTCTTCTTCTATGAGTAAGAGATTGCTGAGAATCAAGAAAGGAAAATCAAAGTCAGAGATATTCTATCGAGGGATCGAATGTGTTCCGGCAAATGGATGTGGAGAGAGAGAGAGGGAGACACACATATAGTCTACAGAGCAACAAAATGAGTGAAATTGGGGCAGAGAAAATGTTTGTTGAAAACTAAATTTAACAACAACAAAAAAGGTAGATTTTTCAAAATAAATAAATTGGGATTCGGTTTGATGATGAAGAATCAAAGTTTAGTTCATCAAGGAGGCTCTTTTTCTTGGGGTTTTCAAATGGTTTCGGAGGGTAAAAAACAACTCCTAAAAATATAAAAGGAAAAAGGGCAAAAAGTTAAAATAAAAATGAATTAATTTCACGTTGAAAAGCGTGGACTGTTACATGGAAATGGAGGTTTGGCCCCTTTCTTTATTTTAAAACGATTTTGTTATGAATGATTGATTGGCGGTGTTTGTGACTTGGTGTATTGGAATGGTGCTGTTGGGGTCAATAAATAAACACTGCTAGTGACTTGGCCCATCATCATGCTCATCAATGAATTTGGACTTTTGGATGGGTGGGGACACGGGACACCCTTCAATTCTTTGACCTCATTTTCACCAAGTTTTTCAAATTAATATTACTGGATTACACTAATGCCCACTCAATACTTCTGAACTTCATCTTTTGTTATAAAATGTTATCTTTTGTCTAAACATGGACTTAGTCAAGTTGGCTAGAGTGGATAGCTCCCCACTCTACACATGATTTCGAATCGCTCTTCATGTAGTTTAGATTAGATTAATATAGAATATCGTTTTCGCTTGTATAAAAAAAAATGTTATCTTTTGTGAACTAAGTCAACTATCTCATTAAAACATCTACATTTATGCTCCTAGTTTTTTTTGTTATAATTTATTTATCTTTAGTTGAAATTTATCTAAATTAACTACACAACTAAACTTTCTATAAAATTTCAACAAAAATTTTACATTCTAGGGAGTCATAAATACTTTAATTCTTTTTTAATTCAGCATAAATGCTTGTTTATTATTTTTTTAAAAAGATGGGATTAACTACAAAAGACCTCCCAAACCATAAGGTCATTTACTAGTTCATACCCTGAATTAATGTAACTGGTTTTGCTAGGCTATTTCGATTTGGGGATTTGTTAGCGAATTCGGGTTGGGTTTTCAATAATTCATCGACACGTGTAATGTACTGGGTGGGAAACTTCTCAAAACACACCCCTGCAGTGAGATGCCGAAAATAATCTTTAAAAATTGTACACATAGGCAGTTAATGAGTTGGTAAATTGTAGGTTTTCTGCTACTTTGAGTATGTAATTGTAAATGTCTCCCAAAAATTGGTATGAACTCGTAAATGACCCTATAGTTTGGGAGGTCTTTTGTAATTACAAAAAAAAAAATGTCAACATTAGATAAATTTTCAAATTTCATTAAAATAAAGCATCATTAATTATAGGGGTCATTTGGCGTCCATTTCTCTCTCTTCAAATTTATGAGCTCTTAGGTCTGCAACATTACAAGGCAAATAAAAGCAAAAATGCTTAAACCAAGCCTCTTTCCTTGTCCTCTCTCTCTTTCCATCCCTCCCCATTTCTCCCATTCCCTATTTTGCCCAAATATGCTTGGATCGAGGGCTTTTTGGTTGGTTTTTTTTCTTTTCATTTTGTTATGGTTTTTTTTTTTTTTTGGGTGGCTGCAATTTTAGTTGTTGTCCCTGTCTCCATGGCGGCAATGACAGTTCTATTGGTATGTGATTTCTTACGCATTAAGTTGAATATCATACCATATACAACATAATCATCCTCAAAAGATATGAAATTTCAATAGATATTAGTTTAAATTTGTGTACATTATTATACATGTAGGTACATTATTTGTTGTACATTCTATGTATATTTAATATACCTTCGTGCATGATCATAATAATGTTTTTTTTTTCTAATACTGTTTTCAAATCTTCACTACCACTGACAAGGTGCATGCGTCTCAAAGTTCTCAATAGGTTGGGCTTAGAAGACTGTTTTGAAGGCATCATATGCTTTGAAACTCTTAACCCTCATTACCTTGAACCAGTTGATTGCATGATAGAATCAGATGACCAAAACTCATAGAACAGACACCAGAGGCTAAAGCCATCTCTGCAAACCCTCTGTGGAAGCAATTGAAGCCGCTATTCTTATTGCAAATGTTGATCCAGAAAAAACAGTAAGATTGGATGCTTCGCGAAAGTTGGAAGATCCCCATTTTTCCTTCTTTTCTCAATCAAGCTTTACTTTACACACGATGAGCTACAAGTTTCCTTCCTCTGATGGTTCAGTTATTTCTATTAGTTTTTTTTCAGTTGTAGAGCTCTTACAATGACTGTATGACGTCCTACCACCTTCCCACTTACTATTTTCCTAGCACTTTCATCAAAGAAAATCTGCAGGAAAAAAATAATCACCATCATATAATCTCCCTAATGTTTGAAGCAAAAGAATAGGTAAAGGCTTGAACAAGAAAAGAAGTAAAAATGGGGATCTTCCAAGTTTAGCGAGGCATCCAATCTTACAGTTTTTTATGGATCAAAATTTGCAATAAAAATAACAACTGCAATTGCTTCGAAAGAGGGTTTGTAGAGAATTGGTGACTTGGCTTTAGCCTCTGGTGTACGTTCTATGATGACCACTTGGTCATCTGATGCCATCATGAAATCAATTGGTTCAAGGTGATAAGGGTTAAGAGTTTCAAAGCACATGATGCCTTCAAACCAGTTTTCCAAGCCTAGCCTGTTGAGAACTTGAGCTGCATGCACCATGTCAACTTTAGTGAAGATTTGAAAAAACAATAGAAGCATCTTAGGGCTTGATTGAGAGTGATTCTGAATGGGCCAAAGAATGCTTCTATGGAGAATCACTTCTCCTTAGAATCACTTCTATGGAGAATCACTTCACGTGGTTTTAAGTGATTTTATAGAGAAGTACATAGAAGGTGCTTATGCCCAAAATCACTTAAGTGATTATATGGAAAAGTACATGAGAGGTGATTTTCCCCATAAGTGATTCTGGCCAAACGAGCCCTTAGTGTACCATAACCTATGACAATGAACAGGAGGCACGTCATGTGAACAATTTTAACTAGTATTGACGTCCTATTTTTCTTTGGGGCATCGATAACAAAAGGTTCCTTAACACCAGATCGCGCTTCAATGAATAGTAGGGTAGCCTTCCGTGGACATATGCAGGAAACTCATCCTTGTCAAATTCGCAACCAAGAGCCTGGATGAAGAGATGGAAACTATCAAAGTTCCAGCCAGATATATATAAATATTGAAGTAGGATACTAAGATAAGATTGATCGAAAACAAACTCCAAGGTCAATTGGACAGCGCTCTGTTTTACCTTTAGACCGGCCATGGTTGTCCTATATTCCCTGTACAGTTCCAAGCACATCCTCAGTACCTCACTTTCTTCTATTTGCAAGTGCTGAAGCATGAACTCTACAATGAAAATTGCCCAACCTCATTCGTAATTTATTAATGGTTATTTGTAATTAAATACAATATTATCACCTAACCAATAGCATAGTAGTTTATGGCCATACCTTCAATGTTCTTGTGGCATGCCAAGTTGAGACCTGAACTCAGGGGGTAAGAGTATCATCCAAATCTGTAAGACATGTTGGGAAGCCACCAAACAGAACAGTGAATAGTTGGTCAAGTGAAAGTCTGAAAGAAGAGATGCTTTTAGTACTTAAATCCAGAAATCTACAAAATTCAAAGTCAAAATTTTAATTCAATAAAATTTAAATAATAAAAAAATTAAAGAAAAGCTTATAATTTTTCATATGGTTAATCAAAACATTACACTTGGCTGGCATAAGGGTTTACAAAAAGAGAGAGTGAGTGCCTTTTTAAAGTTGCATCATTGTATCTTACCAAAAGCAAGTGGTCAGATTTGGCTCCACCGGACCTCCCAACAGCATCCATCTTCAAGAATATACCTGAAACAAGGTTCCACAAAGCTAGTTAAGGAAACAAAGTTTTTTCATCCACAAAAGAAAAATAATAATAAAAGGAAACAAAGTTTAGAATAGTGAATTTTAGAAATCCTAGCCCTCTTACTTAATAAGACCAAAAAAAAATCTCAACAAACATGCGTATATGAATGATATTGGAAATTAAGAACACTTCCAACAAACTCATAACTCAGTTAAACTCTGGCAGATTTATCAAAATATATATAGCCATATATAATATATTCAAACAACACCTTGTTCTTCTATACCGATGTATAAGGCCACAGAAGAAGAGAATGTTGAATAAGTCAACGATCAATGAGAAATCAAGAAATTCAAGAGATATATATAGGTTCAAATTATGAAGCACAAAGCTTCTAATTTACAGATATTTTATGACCTTTATCTGCCCGATTATGAAGCACCAAAGAATGATCAGCAAATTAATTAGAGTCATTGTTTTCAGTATGTATAATGAAAGCAATGCAAGTCCGTAAGAGAAACCGCAAAAATGCCAATAAAATAATTTCAATTAATTCTTTGTATATATATGCTAGGAAACGAAGAAACTAGCTACGTAAACGTACTTGTGCACTGCAACATAATATTAGATAAAGATTACCTTGAAATTAATGTAAAGTAGAATGACTATAACCAAGTGCACAAAATAATTGGTTAGGGCTGGAGACTGTCTATATACACCCACCAATTTGAAGAATGTGCGAGATGATGCTCGCCATATCTGAGTTGGTGAGAATATCAAATAAAAAACTATATTCTCTGTGGTCGTATTCTGAATTAATTGCTCAAGTCTATGGAATTAAGGTATAGCCATTTTTTATCTCTATGGAATTAATTAATGCATGTACTATGGAGCAAGCATGGTTTTTGAATCTGAATTATTATTATATATCAACAGCATGGTAAAGCTAAACGACGCAATGCATGCATGAGCGTACCTCAATTAATCTCTTATCTTATCTTTGTCGGCACCAGCTGGGAGATGATTGGGCCTGGGACACAAAGTTTTTGTTTGAGGATGTTACTGGGGTACAAATTAATTGAAACAGAGAGGTCATATAGTTTTTTATGAGCTAATTATTATTAAAGAATCAAGGACATGAGCTAATTATTGAAAAAACAATAGGCATCACGGTTATTAAATAGGCTACACATACCATAAGGTATCCCAACATGAAAGTCGAGGACTTTCGAAACATCATTCAGATCATCAGCTGATGAGTTAATTGTTTCAACAATTTCCTTCACTGGCTCGGGGGAATTCTTTGCAGCTGTGGAGATATATTCTTTACCGTCTTCACTGATATCTTTCACCATCTCACTCAAATCAATCCTTGCCTTATAAGCCTATATCTTTAACTGCTGTGAAGTTTCTTTCAAAATAACTAATGCCTTCCTAGAGTATAACGCATATGCTTCCTGCGAGATGCTTTGCATCTTTAAGGCTTATTCTTTGAAAGCCGCTAGAGTCTGTTTCCAAGCTTCTTCTGATTCTTCACATTACAATTAGGCATTAACCTTTTCATTCTCCACCCCAATCTCTGGATGCTTCTAAGAAAGAAAATTCAAATCAATGTCATGATAAAATCAACCCCAGACCATGCATATAACTCTCTTCCTATAAAATCTAATTGGTCATAAAGAATTTGCCTTTGATAAACTCAAAAAGAACTGAGTAACATGTAAATCTTCATGATAACGGCACGCTATGATCAAACATCCAGTTTAAAGAGCAGAATAAATGATAAATAATTTCCCACACTCAAATTTCGGAGAATATTCACCATAATTATAATTGTTTTCCAAGTGCCAAAATTCAAAACTTATATAATCCCACATAAGCACCAGCATTCCGCAATCAAATACATACATTAACCTCAATCTCCCACCACAGCCCAAACAAATGAAAACACTATACAAATGCAATAACCACTCTTATTCCTATCATAAAACAAAAGAAAACTCACAAATTCAATTTATCGATTCCTCTTGTGAAGCAGCGACAACGACAATTGGTCGAGTCCACAAGCTCCGTCGGTGCAGTGAAAGAGAAGCACCGCCAAGCCCTTTTGGAAGGGCTCCAAAACCGCGAGCTCCAGTCAATTGATCGAACCGCAGAGAAGACGAAGGTGATGAACACAAGGCCAGCGGAGCCGGCTTCTTCAAGCCACAACTAGGGTTAGGGTTTAAGAGTGAGAACGACTGCAATGTCACGCTCATTGTGAGCCTCAAGAGAGAGATTTAGAAAAGGGTTTGAAATTGAGGCGAAGCTGAGGAGGAAGTAGGTGAGAGGTTGTTGGAGACAAGGTCTAAAATATGAGGGTTTCAGAAATGGGTAATGTTAGGTTTACCACATTTTTATACCGAGTAATGCTATTTAGACCACCTTAGCTGACAATCTTATGTGGCAATTGATGTGTCATGCCAAGTCAATTAATGAATGTCGCAATGTCAATTAAAAAACAAATTAAAAAACCCTAGTAAGTAGCCTCATGGCAACATTAATTAATTGACATTGCATGAAACATCAGTTGCCACATAAGATGATCAACTAAGGTGATCAATGTTGTGTGTCTAAATAACATTACTCTTTTATACCACATTGTGTACCACCTCTCTAATAGAGGGGTTTATTAGAGAGGTGGTACACAATGTGGTATAAAAATATGGTAAGCCTAGCATTTTTCTTCAGAAATATGGTTCTATCGGGAAATTATTGATATTGATAAAAATTAAATAAAAATCACATAAATTGTAAGAAAACTTGAAATTTTTAATTGAAACTTCATATGATGTTTATTTAGTCAATTATCTATTATTTTATCATAACAAATTGGAAGGAAATGCATTGCATTGTGAGTTTGATTGATTTAAGTGGATTATATAGCGAGCTCATAAATACTGTGAGTGTAAAAAATATGTAATAATTAATTTAAAAAAAGATTAAACACAACATAATTATTTATTTATAATGATTTACATGAGTCGCCCGATTCCATCCCAAAAGGCATAGGATATGAAGAGTAAGGAAAATGTTGGTTTTACGTATAACAAAGACATCAGTAGTGTTGTGGATAAGGCATTGGATGAAGAATTGAAGTGGCAAGGGTTCGAATCCCCAGGTACTCGCGTGTAAAAGCCTCTTCATTATTTTTTTTCTATTCCATGTCCATATCTCGATATTATCACGATATATTGACCAAATCTTAATGATAATTGAAGGATATTATCGGCGCCGAAATTTCTCCAAAATTTCCACAATATTATCAATATTTATATGATAAGTACATGGATATGTTCCAAAATATCTTTTTGCCCAAAAACTATAATATTCTCGATATTTCATTGCTATTATCGACATTTCAATCCTTCGTTGGAGATGGTCTTTATATATACTTAAAATATAACACTCAAAGTTGGAAAATCAGCTGAAAGTTGAATAACCGCTGTTAAATCAAGAGAAGTTTTAAGGGCTAAAATGGGGAAGCATTTTTGCTCACCACTTTAACACAAAGTGTACCCTCATCATCATTTTAAAAACTTAACACTTGTCCATGGTATAACTATGGTTAATTATTTACTTTTAAATCTTTTAAAGTATTCAAAACCAAAAGATTAAAAAAAATAAAAACAAAAAATAACATTTAAAAAAGATACTCCTTCTCTCTCATTTCCCGACCCAACCCCACCCCAGACTCCCTATTCTCTGCAGCCACCACAACGCGTCTGGCACGATGAATCTTTCTTAAACCTATCATAAGTGTTTTTGTAAGACACCACCTCAAATCCCCAACAATAATACACTAGTACTACTCTTAAGTTCAAACTAATTAGTTAAAGTTGAGACTCTTGAAAATAAGATCTCAATGAAAGCAAGTTCTGGGAAAATCCCACCCTCCAGTGAGAAATGAGTAGGAGAAGCAGTGATAAGAGGAGACTTTACAAATTCCAAGCACTTCAACGGCTTAAATATAAATGAGATTCTATATCAGAAGTTGAAACGGAGACGAATGACGATGAACATGAAGTCACAACGGCTGACGACGATACTAGGGTTAGGGTTTTTGGGGACAGAGAAATCATAGACGACTTGTTGCATAATAGCCACAACGGCGGCGACACCGGCCAATGGTGGCTGGGGTTGCTGAAAGGGTGGTTGTAGAGAATATGCAGTCTGGGGTAGGGTGGGGTTGGGTTGGGAAAGGTGAGAGAGAAGTAGATAGATTTTTTTAAAATGTTATTTTTAGTTTTTCTTTTATTTAATTTTTTGGTTTTGAATAATTTAAAAGATTTAAAACTAAATAACTAACCATAGTTATACCATGGACATGTGTCAAGTTTTTTAAAGAGTGGTGAGGATACACATTTTGTTAAAGTGGCGAGCAAAAATGCTCCTCTAAAATGAGCTCTGGGTAGGGTGAGGTAGTGCTGTGCGGTTGGACCGCAAATACCGGAAACCGGAGATTTCCGATCGATATTTCCGGTCGGCAAACCGTTGACTTTTCTGGTCAATGACCGGTTGCGGTTGGACGACCGAGCCGAAATACGGCAGATGCGGATGCGGTTGCAGGATACCAAAGCCGTCGGCAACCGCAACCGACCGATATATATATATACATATATATATTAAAATATATTTTTAATACACCTGGCCGAAGAAACTAGAGGTTGAGATCGACTCTCCCTCATTTCATTTCATTCCCTTCAAATTCGAACCCTAGTCGTCTCTGAATTTCCTCCTTTCCTCATCTTCCCTTTGAATCTGAGAAACAGGAGGCCAAAAACCCCACCAAGCCAGGCCAAAAAGAGGAGAAGAAGAGAAATAGAGAGAAGAGAGAAGCAACGAAAGAGGAAGAAAAAGAAAAAAAGAAAGAAAAGAGAGAAACGCAGAACAAAAAGAAAATGAGAAACAGAGAGAAAAGATAGCAGGAAAGAAAAGTGAAGAAGAAGGTAAAAATAAAAAGGAGAGAGAAATGTTTCTCTTTGCCGTTACATTTTCTTCTCCCTCCCTTGATATTCTATACAATATTTTAATATTCTAGTGGGGAAATGGGCAAATGGGGTTGATGTAATTAATTTTAAATTCTAAATATTAACAACTTTTGATTGTCATGGGATTTTTTAATATTTTAAATGGTTGTTAATAAATGCCAAGGTTTCCTTTCACCGTTCACTGCCCAAGAAAACAAAAAACCACGAGCCTTCTTCCTTATCTTCTTCTTCCCCTCTCTCTTTAACTCATCTCTATCTCCCCCCTTCCTTTCTCTATTTCCTCTCTGGTTCTTAGATTAATAACTAAGTTTGGTTTTATTTTTTAAATTTCTCTCTCCCTCCTTCTTTGTGTTTGTGATGAATCAAGGTTATTTCTCTCTCTTTCTCTACTTTTTTTTTTTGCAGGTTTGTTATTCCAGGTTTGGTAACCGACCGATACCGCAGCTACCCACGGTAACCGGCAGCTCCGGTAACCGTCTTTGTGCGGTGCAACGTTGATTTGGATTTTGGCTAAACCGCAGGTAGTCGACCGGTAAACGGTTTCTTTGTTTCGGTGCGGTTACCGCACCGAAAACACCCCTAGGGTGAGGTACGCGCCAATTGAAGTGTGTTTGTTTCACTGGAAAATTAATAGGAAAAGAATTTGGTTAATACCTTTATTTTTTTGGGACAAACTGGTTAATACCGTTTTTTTTTTTTTTTTTTCGGGACTAACTGGTTAATACCTCGATGACACGTAATCATCAAGTCGTTGAGTCATCTCGCACTAGCCCACTAAATCTTGGTAAAAGCGCCAACTTGGTGCTTGTGATTTCTTACGACATTAATTTGAATATCGTACGGTCATACCATATGCAACATAATATGAAATTTCATTAAATTTGTTTAAATTTTGGTACCTTCGTGCATAGTTATAATCAGTGGAGGATCCAGGAATTTTTCAGGGGAGGTGCAATATTTAAAAGGCTAAAAATTTGCAAAGGACTCAAGTAAGGTTCTGGGTTCAAGTGCTAACATTTGTGTAGTGTCTTAAAAAAAGGCTAAAAATTCAAAAAATAATTTAGACAACTACATGCCCTTAGAATTTAAACCAAACGAACATCATTCATAATTTAAACAATAAGAGTTTTACGTTTATAACTAATTGATTATAGTCTATATGGAATATCAATTAATATGAACAAAATCCTTGTCAGTGACACAATTAGTTTACCAAAATTCATATCAAATATGAACAAAATTCATGACAATTACATAATTAATCTAACGAAAGTCAATACCAATTAATCTAACCAAAAGCACATGTGATTTGGATGTCATGAGATAAAAGTGCATGTGATTAAAAGTTCAGGGTAATTTTTGGTGAATTTTTTGGAACACATATGAGTTTTTAATGAATTTTTTAAGTTAGGCCAATTAGAAATAGACATATTTCAGCTTGCTATTGGACCATTTAAAAAAAATCAAAATGAGAAGCGCTGACGCGGAGTCTTCTTCTTCCTCGAACTGTGGCTTTGCAACTGAACTTCACATATTGTAGAAAAACTTCGAAAATTCATAACTTTGGTTGTGGAGCTCCGATTGATGAACCGTTTTCTCCTACATGCTCGTGAGATCGAGCCCAAAAATCTAAGGTAAATATGCAGGGTCTCACTCAGCACCAAACAAAACAACGTCTTTGAGGCATTTAGTCGAACAATTGGTGGTCACTAGCAAAGGGGCAAATTCTGGCATTCCCAAGGAAGGTTCCGGCGAGGGGAGGTGCAGCTGCACCTCCTTGCGCCTCTGTAGATCTGCCAGTGGTCATAATAATGCTTTTTTTTTAATACTAATGTTTTCAGGTCTTCACTAATGTTGACAATGCGCATGCAGCTTCATGAGATTCGCACCCTCCATCTTCAGCTTGTATAAACTTCGCTTTAAATTCAGCTTCGTGGTTAAGTTCTTACAAAGAAATGCCTTTCCAACTTCTCCAACAATCTCGGTGCAAAATCTTCATCATCTCCACTTTGCATCAGTGGCTGCGAGATTGTGTTACTATGGGCCTTAACACCAAGGAGGAGAGAAACCGTGTTCTGGATCATATTGCACTCACGTGCTGGACTACATGGAAGACAAGGAATAGGGCGGTCTTTGACAACAACAACCCCCATCCACAAAGGGCTCTCAAGTCTATCTCGGACCAAGTGAACGAGCGGTTATTATTGAAGCATAAAATTACTCATCCCACTTTGGGGAATAACCATCAAACTCCAATAGCTAGGTGGATTGCTCCTCCCACTTCTCTTGCCAAAATCAATGTCGACGCTGCTTGGCATCAGGGCTCTTGTCGTGCGGGGGCTGGCATTATTATCCGCAACTCTGAGGGGAGTTTTATGGGGGCAAAATTTGTAACTTTCCATGCGGAGATTGCGTTGGACGCGGTCAGTTGCTTTTTTAGAGGGTTGCAAATTTGCAAGATATGCTTTGAGTCTGACTCTTTGGAGCTAATTAAATTTGTCAAAGGGAATATTGGCAAAGGGAGATGGAACCTTTATCTCGTCCTTACCCTCATCCGTGAGGAACAAAGGGGATTTGAGGAGTGTTCATGAAATTGGACTAATGGGATTGGCAATCAAGCGGCGGAAAATCTTGCGTTGCTGGCACTATCGAGGAGGAGTACGGAAGTTTGGGTTGAGAGACACCCCCCACCTCTCTTGTGCACATTCTAAGTAAGGACGGCCTTCCCTGCCCTTACCTATTCTAAGTGGGTTGCGACTGGTCTAGATATCATTTTAGACGTCCTTGCATTTGGACTGTCTGTCATATTCTTTTCCTCTTGATCAGTTTAGTTTGTGGCATGGTATCTTTGCTTCATGCGTTTCTGTTTGCATGGGATATTTTATTACTGATTGTACTGGTCTCCCTTTTGGAGCTTTCTTTTGTAATGAAATCATCATCTTTCTTCGACACAAAAAAAAAGAAAAAAAGTTGTTGATAAGATTACTTGCAATAGAATGTCGAATTGTACAGACACACCTCAACTGCAAGTCTTCCCACTCATCATCCGTCATCCTCACGGGCTTTGCATCCTTACCCTTCAACACTCTAGTCAAGCCCAGTTGAACAAGGACATCCTTCACTCTCTTATGAGAAAGAGTAATGCTCCCCTGCCATGACGAAACTGCGATCCCTTTCGTCACAATGAAACTGACGGAAAGATAAAATAAATGAATTGTGCTAAAATGACGACAAGTGAAATAAGAGAGCACACTAAGAATTTAACATGGTTCGGTAACATAACTTGCCTACGCCCACAGAGTGTTACCACCTTCACTATATGAGAGAAATACAAGTACAAGAAATAAACCGCTCAAGAGTTTTGCACCCAAACCCAAGCCCCTTGTACACCATCTCTCAAACCTGTGAACATCACTCTCACCCAAGAGAAATTCACTCTCTTGATTCTCCAAAGAGTTATACAGACTCTTGATACAGATCCAACTCCCTAGTGAATCACACTCATACTTGAGTTAATGCCTTAATGACTCACTTGATTTCAGAACAAACCTCCCTTTATATAGCCAAGGAGAAGGCCATAGATGCATTGTACAATCCACCCACATCACGAACCAATGCACCCCAATAAATGCATGAAACCTTGTGGAAACTAAACTCTTTCATTACCTCCAATGAACCTATGCACATACAAAGAATGCATCCAACTCTCCATTTACATACAACAGATGAATGTACTATGTGGAAAGAACACCACATGCATTAAGTAAGTTCATTGAATCCAAGTGAGCATCCACTTAAGTAGGGACATTGAACCCAACACCAACAGCCAAAATAAGTTGGCGGAGTCCCTTTTTTGAGCGTTTGAAGTTTGGACAGAGACAAAGCTTGGTGTTTAATTGGTCGACCAACCTAGAATGGTTTTTTTAAACCATTAATATATCTAGAAGGAATGGAGGACAAAACATTACGAGGAAAAGTTAAGAAAGAAAAAGCAATGGATCAAAACTAGAAAGAAGAGTGTAAAGATGGGAAACACACCATCAATCCTGTTGTTTCTCATTTTAGTTTCCATTTAAGTAAACAGCAGGTCTATGTCTTCGAATGAGCCCGTGAAGAGCTCGAATACGATGATAATGGCAACGCCTTGAAACAGAAAACATGCAATTGTTCCAGATATCTTAACCAGTGTGCATAATAATATTAATTCAAACACATAGCCACAGTGGATTGGTTAGTAGCATATAGGAAGTTGGAGTTTCGTTAACATTGGTTTTGATGCGGTTAGACTGCTGTATATATTTGTATTGGATTGTACACGCTTATTCACAGTTGTATACAATTCTTGGTTTCCTTTAGATGCGCAAGGAACCCAATTGGAGAAAGATTACAACAAATCACTTTCCAATAAATATGTAATGATGAATGAATATAACAACAGGGCGCATATATAGCAATACTTAACGAGTGTGGTGCATAGTGTTACTGTGAGTTAGTTTCAGTGCTTCTTCTCGGATGCATGCAAGGTTGATTTTTATCTCCTTGCAAAGTCTACCCTCAACAAGCCGAATGGGCAACCATAGCTTTGGCTTTACATCAACCAAGTAGGAAAGAGTTGTGTGCATTTGCTGCTCTATCAAAGAGTCGTCACATGATATTTCCCTATTCAGCTGCATCAACAATCATTCATTTTGACCCTGTAAGCTTTTAAAAGTGTAGGCCTCATTTACCTCCGTCTAAGCTATTGTATTGTTTGCACCATAGAGTACACTAGACAGACAGAGTTTAGAAGAGAAATTTACCTGTTGAAGAGACCATTTTCCTTGAAAGATTTCAAAATCACCTTCAACCATGTTAAATTCGATATCACGCTTGTGACCCAAATTAGGAAGGGTCTCAAGCGGAGTCTCATAACAATCTACGACTCCTTTAGCATTGAATTTCAGCCCAAATGCCAAGTTTTGCTGCCCAATCTGTTAGAAATTTCAAATGTGAAATATGAGAGCCTACCCCATGAAATATTACAAGAAAAAAAGACAGACACAGACGCACGCAACGCAAATTAAGGAGCAAACCTGAAAAAGTCGAGCATAGTTGTCTGTCTTATGGAGCAATCTACAGACGGCAAGTCCCGGAATGAAGTCGGCCAATCTCTCATAATCAGTCAAGAGATTCCAGACAGTGTTGAGTGGGGCTCCTATCCCAATTTCCGATCGGATCCTCCGACAGTTGTTTCCCGTCTTCTCTATCTCTACATCAATATCAATATCAATATCATCCGCCGCAGCATCCATATTTATGCTTACGTCACCATTACCATCCTCCGATACAGCTTGGTCATCATCATCATCCTCGTCATCCTGAGACAAGAAGGCCGAATCGAACTTGTTTGAAGATGAGCACTGCGCATGACGTCTGCAACTGGAATGGGAGACGGTGGAATGGTTTGGTTTTATAAAAGATGACGAGAAAACACTCGCAGCAAGGTTTGGGGTTTTTGAAGGCGGGTTTGCTTTTGTTACTGTTAGTAGCAGTAAGAAAGAGGGCTTCGCAGTTGCAGCAGCTGAAGCAGTGGGAGAAGGGATAGGGACCAAAGTGTAATTAGGGACAATATTAGCGCTTTGCATTTTCATTCATTCACTCACTGACACACAGCCATTCTTATCTGACTACCCAATGCTTTCTCCTCCTCCTGAATGAGTCATCATCAGTTATCTGACTCACTCGCATCTTCTTTCTCTGTTTTTGGTTTTTTGTTTACTCCTCTCTCTCTCTCTCTCTCTGTGCTTGTATTGTATTGTATTGTATTGTATATGTACGTGTACGGGCTTCATTGACTTGGGTTGGTAGAGGCCCAGTGTCTACTTTAGGGTTTAGGGTCCAAACCCAGTATCCTCCACTCAAAACTCTTCTTGCGAGGTTAATTCAGCCCATTTACCAAATTCTTTCTTTCTTTTCTTTGTACCTGGGTTGTGTAGGCGGAGGATTTGAAGAATGAATTGACAGATGAGATATCAGAAATCGATATCAACTGCCACTTTACCAGGCTCAGGTTGACAGTAGAAAGACTTTCCTAGTTTCCTATCCACAAGGAACAAAACCGAAAGACAATGACTATGGCCTCTGCATCTGCTGTCTCAGTGCAAATCTTTCACACCCAGAGAAGCACTCTTTCTCTTCCTTTCCGTCATTTCCAGGTGAATTCCACGGCCCAAATATTTGATTTGAGCTTGAGACTTTGAGAGTAGGCCTGCCTTACCTATCTTTGCTCATTTAAATTTGTCCTAAATGTAATTATTTTTTATGTGTGGGCACTTCCAAGTTCCAGGGTGGTTATAGCCAATGTTCCATGCCATATGTGACATCCACTGCTACTGCTACAAGGTTGCAGGTCACTCTACGCAGGCCTCCCTATGCATCCAGATTCTCTGTCAAACATCAAACAATGATGTGCACCAACTCTATGTCAAATGTGAGTGCTTCTCCTTCTCCACTCCTTCAACAATGCACCGAGCATTGAGATGGCTTAGAGGGTTTCAGTAAATAGGAAATAAACAACTTATAGAAACGGGCATTACTTGCAAAATCCGAATGGAAATAATAGTTTCTGAGAGTTAATTTTCTCCCGTGGTTGTGTGATTTTAGGATGTAGAGCAGCTGCAAGCCAAAGTAACAACCAAGTGCTTCTTTGACACAGAAATTGGCGGTGAAGCTGTTGGTCGGCTTGTACTGGGCCTCTTTGGTGACGTTGTTCCTAAAACTGTCGAAAACTTTCGCGCCTTGTGCACAGGCAAACCTTTCTTTCTTTTCTCTTCCCTTTCCAATTGCTGCTCAGCTCTTATTCTACTTCTTTGCTTTGTATTAATATTGATTATTGTTCTTGTAGGAGAGAAAGGATATGGTTATAAAGGATGCTCTTTCCACCGCATCATTAAAGATTTTATGATCCAAGGAGGGGACTTCACTGAAGGAGATGTGATCTCTCTCTCTCTCTCTAATAAATAAGATAGGATAGGATGCTCATGGGTTACTAAATTTATCCAAATTTAATTGTTTTTACTGGCTGCAGGGAACAGGGGGAATTAGTATCTATGGTTCCACATTTGCAGATGAGAGCTTTGCATGTATGTTCTTGTTACAGAGCATAGAAAAATAGAATAGAGCTTATATTACTATTTTCAATTTGAATGAGAACTTTTACTTGGAGTTGAGATCCTTCCATTTGAGAGGCATTTGATTGTTAGATGAAAGCCCTTACAGTACTAACATTAAAAAACACTTATTTGCAGTGAAGCATGTTGGCCCTGGTGTACTGAGCATGGCTAATGCAGGCCCTGGTACTAATGGGAGCCAGTTTTTCATCTGCACAGTGAAGGTAAGATGGCTGCTGCAACTTCGCAATTCTTTTTTTCTGTATATCACATATTTAACTAAATACTTTTCTCTGACTTGTTTGAATTCTCAGTATGCTTTATTCTATATTTCCTATACTTTATGGGCAGGACTGACTTTTTTTGAATAGGTGCAACTGCTTTGTTTGGTTGCAATCTTCTTGAGAAGATTTGATTTTGTTTTCGTCTAAACAACCATACAGAACATTTCAAATCAATCTTTAAACAAGCCCATACAACATCTATGAGATCCATCAACAGTTGAAAGAAGAACTGAGATATGCACACACACACACACACACACACACACACACACACACACACAGAGACAAATGGTTTTCAAGGTTTACTTTTATTTATGGATCAATTTTTGGTTTTTACATCATTACACATCCAGTCAAAGTAGGACATTAGAATGATTGGAAAAAAACATTAGTTTTTTAGTATTATATCACTGTGTTCATTCCAGGCATAGAAAATAAGTCTAACTGAAATGTACCCTGTTTAGCTGAGTTAGTTATGTTCTGTTTCAGAACTTTGTCAATTAATGTTTTGGATGTGCATCATGTAGACTCCATGGTTGGACAATCGCCATGTGGTGTTCGGACATGTGATTGAGGGAATGGATGTTCTGCGGAAACTTGAATCCCAAGAGACAAGCAGGTCAGATGTCCCTCGTTTGCCATGCAGAATTGTTAACTGTGGAGAGTTGCTTTTGGACTGAATGCCTTCTTACTCGTCAAAAAGTATAACTGTGGAATGCAGTTTTCCGGTTTGTCTATTCCAGAGTTGTTCTTAACTATGTATCTTATTTTGACTGTGAAATGAAATATACCAGTCATGCATCTGAAAGATTGTTCATTTCCGCTGAGAAAAGTTCAAATGGGAATATATAAGCTAGAGATGAAGGTACATCAAACATGACATGTATTCTTTTGGACTAAAAACAGAGACACACTTATCACTATGTTTTTAGAAAAGAACTACATGGAGTCAATTACACGAATTATATGGTATCAGTTGAACTCTATTGTTTTATAAGATGTATAATAAGTTGGTTGTAAGGATCCTTAATTCAATTTTTTTTGCCAAATTACTGCTAAACTTCATTGACTGACGATTGCATTCCAAGGTGACTGAAACTGTGACACAGTCGGTAGAAGACCTATGCAAGGATCACTGTGTCAACAGCAGTTGACTTTATAAAGTGCTCTAGTTGTTGCCCCCCTTCCCCTTCCCAGATCTCAGGTATTGCTTCTTTGATGTTATGGATGCTACTCAATGCATGATCTGCACCAGGCACTAGTACTGAACTTCCCACCTGCCATAAGTTTCCCACTTGTATCAAAACCTCACAAAATTAAAGTTCAAATAACTTGTTTGTTTGTTGATGGTAGTGAAGACAATCAGCAAGTCATGCTTAAAACTTGTAGTTATTTATGATGAGCTACAAGTTTCCTTCCTCTGATGGTTCAGTTATTTCTATTAGTTTTTTTGTTTGTTTTTGTTTTGTAGTTGTAGAGCTCTTACAATGACTGTATGAAGTCCTGCTGCCTTCCCACTTGCTATGTTTCGAGCACTGTCATCAAAGAAAATCTGCGAAAAAAAAAATAATAATAATCCCCATAATGTTTGAAGCAAAAGAATATGTAAAGTAAGGCTTGACCGAGAAAATAAGTGAAAATGGGATCTTCCAAGTTTAACCAAGCATCCAATCTTACAGTTTTTTTTGGGTCAACATTTGCAATACGAATAGCAGCTTCAATTGCTTCCACAGAGGGTTTGCAGAGAATTGGTGAATTGGCTTTGCCCTCTGGTGTCCGTTCTATGAGGACCATTTGGTCATCTGATGTCATGCAATCAACTGGTTCAAGGTGATGAGGGTTAAGAGTTTCAAAGCATATGATGCCTTCAAAACAGTCTTCCAAGCCCAGCCTGTTGAGAACTTGAGCCGCATGAGCCTTGTCAGCGTTAGTGAAGATCTGAAAATACCAGTAGATGCATCTTAGTTTACCATAAGCTATAACTCTATGAACAGGAGGCAGGTAATGTGAACAAATTTTAACCAGTACTGACGTACTATTTTTCTCTGGGGCATCGATAACAGAAGGTTCCTTAACACCATATCGTGCTTCAATGAATCGTAGGGTAGCCTGCCGTGGACGTGTGAATGAAACTCATCGTTGTCAAATTCATAACCAAGAGCCTGGATGAAGAGATGGAAACTATCAAAGTTCTAGATATATATATATATATATATATATATATATATATATATATATATATATATATATATATATATATATTGAAGTAGGATACTAAAGATTGATAGAAAATAAACTCCGAGATTGGACAGCAATATGTTTTACCTTTAGACCGGCCATGGTTGTCCCATATTCCCTGTACAGTTCCAGGCACATCCTTGGTACCTTACTTTCTTCTATGTGTAAGTGCTGCTGCATGAACTCTAGAATCGAAATTGCTCAAACTCATTATGAGTAATCTATTAATGATTATGAGTAATGAAATACAATATTATCACCTGACTAATATATAGCATCTTCTTCTGATTATTAGTAGTAGTTTAAGGCCATACCTTCAATGTTCTTGCGGCATGACAAGTTGAGACCTGAGCTCAGGGGGTATAGAGTATCATCCAAATCTGAAAGACATGTTGGGAAGCCACCAAACAGAAGAGTGAGTAGTTGTTCAAGTGAAAGTCTGAAAGAAGAGATGCTTTTAATAATTAAATCCAGAAATCTACACAATTAATTCAAAGTCAATAAAATTTACATATAAAAGAAGAAGAGAAAAAGCTTACAATTTTCATCTGGTTAATCAAAACATTACACACTTGGCTCGCATAAGGGTTTACAAAAATAGAGAGTGAGTGCCTTTTTTAAGTTGCATCATTGTATTGTATCTTACCAAAAAGCAAGTAGTCATATTTGGCTCCACCGGACCTCCCAACATCATCCATCTTCAAGAATATACCTGAAACAAGGTTCCACAAAGCTGGTTAAGGAAACAAAGTTTAGAAGAGTGAATTTTGAAAATCCTAGCCCTCTTACTTAATAATACAAAGAAAATCTTAATGAACATGTATATATGAATGATACTGGAAATTAAGAACACTTGCAACAAACTCACATAACTCAGTAAAACTGTGGCAGATTTATCCAAATATAATATATTCATTCAACACCATGTTCTTCAAACTATATCGATACATAGCGTATGAGGCCAGAAGAAGAGTAGAGAATAATGATGGATAACGATCATTGAGAAATCAAAGTTTAATGGATGAAAGGTAAAGAAAGTGAGATATCTTAAAAATTCATCAAGAAATAATGCAAGAGATATATATATATATATATATAGCTTCAAATTATGAAGCACCAAAGCTAATTCTAATTTACGGATTTGTTATCACCTTGTTTCTCTGCCCGATTAGAGTCATCGTTTTCAGTATGCATGATGAAAGCAATGCAAGTCCGTCGCAAAAACGTTAAATAATTTCAATTCTTTGCACATATATATCGAGTAGGAAACGAAAAAACTAGATAAAGATTACCTTGAAATTAATGTATAGTAGAATGACTATATATAACCGCTCTGGTCTGGTCTGGTCTGGTGCACGATATAATTGGTTAGGGCCGGAGATTGTGCATATATAATATACCCACCAATTTGAAGAATGTGCGAGATGATGCTCGCCATATCTGAGGTGAGGTGGTGAGAGCATATTAAATAAATAAATAAACTATATTCTCTGTGGTCGTATTCCGAATCACTAAAGTCTATGGAATTAAGGTAGCTGTCATTTTCGATCTCTATGCATGGGTTTTTCAATCTTAATTATCTTAGGGTATATATCAACAACATGCTATATATAGCTATAAGCAATTAGCTAAACGACGCAAACGCAATGCATGCATGACCGTACGTCTCATCAATTAATCTCTTATCTTTGTCGGCAGCAGCTGGGGGATGCTTGAGGGGGTTTAGGTTTGAGGATGATACTGCGGTACAAATTAATTGAAACAAAGAGATCATATAGATTTTTATGAGCTAATAATTACAGAATTAAGGATATATTGGTCAGGAATTTAAGAATCAAGAAGATTACCCTGTAAGTGGGATTGTCAAGGTGAGGACTATTCCTTCTTTCTAAGATCGATCGATGGTTACCTCTGGAATAAAAGCATAATGCCCATAATCTAACATTTGTTCAAACGATATCGCTTTGTATTATTCTATCACTGTGTTTTCCCCGTCTTTCTATCATCTATGGATGGCGGATGCTGTCTGTCCCAGCAATTTGCAACCAACTAGGCTATAGGTGGTGGCTTTTGACGTGGCCCATTAGGAATCTATCTAATCGTACATGGCACCAATTTCAAGCCAAAAAGTTTATTATTCAGTTGGGTTCTAGTGTGAGCTTAAGAAACAGCCTTTGATGCTTAAGTTAGACAAAGAGAGACAATAATTAGGAGTCTTGGACTCAATGGCGGAACCAGGAATTTTTCCAGAGGTGTGCTAAAATTTTAATTTTAATTTTTTGTATAGAAGATCTATATAAACAATGAGAACCAATTTTTTTTTTTTTTTTGGGTATGCTAATTGATACAATAAGAACCAAGTGGGAATCAGAAACTGAAACTGTGGGAAGCAGAAACACGAACAAAAGTACAATTCATAGCAGTAGCATATCCAAAACATGTACACAGAGGCATAAACACAAAAGCTTTGTTGCACTTGTAGATCTAAATGCTAACCTGTAAATCGGAAGAAGAAGAAAAGAGAAGAAACAATGGTTCCCACTCACGTGGCCTCCAAACCACAAATATATTGCAAGTATGTGACTTTGTGGGCCAACTAGCTTAACAAATGGTGGACTAATATTCGTGGGGAGTAGGAAATATCTTATAAAATTTGCACCAAATTAATATTTTATTAAATCTTGCACCAGGCTGAAGCCCACTCTAGTCTACATGTAGTTCTGCCCTTGCTTGGACTCATATCACATTCTTTGGTGGCTGGAGGTCCTGAATATTTATATTGTTTCTAGTTTAGGGCTCCAATTGGTAATCAGCGTATGTTATGCACTCATTGACCAGTTTTAATTGCCATCATTGCTGCCTATCCCACCGACTAGCCAATTTGATTGTCCGATATTTGTTTTTGGCATTAACTGCTTAATAGACAGAGCGATCATGCGTGACATTACCCGAGTATTTAAAGTGAGCTCATCAGCATTAGGCTCTACAAGGCTCACATGCCCAACATGTAGTTGGTCGGCTACACATAAGGCAATTCATTTTATAGTGAGGGTCTTATCTAAAATCCTTAGATGAGGTCTTATCTCTTAACTATTGAATCAAACTAACGGCTAACCAATTTAATTCAACGATTAAGATCATATAGTCGCATCTAAGGATCTTATCTAAGGCGTGCTTGTAACATCCCGACCCAAAATAAAATGAATTGTGAATTTAATTAATTTCATGAATTATGAATTTACAATTAAATAGTATAGCCGCGCGACTATAACCCTTAAAAAGAAAATTTTATCCGGGGAATTTCGCACGCATAGACTTGTGACGACGAACTTTCGTCAGGAGAGGTATTTTTTTAATTTTTTTTTTAAAAACATATAATTAGTTTATTTACTTTTGTTTTTTGGCCTACTTCTATAATTTGATATATTTAATATATAAATAGTATAGCCGCGCGGCTATAGCCTTTAAAAAGAAAATTTTATCCGGGCAATTTCGCCGGCATAGACCTGTGCCGACGAGCTTTCGTCGGGAGAAGTTTTTTTTAAATTTTTTAAATATATATATATATATATATATATATATATATATAATTAATTTCTTTACTTTTGTTTTTTGGCCAACTTCTTTAATTTAATATATGTAATTAAGTAATATCTTAGCCTTTTTGAATTACTTTAATTAGTAATTATATTTTAGTTGTAATTCAGCTTTACCCCAATTGTCTTTAAGAATAGTATAGCCGCCCGGCTTTACTCCTTTTTTTAAATCTTCAAAACAAAAAATAGTATAGCCTTTTTCAATTTTTTTACACGTTTTTCCTTTTTTGAAATTTTTTTTGACATGTGGCACTGGCACCTACGCGCTGGCCACGTCCTAGTCGCGGCTATATGTTTTAAAACTAAATTTTAATTCCTTTAAAAAAAAAACATATAATTAGTTTCTTTACTTTTGTTTTTTGGCCTACTTCTTTAATTTAATATATGTAATTAAGTAATATCTTAGCCTTTTTGAATCACTTTAATTAATAATTATATTTTAATTGTTATTCAATATAAAAAATTATAGAAAAAGTCCACAAAATAATTAATTTCTATTTACTAAGTCTTTTGTCTAATTGTTTGGGTGTCCAAATTAAATTTCTCCATAGCCCAAGAGCCCTATCCATTACTATTAGGCCATTACTTGAGTTCTATTATCCCTTTTTCATTTTTTACTTTTCTAGAGTTATTAACCCGTATTAAGATTCTAGCACCTTCACGTTTAATAATGTATTATACACGTACGCACGTATTTCTCATGTTTCATACACCTGTTTTTTACAAAAATTTCAATAACACACACAAAATTCACGTATTATACGCATAATTCTCACATACTATCGACTAAAAATAATAGGCTATACTAAGCTTTCCCCAATTGTCTTTAAGAACAGCATAGCCGCGCAGCATTACTCCTTTTTAAAATTTTTAAAACAAAAAATAGTACAGCCACGCGGCTGTACTGGTTTGACACGTGGCGCATAGGCGCCGGGCGATAAAGATTCTTTTTGAATTTTTAAAAGAAATAGTATAGCCGCACGGCTATACGCATTTTTCCTTTTTTAAAAACTGTTTTGACACATGGCATTGGCACCTATGCGCTGGCCACGTCTACTTTAATGAACAATTATCCTCTATTTTTTGTCTTTTTTTATACACCCGAGATTGCAAATTAACTAATAGGCTTATCTATGATAAATATTTCCATGTTAGAATGTATTTTGTTTGAAGTTATGATGTGTTTTTTAATGATCAATTCACATACTTAAAATAATACTTTTTCATGCAGATTGAAAGTTGCCGACGGTTTCGTATAATTCGATCTTGGGACCAAGATGGTTGAGTTGTCTTATGAGATGTCTAGCCATTCATTTGATCTTTAGTTACTGCTCTTGTTCAACTTTTGATGTGCTCTTCAGGTACCGTATGGGTACATGACATATATCCACCAGAAAGGTCTATAGAGAGAGCATACGTAAGTTCGTAACAATTTGGTTTGCTTTAATCTCTCTATTGGAGTGTGCTCTTTTCTTTTATATTTTATTTTTAAATTTTTTGTTGTAGAGAATAGTAAGAAACTTGAGTTAAACTTGATCTGGTGCTTAACAATGCTTTTGAGATTTTTTTTTTAATTTTTATAATTTTTTATTAATAAATTGGCCACACATTTTTCTAGATGCAAAGTTGCATAGTTTTCAACTTCAATTGGCAAAACTTGAGATACAATAAGCAGAGCTTAAAGTGTTGTGGATAAGGCATCTCATTTCACATGTGACACATGACCTAATGGAATTTGGTTGTAAATCTTCATATGTATTATAGTTGTCACTGAAATAAGTCTAGTAATGCCATTGCTAAAAGGCCCTGTAAAGTGTAACATGCATCACTGGAGGAAGATGCAGGACAAAGTTCTTCCATGTTTTTCCCCCTCATATTGGTTGCGCTTACATGGTTTAACTTCTATATATGTCCAGTTGTAGGAATTGACAAATAATGCAGCAGAGTATGCTCGGTTATGGACAGGGAGCAGCACATCAAGGTAAAGTGCTCAGGAATGACATGAATTGAATGAACTCGGAATTTACCTTCTTTTTTGTTTTTTGTTTTCAATGGGTTATCTCCATAACTTAAATCTCTTAGTCCTCTATAATAGGTACTTGGATGACCATTAAGAATATCCTGAATCAGATTTTCCATTATTTTGGGTGAATATATTACTGCTTGATTGAGATTGCATTGTTTCAATTTGGTGGTTAGTTGTAATGGTTGGAAATGAAAGATTAGTTTTATTAGGTTAAACCTTTTGTTCCATTGAAATGTTTGTCATATTCAAATTTCATCTTTAGGAAGCTTTTGCTTGGAACATTTGGGAAGGATTTTATCTCTAGATCAACATATCTTATTTACTTGTTACCATTTATCCTTATTCAAGCCATTAAAATTTTCAGTCTATGTGATGCCACATTAGAATGGTTTCTTCCCCTATTCTTGTGTTCAGTATACCTATGTTCCCTTTTGATGCATAATAGTATCACTTTACATATCAAAGACGATTCTCATTATTAAAAACGAGTATATTGTGGGCTGTGATTATCGGTATTAATGTATGATTGGATGCAGGTAGCTTCTTTATCAAACTGGCGTCCTCATGAAAGGTTGGATCTCCTACGCTTGCGAGATACAAGAGAGGTATTGCACTTTTCTCCCCTCTTGACATTGGGAATTTCAGGTGCACGTGGGTATGGTATATGTAAGAATGAGATGCTACTTCTCATCTAACACGTTGTTTGAAATCTCATTTAGAATAGTTAGTATACATATCAATGCCATATGACCTCAGATACCTTCAATTTATTTCAAAACTCTTCTCTTTGTTGTCTCATTAGACTGTTTTGTATCCAATTTTTTATCTGCAGAGAATACAACGCGAATTGATATATCTCATAGCAGAAGAGTAGGGTTGTCAAGTGCAATGAGAAAAATGTTGTCATTGGGTTTAGTTCATAATTACGACGGAAAAATTTTAGAAAGTAAATTCTTACATAAGCAATTTTATAATGTGAAATTCAAGATTCTTTTATCCCCAAGATGTTGGAGGATCCCTATTTTTTGTTGTTGTATTTATGGACAAATATCAGGAAATCAATAGAATGGGAGGTATCGGAAAGAATTTAAATGCTCATTCCCTAATATCACTAGTATAAATAAAATAATTGAAGAAATAACTCTATCCTATACTGGTTAAATATATTATTTTAAAAGTATAGCCGGTCGGCTATACTCTGAATATATTCAAATATTTTAAAGGTATAGCCGATCGGCTATACCCTTTAAATATATTCCATACAAACACGAAGCTTGCACTCGCAATCAGCCAATTTGCCTCTCTATTAAGCACTTCCAAGTTTCAAAGACTCGGTCTTGAGCCTCTCTCTCTCTCAACTGAAGCTTCAATTTTTTTTCTTTTGTTTCGGCTGTTGCTTTGATTGGATTGGATTGGACTCTCTCTATGAAAATCATCAAATGTCATTCAGCTATTGAAATCTCCACCAAGATAACAACTCTGATGCTATAAGGGAGTTAGGCTGCGCCTAGGCGGCTTGGGCGGGTCTAGGCGGCCTGGGCGGTTCTAGGCGGCTTGGGCGAGTCTGGGCGTCCTTTTTTTTTTTTTTTTTTTTTTTTTTTCTCCAAATGAAGACAGACAAAGCTTGCACTCACAGTCCAATCTTCAAAATTCAAATACTCGGTCTTGAGCCTCTCTCTCAACTCAAGCTTCGATTTTTTCCCTTCGGTTTCGGCTGCTACGTTGATTCGATTTTTTTTGTGTGCTTTTCTGTTATTGAAGTTGTGAACGTCAGATGAACATCCAAGGCAGTTTCTTAGTATGCCAGAAGAAGCCCAGCAGATGGTTCTTTAACCTGAGGCACACCTTGCAGTTTGGCATTGGATTACACCATGCCGGTCTGAATGACAAAGATAGATCTCTGGTTGAGGAACAAGATTCAGGCATTTCTGTTTTACCTCAGTAAGCATGAGTCTTTCCTGAAAAACACATTAGGAAAAGAGAATATAAAAAGATCATTTTCTTACTCTATATACTGATTAGGCATATGTATTAAATTATAGGTATTGGTTTGTACCAGCACATTGGCTTGGGCCGTAAACCTTCCAGGTCATCATCTGGTCATTATTAAGGTAAGGTAACACGAATCCGCCCGCCTAACAATCAATTAACACGAATCGTATTACTTTCTGAATATTTGCCTCAAATACTAGGAATCAGGTTGTTTGGGGTTATGAATATCAGAAAATTTGTTGAAAAAGTAATGCATATTTGTGTAGATGTAACTACACAATTCTAGAAAACTCAAGAACCTACAAACTAGATGATGGAATGTCGGCAACACAAAAATAAATATGCAAAGAATATTCTAGATGAAGCCACACTTGTGGCTGGATAAAAGAGAGCAAATCAGTGGGACTAAAGCATGGCCGCAAGACACATATGGCTAAAGATAAATATCTATGGAGGAATTCTCTAGAGCAAGACTACATTAACTAGATATTATATTAGAGTAATATAGTTAAGTCTAGAAAGTTGCATATGGTAGTGGCTGTAAATGAAGAAGCCAAGTCGGTGGAACTTGGGCTATGTCGGTTAGGAACAATTATAAATAGGCATCAAGCCATCCAATGTAATGAATCAAGTGAATAGGTTGGGAGTTAACCAAAGAGAACTCCCAACTAAGGGAGCCAATAAGCTCATCAATCTAAGTGAAGGGCCAAATAGCCCAAACTAATCTAAGTCAAGTGTGATGGCCAATAAGCCAATATGCTAAGGAGGCCAATTAGCCTGCACAAAGCCATGTACTATTCTCCACATCTAATAAAATCACTTTGTTTCCCCTAACAATCCAACAAGTGGTATCAGAGCAACACACATCACTCACCTCCTACAAACTAACAAAATTTAATAAAGTCAATGGATGAAGTCTTGCAGTCCTATATCTAATCAATAAACCATTTTCCTTTCAGAACGCCCATCATTTGCATTGCTGCTGTGGCAATGATCCTCTTGTACTTAAATGAGGTGAAGACACAAGTTAAAAGCCTTTGGTTTTTATTATTTTGTGTCCTTAGTATTTGATTTATTGAGCCCTTACAAAATCTTACATGAGCATAGTTTTCTGCAGATGTATAATTCAGCTTACTATGGCTTGGACAATACTGAACTTGAGTTTGATATAAAGTGGATAAGGACCACTTAGATGATCACCATGTCGAAGCCAATCTGCTATTTCAGGTCAGAGTTGTCTTCAACTATATGTTTTTCGAATAAAAACTTCATGTCGTTTTTCTTTTTGGTTCTCTCATCGTTTTATTCTCTTACCATGCGTGAATTCTGCATTCAGGCACATTTCTCGCAGTTAGGATTACCAATCAGTGGCTACGTCACAGGCTTGAAGTCAATATTGGATCAAAGTATGCTAATCATCCAGGCCATGATGGATACATGTGCTAATAGTGGGTGGATTTCAAGCTCAATTACTTGCATGCATCTGCTGCAAATGGTCGTGTAGGTATTCTTCTTAGTAATTACAATTCTGACTTCTTAGTAGTAGTACTTGCCAAGAATTAAAGATGAGTGCTAGTGCGAATTGGGCATTCAGCCTTGTTTATATTATTACATTCTACAGCTAGCATATCAGTTGATTAGTTAGAGATGTTAATCGGGGATGCTGAGCACCCTTAAATGTTGTTAGTCCATGCCTCTTTCCTGTATTGTTTATCTTGTTTTGTTTTCTTTTCCTTTGTCCTCCAAGAGAAGCTCTTCTTTTGTGTTTTTCCTTTCCACGGTACATTACCCTAGAAAGATATAGGGCCATTTCAGCAAGAGACTCAAACCTTCAGCTTCTGGGTAACTTTATATTTCTCTTTATTAAAATTGAGCATATTGTGGGCTGTGATTGCTGGTATTAATGTATGATTGGATGCAGCTTGCTTCTTTATCAAACCGGCATCCTCATGAAAGGTTGGATCTCCTGCGCTTGCGAGATACAAGAGAGGTATTGCACTTTTCTCCCCTCTTAACATTGGGATTTCAAGTGCACGTGGGTATGGTATATTTAAGAATTAGATGCTTCTTCTCATCTAGCACGTTGTTTGGAATCTCATTTAGAATAGTTCGTATATATCTTGGGATGCTCTTTTCACTCCTTTTTAAGAAGTCAACCAACGAGTCTAGAAGATTTATTTTTAAGTTTGAAATATATTAATAATAATATGACTGAAGCACTACCGCCCATAATATACTCCCCATTCTTCATGCTTGAGAAGATTTCTTTGTCATTACTGATCCGTTGGAACAGCATCGGCTAATAGATGGACCTTCTCCTTGTTGTCACGAGTTCACATTTGGACACTGGCCAATCAATACTTATTTATGTAATTAGTCTTTTTGTAACAACAGTCTTTAATTTTGGTTCAATTTGTAATCTGTGCTTCACATATCATGTTGTCCTTGCAGAGTCACCCCGTGGAGGGGTTCTGCCGCAGTGGAGGAAAATTGTTAGAGTTTGATCTTCCTGGTGGGATTCCTGAATCCTGGCCAAAGCTGCTTCAGGCTTTGAATCTGGAAGACCATGAAGACAAACAGTCTGCAGCCGCATGATTCGTAATTCTGTACCATATACACTTTAGACAAGTTAGTTTTCCATTAGATAAGCCAAATCATTCTTTGCATGTCCTGGAAGCAGATGCTTATAATTTAAAGTTGAAGGGGAAAAACTTCTATGTGCAATACAGGAGCAGCCCCTCATTTATCTATAATTATATAGCATCCTATTGGGGTTTCAGAGTTATGTAAAATGGGTATTTATCTTGTATTGTTAGTTATGTTGTTTGGACAAATGATTAGATTATAGTGATTATTTTTGTGGGCATTAAAGTTTCATTGCACCACAAGTTTGCCTTTTTTTATTTATGAAATGTACAGATTCACCTGTCTTTCACATCCAATATATCATCATCCATCCATCATCCATCCTCAAATTTGGAAGGAAATGTCTCTGTGCACATGTTTACCGCATGCTTGGCTCGTCATCTTCCCCTACCAATCCCAATCTCTCTAATAGAAATTATGAGTGATATATTATGCATGCAATCTAGATTTGCAGAGTACGAGTGTGCAGCTTGATGGCCATTCGAATCCTTTTTACCAAACATTTCATTCTGTTTTTATCAACACAAGATAGATTGATCCACTTATACACCATGTGAGGTATACACCGTATATTGACGATCCACCTACTATACCCAATTTACATCTTCAAAATATCTTACATAACTATAAGGTCATGAAATTTTTTGTTTTTTATTTTTTTATTTTATTTTTTGTGGTTTTACTAAGTTTCGGCCCCAAACATGTGCATGAAAATACCCATGAGATCAATAGTTTAAAAACATTTTTCTCAAGCTAAGATACTAACAATAAAATGTCAAATACGTCCCCAAAAGATAAAAAAAGGAACCCATAAAACTTTCATGAGATGATAGAACAGATTTGGAGGGCAACAAGCTCAATCCAATAAGAAATAAATAAAGAAAATCACAAGGATTTATAAGAATCAATCTCTGAATTGAAGGAGCTAGCAAATCTACTCCCACAAAAGCATATGAAATTAAAGATTTTGATGCAAACCCAAAATCTGAAAAGAGGGCACGAATTCATGTAAAAAGATAAATCTGGTTTAGGATTGATTTTAGGGTGTTCTGTGATATAGTGTACCAATCCAATAAGAATAGCCGCGTGGCTTTACTGGTTTTTTAAAAAAATTTAAAAAATTATTATAGCCGGTCGGCTTTACTCTTTTGACACATGGCACATAGGCGCTGGGCAGGTCTCTATAAATATACGGCTATACTAGATTTTTTGACTTTTTTTAAGAAATAGTATAGCCGGCCGGCTTTACTGTTTTGACACGTGGCACCTACGTGCCAGGCTCGACTTTTTTTAAAATATAAATAGTATAGCTGCACGGTTATAACCCTTAAAAAGAAAATTTTATCCAGGTAATGTCACCGGCATAGACCTGTGCCTACGAACTTTCGTCGGGAGAGTTATTTAAAAAAAAAAAAAATTAGTTTCTTTCCTTTTTTTTTTGGCCTACTTCTATAATTTAAAATATTTAATATATAAATAGTATAGCCGGGCGGTTATAGCCTTTAAAAAGAAAATTTTATCTGGGGAATTTTGCCAGCATAGACCTGTGCCGACGAACTTTCATCTGCGGAGGTTTTTTTTTATAATTTTTTTTTAAAAACATATAATTAATTTCTTTACTTTTGTTTTTTGGCCAACTTCTTTAATTTAATATATGTAATTAAGTAATATCTTAGCCTTTTTGAATCACTTTAATTAGTAGTTATATTTTAATTGTTATTTAATATAAAAAAATTATAGGAAAAGTCCACAAAATAATTAATTTCTATTTACTAAATCTTTTGTGTAATCATTTGGGTGTCCAAATTAAATTTCTCCATAGCCCAAGAGCCCTATCCATGACTATTAGGCCATTACTCGAGTATCTATTGTCCATTTTTCTTTTTTTCTTTTTCTAGAGTTATTACATGTATTAAGATTCTAGCACCTTCACGTTTAATAATGTATTATACACGTATGCACGTATGTCTCATGTTTGATACACCTATTTTTTACAAAAATTTCAATAAGACACACAAAATTCACGTATTATACACATAATTCTCACATACTATCGAATAAAAATAATATATACATACATATATATATATATATATATATATATATATATATATATATATATATATATTAAAATGGTCTAGCCGCGCGGCTATACTCAGCTTTCCCCAATTGTCTTTAAGAATAATATCGCCGCGCGGCGTTACTCTTTTTTAAAAATTTTAAAACAAAAAGTAGTATAGTCGTTCGGCAGTACCTGTTTGACACGTGGCACATAGGCACTGGACGTGTCTTTATATACATATATAAATAGTATAGCCTACTAGATTCTTTTTGAATTTTTTAAAGAAATAATATAGCCGCGCGGCTATACTCGTTTTTCCTTTTTTGAAAACTGTTTTCACACGTGGTACTGGCACCTACGCGCTGGCCACGTCCTTTTTTTAAAACGAAATTTTAATTCGTTTAAAAAAAAACATATAATTTGTTTCTTTACTTTTGTTTTTTGCCCTATTTCTTTAATTTAATATATGTAATTAAGTAATATCTTAGGCTTTTTGAATCACTTTAATTAGTAATTATATTTTAATTGTTATTTAATATATAAAAAATTATAGAAAAAGTCCACAAAATAATTAATTTCTATTTACTAAGTTGTTTGTCTAATCTTTTGGGTGTCCTAATTAAATTTGAGATAACTATAAAGAAACCCATTTTTAGCTATAGAATCATAGAGAAACCCTACATGAAACTGACTTTATAAACACACCCTATCCTACATGAAATAGACTTTACAAATACACCCTATTGTTGCCAGCTATCTATTTTTGGGTTTACTTAATATCTAATTTTTGATTTTACCCTTTGGTGTTAAATTCATATTGAAAAACCCAAAGCGAGCATGTGACCTTTCTGACATGTTCTTTCTGACATGTTCTCTCCCCACCACCAACTCTCAACACTAAACTCCCAAGTTCCCAACCCCCCCCCCCCCTCTCTCTCTCTCTCTCTCTCTCTCTCTCTCTCTCTCTCTCTCTCTCTCTCTCTCTCTCGTTTCAAGCCTTAAACTCTCAAAACCCCCAAATTGGCTATGATTGAACAAAACGAAATGCAAGCAGTTTCGGCATTGTCTTTGTCTCCAAGCTTCAATTCGTACGATTCGAAGAACAAATTTGAATACGCGCAGCTCTCTGCATATTCCAACTCCAAGCTCAAAGTCGCTGGTTCTAGTAGCGATTTCGAATTCAGTGACCCTAAAACTGCAACTTTAGATAAAGAGAAGGAGAAGCTAGAAATGGAAGAGAACAAAGGTGTTCAGAACGCTGACTTTGGTGGTGATTGCAAGAAGAATGAAGATGAGGACGATTTTTCTTTCACATTCCCTAACCCTAACGGATCCCCGATTTCCACCGACGATATATTCCAAGATGGCCAGATCCATCTAGTGTTCCCGATTTTCAACCCGGATCTCCTGTTCGCTGACGCCGACGATGGCGATTCTTCCAAAGCCAGATGTTGCATACCGTAGATCTGGAGACGTGTGCAAGGTACAAACCTTCAACTACATTGCTGCCTAGAATTTATTTTTTCTTCCTTTGCTCTGATTTTTGATTCTGTCATAGCTTTTGGTTCCTCTTTTGAGAACTTACCGATACGAGGGAGATGAGATATGATAATAACACAATAACACATATTTATTGCCCTTAACATTTAATTTCAAAACAAATATAAGGGGTAATTGATTGGTGCATAATTACATGTCATTTTGTATCCTTCTAACTTATGATTTGGTTATGTTTTTGAGTTAAACTTATGCTTTTAATAAATTTTGTGTGTTGTTTCAGTGTAATAAGCTTGAGACTCATTAAAGACATTTTGGAGACAAGTTAGCTCATTTGTGTCTGCAAATCTGTCAACTTCATGGATTGTACTGTACTTGCTTAGGATGAACCAGATGATGAGCCCTATATCATTGGAAAGATGCAGAAGTCTAGTTTCTGGAGCATTTTACGGTTCATGATTCCGAGTCTCCTAGAGGAAGTTATGCAAGTTTTGGCAGCTTAAGGTCAAATTCGGCAGCATCTGCGTTACTGGGCCAAAAATGACATTTTAAGGTCTTTCCGATTTTTTCTTGAGTTGGGCTGCATATGCTTGGAAAGATAATTCAAAGGGTTTGAAGATCCAGATTTTTCCAGATTTTTTAGGGGGGAAGATCAAGCCCAAAAAGAAAGGAAAGAAAAGATATGCATTGTCAATTCCAGTATATTTTCGGCAGTCAACTTGAAAGGCCCAAAACATACACTTATACTGCTCAGATGGGAATACATTCTTCATAAACGTTGTTTCAATGAGTGTCTATTATGACATATCCAAATTTTAGCCACATTGGATACATATTGAAACCTCAGGCCTTCCTAAACCAAGCCTGGTTCAGAAGAATCGTTTTTTCCAGCAACCAAAAGAAAACTCACATGGGTTGGCCGCAAAAGGCAGCCACAATTGAACACCTTTGAAATCCCATGTGAAGAAAGTTTGAGGTGCAGCAAAAGAAGTATGAGATGGAATTGATTCCAACCACACTAACATAGACAAGATGAAGTGGGAGTTATGGATTGTATTAAATGAGGAATGGTGGTGTTGGAATTCATCATGATGTTCCTCCCTCTTAGCCCTATAAATAGAGAAGTCTTCAAGCTTCAAAAAAACACCCCCAAGGGGGGGAGCTCTCAAACACTTCTCTAGAGCTCCCCTCCCTTCTCTCCCTCAAATTCTCTTAGTTTCTCTTTCTAGTTTTCAATTGTTGTAATGAAATCTTTGTGCTGAAATTCTCCTTAAGTTTTTCTTAGTTCCACTTTAGTTTTCATTGTTATGTAAATTCTTTTCTTTAGTTTCAAGTTTGATTAGTTTCCAAGTTTCAATTATGGTTTTTGTTCTTATTCATTATGCTTATAAGTTAATATGCTAGTTTGAATGTTTGATCACCATTTAGGCTTGCATGTTAGCTACCTTGGTTTGAATTAAGAGTAGACACCATGCTTTAATTCGAATTGAACTATGAATAGGAAGAGTATGTATGGACATTCGACAACAAGGATTAGATACATACTTGGCTGTTTAAAATGTTCTTCTATGCTTAATGGATTCCTAATGCTTAGTTTATGTTAGACAATAGATGATCAAATTAGGGAATTAGGAATACAAGGTTAGGACCAGACACCATGGCTTAATCATACTTTAGCTAGAATTAATCCGTTAATCTAATTGAACTTGGGAACTTATCTGCTTGAGTTATTTTCTTTTCTTTCTTTCTTGTTTTATTTATATTCCTTCTTGTTTTTCTATTTTGTGTAGGAAAACTGAATTGGATTCAATCACCAATCCCTGTGGAATCGACCTCGCACTTACATATGCTATACTACCGAACGGCTCGTGCACTTGCTAGTATCACAAGTTGATGATGCAGCTGAATCCATTTTGGTGCAGCTGAATCGATGCAACAGTAATTAAATAATATTGTGCAATTATATTTTTACTTGGTCAAATTGGTTTAATGTCATTTTATTAACTTCGATCAATGACTTCCTATGTAGGTTTGTGTGTTGTGAAAACCAACTCAATTTGCATGCCAAGAAGTGTTCCACCCAAAGATAATATGCTAGTGGCCAATTAAATAACTTCAACATACCCATGAAGCAATGATGATGAAGGAAGAAGTGCAACTAGCACAAGAAGAAAAGAATTGAATGCATGAAATGCCACACCCATGCCAAAAGAAGAAAGGAAAAGAAGTATGGGATGGAAGTAAACAAGAAGAAATTGAATTCACATGCTTGTAAGGTGTCATCCACTCCAAAGAAGCTCAAATTCAATGCATATTATCTAAAAAGATGATAAAAGCCACAAGGAAAGGAAGAAAAAGAGAAAACAATTCAACAATGGAATTGATTTCAACCACACTAACATAGGCAAGATGAAGTGGGAGTTAGGTATTGCATTAAAATAGAAATGGTGGTGTTGGAATCCATCATGATGTTTCTCCTTTTTAGCCCTATAAATAGAGAAGTCTTGAAGCTTCAAAAGACACACCAAGGTTACAATCCTCTATTGAGCTCTCTCTCCTTCCTTAATATGAGTATGTAATTTTTATTAGTTTGATCCAAACTTAAGCTTTAATGTGAAATTGTAGTTTTTGTTCAAATGGAATTTGTAATTTTCTTTTTAATTAATTGATGAATTTTTGATAATCTATTTCATGGGTTCAATCATGTTTTTCCCATTGTGTAGTAAAAACTTTCATGCTTTTAAAAGAGAAGAGAATTACTTAGATTAATAGAATTTTGACGAAGATTATTTTTTAATAGTTTGTTGCCAATGGTACAAGTTATGCTTAGAATACTTCTAAAGGAAATTAAAAAGAGCTTTAATTATTTTGAACAACTACAATGGAAAATATTTTGTGGATCAAATTAATAAGAGTTGCATGCTTATGTTAAAAGTGGAACCCCAATGCCTTAGTGTTTTAATCAATTAAATTTTCTTTAAATCAAATCTTGCATAAATCTACTTCTCAATCACACTTGTTCTTTTTCATCTCCGTTATTTTCTTTACACCGCTCTCTGTGGAAACGACACTCTGACTTCCGAGCTACACTACTATACAACACCTTCCCTTGGGTTTTGCAAAGTGGTACAAACAAGATCAGTGTGCCCTTGGCAAAGAAAGAGGCTAAGATACTTCATGAGAAAATCTCAGGCAATTGCCTACGATGATGTGGAGCTCATCAGGATCCTTTCTACAAGGAGTAAAGCACAGCTGAATGCAACCTTGAATTACTGCATAAAATTGTAGTGTGGCCAAAGCAGAACACATACTTACCTTCCATCCTTTGGGAATGGTGAAGCCTTCATATTCAATGTCAGCAATGATTTTCCTACTTAAAGGTATATAATCTTTCATGCAGTCCAAGTTCATCTATTTTAATTGACAGCAAAAATAAGTTTAATCTGTTATCCAAGAAACTCAGCATTCAACAAGCTTATCAATGAGTTTCATTTCATTTCCCATCGGAAATGCTAAGATAATGAGAAGCAAAAGACCAGGTGAAAATCTGACATTGGATGACACAATGAAGATGAAATATACGTGGCAGGTTGCTTGTGAAAGCATGCGGCTCTTCCCTCCTATCTTTGGCTAAAACTTTGAGAAGGTTCTGCTCCTGGCTATCAACAAGCTTGTGTTATTTATGTTTGGCTTGTGAACATTTTAAATTCAACAATTAAGTTTGTATGGCTTAGGTTAGAGATCTGAACATGTTAACTTTTTTGCTGTGGTTTATGATCGTTTCAATATGGAAGAAAACTAATTTTTTTGTTCTTTAGTCGTCGTTAGTTTTTTAGTTAAAAGTTTGAGAATATTAAGGGTTTTTTATTTAGTTGTTCTCTTATGGCTTAAAAACACTGTAGCTCATCTGCTTATGGATTTCTTGGTTTTGATTTCACATTAAGGTTTTGATTAGTGCTTTGAGTATTTGTTTCATTTTTAATGATAATGATAGTGATAATGAATGTCGACTGGGCATTTGAGTTTTTCATACTATCAGAAGTTTGCTATCCCTGTTTGCCTATTAAAAGAGATGTGTTAAAACGTTTTGTAAGTTGAATATAAGAAGGTTTATTTTTAATGTTTATGTCACACGCATGCTTTTCAAATTTCTTTATAAAAAGTCTTTAACATTCCTGTTTCTTGTTGAATTGATGTGGAAAAGCTATGTAGAGAATAAATTTTTTTGATAATGTTTTTGTTTGAATTGAATTTCCTTTGGCTCATTATGTCATGCTCGGTTTGTAGCCTCTTAACAAGATTAGATTTGAGAGTTTGACTGACAAGAGCAAGCTCGATGGTCAGCCAGAGCTCTTCATTCCCGACAAAAACAATAATACCTTGACTATTATTGATAGTGGTATTGGAATGACCAAAGCTGGTAAGTTGATTTGTAGTATACAATTTGTCATCTATTAGTGGTATGAACATTTGTTAACTTCCAGTAAGTGGTATGAACAGTTTAACTTCCAGTAAGTGGTATGAACAATTGTTATATTGTTCATACCCTGCAATTGAGTTGATTTCTATTACATAGTGTAATTCTATGACATAGTATTTACATATTTTCAGTAACCAAGCATGCTCTATATTTTGCTCTATATATAGATGTGCACTTGAAGTTTATGATATGCAGAATGTGTTTTTTACTAGGAAGATAGTTCTATGACATAATATTAACAGTGTACTTTTTTTTTTCTTGTAGAGATATTTCCTTTTGCTTTTGTGATTGTTTCTGTTGAAACTATGGACAATTGGAGGTGGTTTCTGCAAAGGATATCAGATGTCTTGCTCGGCTTTTTTGGGGGGTTTTTTTTATTTATTTAAATTTTTTGTATGAAATGGCATTAACAATTTACTTCTATAACATGGTATTAACAACGCACTTTTGTGACATAGTATTAACAATGTACTTCGGGCTTGCTGGGCTTGTTTTGTTTTTTGTTTTTTTGTTTTTTGTTTTTTGTATGGGCTTGTTTTAAGTTAATTAGTGGCAATCATGTAATTTACAGGAACTTCAACACTTATTTCTTATGTAGTAAATGGTTTTTGGGTATGTTTCTAAAGTGCATTTCATATGGAGTTTTTTTTTTTATAATTTTAGCCTCTATTTTGGGTATATTACTAAAGCTCCCATTAAATTTCTCCATAGCCCAAGAGCTCTATCCATTACTATTAGGCCATTACTCGAGTATCTATTGTCCCTTTTTCTTTTTTCACTTTTCTAGAGTTATTACCCGTATTAAGATTCTAGCACCTTCACGTTTAATAATGTATTATACACGTACGTATGTATTTCTCATGTTTCATACACCTATTTTTTACAAAAATTTCAGTAACACACACAAAATTCATGTATTATATACATAATTCTCACATACTATCGAATAAAAATAATATATATACATTTTTTAAAAAGAAAATGGTATAGCCGCACGGCTATACTCAGCCTTACCCAATTGTCTTTAAATATAGTATAACCACGCTGCTTTAATCCTTTTAAAAAAAAATTAAAACAAAAAATAGTATAGCCGGGCAGCTGTACTGTACTCCTTTGACACGTGGCACATAGGCACTGGGCGATAAAGATGACACATGGCACTAGCACCTATGCGCTGGCCACGTCTACTTTAATGAACAATTATCCTCTATTTTTGGTCTTTTTTTTATACACCCGAGATTGCAAATTAACTAATAGGCTTATATATGATAAATATTTCCATGTCAGAACGGATTTTGTTTGAAGTTATGATGTGTTTTTTAATGATCCATTCACATACTTAAAATAATACTATTTCATGCAGATTGAAAGTCGCCGACGGTTTCGTATAATTCGATCTTGGGACCAAGATGGGTGAGTTGTCTTGTGAGATGTCTAACCATTCATTTGATCTTTAGTTACTGCTCTTGTTTAATATTTTTGTCTTTTGATGTGCTCTTCAGATACTATATGGGTACATGACATATATCCACTAGAAAGGTCTATAGAGAGAGCAAACGTAAGTTCGTAACAATTTGGTTTGCTTTAATCTCTCTATTGGAGTGTGCTCTTTTCTTTTATATTTTATTTTTAAATTTTTTGTTGTAGAGAATAGTAAGAAGCTTGAGTTAAACTTGATTTGGTGCTTAACAATGCGTTTGAGTTTTTTTTAAAAAATTTTGTAATTTTTTATTAATAAATTGGTCACACATTTTTCTAGATGCAAAGTTGCGTAGTTTTCAACTTCAATTGGCAAAACTTAAGATACAATAAGCAGAGCTTAAAGTGTTGTGGATAAGGCATCTCATTTCACATGTGACACGTGACCTAATGGAATTTGGTTGTAAATCTTCAAATGTATTATAGTTGTCACTGAAATAAGTCTAGTAATGTCATTGCTAAAAGGCCCTGTAAAGTGTTACATGCATCACTGGAGGAAGATGCAGGACAAAGTTCTTCCATATTTTTCCCCCTCATATTGGCTGCGCCTACATGGTTTAACTTCTATATTTGTCCAGTTGTAGGAATTGACAAATAATGCAGCTGAGTATGCTCGGTTATGAACAGGGCGGGGTAAAAGAGCAGCACGTTAAGATAAAGTGCTCAGGAATTACATGAATTGAATGAAGGAATTTACTTTCTTTTTTGTTTTTCTTTTCAATAGGTTATCTCCATATCTTAAATCTCTTAGTCCTCTATAATAGGTATTTGAATGACCATTAAGAATATCCTGAATCAGATTTTCCATTATTTTGGGTGAATATATTACTGCCTGACTAAGATTGCATGCTTCAATTTGGTGGTTAGTTGTAATAGTTGGAAATGAAAGATTAGTTTTATTAGGTTAAACTTTTTGTTCCACTGAAATGTCTGTCATATTCAAATTTCATCTTTAGGAAGCTTCTGCTTGGAACATTTGGGAAGGATTTTATCTCTAGATCAACATATCTTATTTACTTGTGACCATTTGTCTTTATTCAAGCCATTAAAATTTTCAGTCTATATGTCATGCCAGTGTACATTAGAATGGTTTCTTCCCCTATTCTTGTGTTCAGTATACCTATGTTCCTTTTTGATGCATGATAGTATCTCTTTACAGATCAAAGACGATTTGAGAGACTTCTCAGCTTGGAAGCGCTGATGCCTTCACTATAAGATCCTGAGCGTTTCAGCTTCTGGTAACTTTATATTTCTCTTTATTAAAATTGAGTATATTGTGGGTTGTGATTATTGGTATTAATTAGGGGTGTAAATTGGATTGGAAAATCCGATTCCCGCCAATTTCGGTCTGAAGTTTTCCGAAAAAATCCAACTCCAATACCTCCGATATCCGAAACTGCCAAAATCCGAAATTTCTGATAAAATTCGGATCGGAATCGGAATGACTTTGTAAATTCCGAAAATTTCGAAAATTCCGATCCGAAAACTTCCGAAGTTCTCCGAACCCATTCTGATTCGATTTTTTTTATGATGTCCGAAAAATTCCGACTTTATTATTATTTGTACTTTTCATTGCATTGTTTTTTATTTATAGATTGTATATATGTGTCTTTTATTTTTTTTTTATATTTAAGTACCTACATACAAATATTCATATGTATATGTATACTAAACATAAGAGCATATATTACTTTAGACTATATACTAAACATTCATATATGCTAAACATTGGTGTATATTAATTTATAAGACTATTGACCCAAAAAAAAAAAACATTGGAGTATATTAATTTATAAGACTATTGACAATATATATATATATATATATATATATATATATATATATATATATATGTTTGTTTTAATATAACAAAAAGGTATATATATATATATGATGTATGTTTATATCCAAAAGTACTACGTATATAGCAAATGTACATAGAATACCATTTCATTTTGTATTCTATGATTGTTGTGTATCTCTTTTTGTTCATTAGTCATAATTGTAGGTAGGTTCCTTTGACTAGTATTACTTTGGAATGTTGAATTATGTTAGTTTGGTATGATTTGATTTCTCCTATGATTTTAACTCAAATTGAATCAAATTGTACCACTAAATGATTTATTAAATTGATCATACCACACCACTTCTCATTGATCATGGTTCATGGGGTCATTTCAGTTTGTTATTTTGGAATATTGAATTATGTTAGTGTTCTATGGATTGATTTTTCCTATGCTTTTAGCTCAAAATGAATCAAATACCACTAAAAAGGTTGATTAAATTAATCATTTTTCAAAGGGTAAATTTGATCCAAACTAGATTACAAAAATGCATGTGGGGTTATTATATCCAAAAATGTTATATAACAAAAATGCATGTGAGCTTACACTGCAGCCGCCACCTCCCCTCTGGGGGTGGGTGACTTCCCCATCTTCCATCTTTCTCTCCTTATCTCCCTTTCTCCTTTCCTAGTTTTCTTCCCCTCTCCTCTTCTCTCCCCAGATTTGTTTGGATTTTGGGTCATCTTGCCCAGATCTATCTGGATCTTGTCTTTTCTTTGTTTGTTTGTGTGTTTTCTGTTGTAGGTCCTTGGTGACTTTTGTTGTTCTTGGATGTGTCTTGTTGTCACTGGGATGTGGTTGCGATGTGGTGTTGTCGACCCAGCTTTTGTCTTTGGTTTTCGTTGTGTTTTTGAAGTAAGTACTGCAATCCACCGTAGACGCCATGATTTTGTTGCAGCTTTTGGTCCACTCATATGGAATTTGCTCCAATTCAGTGTTTGGAGTTGGAAAAGTGATTGTTGCTGGTTTGTATGGGATCGGGTTTTGCCTGTGCAAAATAAGAGGTTTAGCCATGTTGGCGCTACAAGTCTCTTTGGTTTGCTGGAGAGGAAATGGTGCAATGTCCTTGTTTCTATGTTTATTTTAGTCTAATAATTCTCATAAACTCAATAGGAGTTTGTTGATGTTTGTATTTAGCGTTTGACTTTTCGATGTGGATTTGTCGTTACTGCCGTTGCACGGTGGATCTGTATTGTAGGTTTGAGTACAGGTGCTTCTTGTCTGCCAAATTGGAGTTTTTAGGTTTTTCTGTCATGCGTAATTCTCTCCATATCAAACCAATTTATTTTTGTGTTTGGTCACTGGAGATGTTGTACTCATATTTGACATTGCGGCTACTCTGTACTTTTTTCTGTGTTATCAATAAAATTACTATCGCTTTTAATAAATAAATAAAAAGTATACACATGCCTACATATATACTAAAGGTTTATTATATATACATATACAAATATATATATATATATATATATATATATATATATATATATATATATATATAGCAGTATATATATTACTTTAAGCTTACGTATTTTTGGCTAATATGCTTGTTTGAATATAACAAAAGTGCATATGTGTGGTTATTATATATAAACATACTATATAACAAAAATTCTTATGTGTGCTTGATACCTATGAATCATGACATGAGTATATGGGTGCTTGTCTAGAGCAAAACTAACACTTTTTAAATAATGAACAAATATACATATCATAAACTATTTTTCCATTAATTTGTCATTAACTAGTACCATGTGAAATACTTTCATTTTATTTTTTATGTACGTGTGTATCAATGTATGTGTATACATAAAACATTTCTCAAATTATATTTATACAACCCAAGATTAAACAAACATTTAATTATATGAGACAAAAACTATCTATCCTGAGCGTTTCAGCTTCTGGTAACTTTATATTCTCTTTATTAAAATTGAGTATATTGTGGGTTGTGATTGTCGGTATTAATGTATGATTGGATGCAGCTAGCTTCTTTATCAAACCAGCGTCCTCATGAAATGTTGGATCTCCTACACTTGCGAGATACAAGAGAGGTATTGCACTTTTCTCCCCTCTTGACATTGGGAATTTTAGGTGCACGTGGGTATGGTATATGTATGAATGAGATGCTACTTCTCATCTAACACGTTGTTTGAAATCTCATTTAGAATAGTTAGTATACATATCAATGCCATATGACCTAATACCTTCAATTTATTTCAAAACTCTTCTCTTCGTTGTCTCATTAGATTGTTTTGTATCCAATTTTTTATCTGCAGGGAATACAACGCGAATTGATATAACTCATAGCAAAAGAGCAGGGTTGTCAAGTGCAATGAGAAAAATGTTGTCATTGGGTTTAGTTCATAATTACGACGGAAACATTTTGGAAAGTAAATTCTTACAGAAGCAATTTTATACTCTGAAATTCAAGATTCTTTTATCCCTATGATGTTGGAGGATCCCTATTTTTTGTTGTATATATGGGTTTAACCCGTATTATTTCTTATAAATAAAATCCATTTTTTTTATTCTTGCCAAATGGGCAAATAGCAAGAAATCATTAGAATGTGACGTATCGGAAAGAAGCTAAATTCTCATTCCCCAATATCACAGGTATAAATATAAAAAAATTGAAGAAATAACTATATCCTATACTGGTAAAATATATTATTTTAACGGTATAGCCGGGCGGCTATACTCTGTGAATATATTCGAATATTTTAAAGGTATAGCCGATCGGCTATACCCTTTAAATATATTCGATACAAACACGAAGCTTGCACTCGCGGTCAGCCATTTTGCCTCTCTATTAAGCGCTTCCAAGCTTCAAAGACTCGGTCTTGAGCCTCTCTCTCTCTCAACTGAAGCTTCGATTTTTTTTTTCTTTTGTTTCGGCTGTTGCTTTGATTGGATTGGATTGGACTCTCTCTATGAAAATCATCAAATGTTATTCAGCTATTGAAATCTCCACCAAGATAACAACTCTGATGCTATGAGAGAGTTAGGCTGCGCCTAGGCGGCCTGGGCGGTTCTGGGTGGCGCCTAGGCGGCCTGGGCAGGTCTAGGCGGCCCCTGGGCGGGTCTAGGCGGCCCCTAGGCGGGTCTAGGCGGCTGGGCGTCCTTGTTTTTTCCAAATGAAGACAGACAAAGCTTGCACTCGCAGTCCAATCTTCAAAATTCAAATACTCGGTCTTGAGCCTCTCTCTCAACTCAAGCTTCGATTTTTTTCCTTCGGTTTCGGCTGCTGCGTTGATTCGTTTTTTTTGTTGTGCTTTTCTGTTATTGAAGTTGGCAACGTCAGATGAACATCCAAGGCAATTTCTTAGTATGCCAGAAGAAACCCAGCAGATGGTTCTTTAACCTGAGGCACACCTTGCAGTTGGGCATTGGATTACACCATGCCGGTCTGAATGACAAAGATAGATCTCTGGTTGAGGAACAAGATTCAGGAATTTCTGTTTTACCTAAGTAAGCATGAGTCTTTCCTGAAAAACATATTAGGAAAAGAGAATATAAAAAGATCATTTTCTTACTCTATATACTGATTAGGCATATGTATTAAATTATAGGTATTGGTTTGTACCAACACATTGGCTTGGGGCGTAAACCTTCCAGGTCATCATCTGGTCATTATTAAGGTAAGGTAAAATTTGTGCGGTATCTTTTTCATTTGGTTCCTATATTTACAAAGGTTTCTGGCAGGAGTATATTGCAGCAGCTGTTCTTCATGACAAATTTAAGTAAGTGTTGATTCTCTTGCAGGGAACAGAATATTATGATGGGAAAACAAAGAGATATGTTGCTTTTCCAATATCAATCACAGATATATTGCAAATGATGGTTTTGGTCACACATGACTTTATAATCAACAGTTGCTCAGATTCTACAATAAAGATGGGAGTAGATGTCCATTACAATCCGCCCGCCTAACAATCAATTAACACGAATCGTATTACTTTCTGAATATTTGCCTCAAATACTAGGAATCAGGTTGTTTGGGGTTCTGAATATCAGAAAATCTAATAAAGTCAATGGATGAAGTCTTGCAGTCCTATATCTAATCAATAAACCATTTTCCTTTTTATTTTTTCAATACTCTACACCTATCTTTTTTTTGCTGTTAAAGTTCAGAACGCCTATCATTTGCATTGCTGCTGTGGCAATGATCCTCTTGTACTTAAATGAGGTGAAGACACAAGTTAAAAGCCTTTGGTTTTTATTATTTTGTGTCCTTAGTATTTGATTTATTGAGCCTGTACAAAATTTTACATGAGCATAGTTTTCTGCAGATGTTTAATCCAACTTACTATGGCTTGGACAATACTGAACTTGAGTTTGATATAAAGTGGATAAGGACCGCTTAGATGATCCACATGTCGAAGCCAATTTGCTATTTCAGGTCAAAGTTGTCTTCAACTATATGTTTTTCGAATAAAAACTTCATGTCGTTTTCCCTTTTAGTTCTCTCATCGTTTTATTCTCTTACCATGCATGAATTCTGCATTCAGGCACATTTCTTGCAGTTAGGATTACCAATCAGTGACTACGTCACAGACTTGAAGTCAGTATTGGATCAAAGTATGCTAATCATCCAGGCCATGATGGATATATGTGCTAATAGTGGGTGGATTTCAAGCTCAATTACTTGCATGCATCTTCTGCAAATGGTCGTGCAGGTATTCTTCTTAGTAGTTACAATTCTGACTTCTTAGTAGTAGCACTTGCCTAGAATTAATGACGAGTGCTAGTGCTAATTGGGCATTCAGCCTTATTTATATTATTACATTCTACAGCTAGCATATCAGTTGATTAGTTAGAGATGATAATCGGGGATGCTGAGCACCCTTAAATGTTGTTAGTCCATGCCTCTTTCCTGTATTGTTTATCTTGTTTTGTTTTCTTTTCCTTTAAATTTGTCCTCCAAGAGAAGCTCTTCTTTTGTGTTTTTCCTTTCCACGGTACATTACCCTAGAAAGATATAGGGCCATTTCAGCAAGACTCAAACCTTCAGCTTCTGGGTAACTTAATTATATTTCTCTTTATTAAAATTGAGCATATTGTGGGCTGTGATTGCCGGTATTAATGTATGATTGGATGCAGCTTGCTTCTTTATCAAACCGGTGTCCTCATGAAAGGTTGGATCTCCAACGCTTGCGAGATACAAGAGAGGTATTGCACTTTTCTCCCCTCTTAACATTGGGATTTCAGGTGCATGTGGGTATGGTATATTTAAGAATGAGATGCTTCTTCTCATCTAGCACGTTGTTTGGAATCTCATTTAGAATAGTTCGTATATATCTTGGGATGCTCTTTTCACTCCTTTTGAAGAAGTCAACCAACTAGTCTAGAAGATTTATTTTTAAGTTTGAAATATATTAATAATAATATGACTGAAGCACTGCCGCCCATAATATACTCCCCATCCTGCTTAGGATTGATGCCTCAGAGACTGTTCTACTTGGCATGCTCTTTGTTACTGTATTAATTCTTGCATTAAGTGTCCAGCTATGCTTACTAAAACAATCTTCTCCATGCATGAGAAGATTGCATTGTCATTATTGATCCATTGGAACAGCATCGGCTAATCAAGACTTATTTATGTCATTGGTCTTTTTGTAACAACAGTCTTTAATTTTGGTTCAATTTGTAATTTGTGCGTCACATATCATGTTGTCCTTGCAGAGTCAACCCGTGGAGGGGTTCTGCCGCAGTCGAGGAAAATTGTTAGAGTTTGATCTTCCTGGAGGGATTCCTGAATCCTAGCCAAAGCTGCTTCAGGCTTTGAATCTGGAAGACCATGAAGACAAACAGTCTGCAGCCGCATGATTCGTAATTCATTACCATATACACTTTAGACAAGTTAGTTTTCCATTAGATAAACCAAATCATTCTTTGCATGTCCTGGAAGCAGATGCTTATAATTTAAAGTTGAAAGGGAAAAACTTCTATGTGCAATAAAAAACAGGAGCAGCCCCCATTTATCTATAATTATATAGCATCCTATTGGGGTTTCAGAGTTATGAAAAATGGGTATTTATATTGTATTGTTAGTTATGTTGTTTGGACAAATGGTTAGATTATAGTGATTATTTTTGTGGGCATTAAAGTTTCATTGCACCACAAGTTTGCCTTTTTTTATTTATGAAATGTACAGATTCACCTGTCTTTCACATCCAATATATCATCATCCATCCATCATCCATCCTCAAATTTGGAAGGAAATGTCTCTGTGCACATGTTTACCACATGCTTGGCTCGTCATCTTCCCCTACCAATCCCAATCTCTCTAATAGAAATTATGAGTGATATATTATGCAGGCAATCTGGATTTGCAGAGTACGAGTGTGCAGCTTGATGGCCATTCGAATCCTTTTTACCAAACATTTCATTCTGTTTTTATCAACACAAGATAGACTGATCCACTTATACACCATGTGAGGTATACACCGTATATTGACGATCCACCACCTATACCCAGTTTACATCTTCAAAATATCTTACATAACTGTAAGGTCATGAAATTTTTTGTTTTATTTATTTTTTATTTGTTGTGGTTTTACTAAGTTTCGGCCCCAAACATGTGCATGAAAATACCCATGAGATCAATAGTTTGAAAACATTTTTCTTAAGCTAAGATACTAACAATAAAATGTCAAATACGTCCCCAATCCTATCTAACAGTTTACATAAGAGTGTTGCTAAATGAACCCTAAAATTAACTGAGTAGACCATACGATCAAACTATTTATTGAATTATTAATTTATCCTAATATAAAATGACCACAAAGGATATGTTGAATTGTGAAACAAATGTAATTTTAATAAGTACACCATACCCATCATATTCAATCCTAATCAAACGTAGAGAAGGTTTTGGGGGTCCCACTTTTTGGTCTCTCCATTCGGGCTTGAATCCAAGATAATGACCTCTTATCCATAATCCAAGATAATGACCTCTCATCCATAGCTAGAACCCCACGCTGGAAGGGATTCTCTTATGCACGAGGACTCTGACTAGAAACATATTGGCTTACGTTGTCGTTCACATACATTAAAAGTCTTGTTTATGTGCTAATTGCATGCTCTTCATCCTTTCTGTAATCGCATCACAGGTTCCACTCATCACTGCAATTCCCAATATGGGTTTTCTAGTGCAAATAAAGGCCAATATGAAAAAATTGAGTTTTCTAGGGTAAATAAAGGTCAATAGGAAAAACAAGAATCATGGATGCAAGGGGAGATAAATAAAGAAAATCACTCGTTCTGTAAAATAAGTGCGGAACACTTTCATTTTACCCTGAAAAGAAAAAAAAAGGAACCCATAAAACTTTCATGAGATGATAGAACAGATTTGGAGGGCAACAAGCTCAAACCAATAAGAAATAAATAAAGAAAATCACAAGGATTTACAAGAATCAAGCTTTGAATTGAAAGAGCTAGCAAATCTACTCTCACAAAAGCTTATGAAATTAAAGATTTTGATGCAAACCCAAAATCTGAAAAAGGGGGCATGAATTCATGTAAAAAGATAAATATGGTTTAGGATTGATTTTAGGGTGTTCTGTGATATCGTGTGCCAATCCAATAAGTAATAGTATAGCCAGCCGGCTATACTCCTTTTTTTTTTAATTTTAAAAAAATATTATAGCTGTCCGGCTTTACTCTTTTGACACATGGCACATAGGCGCTGGGCGGGTCTCTATAAATATACCGCTACACTCCTCTTTCCTTTTTTTTTAAACATAGTACAGCCGTGCAGCTTTACTGTTTTGACACGTGGCACCTACGCGCTGGGCTCAACCTTTTTTTAAAATATAAATAGTATAACCGCACGGGTATAACCCTTAAAAAGAAAATTTTATCTTGGGAATTTCGCCGGCATAAACCTGCGCCGACGAACTTTCGTCGAGAGAGGTTTTAAAAAAAAAAATTAAAAAACATATAATTAATTTCTTTACTTTTGTTTTTTGGCCAACTTCTTTAATTTGTATATATAAAGCAAAAGGTGGAGAATGGTGAAATATTCAAAATACCAGAAAATGTCATTGGTTAATGCAAACATTAAGAATTGAAATTATTAATTAAATGAGGATAATATGGTAAATTCAAAAAAATTTATATTAAAAAAGATAATGGGTAGTTGTGTTCCATAAAAATAGGTCATTATCTGATTTTTCTTTTCATTTTAATTTTTTTAAATATGAAAAAGTGTAAGTTTACCATATTATCCTCATTTAATTAATAATTTCAATTCTTAATGTTTGCATTAACCAAGGGCATTTTTTGGTATTTTGAATGTTTCACCATTCTCTGCCTTTTGCTTTATATATATAGATTTAATATAAAAAATTATAGAAAAAGTCCACAAAATAATTAATTTCTATTTACTAAGTCTTTTGTGTAATTGTTTGGGTGTCCTAATTAAATTTCTCCATAGCCCAAGAGCCATATCCATCACTATTAGGTCATTACTCAAGTATCTATTGTCCCTTTTTCAATTTTTTACTTTTCTTGAGTTATTACTCGTATTAAGATTCTAGCACCTTCACGTTAAATAATGTATTATACACGTACGCACGTATTTTTCATGTTTAATACACCTATTTTTTACAAAAATTTCAATGACACGCACAAAATTCACGTATTATACGCATAATTCTCACATACTATCGAATAAAAATAATATATATGTATTTTTTTTTTAAAGAAAATGGTATAGCCGCTATACTCAGCTTTCCCCAATTGTCTTAAAATAGTATAGCCGCGCGGCATTACTCCTTTTTTAAATTTCTAAAACAAAAACAGTATAGCCAGGCGGCTGTACTTGTTTGACACGTGGCTTGTAGTCCCTGTGCGATAAATAGTATAGCCAGATTCTTTTTTGAATTTTTTAATGAAATAGTATAGCCGCCCGGCTATACTCTGGTTTAAAAAAACTGTTCTGACACGTGGCGCCTATGCGCTGGCCATGTCCTTTTTTAGTATTATAAATAGTGTAGCCGCTCGGCTATACTATTTAATTTTAATTTAAATTTTTTAAAAACATATAGTTAGTTTCTTTAGACATACCTGAAATCTTAGAAATTCCGCCCCCATCCTCAACTCCAAAAAGTACCTTTATGTGCAGTATGGAGGGCAGAGTTATGGTTTTGATGCTGACTTCTGTTTGCTGGAATGTTTACACCCCATGCCAATGGGCTGGTACAAAACAATACCTATAATTTTCCATGACGGGCTCTTGATGGTTGCTGCTTCCTTGATCTTCACTTTGTTTCCTGTCTTGGCCGTTTTGAGCAGTGCTTTCATGCCCCTTTCCCTTTTCATAGGAAATAACAACCTCTTTGCATTTGGCTGATGGTACAGAGTTTGAACTCTGCCCCACTTCCATTTGTCTTCTAGCTATACAATACTGCCTCTTTCTTGATTCTTCTAACCTGTTACCTGATAGGATAGCCTTCTCTAGTGAAACTTAAATCTGGTATTTTGTTATTCAAAACTGGCATTTGCACCATTAGATGGTTTGAATAAAGTATTTGTCATGGCCTTATTGCCTTTGTTGATTTTCGGATCCTTCCTGTTTTGATGTTCGTTTCTTTTTGGATGGATTTGACCTCATGCTGAGACTCGTATATAAAAACCTCATACACAAGATGGTATACATTGCAAGGCCAACGGTCAGAAGGAGCCAACCTGTGCTTTTGGATGATAACGTTAATCAGTTCCCTTCCTGTTGGCTTCCCGCAGAGTTAGCCTGGAATGACGTCGAAATTCATGGCCGCCCTTATGTCTCCACCGAAAGAGAAGATAAAGCCAAATCATACATCAATTGAATTTGTACTTGCATGCCATGACATCTCCCAATCTGTATGTATGTAAAACAAACACAGAAGATCTGAATGCTGGTAACAATATAGTACAGAGAGATAGAGATAGGGTGATATATATTCTGTATGGAGAGAGAGAGAGAGAGAGAGCTTGGCCTGCAAAAGCAAAATCCATTTGTAACCATGTCAACTCTGAAGGGAGAAACAAAGTATACAAGAAAGAAAAGGGTAGGGGGGTTAAGACCTAATTAACACTTACCAGTGAAGAAGAAATAAATGTGGTTTGATGGCTGGCTGCCCATATGATTGGGTGGCCTAACTTAGCTTACCCTAGTCTTGGTCTAGTACGTCAGTCAGGCAAGCCTTACAAGCAAACAACGTGATCCTAATAGGCAGTCCATTTGAATGTGATTGTGTTTCTCACGTCAATTTTTTATTTTCGAGTTTGCAAACTGCTTGTGAGCTGTGACTCTCTGAGTGAGTTCTGGTGCTTGTCATTCTCCCGTATCCAAAACTGGATTGACTTAAAACATAACAAAATAAAATTAGGCCCAAAAGACAACGAAGTCTAACTCAGTGAAAAAGGGCATTGACTTGCAGACCAATGATCTCAAGTTCGATGCGTGTGTGAGAAACCCCCCTTCTCTGTGTAGCCACTGCCACTGAATTCGGCTTGCAAATAAATATCCATTCAAGTAGGATGCAGAATAACAAAATGCGAAAAGAAAATTCTAAGCATTTCCATTATAAAATTAGAGTTACAGCCTTCAAAGTAACAAAGCAATTGTATCAAACTACTTGTCTTCTTGTAGTTAGATCTCCGAGTATCATTACGAAGGGTCAAGAGTCTCCATGATAGTACAGAACCCTAGTGAGCAGGTAAACTCCTCATTACTTGGGAGCCTCAATTGCTATGTTCACCCACAATTTGAAATTCCTCAAGCATAAATGGTCTTCAAGTCCTGCTTCCAGGATAGAAATATTCGACACTGTTTTCCTTTACTTTGAATTGGAAATTAGACAGCTTGTTTCTTGATCTCTCCTTCCCACTGTTCAGGACTGTCAACTGCAACCAACAAGAACAATGAGGATCATAACTTTCGTAATCTCGTTCAATTGCATGGATATCAAAACCATTAAGATGAGACTTTTGGGAAGTAATACTAGACAGGAAAAGTACACTTGCTACAAGCGTAATTGGCAGGTCACCAGCAGCAAGCCAGCAAGCAATACTAATGGAGTTCTCACAATTTTTCAATTGCTTACACAGGATTGTGATCTAGTGGACTCGGCGGAGAAGATACGACAGGTAAAAGAGAAGAGAACAAGAAAATCCGGAAAAAGGACCATGACACAAAGCAACTATCATATGTATGAGAATAACACTTTAAAAAAAAAAAACTAAATATCAACCAGAGGATCAGCAGAGCATATGCATATGTTAAAAGTTTTAAGTAGCATATTATCCATTTCCATAACAACCAAGACTCAAAAAGTAAGTAACCACAAATGACGAGAGGGGACCATACCTGAATGATTTGACAGACATACTTTCTAGTTTCTAGCAATCTATCTTGGTGAAGAGATGCATCAAATGAAAAAAAACATGGGTGAAAACCAGTGAACTCCTATAGGGCTGTTCAAATGAAAGGAAATAGACTCTTGCTTTTTCCATATTAGAGAAGCTATCTTACGGAAAATTCAATCTGGTGAAGTGACAAAATGTGTTCCAGCAAATACCTGCCCATGCACATCTGATGCCAAACCAGTGGCCAATGGTTCTGCTCTTATCAGAATGTCTGCTAGATACTCCATCTGTAAAATAAGGGAGGGCCTCACCGTGTCTGAATATATATCGTCATGATTGAGCATGACTAACGAACAACCCTGCAACAAGAAAAGGTACACAAGATGAATAACTGAGGATAAGGTACACGAGATGAATAACTGAAGAAAAAGGAGTGTGGTATGAAAACTGGAGAAAATGACTGACAGTTGCCACTGATGTCTTACAAATTCTGATACTAAAGTGTGGCAGTAATGAAGAAAGTCTAAAACAAGATTTGTAGATCCCTTAGCAGCCACCTCCATCAGAGAGATATCATCAATCATGACAGTGATACAGTTCTTGTTCTCTTGAGGTAAGGCACTTATAGTCTTTTGGATTTTCCCATACAAAGCAACAAGTCCACCATCACTGTTTTTTCCTTCTTCACCATCTGAAGATGAAAAAACGGAGGATTTCTTGTAAGAAATTCAATTACAAAACTAGCAATACTAACAATTCTTACATTTTTCTTTGAAAATTAAAAAAAAAAATCGATTTAACGAACTGGAACTATGGTTTATAACTTAATATCAATCCTGCACTGATTCCTACATTGTTACAAATTCAATTGCATACTGAACAAGTATCTAGCTTTTCTACTTTAATAGCCAATAGTAGCAAGTCTTATACCTGATTTTCTCACCTGGGCAATCCACAAGCACGTCAAAGAAAAAGAATCTGTTATTGTCCCTTTGCACAACTAAGTTGCAACCCTGTTTCAAAAACACATCCAAATATCAGATATCTTCATTTATGCTTATCTGAACATTTCATCTGATAAACATGAAACCGCGAGAACTAATAATAATTCATAACAAAAATGAAATGTAAATTAACACGGATATTAGCAGCTATAGATAAAATTATGGAACTCACTTTAAAAAGACTAATTCTTCTGACCAAAAAAAAAAAAAAGACTAATTCTTTGTGAAGAGAGAGCCAGTACCAGTCTTCGGAGGATCCGATCGTAGTGAGAGAAGGGGTGAGCGAAGGCAACAAAAACGATGACGTTGGAGGAGTGAGGAGGCTGAGAAAGAGAGCGCTTGAGAATGTGGTGCAGGATGAAAGCGGCACTGGTCTCGACGCAGTCTTCGAGGAGAACAATGCGACCACTGAGATGGAGAGACCCTAGAGCTTCGTCCAATAAGGTTCCTTGCTCCATTTTCCTCTTCTTCTTCTTCTTCTTCTTTCAAGCTAAAAAGCACTGAGCTTAGGGTTTATGGTATGTGAATTTGTGATTTCAACGGTTTCTTTAATTTGATTTAAACGGTTTTTGGCTTCTCAAACAGTGACGTTATTTTATTTTATTTTATTAAGAAGGGGGCAAAGCCCCAAGAAACAGACTACACACACAAGTCTAAACAGACCAATCTAGAATGAACAATTCCAAGCAAATCATCAACAAGATAAGCACTTAACCAACTAGGGGTATGCTCAAACACGCACAGCCCAAGATCCACTTGATAACTCCAATTAGCCAATTGGTCAGCAACACCATTCTTCTCACGAAAAACATGCTGAAGAGCACAACTGGGAACCTGCTGCATAAGGTCACAACAGCTCCTAACCAGAGTAGCTAAAGGATGCACAGTAAGCATAGAAGAATTTTGACAGAGATTGATTGCAGTAGCTGAGTCCATTTCAATGATGAGACAATTGATGCCTTTCTCAATTGCTAACTTCAAACCAAAGAAAAGACCCCATATCTCAGCCTCAAGAACTTGACCTTTTCCCAGATTAACAGCAAAACCACTTACCCAGTCACCAGAAGAGTCACGAATGACTCCCCCAGCACCAATGCAACCAGTAACACTTCTCCTTGAGCCATCCACATTCAGTTTGAACTGTCCAAGCCTAGGGAGGCTCCCAGGCAACATGAATTTGAACTTTATTTACCCCTTTAGTGCGATTAGAAGCTGACTTAATCCACTCTTGGGCTGCCCCACAAATAACTTGTCTAGGACTAGAGAGGACTGTATCCTCATTCTGGAAAATATACTTATTTCTCCAACACCATAAATGCCAGCAAGTAAACACAAAAACAGTACTCCAAGGAACATCACCATTCCATTTCTCCTTAGAAAGCACATTGACCTTCATCCAAGGCTGAGCATCTAAAAGGAAAAAATTATGAGCATAGGCAGGGAGGATAGCATTCCACGTAGATCGAGCTCGCTCACAATCACAAAGAATGTGAAGAACAGTTTCAGTAGGCCAAGAACAAAAGCCACATGAAGGGTCAGAAGCTAACTGCCATCGAACCCGCTGATCATTAGATAAAATTTTGCCTTGAGAAGCCAGCCACATAAAGTATTGTAGCTTAGGAGGAACATTTAAACTCCACAAGGATTTCCAACAAGAGTCAGGAAAAGAACAACCTTGAAAGAATAAACTATAAGCAGATTTAACAGAAAAGTTGCCATTAGCACTAACCTTCCAAATCTGAGTATCAGGTAAAGAGCCCAAAAACCCCATAGGGACACTAATGACCTGTTGAACAAGGTCTTCACAAAGAAAGACTCGCAACTTATCAATATCCCACCAACCATTTTTAGAAAAACTTGAAACAGAACATTTGCTATCATGAATGGTGAGAACTCCAGCCTGCTGCATTAAAGGGACATCAGTAACCCAATTATCCTCCCAGAATTTTACAACATCTCCCCGACCTATTCTCCAACACATTCCTTGCATAAGTAACTGAGTACCATGTATAATACTCCTCCAGGTAGTGGAGCAAACCTGCCTTGCTCCAAGAGAATTATCTAAAATAGAAGTCCCTTTAAGATACTTAGCCTCATAAATTTTTGCCCATAAACCATTATCTTTAGAATGCAATCTCCACCCAATCTTAGCAAGAAGAGCCTGGTTCATACTAGCAGTCATTTTAAACCCCAAACCTCATTTACCTTTAGGCCTACAAGACAAATCCCATTGACAAATATGGATCTTATATTTCTTCTCACTGCTGCCCCAGAAGAAATTACGATTAAGCCGATCCAAATCATTACAAACACTAATAGGCAGTTTAGTAGTTTGCATGGCATAAACAGGGATAGAAGTTGTAACTGCTTGAATTAAAGTAGCTCTGCCAGCTAAGAAAGAAGCTTGCTCTTCCAAGATGCCAAGCGATTGTGCACCTTATCAACTAAAGAACTATAAGTGTGCTTTCCAACTCTAGAATGCAGAAGAGGCATTCCCAGATACTTGCCAAGGTTATTAGTAAGAGGAGAGCCACAAATCAAACTTATCTCCTTAGCAACCTTATTACAAGTGTTAGGAGAGCAGAAGACAACAGACTTATCAAAATTGACTACTTGTCCAGACGCAGAGCAAAACAAATCCAAACAACTCTTCATAATTTTAGCTTGATTAGCACTAGCCTCCGCAAACAACACAAGATCATCAGCAAAAAAAAGATGGGAGATCGCAGGGCCAGACTGAGAAGATTTCACAGGCCGCCACTTCTTTTTACTAACAGCATCACAGATAACATGAGAGAGTTTTTCAATACAGAGAACAAAGAGATCGGGAGATAGCGGATCTCCCTGTCTAATACCATTCGTTGGACTAAAAGGAGTAGTCAGTTCCCCATTCACATTAATTTGATATCTCACAGACTGAACACAATTCATTATCAACTTAACAAAAGGAGCAGGCAGCCTCAATTCAAGAAGGACATACACAACAAAACGCCAATTCAACCTGTCATAGGCCTTAGAGAGGTCTATTTTCCAAGCAAACAAAACCCTTTTTCCCTTTAGACAACTTAAATTTATGCATTAACTCCTGAGCAATAAGGATATTATCTGTAATATGTCGTCCAGGGACAAAACTAACTTGGTTGGGACTGATAAGATCAGGAAGGATGGGCCTTAAACGAGCCACAAGGATTTTAGAAATAACCTTGTACAGAGTAGAGCATAAGCTTATAGGCCTAAACTGGGCCATAGACTGGGGACTTTGCACTTTAGGCACCAAAGTTATTAAAGTGTAATTCAGCTTGTCAGGGATGTTGCACTTCTTAAAAGCTTGAGACACCATTGCAAAAATATCATCAGCACATTTATTCCATTGAGCTTGATAGAAACAAGCTGGAAACCCATCTACACCAGGAGCTTTCAAACCTCCAATCCCAAACAAGCTTCGTTTAATCTCAGCCATATCAACTTTTTTCTCAAGGAACTCCAAATCAGCAGAATCAATACCAGGGAACAACTTAGGTAAAGTCAGGTCTCTCTGCTCTACAATCTCTTGAGAAAACAACTGCTCAAAATAAGCCATAGCCAAACCTTTAATGCCTTGAGCTTCCTCAACCCAGGCACCCTCATTATTCTTTAATCTCTCTATTTTATTCCTGCGCCGCCTAATAATAGTAGTAAGATGAAAGAATTTGGTGTTTCAATCACCTTCCTGAAGCCACTGTAATCTGGATTTTTGTTTCCAGAACATAGCCTCTTGCTCCAACACACCATTATACTCCTCAATCAAAGAAATTTCCAAGTTACTCAAAAAAACATTTGAACCCCTGCACAAAGCTTTTTGAATACCATTAAGACGAACCAACAAATAGGCCATCCGCTTCTTAATATGTCCAAAAACATTAACATTCCAATCTTTTAGAGGCTGAACCAACTGATAAGTTTTATCCAAGGCCGAGCCAACAGCTTGACCCCAAACATCAGAAATAAACTCATTGAATTTCTCATGTTGCATCCACATTGCTTCAAACCTAAAAGGCCTTAAGTGCGGAGAAACAATAAAACGAGAGTGTAACGTAATCTTGATTGGATTGTGATCAGAAGTAGTCCTAGGCAAATGCTGAACATTAGCCTCAGGAAATAACCTTCTCCATTGCATATTACAAATAGCTCGATCTAACCTTGCATAGACTCTCTTATTATTCCATGTAAATTTAGGTCCAGAATAACCCAAATCAATCATCTCATGCCATCAACCCAGTTTCTAAAACCTTTAGATTTGCACTCTAGAGCTCCACCAAACTTCTCATCAACAGCAAGCAACTCATTAAAATCCCCAGCTATCAACCAAGGCATATTATGACTTGCAGCAACAAAGGAGAGATAGTCCCACAATTTCACTCGCTTGACAGCATTAGGACTAGCATAAACACCAGTAAAAAGCCAAGGGTCTTGACCATTGCGTGCCACACAAGCAGAAATGTTTGATCAGAAGTACCAACAACTTCTACATGAACTCTGGAATCATCCCATAAAAGCCACAAACCACCAGAGAAACCGACAGCATCAACAACTTCAAAGCAAGGAAAGCCAAGAGACTTAACTACAGAAATAGCTTTTGCTCCACTTATACGAGGCTCACAGATAAAAAGCATATCCAACCGATGAGTGCGAATCAAATCAAGCACATTAGACTTAAATTTGGAGCTTGCTGCTCCTCTAACATTCCAGCAACAAATATCCATAAAAACACCAATTAAAGAATAAAGTAACCTTAAGGGCTAAAACCCTTTTATTAAGACTCAAAAGCCATACCTTCACTAGGAGTGAAGGCATTACTTGCCAATTGTCCACCATGTGAACTAATATGTCCTTCTGAAAGGTCCATCTTCTCTGTGGGAGCCAAACCCTCACTGTCAGAAGGGATTAGCACTTCATCATCACTGTCAAAACCAGAGTTGTCATCTCTACTAGTAGCGATCTCCCCTATATTGGGTGGCTGATGCCCAAAGATATACAACCCTTTTTCCTTTTGAATTGGTTGTCCACTGTCCCAACTCGCAAATTGCTCAGGTAGAGAACCAGTAACAACACTCTTCTTGCCTTGAAATCCCACCCTTCCTATAGAATCAGAAGTGCCAATGGTACTTTTACTTGCCACACTAGCAGCCTGGCGATTTCCAGGGGTATTTCTAATTGCCACACCAGTATTCTGACAATTATCATTCACACGGTTCTTCACAAGCAAGCTCTTGTTCGAAATATCCTCCAAAGCCTGCCTAGCAACACACTTTTTACCCTTAGATTTTGTCTAAACCTTATTTCCCATATTCAAATCAGTAACGAAAGATTGCATTGGTCTGTTACCAGTCTGATCAAAAAACTCACTACTATTCCCCTCATCCCTTCCAAAATTCTCACCAATTTGCCTAAGAGCATCAAACCTTGAGCCCTTATTTTTAACCCCAGAATCCTTGCCTCCCACTCCCTTAAAATTAGACTGAGGCCTGCGCCTAGGGGGAACATTCATCCATGGACCTCTCAAGCTCTGGTCAGACTCATAGTGAGCCCTGTTAATTCCCACCGAACTACCCCCCACAACATCAACACCCATAGCAGTAGGAGTCTCACCATTAACGGTTTCAGCATCTTTAACATTCAATTCACACTTCTATCGTTTATGGCCATACCTCCCACAGAGATAGCATATATCAGGCAGCTCCTCATACTCTATGTTATACTAGTTCTGGTTTATTTGGACAAAAGCATCTAAAGGCTTAGTGAGATCCAATTCCACACACAATCGAGCAAACTTGCCCCTATTTTGAGCAGTGGTAAGAGAATCAATCTTTAACAATTTCCCCAATAAATTCCCAACTCGTTTCAGCGACCAAACATCGAAACACTCAAGTTGAATAGCAGAGACACGAAGCCAAACAGCCATTCGAGTGACATGTGCAGTAGCTGGACAAAAGCCAGGCCTCCATTTTTGCATGACTAAATATTGACCAGCTATTATCCAAGGACCACCAGTGAGAACAAAATTTAAGTCCTCCTCAAGCTCAAATTTTACCACAAAATAGTCATTCACCAAATCTATCAATTTCCACTCCCCTCTCAAACTCCATTTCTGGTGTAATCGATCATGTAAATAATTATAAGTATGAGACCTGCCCAAGAGCTTAATAATCAGAGCATTCTTCCAAGGTCGACATAACCTATCCATTGCCTTATCAGAGAATTGAATACTAGGGCCTCGATCACCCCGAGAAATAACCACATCCTCCTCATCATTGAGATCCTCATAAGCATCATCCAAACAATTAACATCTATACCCACATTCTTAGTCAAATTCACCTTATTCATAAGCTTATCACGAAAACTATCAGAACCAAGGTAAAACGAGATACCTGCTCAGAGTCAACAATCGGCGTCTAGTCCTGCATCATAGGTGAATCAGAATCAGCCACATCGCACTTAGGTTCAGCATTCTCTGATGCTCGACTTCGCTTAGGCAAACGATGGTGATTCAAGAAAACTCCAGGTGAGCCTTCCGCCATGAATAGCAGAAAATCAGAGGAAAATTAACCATAAGTGAAAGAGAAACTACCTGGAAACCACCACACTGGCAGTTTCCAGCAAGAGTCGATCGGAATGGACGAGATCTGAAAAGCCAAGAAAAATCGCTCGCGCATGAGGCGCGTACAAAAAAAAAGCAGCAGAGTCGTGACTTTGATTTCGACACAGTGACGTTATTTCACCCGCGCCTATACATAAATAAATAAATAAATAATGCGGTTGGGCCGACCGAGTAAAATCTCTATTTTGCTGAGGTGGCAATTTTTGACTGTTCGACCCACCATACAGTCCTCCCTAAAATAAACTTGGAGAGTTTTTTTAATTCAATCTTGACATGAGATAAAATAACTAAGATGAATCAATTCAAAAAGAGCATACCACAAATAAATGCTTGTGGGAAAATGATCAGGATAGCACAATACTCTCACATTCTCATGAATTTTAGAAAGCAATTTCTTACTGTACCAACTGTTGATCTTTAAAGTAAGAGAAACCTCCTTGCAGATAAGAATGTAAATATGCATATAAATCAATAGTGGAGTCCAATTGGTTTAGTCCAATTTTTCTTTAATATTTTTTAAGGGTTTTTATCACAAATAGTTCCTGAAGTTTGCCAAATTATCACCTTTGGTCCTTTATTTTCCGGAAAGATTTTGGGGCAGTAAGTGGTATTTATGTAGATCGTACCGAAATGAGTCTGTAGACACGTAGTGGGCTCGAATTGGAATTGTAACTTAAAAGATACGATCAAAATAAACTCAGTTGCAAAACCCTAAACCCTAAACCCTAAACCCTCACAATCTCTCCCATTTTTCTCTTTGCAAAAACAGACCCACCCCACCCCCCCTTGCACACAGGAGCAACTTCTCTCCTCCACCACCGCCACAACACGCCGCCATTCTTGGCGGCACCGGTCCCAAAAGGACCACCTCACTTCCCTCTTCCAGCCCCGCCCCATCCCAGCCTCAATTCATCGCTGCCGTCGTCGGAAAAAGCCACGAAACAGGTTAGTTTCGACAATTTTTGACAGAATTTCACGGAGCTCGTTCGGACACCTCCGGCCACCATTTTCTTCGAATTTGGTATGCTTTCGCATCCTTTCAATGTGTTCTAGCTGCTGGTTGTGGTATTTATGAGAAATTTCTGCGTTTTGGTGATTAAATAAGCGATAATAGTTTGGCCGATTTTCGGCCTCCGATTCCGGCCACTTCCATTGACTTTTTGGGGTAGGTCCAAGAACAAAAGTTGCTCCACTCTATGTGGTGATCATGTAGGTATAAGTCTTGACCGGCAGTTTGAAGATTTTCAGATCACCGAAATTTTATTTGGACACCCACGCGATGTCGGCACGTGGGCCACTTTTTGGCCTATCCTTGAGTCCTAAAATTATCCTCATGTCTTCCTGAGCACGACGGTATGCTCGGATATGAGTTTGGTTATCGTTTGGTTGTCGATCGGATATTGCATATTAGACGTTATCCGGGTTCGATATGTTCGGACCGTTGGATCGACTTCATTCTCAAATATGTTGATCTAGGCTCTTCTAGAATTGTGTAGGAATTCGCGGATCGAGAATCGGATTCCAAGATACTCCGATTCAATAATTCAAAGTTTAGGTAAACGATAACAGTCCGATCGTGCGATCGCGAGCGATCCGACCGTCTGATCCAGACCAAACTTGCAGGGTGTGTTTCCTAAACCTTGTGGAACCCATAGGAACTATCGGATCGTAAAATGGAGGTCGTGGGCCCTGTTGACCCAATGTAGAAAGTTTGACCCTCGGTTGATTGTAAGTCTTCCGAGGTAGTTCACCCTTCTAGAAGTGCTAGAGCGACCGTGTAAATGAGGCTCGACTGTTTGTGAACTATTTTGATTATGTTTGGACGATGAGTTTATGTTATAGTGTTATTCTAATATTTGAAGTTTATCTCGTTATTTATTTATTTATTTATTTATTATTATGAGTATTATACTATATTGGATTGTGTAAAGTTAGGAACGGCTTACTAATTGGATTTTGGTGTGGACGATAAATTAATTAAATGTTTATTATATATATACTCATTTGTTTGAAGATGATGAATCATGAACATTAGTTGTTATCATAATGTGGTGTATATTTTAAGTGTGGTTGAGAACTAATTTTTGGAAAGTTGATATAAAAGTCGGAAAATGGATTGTGAAATAAGGGAAAATTTATGATGAGTTTCAGACAATAGTTTTCAAACCCACCACGGGAGTACCCCCAGTTGCTTTGAAATAGTTTTGTCATTTATGATAATGCCCCACGAGTTTCGGGGACTCCTGAACCGTGTGGTGCGAGGATATGTGTTCTCGGGCTGACTACATATCCCCCAAGTTCTGTGAGGAATGCGGCTCGAGTTGACCTTATGTTCCCGAGGCTTGTGAGGAATGCGGCTTGGGATGACTTTGTGTTCTTGAGGCCTGCGAGGAATGTGACTCAGGTTGACTTTGTGTTACCGAGGCCTGCGAGGATGTTTCACTTTATGTGACATAAGGAATTGACGGTATACTGTAGGAATTAAATAGAAAATCATGGAATTGACGAAATATTATCGGAATTGATGGAATATTATCGGAATTGACGGAATATAAATGGGAATACGCCTAGGTGGAGAATATTTGGGTTTTAAGAGGTTTAAACTAAAATTGAGAATTTTATCTTAGTATTTTTGGGTAAAAGTTTTAATACATATTTTTCTAATTTTATGAGGCGAGGAATGAATGGTTTTGTTATTCACTTGCGTACATGAGCTTTATGTGAGTTTGAAGGAAGAATTAAAAGTGCTTTATGAGTTTGGTTGTTTTTACATATGATTTATGCAAGTAAAATATATATTGATTCATGGATTTGAGGAAATTCTTTGAGTAGCCTACTTATGTGCAAATATAATAAGTGAAAGAACTACGTATGGCTTGATCCCTCAATAAGGGTACGTAGGCAACTTAGAGTTACTAGGTGCAGCTCCAAGTTCAAGTGTTTAAAAGGTTGTTCTGCTAAGTTATTTTGAATTTTGTTAACGTACTCTTGATGTTCTAAAAGTTGATATCAATTTCAAATAGCATAACGATTTATTTGGGTTAAAGAGGCATGTGGCCAAAATGATGTGATGTTTGGTTGCATGCATTCTATTATTGTCCATGCTGAACGTTTAGGATTATAAAATCATGTTTTATACATGTAAAATTTTTGGGAAACGAGCGAATTACAAGGGAAACTCTGCCGAATTTTCGGCAGAAGTCAAACTTGAAGGAAAAGAATTTCGGAAACTTAGAAGAGCATTTTGATCAAGAGTGCTCGACACTTGCCAGGTGTCGGATACGCACAGGGTTCGGCTCAGATTCCAAAGTGGAATTTGGGTCAGGTCCTGTCAGTGCTCATCTATGTACTTGTGTAAACAGTATGCTCCTAAATTATAGATAGATGTAGGCGAAATTCTATACTGAGGGTGTCATATATGGACTCCTCATATGGACCTTCATATTAGCTACATGATCATTTCATTAAACTTAAGTGAAGTTACTATTCAGATGAATCATGTGACTAATATGAAGGTTTACTTCTATGGTTCATATATGGCAACCCTCACTGTAGAACGACTCATAGATATAGACTCATGTATTAAGTTAATACCAAAACAGGACAACACAGTATTTTAACATTTTGGGCTGGCTAATCTGTACAGAATAGTTCATCATAAATAAGCTGGGCCTGAGGAAGAGGACTTTGGGTGTAGTTGGTCCAAAATTGAAACTAGTTTGGGCCGAATTCTGTGTGACAAAAATGAAGATGTGGACTGTGGAGTCTGTCGGAACACGACTCATCAGGCCGTCTCACGGCGGCTTTAATGCTTTTTTAATTGTGTTTCGGACATGGCGGTTGGATGTTTGGTGGTTAATACTTTGAGGTTATGTTTATGTTTGGTATAGGAGGAGGAGAGCAGCAAACCAGGATTATACAATATTATATTTGTGTATCGAAATAATAAGAAGAAAAAGAAAAAGAAAAGAGAAGAATGGTGTGGGCAAAGGGGAAGGACGTAGGGAGGGTGGTGAAAGGGGTGTCTCTAATCGCCAAGGAGTTTGTGAAACGATCCCCGGCTTTCCAAAGCGCCAAGAATGGGGATTTGGAAGCCCTAATCAAGAATGCCATCGTGTCGGCCACCGACCTTTCCGGCCTCACCAAAGGCACCCTCTCCCAATTCACCAACGCCATTAATACGACTGCGACTACCAATGGAAACGACAACAACAAAGCCCAAGATTCCGTCGTATACTTCGTACATGAAGAAGCACCTTCTTCTCCTCCTTCTGCTCCTGCTCCTGCTCCTCCTCCTCCGCAGCAGCAGCATGAACAAGAAGAACATCATCAACATCAACAAGTGCAGCACGTTGATCAACAACAAGTGGAGGTACTTGATTCGGCCAAGAATGAGAATTTGGCCCAACAACAGCCACAACCACAACCTCAGCAGCCATTGCAGAGGCGGAAGCCCAGAGAGAGACGAGTTCCTTCCACCCCCTTCTCTAGAGCACTCGGGTATCTCCATTCTCCATATGATCATGATGATGTATTATGTATATGATTGCGATTGATTGTTTTTCTTTTTTCCTAACCTGTTGTTTGTTTCTCTCTCTGACAAAACAATAAAATATAAAAAAGGTTTGCTGGTCTTGGAGCTGGGCTTGCGTGGGGAACCATTCAAGAGTCTACCAAGAGACTCGTTTATGGTACGCAAAACTCATCAGACAAGCCTCTTCTTTCTCCTTTTTTGTCCCCCAAAAATGCAGAACTTTTGGCTCTTGGACTCTGTAGAATGCGTGGAGCTGCACTCAAATTGGGACAGATGTTGAGTATACAGGACGAATCCCTCGTCCCTGCTCCGGTATTCTATTTCTCTCTCTCTTTCTTTTTTAAAATAACTCATATACATTGCATTATATGTTTTTAGTGTTTTACTGTCTTTGTCAAATTGTCAGTCTAGTCTTTCCTTTTCTTTTCTTCTAGATCTTGGCTGCTCTGGATATTGTCCGTCAAGGTGCGGACGTCATGCCCAGGAAACAGCTCAATCAAGTTCTGGATGCTGAATTAGGACCTGACTGGTCATCCAAGCTTATTAGTTTTGATTATGAACCTTTGGCTTCTGCAAGTATAGGCCAGGTGAGGCATTTGATTGTTTATTGTTACACACACTCACCCAACATACTCTTCTGCAGCCAAATTACCTTTGGTTCAAATACATAAACTGATAACACACCTGCATGATTGGCATCAATGTACTTATATGCCATCACAATCCAACATGGACTTCTGCATCTATCCCATATATTTGTGTAGTAAAAGTTGTCATGCATTTTGCATTGTTCAGACTGTTTGTCTTACCACTTTAAAACATTTTTAGGTACACCGAGCTGTCACAAAGGACGGTAGGGATGTTGCAATGAAAATTCAGTACCCTGGTGTTGCAGATAGCATTGAAAGTGACATTGACAACGTGAAACTTCTTCTAGATTATACAAATCTAATCCCAAAGGGACTTTATCTTGAAAGAGCGATGAAGGTATTTTTATTTTATTTTTTCCCTTCATCTATTTATATGGTGGTTATATCAGGTTGAGTGTTGATGGAGGCCTTCAAAACCCACATTCTTGAGTGTGGAAACCATGCATGATGTACGACAACATGAGATAGTGCTTCTTGTGATTATGATGGGCTGTAGATGACAGAAATTTTAGTAACAGAAGAACATAGGTAAAAGAAGAAGAAGAGAATATTTAGGATTGGTATAATTGCAAACAAGTTATAGAGTAAAAAATAAGGTGGAGATTTTATAGAAGGCGATATGATAGCATCAAGCCTTTCAATAACATGTAATCTTGATTCATCAAAGTCTGATTTCCTAAACAAGAGATATTAGCAGACATTAAAAAGTAAAAAATTCTTGACACTAACATATAGATTGCTTCTTCAAAATTTCAACTAATTCTTTAGTTGCATTTAGAATTGGACAACTGTTAAATGACATTTAGATTGCTTCTTCTAATAACTCTTTAGTTGCATTTACAATTGGACAAGCTTTAAATGACATTTAAAAAAGCAACAGATGAACTGACTCTTTTAATTATTAGGACATTTCTTTTTGGATAAAAAATGCCTTATTGATAGACTTGGGCCAGCATGCTTAAATTTTGGTTCCAAAGGGGATTATTTTTCTTCTAATCAGACTTCTGATATTGTATCAATGATTCAATATGACTCACATGGTTTACCAGGAACATTGTAGGTGAACCTACTTTTTCTATTGCTTCACTTACAAATTTGGCCATTGTTCTACTCTTTCTCTAGCATGGGTTTGTATCTAATCCCCATTGATCATTACCTTATGGCCCATGAACTGGGAACTTGATTCCATATTGAATGTACCCAGATGGAGATAGAATTGTGGAAGATAATTTGAAACTCAGAAGATGATGAAATGTCTTAAACCGTTGACAATGCATTTTTATGTTCTTCCTGGGATCCTTTATAGGTGGCAAAAGAAGAATTATCCCGTGAATGCGACTATGTGTTGGAGGCAGAAAATCAAAAACGGTTTCATGATTTGCTATCCAATGCACAAGGGTTTTATGTTCCATTTGTAGTGGATGATATCTCAAGCAAAAGAGTCTTAACGACAGAGCTTGTTTCTGGTAAGTAAACTATGTCATTTATGATATTCCATTGTTTAAACTATGACCTTGTGATTTTTACCCTGAAAAGTTTATGTTGTTGCTCAGCAAATCCAGGGTAAAGTTCCCTAATTAGCATTTAAAGAACTGATTCCAACATGTTTGCTTAGGGACTTTCTCGTAGACCCTAATGCAAAGCTGACAAGTTACTCTATAAACACTATCGCTTGAAGAAACAATGTTTATTTCAAAATTTGTTGTAAAATTGAACTGTACAACGTGTTGTGGGTATGCAAGTACTGGCATAGAAACTGCCTTTTTTCTTGTACAAGTGGTTGCAGCAATTGAAATTTTCATCAATATAGTGTGGGTACCTAACTAAGCTTATGAATGCACAGGATGAACTTAAAAGGCAAGCTATGAATTGAATGATGTCAGATTTTTATCAGGCTCCGCATGCATCGGTCGCCTTATATTTCAAGTGAATGTAATTATGGACTGCTCATAACGTTTGTAAATGAGTTGCAACTTTTCTGTCGATTTTAAGTTACACTTTCAGATGTTTAAGCAATTTTACCCAAACTTTTCTGGCGGCATATTGAAGAAATGGTATTGCTGTTTTTTTAAGAGTATAAAGGACAATGTTTTGGATTTAAATAAAATCACCCTTTAACCGGCACTAATGATGTTTTCTTTTTTGCTTTTTATATGACTTAGCTGTCTTCTAGCATTTTCCTTTTATTATCAAGTAACATAGTTACCTTCAAGTTTTCATTGTGATGCATGCCAACAGCCTTAGTTGTATCATCAACAGAGCAAACTTTTGTTGATATATCTTTAACATGATATTGTTTCTCTTGCTACAGGAGTACCTATTGACAAAGTGGCATTATTAAACCAGGAAACTCGCAACTATGTTGGCACAAAGTTGCTAGAGCTCACTTTGAAGGAGTTGTTTGTTTTCCGTTTCATGCAGGTATGTTCTTTCTTGTGTCTTCACAAGTGCATGCATATGTAGTATTTTATTGTAAGGTTTGCTTTGCTTTTCTTAATTTGTTTTATGAGCATTCACTTTATGCAAGCTTAAGAATAACTTGCTCTCGCTAATTAAATTGATGTCTTAGTACCACCTGTTGAGGTTTGACATTGTACTAGTCAACTTAAAGTAGGACCCGCAGAAGAAACCCCAACAGCTAATTTTATTTGTCAGGATAGCAATATTAGTATTATGCACAGCAGTAGTTTGGTTAGAAAACTTTGGAAGCCCAAAACAAAGGATGTTAGCTCAAGTTTTTCCATCTTTTATAAATGCCATTTAGGAATCAGTCAAATGAGTTCTTCTACTATTCAATGAGTCATTTCTTGTAGAAGTCTTTTCATACCCACCTTTTTTTGTCTCACTTCAGTATGGTACCAGATGGGGTCCAGTTTCGAGTTCGACCAAAAATTGAATCATCACCTTCATCCCTCTTTAAAGACATTGAAGGCGATTATTCCATTCTTGGTCCAGTTCTTAACTTGATCAAGTTGGGTTGTCTGATATAAAATTGATGAAGCACAATACAAGGTGAGTGTTCCCTACGATTATGGTGGAGGGCAGAAATTATAGTAATGAGAAGAACTTTAGATAGAGGAGGACGATGATTTATGGTTGCTGCCATTGCAGAGGAAATACTTAATAGTTAATCGTTAAAAACATTAAGCTTTCAAGGCTGCAAGCCTTTCAAAATTACTAAATATTCTTTCATTACAAATATGAATTTTTAAAAAATACATGAAATAGCCTTATTTCTAGGCTTCAAATAGAGTCCCAAAGTACATTAGTGATTCTCAACATTGACGCTTTCCCTAACTCTAAAGATTAATTTTTAAAAATGGATTGATTCTAAACGATGACATAGACGAAGTGGTTTTTTTTATTACCACCGACAATTTCTCTTTGTATTTCATTGACAGACTTAGGCCAATGGGTGTCTTCTTGGGTTGCCAAAGAGGATATTTCTCTCTAGGAAACGTTATTGTTGGTGTATCACAGATACTAAGTTTTTAATCACCAGCTGCTGATGTTAAGTAATTATAATGTAGCTAAAATTCCGAGTCATTTTACAATTTACAGCCAGACCTATGGTCTATTCAAGTTCATATGTATGAAAGACTTAATTTCTTCAGTTCGTTTAAAATATCAAGATTCAGGGGTAACCATTCTGCTGGACATCTCAGCTGTTGTTTAAATGGCCAAAGTTAAGCAAGACTTATGGTCTAGTCCAGCTCATATTTATGAAAGAGTTTCTTACATCAGTTCGTTTAGCATATCAAAGATTCAGGGGTGTCGTTCTGCTTGACATCTGAGCTGGTGTTATTCATGAATTGAACTTTATTTTGTGGTTTTTGTTTTATGTTTTTCCTGCATTATGCTTTTAGCAATTAAAATTCTGAGGGGGTTAGTAAGTCATTCATTCTTCCTAGTTTTAGGCTCTCAGCTCATCTTGCTCTAATTTTGCTTTATGCAATGCAGACTGATCCTAATTGGAGTAATTTCTTGTATGACGAGGCTAAGAAAACAATCAATCTGATTGACTTTGGAGCGGCTAGGGATTACCCCAAGAGTTTTGTTGATGACTATCTAAGAATGGTGAAATCTCCTTTCTTTATATTTAATTGAATTTTGTCTGTTTTTTTATCATTACCTTACAAAGGTTCCTGCTTCCTAGATAGTATATAAATGTTGCCTGAGGTTCAGTTATGGTCTCTATTGTCATGATCTTGGCACATAGGAATGAGGCATCTATTCAGACAGGACTAATGTCATTTAAGACCTGGTCATGCAAGAATTATAGACCTTGATTTATCATGGTTCAATCCCGAAGCCAACTCTTAATAGTTTGTTTTTTCTTTTTGGCTAACAGCCAACTCTTCGTCTGTTAGATTAAGACGTTGTGGTTGTAATTGTGGTTAAATATTAATTGTTTGTTTGAACTTTAAAACTTTTTAAAGTGAGCTGGAATCGCTGAGGACTTTCTAATGCATATTTGATCAGGTTCTTGCCTGTGCAAATGATGATAGAGGTACAGTCATTGAAATGTCTAAGAGACTTGGATTCCTCTCGGGAACGGAGTCAGAAATAATGTTAGAGGCTCATGTCCAAGCCGGTTTTGTTGTGGGATTGCCATTTTCAAAGCCTGGTGGGTATGACTTCCGCTCATCCAATATCACTCAAAGCATTTCAAACCTTGGGGCAACCATGCTGAGGTACAGAGTCACTCCACCACCTGACGAGGCCTACAGCCTTCATCGCAAGCTTTCAGGTGCCTTTTTGGCTTGCATGAAGCTTGGGGCAGTTGTACCGTGTAGGGAACTCTTGCTCGAAGTATATGAGCATTATCAGTTTGGCGAAGAAGGTGGCGAGACGTTGTCAAGTGGGTTGGGTGTTTAAGGGGCTTATAGATTATTGTGATTTTTTATATTATATAAAATAAATTTTAACATGTAATAATTCGGGGAAGACCAAGCATCATACAAATGATTTTGTAGCTCAAAAGCTCAAAGTTGGAGATGGATTTCTGGTGGGGCTGAGTTTGCCCTGGTTAGATAGAATTTATTTGTATGTATATTCAACCCATAGAACATTCTTTGACATTGATTCTTATGGAGGAGAGGGAAATATATTTACATTGTATAACTTCACTGGTAGCATTTTGCAAAGGAGTTGTACGGCGGGAATCGGATGCATTCGGCAAGCCAATCTCTTCCTTTTCAATATTCGATTGATAGATTTTTATTTATTTATTTACTTTGTTTGGCGTCATTGTTGTGTCTAATTGCATTGCTGGATGTGAATAGCAGTGCCTCAATTTCACTTTCGGTCACTATGTTTGTGGTTTTTTTTCCTTCAATTTGCTCAGTGTTTTGTTTTCTTAGCAATTCAAGGGTAATTTTGAAATTTTAATCTAATTGGCTTGAAATCACAACCAAAAGCTTGGTTAAACTCACGAATATTATTCAAGGATTGTTGAAAATCATGTCTATAGCCTTCAATTTGATATTCAAACAAGAAATCAAAGAGATCCAAACTTGAAGTTTAAACTTTAAAAATTATTTGAGATTCAATTTCTTTATCAAATAAGCACGAGAGTTAAAATTGGAATTAGTTTTAGAAGGTGCATAAGGTGGTCTTTTAATCAAATGAATTGTTAACTAAATCAAATGATAGAAAAGACAAAATCAAATCAAATGAAACAAATGAATTTTTATAGAAAGCGCATAAGGGTGCATAAAACATTTTTATCGAAATCAAACGAATTGTTTTTCCCTAATTACTTACCACTGATCAAAATTGCTAACAAGAAGTATATTAGTGACCAAATTGAGAAGAAAAAAAAAACTAGAGTCAAGGCAAAAGATGGTGAACAAATGCATTTAATCCATAACTGAAATTAACTTAGGATTGATAACTAAATTTAACTTATGTGGGGGAGTAGTCACTCACTGCTATTTTTATTCTTTTTTGGGTCGAAGGGTTTTGGTTTTTATTTTTTTGGGTCGAAGGTAATCACTGGTAAGTGGCTAAACTAAGATTTTGGCCCAAAAACAAAGAACTCACTAGTGTAGCGGTTTGGAGTCATTGCTCCCTCAAGAAAGGTATTGGGTTCGAATCCTAGCATACGTGCAGTGTATGCGAGCTTAGTATACTATCACCCCTCTCAATATGAAAAGTTAAAAAAGTACAAATAAAAATAAAGATTTTGACCCCAAAAAAGAAGAAGAAAAAAAAAAGACGTGGACGAACGAAGCCAAGAAATATGATAGACGGACGCGAGTGTCCTGTTTCCTCTCACTCAAACAGTGTCACTGTTTGGACTCTGACCAGTTTTACGGCTGCTTTTTGAAAAGAAAAAAATAGAATTATGAGAAATGAGAAGGAGAAGAAAGAAGAGACAAGCCTTTCCTCCTTCCTTTTTTGACTTTCTTTCGAGTGAATTAATTTTGCTGTGTATAACAATATGAGTTTGAGAATAGAGAGTTGAGAGTAGAGGAGAGGAGAGAGAAGAGAAGGAGGAGGAGAGGAGGAGGGGTGTTGGTTGATTGAGATTCATTCTGAGTCTGAGTGAGAATGAAGCAGCAGCAGAAAGTAAGTGTATGTTGTTGTTTGGGTTTGTTGGTGGTGGCATTGGCGGCTGCCTTGAAGGAGAAGGAGAAAGAGCAAGTGTTGTGGTCTAAGTCTTGGTTAGACTTAGCGGACAAAGATGCGGCGGACTCAGCCTCCTCAGCCTTACCCGCACAGACACAGACGCAGCCTCCTCTCAATCTCATGGTTCCCCTCACTCTCATCAACTCTGCTGCTTCTAAAGGAGCTGGTCTCTCTCTCTCTCTCTCTCTCTCTCTCTCTCTCTCTCTTTGGTTGATCTTACTCTTAGAAATACAAAGATTTCTTACAATGTCAGCATCAAATCAACTCCTCCTCAGAAGAATAATAAATTATATTCTTCTTATCCTTATGCCAGTCTGCTTGGATGGCACATTGCCCGGTTACCATCTTCATCCTGGCTATGGATCGGGTGCAAACAGCTGGCTCATTCAGTTGGAGGTATCAAGTATTGACATTTCATTTCCAATTTCAGTTTTCTTATAAAGTTTGCTTTGCAACTGGTTTATTTCCTATTTGTTTGGTTTCTTCTGCAGGGAGGTGGGTGGTGTAACTCAATCAGAAATTGTGTTTATCGCAAAACTACTCGCCGCGGTTCATCCAAGTTCATGGAAAAGCAATTACCATTCACAGGAATATTGAGCAATAAAGCTGAAGAAAACCCTGGTACGCTTTTCCTTTATTCCATACGTTATGCACTCCCTCCATTTATATCAAATCAAATACATTTTCTGCTCCTCTTTGTTTCATTGACACGCAATTTGCACGTGCTTAAGCTGTAATTGATAATTTTTTTATATGTTCTGGATGGGCCTCTCCTCTCATGCTTGCAGATTTCTTCAACTGGAACAGGGTCAAGCTACGTTACTGTGATGGGGCTTCTTTTAGTGGAGACAGTCAGAATGAGGTTGGTTGTTTCATTTGAGTTTTTCCAATCCTACAATCATAAAAACTTTAGGGATATCATAACAGCTCCGGATTAGTTTGGTTACTGACAAGCATCTTCTAACCATTTAGCTTCGCTGGCCTAATATTTTCAAGATGGTCAATTAGAGGGAACATTTTATTGATGAATAAGCTTTAATTATTGAGTGAACTATACCCATAGTCCCAAAATCCTCAGAACTAAAGGATTTTTTGAACTTTTGATTTTAAACCTCACTCAATATTCTAATTTCTCCCTTTCAGGCTGCCCAACTTCATTTTCGAGGGCAACGGATATGGTTAGCCGCTATGGAAGAGTTAATGTCCAAAGGAATGCAGAAAGCTGACCAGGTTTTACACTGAACTTGCTATTGTTCATGTGAGTCAGCTTCGAAATTTTTAGTTACTATTCATTTAATTGTGTTTCAGGCTCTTCTTTCTGGATGTTCTGCTGGGGGTCTGGCATCCATACTACACTGTGATGAGTTCCAAGACTTGTTTCCCGAAACTACCAGAGTGAAATGTCTAAGTGATGCTGGAATGTTCCTTGATGCGTAACGAGCTGATCTTCTATAACTTATATCAATTTGCATTCTTCAGTTGAAGAACATGCTTCTAGTGATGGTTTTGTTTTATATTTTGTAGAATTGATGTATCTGGTGGCCACACTCTAAAGAATTTGTTTGCTGGTGTGGTTAGCTTGCAGGTAATGTTCATCATTCTCTGCTTCCATTTCATGGTTGACTAGACTCAATTTTGAAGTAGAAACTTAGGGTTAGATCAGAGTCTGACCTTTGGAGGACAAAGCTTGTACTACAATAGTAAATTTATTTCTAAATTGGTCTCACCACTTCCATAGATTGCTTGTGAGCTTGTAACAACAGTAGCAATTTCTCTGGCCTACAAAATTAACAAAAAAGTTCTGCTACCTTTCCACAACTTCTGTTTGAGCTCGTTTGATAAGAAGTTTTCTAATATTCATTGGCACGGATTTGGGACATTTGCAATCTATGTTGACTGGTAACAGAACAACGATATGCACTTCAAATTGTCACATTACAGGTTTCCTTTAAATAATTCTCCAGTCACTTAGCCTGTTTAAAGTGTGATATTGACTACTTGTTATGATTTTAGGAAGTGCAAAAAAATCTTCCAAAGACTTGTATCGACCACCTAGACCCAACTTCGGTAATTCTCTAGATTTTATTGATTTTATGCAATTAAATGTGTATTAAAAAAATCTAACTCTCTCTCTCTCTCAGTGCTTCTTTCCTCAAAATTTGGTTGCAAATGTTAAGACTCCCATGTTTCTTCTCAATGCAGCCTATGATGCATGGCAGGTCATCTTCTTTTTATCTTTTTATTATATAGACAATTTACAGTTTGTACCGTATTGTACTGGAGGGCCTGTAGGTGTTGGTTGAAAGTATTTACCTATACCTCCTCAAACAGTCTTGTCTTCATGGTGCGACTACTCGATTGTCAAGCCAGTGCATTGTTTATGCTTTATTCCTAAATGCTCTACTTCTAAGAGGCATATTAAAAAGCTGTAGTTTTTCATAATTAGGCAGCCAATGAGCCTACCATATGACTGATAGGACAGAAATCAGTATTCAGTTTTTATCTGTTTGGCAAGGATTTTGGCTTTTGTACTGGTATTTCATGGCCCTGATATAATTTTGCTCAAGTCTTTTTTATTTGTTTTCTTCAGGTTCAAGCTAGTTTAGCCCCTACATCTGCCGATCCTCGTGGCTTATGGAGTGCATGCAAATCAAACCATGCACTTTGTAATTCATCCCAGATCCAGTTTTTCCAAGGTAATTCTCGTTTTTTAGCGCTCTTTTATTGATTTTATTTAATTATTGTGCCAGTGTAATCTTAACATATACAGACACAAGCACACACTTACAGAATTCCTTCTTAATGCTGTTCTCCTTTCCCTCATATGAAGCAGACTTCAGGAATCAAATGCTCAATGCTGTTAGAGATTTCTCAATGTCCACTAAAAATGGTTTATTCATAAATTCCTGCTTTGCTCACTGCCAATCTGAGAGACAAGATACATGGTTTGCTGATGATTCTCCTGTTCTTGGAAACAGGGTATGCCCCCATTTAAATATCTATTACTTTTTCAAATGGTTGTGGAAGTTATAGTAAGAGTTTAACTTGGGAGGGTGGTTGTTTTATGAATTGACATCTGGGGGAGCCTTGAACTCATGCATATGTGTCTTTAATTATCTATTTGATTTAGTTAAGTGAGAATGGCAGAAGCATTCTGTTTATACCATATGATAGGCAGTGAATTGTAGCACAGAAATCTCATTAAATGATTAAATTTAGCACCGAAATCTCAAGATACACATAGTTTGGCTTCAGTAAAGTCATTTATAATGAAATGGCGTTAGATTTGAAAGGCATCGGTTAAGTCACATTTTTATTTTGCAGGCAATTGCATTGTCTGTTGGAGACTGGTACTTTGATCGACTGCCAGTTAAAGCTATTGACTGTGCATACCCCTGTGATAACACCTGCCACAATCTAATGTTCAAGTGAGTGAGAATTTATCCTTTACTCCATTACCATTTCTGGAAATTGTAACAATTCATTCATTCAAATAAAATGTGTGCTTGTTTTTGCAACTTTTTGTAATCGCTGGAGTCATCCTCATTTTTCTCTCACCTGAGAGATTCTGTTGTCTATCTCAAGATAACTTGAAACTTTTTCATGCTTTTAAAGTTAATGGTTCATAATTAGTGGCCTGCTTATGACTGTGTTAGCTGATACTTGTAGTGGATTCTTTTTCTTTCTCTTCATAAAGTCAATAGGACCACAAATCACTGACTTTCTAGTGACCAAGAGCTTCTTGTGGTGAGGCACTGCCCATTGAAAATGAAGAGCTTTGAACAGGTGCCTATTTCCTTGGTAGACATTCTTAATCTCAGAATACCCCAGTGGGAGGTTTCCCAACTTAATTTCTAGGTTCTTTACCATGGGGATTCTATTAATGACCATTTACCTTCTAAGGCGGGCATATGCTAATCCCATAATAATTACTATTGAAATTTAGGTAGGGGAAACATAATCACAAGGATATCCTTTATGTTCTGCTTTAGCCTTGAAAATCTTTGGTTTGTCGTGTAAGAGCTCAAAAGGAAGTGCTAGCTAAGCCTCTGGTGTCACTCCTGTATCTTGGGAGATCTGGAATGTCCATCCTTGGGTTGGGAAAGTGTTGGTTTCCATAAATGTATCTTTGTGTGTTAATTCGGTTTACGAGCTTTCACCTTGTTAGTAACCAAGGAGCAAATTCAGCATTCAAATTAGCAGATGCCTTTCAATTTCTCAGCTTTCTATACCCTTTCCCAATTCCCTCTCTCCATTTCAATTGTGAGAGACTGAAATGACTGTTATACTCTGCAGCGAAGATTTATCTTCCAGTTCCATGACATATTCTCAATCCACAAGGCTGTCTTTTACTGTGCTAAATCTGCTAAGTGCCTTGATGGTGCCCATAATATGTTCCAGATGCATCATGCGGTTTCATTCTGTCAAGTGAGAACAGATGGTATCTCTGTCTCTTTGTGCAGAGATTTTGGAATTTTTTGCCTTCTATTTGCTTTTCATATCGTGGATAGGGTTTAATTTACTAGTTCACTGGTATAAATCCTCCAGCATGTATGTTAGGCCTGACTACGGCCATTAACGGTAAACACAGATTACTTATGAGTTTTGAGAGAAAGAGTGGGGCTAAAAACAGTGCCTTGGTTTAGTGTCATGCCCCGACAGGGTTTCATCCAAGTAAAGTATGACATTCTTTCTTCCTTTGTCTCGCTTTAGTATCTTGTTAGAGAGCTTCCGATCAATTTGGGCAGTCCATATGGGACAACATAGGACTAAGTAGAATACAGAAAACTTTTGAGATATGTGTTGTAACTAATACAATGTCAATAAAAAGGTTTTGATATATGTTTTATAACTAATACAATATCAACCCCAATACTATTATACTCAAACAAACCAATATCCAATGGGGAAGCATCTCACAAACTTGAAATACGAAATGGAAACTTCAAAATCTTTACACATAATCAACATAATGAAGTGTGATTGTAAGTCTATCATCATGAAAAAAATAATCGGTTATGTTATATTTACAATGTTGAGAAGCTGCGGAGGTACGGGTGAAATATAGTCTAACTCAATAGAGATAATGGATCGTCAACCAGATATACGAACTCTCCTAGGGAAAAAGTAAATGGCAAAATCTACCCAAAAGCCAGACAAAAGAAAGAAAAATGTGCTTAGTAGTGGAAACGAAAATGCAAAAGCTACTATACTCTGTTCAATCCCCACACTTGGAACTCTCCCCGACATCCGATGCGCGTGTCAGAAGTACATAAAAAAAAAACCAAATGCAGAGAGAATAGAATAGATGGTCTTTTGTGAATTAGTCGGCTCCGCTGCCTTGTCTTGATGTGGATGCCAGTGCCACTGCCTGCGCCCAGACCTTGAGGCGAGCCTTGACATCCCGTGGGTCGTCACCTGAAGCAGAGATATTTAGTACTCAAATTAGACGATGAAGGTAAAAAAAGATGGAAGGCAGGCAGCTTAGGCATACCAGGGCTGGAGATGCGCCAGTTAGCGATGGGGGAATTGCCACCGCTACTGCAGGTAGTGTTGGTATCGACAGTGAGAGTAGGGGTTGGGGCGGAGAGAGAAAGACGAGAGGGCATCTCCTGCAGCATGTGCTGGTGCTCCAACTCAAATCCAAGATCTCTGCAAGCCTTGACTTCCTCCAAGTCCATGCACAGGGACCTCCTCCCTCCTTTGGGCCTTGTTATCACCACCAGCCCTGTACCAGAGCCACCCTCACTCTCCCCACTAAAGCTATGACAATGGTCAAGCTGATTACTACCCATCCTCATCATCATATTCATGTTCTCCTTGTTGTCTGATGAGATTCTCCTCCTACTTCTCCTCCTGCTCCTCTTCTTGGAATCGCCGCTCATCAGCGTTTGAGCTTCGTTCTCGCTGGCATACTCTTTGACCAACATGGGATTGGGATGCTTATAATGGAACATTCCACCTGGAGCACTAGCCTGAGTCCTTGGTCTTGGGGGTGTTGCTGGAAGCGAGTAACAGCAGCCGGGTTCCTTGTCGGAGTCGGATGACAGCCCAGCTTCCAGTAGTACTTGTTTGGTTCGTTTATCATTGGATGATAATGTTTCCTCGTCGTCTACATCCGCGTCAAAGCTTTCCATGGACAAGAGTGACATGTACATACTCATGCCACTCTGCTCTTGGGCATCATGATCTTGATCATGATGTTGGCCTTGGTAGAAGTAGTTACCATCAACATCATCATCAATTTCATCCTGATCAGGAGCACCATAGGTGGAACTCCTACTAGTACACATAGACAGCCTGGACAAGTTGTGGAGATGGGGATGGTGATCATATCCATCATCCGTCGTATCATCGTCGTACTCGTCTTCCTGCATGGAGATGCAAGAGCGGATGGTCATACTTTCATCTGACGCCATATTAGGACGTTGTTTCTCCCTCTCTCTCCCTCTCTCCCTCTCTCCCTCTCTCCCTCAGCAGTCAGGGCAATCGGCCAATTGGGTTATAATTTAAGTAATAACAAAGTTTTGTTGTTTTTGTTGGTTATCAGAAGAAGAGCAGAGTGAAGAAGAATGACTGGTGGTGTTATTTATAGGCAACAGAGTGCAAAGATGAGAGTGTGTCGTTTGGGCTTTTGTGGATCATTCGTTTGCTCAATTCATGATAAGGTAAAGGTAATCAGATAGATTTATGGTCTGATATATATCCAAATTCATCCATCTATCCATCTATCCATCTACCCTATTTATTTTCTCCCTCTTCTTTTATATATATCTTATCTCATGCTCAGTTAATTCCTATAATGCCCTCCCTCATAGGGTTCCAAGTCGACATGTCTTTGTGCCTAAGTTATGACTAGACACTAGTCAGGGAAGTTACAGTAATTTGAGTTGATTCCTGATAGTAATTTGTTATGCGTCATCTGCCTCTGCTGTTTTATACAAGTTTCGCCCACGGGTGGGTGTAAGATATTGAATATGACTTTGTCTTTTTTCTCTTTGAAACTTCGCATTGGTTTCTTTTTTTTTCTAACCGTACGTAATATATAATATATTCATTGGTTTAGGACACCTTGTTCACTTGACCGATCCCAACACACACGGAATTGCAGCAGCACAATTAGGTTGATGGGTTTTAGCAAGAAAGGAGGGTACGTTGGTTGTTGTTGGTATTTGGGAAGATGATCGTCTAACCCACTCACTCACTCACTCACTCACTCTCTAGTACAAAAGTACAAAGAAAGGGTTCAGGGCGTGGTTGGTTATATATCAACCACACCTTTCCTTTTGAATTTGTGATGGAACAAGAAGCAGCATAGGATTAGGTGGATAGGATAGGACCACATCCACAGGCAGGCAATCAACGTATTCAATACCACGTTATTTTCATATTATCAATTTCACTCTAAAAACCCATCTTCCTATTATCAATTCCATCTTCTTGTACAAGAATTGATCCAATTACCCACCCCCATTCTATTATTCTATTATATTGTTTTGTTTTTGGACGTGTGAATGATTTGCATTGTTTTTGCCCTTTCTTTCTTTTTTTGTTTCTTTGGGTATAAAATTTGGATATCTTTTGAACTTTGTGTAAAGTGAAACTTTTGTTTTTTTATTTATTAAGAAAGTGAAAGGTTTTTGGGTTCTTCTTTTGATAACATATTTTATTGTGGGGATATATGCATAATGGATTCCTACTGCAGTGCAACTGCAAACCTATGATGTAATGCAAACCGCGTTTAACAAGGACGAGAGACAGGTGTCCGCGTTTTCATTCCAAAAAACCTTTTTCCTAATAATCACTTTCCCCGCAAGGAGTCAAACCAATGAAAAGCATATTATGTTTATGGCACCCAACACCCATGGCCCATGGGATGATATATGGGCGGGAATGGACACCAGTCATAGCCAGATGGCACTCATCCCAAAACCCCAACACAACACTTGTGCTGTGCTGAGGCTGACCCCAACCTCAAACGGTCAAATTTCCTCATCCCTAACTATAGCTAACTATTTGCTCACACAACTTCCCAACGACGATTCAACCTTCACACCTACTGCTTTTCCTCCTCATTAACATTACATTATCATTTCTTTTGCCAACCCTGGGGAATTGGAAATGCTTTCTATCTTAAGCTTAACATTAATTATTAATTAACTATTTAATCAATCAATTAAATCCGACCAAATTTGTTTTTATTAATTAACATCTTTGTAGACTTCTAGTTTAAGTGCCGTTCACCCACCGTTGATCTCTTCCCTTCATTTGACCGGTCACCTTTCTGTTTGTGAAACCACCTCAGGCAAACGACAGCTGCTGTGTTGTGTCAGTGTGGTCATTCTGATGCCCAATCGGATTTCTTACACGTGTCTGATCATGGTCTCCGATGGCCCATTGCCCATGATATGATATGATATGATAATAACAAGGCTCCAAACACGACGTGAGTTGATGATGCCCTCACAGAGTTCGTGGCGATTGGATGGCTCGCACCTTCTTCAACAATGGAGCCAATGGCTATCTATAATAATTTACTGGGCCCCCATTTTATTGGCATAGATTCAATTCAACTGGATGAGTCATTCTATAGTGAGGGTATTATATATGGCTTTAGGTGAAATTTTATCTTATAATTGTTGGATCAAACAATTTGATTCAACGGTTAAAAGATAGAGCTTCACTTAAGGGCCATATATAAGGCCCTTCCTATAGAATTCTTGTCAACTTGATTGCAACCTCAAATGAAAGAAACACTTCCATGAAACGGGAATAGCACTATTTTGCTACCACCAGACAATTACGATATGCCACACGTGATAATTTTTCCTTGTGGTAGTCTGTTGTTGGTTAAGAATAGCAAAATAATGTTATACCCGTTTCGTACAAGTTTTTCTGCTCAAATGGGTTCACTTTTTTAGTATAGAAAATAATTTGCTTATTCAATTTTGATGACATGTGTCTGTTTCCGTCATTTATAATATGATACAAGCTCCTGAAGTAAGCATTTTGTCACTTTTGTTTTGAGGCCAAAGACTCAATCTCAAATGCCAAAAGAGACTATCGATGATTCGAATGAAATTTCTGGTAGCTTGAGAAGAGAGAAAAAACAAAAACACTCTTCATGCGTTGTCACATGCAAGCTATATTAGAAAACCTTTATCCAATCAAAGCTAAGCATATCATGGTTTTTGTTCAACATTTGGATTTAGAAACCATGTAGCAGCCTCCAAAACCCTAGAGGAGCCAGATAGAGAGCCTTCTTAAAGAGAAAGAGCGAAAAGAAAGAGAGGCCAAAAAAAATGAAGAAGAAGAAGAGAGGATCAAAGATGAGCCAATTTACCTGCCGACACCACATGAAGTGTCTTCCTACCAAGGCCCTATGACTAAGTCAAAACGATTATGTTGTATCGCAGGATTGGACCATGCGTATGACCAATTGTTCAATTTCATGTCAACAATTTACTCTGAAGTTATTAAACCGAAGACAAAAAGACAAATACAAAGGCATATAAGGAGGGGATCCACTCAAACCCAAACAGGACAGGACAACAGAATCCGATGAGAAGTTTTATGTGCCATATTGAGCACCAGTTAAGGGGAAAATGCCACTCTTCCCTGATCTGAAGTCGTCCATTTACAAAATTTACTTGGTCATTCATAGGGTTAATTTTGATGTCTGTGAAAATGGCTATTGCAATGCAAGGTTTTTTGTTCAGTTACAAGGGTTTTACTTATGCAGAAAACTATACAAGGAACTCGTTTTTTTACTTATACAGAAAATAGAAAACTATACAATGAACTAGTTTAGTGATTTGACTATACTTACCACTTGAGCAAAATCATCACAATATGATTCTGGGATCCGGGAAATGTTAGGCAGTTTCAAGCACGGGAGTTTCTGTTTTGTTGTTTCTTATTGTTTCGACAGTGCCCTGAACTGCTGGTGTTCTTGCTAGACCATCATCCACAAGCTTGAGATTTGATAAGGAGTCTATCAATGATTCAGTGGATTTCGAAGCCTCTGTTTCTCCTGCACTGTTAACCTCAATGTCCAGCTCTAATTTCTTGAACTCCTCTTCAATACTTTCTTCATCCTCAACAACTGTGTACAACGAAGTTGATTCTGCAAAATCCAAAGACATCAAATTGGATATGATAACAAAAAGCATTGCCTGCATGATAAATCCTGCACCACAACAACTCACACAGCTTAATTCAATTTAACTCAAGAATAGGAATTACCTAAAGCATTTTCTATTTGCTTTTGTGTATCAATGCTCTCCTCAATTTCTTGTAAGCAATGTTGGACTTCTTCCACGCTCATCTTATTTTCCTTTATTGCTTGAGCTCCAATTTGGATGGCTTCAGAAACCTGCCAACAAGCCAAATTGGATCAGCTTACTGAAGATTTCCACAGTTCAATTTTCTTTTCTTCATTTATTTAAAAGCTAATATAAAAGATTATCTTCACTCCTAAAATTACCTTCTTTGTGGATTCAGCACTTGCAATAACATCGAGGATTTCCTCCACTCTATTCAAGAGCGTTGCACAATTTTCTCTACTCTCATTGGCCAACTTTAACTGCCTTACATGCCTCAGCGCCACTTTCTTGTTTCCAGAATTCAAACAAGCTAAAGCTGATTTTCTTGACCTGCACATGAAATATACTCAACCCCGACTCCCGAGGACATACACACTTGTTTGGAGACCTAGGCATCCCTTATCCACATAAGAACACAGCTCCAAATGAAGAGAGCATAGAAGACTATAATGTATCTTTCTAATGATTCTACTCCCAACATATCTGTGACCAACTAACCAATCCCTTCTGGTTGTCCATGTTTAACAGTGCCGGCCAAACCTTCAACCAGCCGGCACAAGCCAGATATCTCAAATAAGTCAAGCAATGACAACAATTAAATTTCATGATAACACACCCTATCACAGTCATCATGGAACAGCAGAGTTCATCGCAGTAACCATTCACAAAGCCCAATTCCTTATTAGTGCTCTGAACTACCATTGATTGAAAATTGGGTGTGAGCAAGGTTGATTGGGATCTATGAAACTATTGTCTTTGATGCTCAAGCAAGAAAGTAAGAAAGTGCAGCATGCATATAAGGAAGTATTGAGAGTGAGAGATAGGTACGTTTGACAACGTTGGTCAATCACATTAAGTTGTTGTTGAAGCTTTTCTGTTGTCCAAATCAGGTGCAGAACATCGCAATCTAGACTTGAAATACTAGGAACGGAAGATGCTGAGAGGGAAACTTTCACACCCTGAAAACGAAAAATAACCAAACAAAACAAATCTTAGATTAACAGGGACACGTGGATACTGTAACTAGTACACTCAACATCTCAACTTATGTGATCATATGAAAAAATGACTACAGAAGAATGATTCACGTAGTTTATTTGCAACTTTCTAGGCTGCTTTTCTATTAGAGCAGTTTATTTCATGAATTTGTTACTTGTCCTTCTGGTTGGCAAATCAATCCATAAGTGTGGCAGGCAGTTGAAGGCATCCCTCATTTGCAAAATTGAACAAAACAAATCGATTGTGTATGATTGTGACTGAAGCATAAGAGAAGTAGTACTACCTCTATGAAGTCTCCCTTGGAAAGTGAGAGATAGCGTGCCTTCCCTTGTGCTGACAAGTGAGACAAGAGTGCAGAAGCTTCATAGGCTCCTCCACATATGTCCTGGAACCTCTTCATGGTGACAATGCACGAAGATGTCCAATGACATTCGGATAAAAGTTTCACAACTTCAACAGCTTTGTCCTACACATACGAAAATAGCAAAACAAAATTAACCAATAAGAATAAGCATGGGGCACACAGAAACTAAGATATTAGACTCCACATTTTATTTGGAAAATACATGCCACCTTCAAAAGTGAGGTAAGAATGAGACGATCCTGGGACATAAGAAGTTGAGGAGTGTTGGTCCTGCTCCTCCTAATCATGGAGTTTGTAAGTCTTGTGAAAATCTGGGAGAGACGCCCTGCAGTGGGGTCCACAAGATCCACGCTGGGCAGCACAATCTCACCTTCATTATACATTTCAAACTGAAATAAGAGAGGGAATGAATGAAGAAATTTATATTATTGACCAAAAAGAAAAAGAGTGAAGGATGATGATGAAAAGAGGAAAAAAAAATTACCAAGACACGGTCGAGGGATAATGGGGTGAGGCCTCCTCGATTGAACCATTGGTTGTTGAGGTGAGAGGGTTTGATGATGAAAAGGCCGAGTTGGCGAGCAACGCTGAGAATTAAATCTCTCCAGAAGAGGTAAGTGGGTTCCCAGTCGGATCTCTGGCCACTCAACGCCTTGAATCGGGCTCTGCTCATCACTTCATCATCCCAATCATCTCCCACTTGTTTCCTTATCACCTCCCTCACTCTCTCACTCTCTTCCATCTTTTTCACTGCTTGCTTCCTTCCTTCTCCAGAACCGGGTTCAAAACAAAACCTAACCAACGAATATCAACGATGTCGTCGCTCGTCTGCCTGCCAGTTAGCCGGTTTTGGTCTCCTCGCGGGATTTTAATAAACGGAAGGAGGACAATTCCAACTTACCACCTCTTTCCAGCATTTATGTTTTTTTTTTCGGTTGAAATCATTTATGTTTGTTTTGTTGGGTTTATCTCCCTCGAGTGTTTTGATTTGGGTCTTTACACCGTGACTTTACTCTACGCGAGTCTAGTGTCTCCTAAATTACCACAAATCGATTTGTCATGTCACATTTTACCCCATCAGCACGTTGGACAGGAAAATGATAGATCACGAAGTATGACACGACAAGTCGATTTGGCAGGCGAGTCGTTGAATCTTAAAGGATTGGTGTGGTTAAAATAAGTGATATTTTCTTAAAAGATCTTTTTTTGATCTTTTTTCACATGACCAAAGCAAAACCCCTTGTTTTTTTTCCTTACATAGCCTAAGGTAGACAAAACCTGCACGTCACGAGGATAACACGGTTTTACCATCGCCAATCAATTATGTTTCACCACGTGTGATAATTTCTCTACATGGTGGAATCTGATTGGTTGAGTTAGGGATAGCAAAACAATGCTATTCCTTTACATGCAAGAAGGTAGAATAGCCTAAATGTGCCATGTGGCTTCCTGGATCTGCTGCATAAACATTTAGGTATCCTTAAGACATCTATGTTAAGAGTTTTTTAGTTAAGTTTTAATTAAGTTTTAAATTAAATAATGCTGACTAATTATGTAGGGACTTAGTCAAGCACAAGTCCTAGTTTGTTAGGAGTCGTGGATGAGGTTGTTCACCACGATTAGGTTTGTTTCCGTTGCTTAGGGATGAGAACTCTCCATAAAATCATGTAGGTGATCGTGGGAGAGTTATTGTTATTTGTTTTCAGTCTTTCCCTTTAAAACTGTAACCTTTCTTTGAAATTCATTAAGAAGAACAGTTCAATATTTCAAGTGGTTTTATTTCTTGAAAGTGTTCTGGGTTTATTAAAACCAACATTTGGTATCAGAGCTGGATAGGGATCTCAGCAAGAAACAATGTCAAGTGAGAAGGCAACTGAAAGCTTTGTGCAGCCAGCCATTCCCAAGTTTGATGGTCATTACGACCATTGGAGCATGTTGATGGAAAATTTCCTGAGGTCCAAAGAGTACTTTGACCTTGTGGAAATGGAAATTGATATACCTGAAGGTATTTTGACAGCGGCACAACAAAAGAAGGTCGATGACCTAAAACTGAAAGATTTAAAGGTAAAGAATTACCTATTCCAGGCGATTGATAGATCCATTCTTGAAACCGTTCTCAAGAAGGATACCTCCCACCAAATATGGGAGTCAATGAAGAAAAAGTACCAAGGATCAAAAAAAGTGAAGCGAGCACAGCTTCAAGCCATAAGAAGAGACTTTGAAACTCTTCAAATGAAGAATGGAGAATCTGTGAATGAGTATATTGGAAAAGCTATGTCAATGGCTAACAAGATGAGAATCCATGATCACAAGATTGGAGACAATGAAGTCGTGGAGAAAATCTTGAGATCAATGGCTCCCAAGTTCGACTATGTGGTTTGCTCCATTGAGGAGTCAAATGACATAGAGAATATGTCAATTGATGAGCTACAAAGCTCCCTGATAGTTCATGAGCAGAAGCTCAACCGTGGAGGCTCCCAAGAGCAAGCTTTGAAGGCTTCCACCTTCACTGAATCTTCAAGTTCAAGAGGAGGAAGAGGACGTGGAAGAGGTGGGCGTGGTCGTGGAAGAGGAGGTCGAGGAAATCAAGATGGTGGATGGTTTGGAAATAGAGATGATAGCAAATCATCTTATGTTTCCAAGAAAGATGATGATCGTCAAGGCAAAGGCAAAGAGCAGTTTGACAAATCACAGGTTGAATGTTACAGATGTGGTAACTATGGGCACTACAAAAATGAGTGCTACACCAAGCTTCCTAAGGAGAAGGGAGAGAAGTCAAATTTCATTGAGAAAAAGGAGGAAGAAACACTACTGATGGCGTTTCATGTCATGGAAAATTATGACCAGGAAACTTGGTATGTGGATACTGGTTGCAGCAATCACATGAGTGGGTGTAAACCATCCTTTGTTAATTTGGATGAAAGCTTTCGTACAACTGTGAGTTTTGGAGACAAGTCAACAGTGAACGTGATGGGAAAGGAGAGATTCAAATCAGGACCAGAAATGATTTCATTGAGACAATTTCAAATGTCTTTTTCATTCCTGATTTGAAAACAAACCTTCTAAGTGCTGGACAGCTTCAAGACAAAGGGTATAGGATCACCATATTTCAAGGAGAATGTGAAATATATGATCCAAAGAGAGGCTCCATAGCAGTGGTAAAGATGTCACCAAACAGGCTGTTTCCGTTGAAGCTTAAGAGTGTAAACACATGTATGGTTGCAAAAGAAAATGATGAAACTTGGATGTGGCATCACAGGTTTGGTCACTTGCACTTCAATGGGCTAAGAACACTCTATGAGAAGAAGATGGTGACTGGTTTGCCAAAAATCACAAGCCAAACTAAGGTCTGTGAGGAGTGTGTCATAGCAAAGCAGCCAAGAGAAACATTTCCAAGTGGGAAAGCAACAAGGGCTCACTCGGTTTTGGAATTGGTTCACTCGGACCTATGTGGACCAATTAATCCAAGTTCGAATGGAGGGAAAAGGTATTTTATCTCATTTATTGACGATTTCAGTAGAAAAACATGGGTTTACTTCTTGCATGAAAAGTCAGAGGCGTGTGATGCATTCAAGAGGTTCAAGGCTCTTGTTGAAAATGAATCTGAGAAGAAAATCAAGTGCTTGCGCACTGACCGTGGAGGAGAGTTCTGCTCAAAAGAATTTGAAGCTTTGTGTGATGAAAATGGAATTAAAAGGCAGCTTACTGCAGCCTACACGCCACAGCAAAATGGGGTCTCAGAGAGGAAAAATAGAACCATACTCAACATGGTTCGAACCCTTCTAGCAAAGGGAAAAGTTCCAAAGCAGTTCTGGCCTGAAGCAGTTCTTTGGGCAGTTCATGTTCTTAACAGAAGTCCCACATTTTCTGTTAAAAATATGACACCCCAAGAAGCTTGGAATGGAAGAAAGCCTTCTGTAGAGCATTTCAAGGTGTTTGGGTGCATAGCATATGCACACATTCCAGATGAGAAAAGGAAGAAACTGGACGACAAGAGTGGAAAATGTGTGTTTCTTGGTGTAAGTGATGTATCCAAAGCTTACAGGTTATACAATCCTGAAACTAAGAAGATCATTATTAGTCGAGATGTGGTGTTTGATGAGAATGCAAAATGGAGTTGGTCTACCAACAAAACAACCATGCAACAGATACAAGTTGATGATGTTGATGAGGTCTTTAATGGTGAAAACACCACGGCTCAAGTCTCACCTCAAATTGAAGAAGCACCACAGCAGGTTGAAGAAAATAGATACAATCTAAGGGGTGAAGATTCGAGAAAAAGGCCAGCTTGGATGATGGATTACGATACAAGCTACACAAGCTCAGATGATGACAGTGCTCATTTTGCACTGTTTGTAGACAGTGATCCGATCACATTTGAAGAAGCTTCAAAGGAGGTGAAGTGGAAAGATGCCATGGAAAGTGAAATAAGGTCTATTGAAAAGAACAATACATGGGAGCTGACAAGTTTGCCTAAGGGACACAAGACTATTGGTGTCAAATGGGTTTTCAGAACCAAAGTTAATGAAAAAGGAGAAATAGACAAGCACAAGGCTCGTTTGGTGGCAAAGGGATACAAGCAAAAGTATGGCATTGATTACAAGGAAGTGTTTGCTCCCGTGGCTAAACAAGACTCAATAAGGTTGGTAATCTCACTTGCAGCTCAAAATTCATGGTTGACTTATCAATTGGACGTAAAGTCAGCGTTTTTGCATGGAGAACTGCATGGGGAAGTGTACGTTGATCAACCACAAGGTTATGTAAAGAAGGGAGAAGAAGAAAAAGTGTATAAACTGAAGAAGGCACTTTATGGACTGAAACAAGCACCCCGTGCTTGGTACAGTCGAATTGATAATCATTTTGGAAGGCTTGGGTTTCATAAATGTCCCTATGATCACTCACTCTATGTCAAGAGTGAAATTGGATAAAATGTTAATTCTTTGCTTATATGTTGATGATTTAATATATACTGGTAACAATGTTGAGATGATGAAAGAGTTCAAGAAGTCTATGATGGAGGAATTCGAGATGACTGATCTCGGGCTGATGAGTTATTTTTTGGGAGTTGAAGTCATTCAAAAGGCTGCTGGGAATTTTATTTGTCATAAGAAATATGCAAAGGAAATCCTTGAGAAGTTTAAAATGGCTGATTGCAAAGAGATTGGAACACCATTAGAGCCTGGACTGAAGTTATGTAAAGATATCAATGGAGTAGCAGTGGACAGTTCATTCTACAAGCAAATCGTGGGAAGTCTTATGTATTTGACTTTCACACGACCTGATTTAATGTATGGTGTGAGTGTCATCAGCAGGTACATGGAGAGACCAACTGAGTTGCATTTGAATGCAGCAAAACGGATTCTAAGATATGTAAAGGGAACAATTGACTATGGAGTGTTTTACAACAGTCAAGAAGGTTCAGATTTTGTTGGCTTCACTGATAGTGACTATGCTGGGGACATCGATGATAGGAAGAGTACTTCAGGACATGTTTTCATGCTAAATTCTGGAGCAATTACATGGTCCTCAAAGAAGCAGCAAATCGTGACCTTATCCACTACTGAGGCTGAGTTTGTGGCAGCTGCCTCATGTGCATGTCAAGCTATTTGGTTGAGAAGGATGCTGGAAGCACTTGGTGATAAGCAAGAGGGTTCAACAATCATCTTCTGTGATAACATTTCTGCCATAAAGTTAACAAGAAATCCTGTAATGCATGGAAGAAGTAAGCACATTGATGTTCGCTTTCATTTTCTGCGAAATCTGTGCAATGATGGTGTAGTTGAGCTCGAGTATTGCAAGAGTGGAAATCAATTGGCTGATATATTCACAAAGTCACTCAAGCAACCTCCTTTCGAGAAATTGAGGAAGCTACTTGGAGTGCAGTCACTCGAACATCTTGAGAAGGAGTGGGTTGAAAACCTGGCAGGATATGTGATAGTCAAAGAAGCTGATGAAGATTTTGTGATGGTGTCAAGACCCTAAACTGTTTTAGTAGAAATCAGTTTAAGGGAGGGTGTTAAGAGTTTTTTAGTTAAGTTTTAATTAAGTTTTAAATTAAATAATGCTGACTAATTATGTAGGGACTTAGTCAAGCACAAGTCCTAGTTTGTTAGGAGTCGTGGATGAGGTTGTTCACCACGATTAGGTTTGCTTCCGTTGCTTAGGGATGAGAACTCTCCACAAAATCATGTAGGTGATCGTGGGAGAGTTATTGTTATTTGTTTTCAGTCTTTCCCTTTAAAACTGTAACCTTTCTTTGAAATTCATTAAGAAGAACAGTTCAATATTTCAAGTGGTTTTATTTCTTGAAAGTGTTCTGGGTTTATTAAAACCAACAATCTAGGTATTCTAAAATATGTATTAAGACATCTACGTATTCTAAAATATGTAATGTACTATAAAAATACCTTATGTGACCAAAAAAAAGAAGGAAATAAGTCCTCCCTTTGCTTTCCTTTCTCCATGTTCAACTATACAAACATGTTACAACAAAACCAAAGATAGAGATTACTGATAATTTCTAAGCAGTAAATGTTATTAGGGACCAATCTGTTACTTTCAAGACTTGCAAGAAGCAAACTTGGGGCCTTTCTCTATTTCTAAGCAAAGTCCTATCTTTCTAGTGAGCTGTACGCCTTGTAATCAACTTAGAATACCCTCTTTCAAACACAAAGCCAGTTCGTGTTTCAACTGGAGCATCTTCCCACGTCCCATCTGTAATTAGTGAGAACAAAAAAGCCATGTTTTAGTAGATACCTGAGTTGAGCATTATCTAAGTAAAGAGAGCAAGATGACAGACGAGTATTACAAAATGATTACAGTTTGAAACATCTTAACTCAACTACAACCACAAACTCTACAGTACAGTGAAAGTAAGTTTACAAGATAATCTCCGCTAGGTTGTCAGAAAATATACTAAAGAAAAATAGCAACTGAGTCACGGGTTCTGTTCTAATAAGGTCTATTGACTGAAGTGCTTGGATTGGAGTTTTCCAACCACCATATGCAGCCACTCCACCTATATATGCATACCACTGCATCATAGCTTTATACCAAGATTACAGTATGCAAATAATTGTATGAAACTCAACAATAAATTTATATCATTAGAAGGAAAACTTGCCTCTTGCATGACTTGGATTCTTCTTTGGGCATCATTGAGTTGAGTCTCAATTGCTTCTTCCACTTGTAACAGAAGCTTTCTGTGTGACGCTTCTGTAAGTAAAACCGAATCAAAAGAGTATACCAGAATTTTGCATATTGTTTGTTTACAATGAGAATGCAAACACTTTTAGTTCATCTAAGGGAACTGCTTTTATGTCGCTTTCATAATAAAGATCATAGCCTTTCACAGTACGGTCTGGGTTCAAGTTTTATTTTTGCTGCATGACACAATGCCACCATGCAAGCAGAACATCTACCAAACAAGGCATAGGATGCATGGAATTTTTGTGAAGAGAAAATTAATCTCTCCATTGAGTTTTGCATGGGGTTCAAGAGCAGGATATGTTTCTACCCGTGATTATGGAGATGTCACCATATTAAACAATTATTCGGAAGCTTGTATATGTAATCATTTAGCTTCTTGAAAGTATCATTTATGGGCAATCTTGGTTGACATGATATAACACCTATACAAACACATTTCAGTGAAGAATTGACACAAAAAGGATAATACAGATCTAAATATAGAGAAGCTGTCATACTTTGCTTTTCCACGGTTCCCTTAAACTCTGTCTGGTACACTTCCAGTCCTTCAAGTGTGCTTCTGCAATCTTGAAGATGCTGATTGACCTGTTCCTTGAATTTGTCATAAATCACTTTCAAGTGTTCTTGTTGCTCTGCATAGAAAGGAGGTGGGGTTTCAGGTTAAGCTTCAATGAGAAAAATCCCACATCCAGACACATACAGACTAAATTGACCCCAAAACCCTTTGTCGGGCCTGAAGGGAAACGAATCACCTATAAAATCCGTATCACCCCAAACAGCTAAGTCAAAGAGATTGCTACAGAACTCCCCTCGCTCAAAGAAGAAAATATGGTATGTGAACAAATTTCAACAAAAAGAGTACTAAGTATAACTTATTAAAATCCATCTTAAAGGTTGAAGTTAGAGCATCCAACCCAAAACCATTTGACAATGGATGGAGAGACCCAAGACTTTAAAATATGTAAAAGATAATGATATTCATAAGAACTAAACTAATCTCCACCTAAAAGCTAGCATTAGGTGCTCTCATGGTAAACAAAGACGTGCAAACCTCACAACTTTGTGGATAAAAAGAACAAATTTTCCAGTAGAACTTGGAACATCACCTAATATACGAGAGTAGTGCAAAAAGCCAAAATTAATTTTCAGAAAAAAATCACATAATTGAAACCCTCTAAAGAAGGTTGATTCATTGTGGTTGATGACATAAGTGCTTATCAAGATGCATCTAAGGATAAAATTTGCATTTACATATCAGTCATAAATATAACCATGTGTGCCATAGGAGTGTGTACAGTTCATCTAGGTCAGAAAATTATCAAACCACAACTAAACAGAAAGGTAGGACATAATTAGTTACAAATGGAAATACATGATTAATAGTAATTATTTATGAGATTCAAGTTAATTAAATCAGGACCTAAAAATTATCAATTAAACATGTAAACGATACAATTTTCTTACCTTCAAACCTTGATTCCAGCCTTTTTCTCTTTGATTTACTGAGGTTTGTGAGCTTTCCCCTGAAAAATCATCCAGAGCACACTAAGAAATTGTTAACTTTAACAGGGAAGCCTGCAGTTGAAAGTACCTACACGTCCGTTTGAATCTGAGACTCAACATTCTGCAGCTGCATATGTACCTCCCCGGCAACAGACATCAGAATTTCAGAGGATTTCCTATTAGTTGCTGACCTCAATTTGGTTTTAAGTTTTTCTAATTCCAAGGCAAACAGTTCAACAGCCCTGAAACATTGTCAAGTGAGACAAAAGTAAACCACAAACGGAATGTGAATATAGAAAACTAGTTTCTATATTGCACCAATTCACATATGTACAGATAGAAGGGAGACAAGAAAAACCTAGCCAGTCCATCCACTTGGTTAGGCTCTGAAGGTTCCTCTATCCAATTATCTTCTCCAGTCCCTGCAACACCAAATATTAATGCAGAATGAGAGAGGGTTAGGTGGCTGTTATCCTTAAATGGTCAAATGTAGTGACTTGCTGGCTGCAGAGCCTTTCATCTGGGAAAAGTTTGAATTTTAGTTTTCAGCAGTACTAGTTTCTGGAGAGAATATATTTTTCTAGGCAACCTGCACAGGATGGTTGGATAAATGAAGTAGCTTTCATTCTGCCCCCGTGGCAGGGGTGGGGGAACACATATGGCAGCATCTTACATCATACAACATACAGTTAAGATAATTGTATTTTACAGATGCATAACCAATCAAGTGACCTTAATTTTGGCAGAAATTTTCTGGAAATGCATTTATCATACAGTTAACAGAAGTGTTTACGTGAACATACAATCATGTCCGTGGATAATGGGAGAACCTTCTTCACAACTCCCTAAGTCTCTCTCTTCAGATGATGATAAAAACAGGCCATCTTCTGCATCATTTTCTTCCATGTCAGGTGTTGTTTTTCTCAATGGAGAATCCTTGAGTTCCTCTTCCACAGTATCCTGAAGTTCAATAAGGAAAGGCAAAAACAAAATAGCTATAAAAGACCGGCAAACTGGGAAACTATCTTACCATTCAATAACAAAGGATACAGAAGATTTTGTTTGTCCATTATCACAAAAATCTTGTTTTGAAGTCCAGAAAGTCCTGAAACTATGAATATCTCCCACAGTAAATCTCCTCTCTGATTGTGCAGGACTACTAACATGGTCTGATTTTGGGATTGAGCTAGGAGAAGAGCTTGACACAGGTGTTTTAATTCCAGGTGTTGGACTTAGATAATCATCTTCTGGATTAGCATCATTCTTCAAGCTTGGATTGCCATTGTCTTCTTCATGTTGGTCTTTATTTTCTAGAGTGTCAAAGTCGCGTTTAAATTTCTTGGTGGTCAGTGGTGATTGATAGATTTCTTGCTCTTGGATATTCTTCTCCAGTTCAAGATACTCTCTTTCATTCTCAGGTAGGCAACCATGAGAATTTCCCATTGTCTTATCTACAGAAGTAGCTTGCTTAGCAGGTGATGGTGTTTCACTCCTATTAATTGGTTGCTGAATCTTAGTTGACTTATCCTTTTCCAGAAGGCAGATCCCAGGAAACTCAGTTCTGAAACTTTTGTTCTCTCTCTTCTTCCGTGTAGACTTTGAGGATCCACCAGCAAAAGAACCATGTAGTTTTTCGCAGCATTCTTCAAAAGAAAATATGCTGTCCTCTCTATGTTTCATTTTGTAACCAGAGGATGGACCATTTGTTGCAGTTCTATGTTGTTTTTTGGTTGGAGCTCTCTTTCGACTCAAAGAACGAGTCACTGGCCTCCTGACAACATTATCAGGACTTTCAGAATCCATTTCTATAGTATCTGAATTTTGTCTGGGATTGATAGATGCATCACCCTTTTCATCATATTTTTGCTCTGGTTTATCAGAATTTTGCTTGGACTTGACAACTGTGGCACCCATTTGATCAAATTCCTGCTGTGGATTTAAATTATCATCACCAACCTCATGAAGCTGAGATTTGGAATGCTGATCATCTGGTGAAGAAACAGTTCCCAAAATCTCCCAAAGCTTCATTCTGAGAGTTTCAGTTCTTCTGCCTTCTGTTGCAACTGCTTTATCCACTAGCACCTCCTTATCCGACATTATGACTTCCTTCGCAGTCTCAAATGTGAAATCTTGGACCTCCACTGCTCCATCCTTCACTTCCTTCTTTTGGTAGGTAACTCTATCAAAGTTATTCTGTTTCTTACCATCCGACTCTAAAAACGAGGTTTGGTTTGCAAAAAACTTAACGGAATATGTAAGTGGTGCATTCCTTGCTCCATCAAGTTTGTACTGCTTCCCACTACCAGATGGCAAATTAGAATATTGTTTTGCATGAAGAATGGTATCTGAAGTCCGCATTTTCTGGTGGAATGATGTAGTAGTAATCCATGGGGAATTCACCTGCTGTGGATCCTTACTTTGTTTTGCTTTCTTGGAAGCTGTGAATTCTTCCTCCCTGCTTTTTCCCTGTGTGGTATTTCCTAAGTTAGATTTTTCCATTTCTGCATTTGGCACCACAACCTCCCCTTCCTTTGTGACTCCAGACTTTTTCTTGGCTAATTGGTCTACCATAATTCCAATGGATATCTTTCTCGATTGGCTAGACGGATGATTAATGCTTCCAAAACTCCGACAATTGCTTGTTTGGTCCTGAAACAGATTTTTTGAGGCATCAAGCATATAATTATTTTTCCAGTATCTACTAAAAATTGCAAGTGTTCAGGTTTATTGGGGCTTGCAAATCCTAATTCGACTTTACCATTTTCTTTCCTTTGTATTCCTTTTGAGATGAATATAAATCCAAGAAACCCTCAAATAAAAGGGAAACTAAATATCAGGTGAAAAAGCTTTTTCAGATTCCACAGATCTGGAATCCCTTAACAACTCAATTATGCACAACCAGATGTAACATAACTAAGTTACACAAAGTAAAACCAAAACGGCATCTATGGGTCTTATGCCAGATGACACAGTTGCTAACAATTAATAGAATAGTTATTATGAGTTAATTATAGCATATACTAAGCTACACAAAGATTATGCACCATTTAACAAATATGAAAAGGAAATTGGGAAGCTACAACAAGTTCTGCCATTGGCAATACAACTACAGCGTATTAAAGTGGTTACTGCTTACATCCCGTAAATATCGTCGTGTATCAACCGACATTGGTTCTACACCGCCCTGAGAACGCAGAAACAGCAAAATTGCAGTTGTAACCTAAACAATAGACAACGCAATTTAGTTAAAGAAACAAAGAAAGATGCAGAAAGGAGAGGAGGGGGTATAAAAAAAAATTAATATTGTTTGCTGAGGAAAAATTTGTTAAGTGAAGCTAATACAAACTCAGTACCATGATAATTCATTTCAGACCCAGACCACCAAGATGGTAACTGTTTGATATTAGGTAGTAGAGTTTTCAAATTGTTAAAAGAGTAAAAACAAACACAATAGAAAGCGCTTGATTTAATATTTCATTATGATTTCTGAGTAACCAAACATAGTATCTGACACACAACATAAACCCAGTGCTGATATAAATATCTCTAGAGCAATGAGAACATGAGAAGAAAACCACCTAACTATGAATTCACCATCCAATAGGAAAACAAAGGAAGAGAAAAAATATATATCAAATTGGTAAATCCCCAATAATCACGACGCTTCCGTTTCTCATGTAAAATCTTTCACTACTTCTAAATCAGACACATCTAACTCATACGATAATCAGATTGGTAAACCCTAACTCATAGAAAACCAATCTCAGGCCCTCAGACCTTCGTATTTTACATTTTAGGTTCTGCATCTGAGATCAGATGACTAACCAGAAGGTACGGGCATGCAAAATTCAAAAGCTAATAATAGACGAGATGAAGCTATCCCAACTATTCAAGAAAAAATTGAAGTATAAAATCTGCTAATGCAAAAATAATCGAACAAAACGAAACGAATCAAAACCGAAACATTTTCATTCATAAATAGCTTACAGCTTATTTACCGTTGTGTTTGATGATCGATGAGCTCCAGCTTTATAAATTCACAAAGTAATTTTGATAGCTGAAGGCGAAGCCGAGGGGTTCCTCATAAAGATAAAGCAAAACAGAGAGAGAATTAACGAGAACAGTTTGAAAATAATGAAAAGAGAAGGCGGGAAAAACATGTGCGTTTTTCGCAGAATGGAAAGCCCTGGCGATCGTCCAAAAATTCAAAAATAAGATGAGGTTTGACGGGCTCACTCTATGCTCCTTTTCAACTCAGTTGACGACACTACCCCTGCTCTTTAAGAGTATATACCATTTCCAACTCAAAACGTCCCAAATCCAATTTTTTAAGCTAAAGTTTAAGAAGGGGAAGGGGATATGGCAAAAAATAAATAAAATAATGGGAAGGGGATATTCTCTCAGACACACAAGACAATGTGTCACCATGAGTTTGATCGATTTGCAAGTTAAGGTCCTTGTTCATTAGACTACAACTCATTAACGTCTCAAATTCAAATTCGAAATTCTAGGCAATGAAAAATAGCCCTAAACAATTTTTCCTCGAACTACTTGAGACTTTAAATTTATTAATTGTTTAAAAAGTGTTTTATCAATTTTTCTCATTATCGGGTCTAGGAGAATAACAATCAAACACACCAAGCTACAATATAACTAGTCAACAACTAGCCATAGACTCAATAACACATTAACAAGAACTATATATGCACTCAATCAATCAAAATAACCTGGAAGCTTAAAAAAATATATATAAGTGACGACCTAGGCATTCAGAATGATCTATCAAGTTAGGCATCCCCAGTTCTAACAACTACAATGAACATTGTGTGTGCATTCATTCAAATATTGCAAAGTAAGCAGAGATAGAGTATGACAAATCAAGTAAACTACCAACTACCAAATACTCTTTATACATATCCAAGACCCTTTTTAATTTTTATTTTACCATGTATGTGTATTGAAATTATTTCAATTCATAATTCAATGTGTTTTTTGGGAAGATCTTTCCTATTGAGAAAGGCAATAACATATTAAATTCACACACACTACACACGGATGCTAGGACTCAAACCCAAGACCTCTCTTAGAGAGCAATTGCTCCAAACTACTACACTAGTGGGTCATTTGCCATAATTGTACGTGTTTATTAGCATGTAGCGTATCTATATTGTCAATTCCTTCATTCCCATATTCCTAATTAGGTTATTGACTGAAATGGTCCCCCAACTATTGCTCCAGTATCATTTTGGTCCACCAACTAAATTTTTCATTTCAATGGTCCTTCAACTCTTCATTTGGTATCAAAATGGTCCTACCGTTAAAGTCTGTCAATTTTATTGTTAAATTAAGGGGTTAAAATGTCTCTATGAATTAAAATAGTAATATATAATTAAAAATTAAAGGAAACTATTATAAAACTTAAAAAAATTTAAAAAATTAAATCTCACCAGCCACATGGCTTTTTTTTCATGAGATTGACCTAACAATTAATATATAAAAAATTATCTATTGTTTAAATAAAATAAAATAAAATAAAATCACATAAATATAAAAATAAAAGAACAAATTTTTTAAAAGAGTAAACAATAATTAAAATTAAAGGAAACTATTATAGGAACTTATACCTAATTTAAAATTTGAAAAAATTGAATCTCACCACCAACATGGCTTTTTTTTTGTTGACATGGACTTATAAAGTAATAATTTTTTTCTCTATTGTTTAAATTAATTAAAAATTTTAAAATCAGATAAATACAAAAATAAATAACAAAAAATTAAAAAAAGTAACCCCAAAACAAACAAACCCGGCATTACCCCCAAAACAAATGAACCCAACATTACCCTACCCCACCTCTCCAACCCCGCAACCTCCCCTCACCCCCATCTCCAACCTCGCAACCTCCCCCTTCTCAGCCTCCACCCATCATCACCTCACCACTCCCAGCCGCTCTCACCATGATCTGCACCCTCTCTCTCTCCTAAATCCATGATAATTACCACCCAAAAGCTACGAAAATGAAAACCTATGAGCGGGGGTGTTTCTCTCTCTCTCTCTCTCTCTCTCTCTCTCTCTACCCCTTGTCTTTGTACACCAACTCAGATATGACCTGGGGTTGTTTTTGTTGGGTATGGCTTATATTTGAATCGGGTTGGTATGATTTGTGGGGCTCCTTTGGGCTTGAAGTTGCTACTTTATGCGAGAGATCAAGGGGGTTGGGGAAGGGCGGCTGGGTTGAGGATGGAAGAGGTTGAGATGTGGGTTGGAGTCCTGAGATGTGGGTTGAAGTCGTGAGATGGGGAATGAGTTTGGTAGTTGTATATGGACGATATTACCCTTGAATTTAACGATAAAATTGACAGACTTTGATGGTAGGGCCATCTTGATACCAAATGAAGAGTTGAAGGACGGTTCAAATGAAAATTTTAGTTGGTGGACCAAAATGATACTAGAGCAATAGTTATGGGGGCCATTTTGATCAATAACCCTTCCTAATTTTTCCAATAGGGCAAACTACTCAAATAGTCCTCAAATTTGTACCCAATTTACATTTTGGTCCCTAAACTAAATTATTCTTTCAAATGATCCACCAACTCTTTATTAATCGGCGCTTTAGTCTTATTGTTACATTTTCTATTAAATTTAGTCATGTGAGCAGCACATGCTACATTTGTGGGGGTAAATAAGACTTTTGACCTACGTATCACCCATTTATCACCACTATATCACCTATGTATCACTACTTTATCACTTATGTATCACCACTTTATCACCTATTTGGGGAACAAAGGACGGTTATGGATGGTTTTACCCTTACATTTGATGGCAACATTAACATAATGTAACGATAGGATCAATGGAGCGATTAATATAGAGTTGGTGGACCATTTGAATGAATAATTTAATTGAGGGATCAAAATATAAATCGAGTATAAATTTGAGGACCATTTAAGTAATTTACCATTTTTCGATATTTTTGGGTTAGTTACTGTAGACGTCCGTGAACTATGGCGCTAGTTGCAATTGGGTCCGTGAACTAAATTTCGTGGCAGTTTAGTCCTTTAATTAGACAATAAGGTGCAATTAGGTCCTGCCGTAACAGAATCCGTCGAAATTGACCATGTGAGTGTCACGTGCTCTTGTTATTCAGGGTATCTTCGACTTTTCGTCGTTTTGTCCAAGTCCACCTCATGCCTTACCTCACCATCCCTTTGACTAATAAGTTTTCAAGTTAAAGAAAATTAAAAAGTTTTTTTTAAAATTTAAAAAAAAAAAAAAAACAACAACCCAGCCACCATCCCCGTTTCTTCCACCCTCATTCACCATCCCTATCCCCAAAGAATGCCCTCATCTTCCTCCTTTCTTTCTCCTCTCTCTGCAACCAACCACCGCACCATCATCCATAACCACCCATACCCACCTACACCCCCAACTAGCCAAAGGCCTCCAAGTCTGGTGGTTGCTTCAGGGTCTAGCTTGCTTGCAACATTTCCAAGCAAGCAACAATACCTAAAAACACAATTTCAAGCCAAAAAGATCAAAACCCATATAAATAAGAAATTTCAATAAAATTCAATTCAATCAAAACCTCCAATACCAATAAGATATAAAATTTCAATTCATTTCTTCAAAAGAACCGAACCCAAATACCAAAATCAATTTCAAATCCAAATAAACCCCCAAAAAAAAAACCTTCAAATTGACCAAGCAACACAAAATTAGCAATTTGATAGCATTAAAACAATTCAATCCTAAGCGTTTACAAAGCTAACTTGGTGGCATGAGAATGCTCGATCTTAAAGTAGCCGGCCGATGGCCGAGGTCCTCGAGGGAGACTCCGGAGCCGACGAGGTTGGGGAGATTGAAGCGCTTCTCGACGAGCCTCGGCGAATCGTGGAAGATCGAGGAATCAAGGCTGTCGATGATGTTGATATCTTCCTTGGGGAAGAGATTGAAGGCTTTGATGAGCTCCTTCGCGTGTACGGACGGGAAGCTGGACTTGGCGAGGCCCAGAGGGTTCGTGAGCTTCGCCGAAGCAACTGTAGAGAGAAGAAGAAGAAGAAAGAGAACAGGAAGAGACATCGGTCGTTTCATGGCTTGCACTCTGCGTTTTTTTCTTCTTCAGTTTTTTCAGTTTTTTTCTTCAGACTTGAAAGGACGTTTTTACCCCTCATTTTGACAGACAAATTGACAGAGTTGGACGGCAGGACCTAATTGCACCTTATTGTCTAATTAAATGACTAAATTGCCACGAAATTTAGTTCACGGACCCAATTGCAACTAGCGCCATAATTCACGGACGTCTACAGTAATTAACCCTTACTTCCTAATTCCGGATAAATAAATATGTCAAAAAAAAACGAGTGTTAGCATTTTAGTATCTTTTACTCTTTTCTTTTGTCGAGTCTGAGCACTGTCGTTTTACTTTGTTTTAAAGATAAGAAAACGGTAGTTGGTGACCTGTGTTTCTTCATTTTCAGCTGGTGCTGGTTCCTCCTCCCTGCCAATCGCCATGAGCACCGCCAGGCTCGCAGACCTCCCTTCGCTCGCGGCCACTCAGCCTCTTTTCTTTCCTGCACCTCACGGTCACAGACCTCCCTCCGTTTATTTGGGCCCCAAACCAAACAAAGCCACCCCTTCCCTAAAGTTGCGATGCTCGGTAGCCAAAGAGTCCACGATATCTCCATTGGGTGTGAGTGGAGCGGGTGGGCAGTTGGGCGCCGTTGACTGCGTTGTGGTGGGCGGTGGAATCAGTGGGCTCTGCATCGCTCAGGCGCTGGCCACCAAGCACGGCGACGCCGTTCCGAATGTCATAGTGACGGAGGCCAGAGACCGCGTGGGAGGCAACATAATCACCGTCCAGAAGGACGGCTATCTCTGGGAAGAGGGCCCCAATAGTTTTCAGCCGTCGGATCCCATGCTCACCATGCTGGTATTGCTCTTCTCTGCTCTGCTCTACTTTGCTTTGGTAGCGAGGTGGAATTTAAGTTAAATTAATTACAAATGAGTGAGCTAGATTAGACTGCTAGTGTGCTGTTGCTATGACTGTGAATGTGAATTGGGTATTTGTGTTTGGTAGGTGGACAGTGGTTTGAAGGATGATCTGGTTCTTGGGGATCCTAATGCACCTCGGTTCGTGTTGTGGAACGGCAAGTTGAGGCCTGTACCCTCCAGCCCAGCTGACATACCTTTCTTTGACTTGATGAGCATCGGCGGAAAACTCAGGGCTGCCTTTGGCGCTCTTGGCATTCGCCCTTCCCCTCCTCCTCCAGTTTGTCCTCTTCTTGTCTCTTTCCTATGTAATTTTCATTAATTGTTTCACGATTCTCACTCATTCCCCAATTCCTACTGCATTTCTCATTTCGCATAATCTTTCACAAAAGTGACAGGGTCATGAGGAATCAGTCGAAGAGTTTGTGCGTCGTAATCTCGGAGATGAGGTTTTTGAACGTTTGATTGAGCCTTTTTGTTCAGGTCATTATTATAAATTCATTATCTACTCTCTTCTCTTCCTGCATTACCTTATTTATTCTCTGCATTCACTTCCTGCTTCCTGCAAATGGATCCTAAGGTTGGTTCGTTCTCAATCCAACTGTTGTGTATAGCATTTACATCTTAAACCACACCCATTTTGAGGAAAAGAAGTTGTTTGCACTTAGTTTCATCATTTATGCAAGCAACCAACCTGTGACATCAAATTGGCCATAGCAGACAATGGTACCTTACACAAATTTTATATGACACTTTGAACTGGCAGCATTTCACATAGGATCTGAAATTTAACCACATTCATTTATTTAGCCATCCTCAGTTATCTACACAAACTATGCACTTTGAACTAAGTTACTGACTCGATAAAACTTCCTGTAAAAGTTGTTCATTTTAACTTTGCATTCTTCCATTAAGTTTTTAGAAGTGGTGTGGCTTTTTATAACCTTATCAGGTAATGGTGGTTTCATAGTTGCCTTGAAACTTTTGTCATGTTCAGGTGTTTATGCGGGCGATCCTTCAAAGTTAAGTATGAAAGCAGCATTTGGCAAAGTTTGGAATCTAGAGCAAAATGGGGGCAGTATCGTTGGTGGCGCTTTTAAAGCAATCCAGGAGAGGAAGCGTGCTCATAAGACACCTCGAGATCCGTAATAACATATTTTTGTTTTGAAGTTATTTTATGATTTAACTATTAAAGTTTATTTTCAATGTCCTGATTTTAGTTATTTATAGGCGCCTACCAAAGCCAAAGGGCCAAACAGTTGGATCTTTTAGGAAGGGACTTTCTATGTTGCCGGATGCAATTTCTTCAAGGTACCCTCTTTCAGCAAAATGAGTGCTCTAGTTGGATGATCAACCTTCTTTATTGGCAAGCAGAGAAGCATCTCTGTGGGGTTTCTTTCATATGCAACATGTGTTGCATTTTTCTCAGCCGTGATAAGCCTACTGTGTTGTGTTTATGTTGGCAGGTTGGGAAGCAAAGTAAAGTTATCTTGGAAGCTTTCAAGTATCAGTAAATTGGATAAAGGAGGGTACACTTTGACATATGAAACACCAGAAGGATTGATTTCACTACTGAGTAAAAGTGTTGTGATGACTGTTCCATCCCATGTAGCAAGTAGCTTATTGCGTCCTCTATCTGTAGGTTTCTTTCTCACATACTTTGTTATCTTTTACTTCCACTTGTTTGACTGTTAAATCTTGATTTCTGAGGCATTTAAAGTTGGTGGTGTTTAGCCAAAATTGTGTCCTAATAAGAACACATGTCTATAAATAGTGGTTATCTAGAAGACTAATCAGGGCGGTTTTATTTTTATTATTTCTTGTTTTTTGCATTTTGTTACTTTGAAGCTGACATTCCAAGTTGTTTTCTTCTTGCCTCTTGCTTCTTTCTGCAGGGTGCTGCTGCAGATGCACTATCAAAATTTTATTACCCACCAGTTGCAGCAGTTTCTATTTCATATCCAAAAGAAGCAATTCGGACTGAATGCTTGATAGATGGTGAACTGAAGGGTTTTGGTCAATTGCATCCTCGTAGCCAAGGGCTGAAAACATTAGGTAGATTCCCTTTCGTTTAAAAATTCATTATCTATGCCACTAACTGATGCTTAACATCAGTGGTCACCATTTGTTGCTGAGTTTAGTCTGTGGGTTTTGCAGGAACTATATACAGCTCATCACTCTTTCCTAATCGTGCACCACCTGGAAGGGTACTGCTCTTGAACTATATTGGAGGTGCCACCAATCCTGGGATTTTGTCAAAGGTAAACGTCATATGATATCGCATCTTGTGTTGGGAAAGATGCATGGCATAACTGGCATTATATTTAGGAGCACTGTGATGGTAAGGCTGGTGCTATTGGCATTTCAAGCAGGTCTCAAAATTTACTTCATTTCATATATGGCATGATATTTCAAGTGAGTTTTGCCCTATAAGAGAACCCCCTTCCACCGAAAAAATAAAAAAGGAGACATGCATGCTGTTTTGCACCAGAAAAGAAGACATATATTGATCCAATATCCTTTTTCCAACTTTGTAATTTCCTTTATTGACTATCTTTTAAAACTTTTATTTTGAGCGTCAATGTTGAATCATTGATACTTAGAATTTTAAGAAAGATGATTGATGGTTTTCCATATTAGCACTATAATTTTATATCTATGACTAGTCAAGTAATCATGCATGAAACTTGTATCTTCATGCAAGTGAGTTTGGCATCATGTGGCAAAATTTGTATTTTGTCTATAGATGCAGATTTTATTTTGCAAGGCATTGTGCCATTGCTGCTTCATTTTCCTTTTTCTTTTTTCTTTTTTCCTAGTCTGTCAATTTGTGTGGGTGTGTGCTGTGTCGCGCATGTCCATATACATATAAATTTACATTCAAATGTTTCTTTTCTTTGAACTCTTTTTAAAGTAAAAATGTATGTTTATTAACAGAAAGAGAGCGAGCTTGTTGAAGCAGTTGATCAAGATCTGAGAAACGTCCTCCTAAACCGTAATGCTAAGGATCCACTTGTATTGGGTGTGAAAGTATGGCCACAAGCCATTCCACAGTTCTTGGTTGGTCATTTTGATGTCCTAGATGCTGCAAAAGCTGGTTTAAGTGATTCCCAAGGGTTGTTTCTGGGTGGCAACTACGTCACTGGTGTAGCCTTGGGTCGATGTGTTGAGGGTGCTTATGATGTTGCAGCTGAGGTGGCTAATTTTGTATCACGATATGCTTACAAATAGTACAGTTAAAGGTGATCCTGCATCCTGTAGAAATGGTATGTTGGGAAGTGGAACTTAAGATGTTCATTGGACGTGCTGGGTAGCCAGCTTTTCAAATAGAGTTGCTTCTCCTTTTAGGTATTTTGGTTTTGTCTTGTTATTTGTACTTGTAAATACCTGGAGCTCTAGCATTAATAATATCTTAACTGCCAAGTTTTGTAATTACCTGGAGCTCTGGATGTACTTGATGGTTGCCAAAGGCCGTGTGATTAAATTCAGTGACACTTGAACGAGTTTCCAGCTTATATTCTTCGGAGGAAAGGGCTGAAAAATTGGTCCTTGGTCTTACTGGTTGCCAATGTTCTTAGTGTTTTGATTTATAAATTATTCGTAGTGTTAATCTTGATGTTCTTAGTTACCCATCTCTCTGGTTGTGCGTGTCAATATGTGGAACATGTGTAAATAAAATGTTATTTGGTTTCTCTTAGTTGTTACTCTGGTGACATATTACTTGTTACAGATTGATATAGATCTTACATTAAGTCTAAAAGCTCCCCCGCCCCCGTAGCTAGCCACCACATCACACCCACACTATCTTGTTTGGAATGCGCTGAGTTGTTCTTTGCTTTTGCTTTTGGAGTGTTGCCAGTTGCCAATGCCGAGGCAAGGCATCACTCGAAAAACTTGAAAAGCGTTGATTAGGAAAGGAAGCATCAGCCAGCCGTATACATATCCTAGGAAAGCAGGTTGAGACATTAGCGCGCCGGCCGCTGAGGTTACCAAACACTAGGAGTAGGGGAAGGGAAGGGAGCGCATGTTTGGTGGTTGATGTCAATAGCTTTAGTAGGCGAGGGTGAGTGTGGGGGTGAGGTTGGAGGTCTCTTGGTAAGTTGATACAATACAAGCATGGCAATGCATAGGTGTTGGGAGAACAGGACATTGAGATCTAAAAGACTAAAAGTAGCTGCGAGTTGCGGAAAGCTTTTTCTAGAGTTGAATTTCAAGAAACAAACGTTTCGCGTGTTTCAAAGAGATGAAGGCTAATTAATTGATTCAAGAAACAATAATTATGATAATGGTAGGGGTGGTGGGGAACATCCACTTTTATCTTTCTGCCTTTGTTTCTTCTAAGTCCTCATTTCAATTCCTTCTTCTGAATCTATAATCTCCTCCTATAGCAATTGGCGTATCTTTAGGCGTAAGCAAAGATATTCATGTTCCCTTGGCCTCGTGAAAAAACATGGAAAATCTAACATATCACAAAAAGAGTGAAAGACAAAAAGTAAAAGTGGTGTCTTACTATTATTACACACAGTTTATGCACGTGGAGCCGGGGAAAATATGCTAATGGAGACAAAGCAAATTATTCATTAGGGAAAAATTAATTTAGAGATCTCCTCTCAACTTTGGACTTTATTCCACTTTGCCATTCTAACTTTCAATTTAGTTTTGAGTCTCCTTAAGCTTTCAGTTCACGCGGATGTCTCTCCTAATCCTAACTGCAATTATGTTACAATTTTCCATTAATTTTCATCACGTGCGACTAACTTTGATGAGCGTATTTAGACAGTAATTAAATGACAATTTCTTGCATATTAGTGATATTTGTATATTTTATGTTCAAAATAATGTTGCATGTACGATGTTTGTTAAGCATATATACGTCCATCCCCCCTAATCAATCATCGTTTGTTGCTAAAGTACATTAGTGATATAAAATTATTAAGATTATATATGGTATGCTACAAATTACACCAATGCCAATGCCCTTGATTATGTACTGTGACTCTATACCCAAGGGCCCCATGCGCAACACGATAATTATATCCATTGAACATTGATTTGGAGATTCTCTTTAATTCAAATTAATCTAATATTTGTCTCTTGCTATGCAGACATCGGAGATCGTTCCTTTTAGCTTCCAAATTGAATGTCCAAGATGACTCCACGACCACAAACGCAGTCTACATTCATTATTGAGTGTGTGGTCAGAAAAATAATATAAAAGAAGAAAAAGAGAGAGAGAGAGAGTCTAGATTCATTTCCTCAACCACATAGAATTGATATCAAACCAACTTAGTTAATTCTCTTAAGAGTTCCATTTCTTAATAGAATTTGTCTCTAATTAATTTGCAATGGCTAAAGTGAGATCTGAGAGAAAGACTGACTGACATTGTGTTCCAAATTAAGGTACCAAGAAACACAAGGGTATTATTATTGCTCTTCTTGCCTGTAACTTGACTGTGTAAAGGCAAGCTTGTGAATCCCATTTTTGATTCCTTTTATTTGATGTGAAATAAAGTTGGGAGGTAAGGGAGCTATATGAATTTGACATCCTTTTATTTGATGTGAAATAACTTGCAAATTTTCAAAAGTTTCACCTCAGCATCCGCATCAGCCTGTGAACTGGATCTTTAAACGTCAACAAAATGCAATCTTCATTCATTCATTCCTTTTGTTTTTCTTCAGGTTGGTTGTATTTCTCACATGTTCAACATTGCGTTCAAGTTTGAAATGGAATTTCGATGTAAGTCGCTTTTTGACACGTGTACCTGTCGGCTAGACTGAGAACATTATTTGGATTCTCAGGTCAGGTGGACTCTAGTATCATCAAATCGAAGAAATGCCTGCCTTCCCCAGGAGAAGGCCTTAAAGTTACATATATATATATATATATATATATATATATATAAACACAAGATACGTGGCTGGCGGCTTCTTCAATATAAATGAATGAACGTAATTAAGCGATGGGCAGAGGCAGAGCTCCTACAAGTAGTACTAGTTGTTCTTCATCTATTGACAGTAGCAACCACCAGGACCCAGCTCTCTCAACAACGCCATCATCATCTTCCCAAACCCTCCCATCTTCTTTCTCGCACTCACAGTTCAAACAGTTAAAGAGAGATCTTAGCACAGATCTCAGGCTTGGGCTTAGCCTATCACCCTCTGCCTCTCACTCTCAACAACACAACCCTTCTGTTGCAAGGTATGTATATATATATATGTACATGCATGCATGGTACATGCCACACGTACGTGTGTGTATACCATGATGATCCATGAAGCTCTCATCAACAACTTCATGAATCCATTAATGCTCCATTTGATAATATATATATTATGACTTTTACCATTACCTACATATATGAACTATGAGGATTACTCACTAACATATGGTATTTATATGATTTGATAATAGGGGGTCATCGTCGGATTGGGCGTATTCAAACCAGCCGAAGGAGGAGGCAATGAATAATTATGCAGCAGCAGCAGCAGATGAAGGCAGCAATGACAATGATGATCACACAACATCCACCTTCTATGTGAAGGTTTACATGGCAGGCCATGCTATTGGCAGGAAGTTGGATCTATTAGCGCATGATGGTTTTCATGACTTGATACGAACACTGGAACATATGTTCAACACCAATATTCTCTGTATGTAACTTAACTTTGCTTCATCAATTTCCAACACATCTAATACTAGTTGGTTTTTGGAAATTTTTTATTATATATATTTGAATCACTAATGTTGGACTAGTAGAAAATTTGAAGCCTGTGTAGAAGTAGTAGTGATTGTGATTGAAATATATATACATATAACTGCAGGGGGAGATGAGGTGGATAGAGTGCACTCTGAGTCTGGTCGTGATGTTCATGTTTTGACATATGAAGACGAGGAAGGGGATTGGCTGATGGTGGGGGATGTTCCTTGGGAGTAAGTAGTCAATCCAATTAATCTTTCTGCATTATAAATGCACAATAATTCTCCTCCTCTTAATTTGCTTAATTAATCAATCCCGAATTCCCAATTCCCAGTCAGTTTAATAATGATGGATCAACTGCTTTTCTTGTGCTTAATTTCTTTCTTTCTTTCTACATTTAATGCATGCACGCAGGATGTTCTTGTCCGCAGCGAAGAGATTGAAGATCACAAGGACTTTCCCATGCTGATTTTAACATCATCTCCGTCCTCCAAGTCCAAAGGGTTTTGAATTTTTGGGATGGGCTAAGTCCAGTGAGGGTGAGAGAAGAACAGTAGAGATTTCTAGTCAGGAACGATGAGTTTACTGATAGGGCGTTGGGCTGGAAGCTGGGCCTAAAAACGTAGAGGTATATTAGAGCCCGGAGGGTGGGTTATTTTGTTTTATTTTCCTCATCTTTCTTTCAGCGTACTTAATTGCATGGGTGTGTAACCGTCGCTAGCATAACTCATCCGTTTCCAGAGATGTATTTTGTATGTTAATGATGTTTTACAAGTACATAAACTGCATGCATCCCTTCCCTTGTATAAGGACATGTCCCTCATAAACTGAAAAGGCATACAAATTACAATGGCATGCAGGAGATGACTACGGATCAGTAGTCTCATTGGTAACATACCTTTGTAAAGGAAGAAAACATTTCACAAGAGCAGCTTACAAATGAACACAAAATTTACAGATAAAGTTGAACAAAAAATTATTGTCATATCTTTCCAAAACTTTGGTATGCTGTGTTTGTGGACAAGAAAAAGTACTCAAGGGAATATGGCTAAAACACCTACATATATATAGAAGATCAAATGGGGACAGTTTCACAAAAGATCATCAAAGTAATCTAGACCTGTAACAGAAAGAAATAATTGTAATCCAGATCTTGCCAATTTCCCACATCAAGAGATGACACATCCCGCCGTTTACAATCAATCATCCTCTAGGCGCATGGAGACTGACATTAATGATGGATAGAACATGGCGTGGTTGTTACTTCCAGTGATAGCACCACCAGCTCACCCTACATTTTCATTAAAACTTGAAAGGGCACCATGAAATGAGAACTTGCAAGAGATATAACTATTCAATCAAATGACACTTATTTTAAAAGTCGGAGACATATAGCATATTGCTTAAGCTAAATTAATCAAACCTCAATACAGACGCCATGCAAAAATTGTGTTGTAAAATTGCACTAATTTTTAAAGACCTGAAAATGTTCTTGCCAAAGTAATGAAAATGGTTATAAAATCAAGGCTGCAAATGTTGAAATTGGTAGGAAGGCTTCAAATTTAAAGAGAAATATAACCAGTAAATATTTTTAGCAAGCACCAGACTAATGTTCAATAAGTAAATGAAGGGAAAATGTCAGCAATTAGTATAACATAGCACTCAATTAATTTTAGAATTCAGAATATAGATTTGAGTCAGCAACTAGTATAACATAGCACTCAATAAAATTTCCTTGTACGACTATAATTGGGTAATCCGAATGATGATTAAAATGACTATTTGGAATACTGAGCAGTTGCTGCTGCTCCCTTCTTCCTTTGTGCTGCTTCAATACCTGTTCAGATTCTCAGAAAACCCAATAAAACGTAAAACTCAAACCAATGCAAACAAATTAAGAAGAACAAATAGAGCAACACAATTAAAATTGAAACCGTTCGAACCTGCAAGGCACATGGCACATATATCTCATCTGTCCACCACCAGTGGCCTTCAATTGGATTCTCCTCACACTACCAGTTGCCTATTTTTGAAGATCATGTAAATCATCTTATCAACTATCTAAACCCAAGCTATTCTTAATCTGTATATGTTAGAAAGACAAGCAAACAGAAATTCAAAGATGCCAAAACTGACTGCAAATAGAGACTCCATGTCTCGTGACTCTGTTTCCTTCATCACTATGTTTCCTTAAATCAGTGTTCTCTCTATGTTCAGGGTTTCCTCCATACATAAAGAGAACACAGATGTAAGGAACATTTTTCAGGTAACTTTTCTCATATAGCAGTTATGTTATTCCCAGAATAAGTTCCCATAGTATCCAAGAAAACTTACCTTGCTGCATATAGAATCTAATGAAAATTGAACTAAAATAAGAGATACTTTGTTCCAAAATTTTGAATTCATTTGCATATTAACTAAAATTCTTTTTCTATTTGGTTCCAAACAGTATGCTAGAGAACATATCTTGAGTACCTAGCTTTTAAAGAGAAAATAGCACAATCCCAAAAAGCATGGTGAAACAAATGTATAAGGCATACACTGGAGTAAGGAAGCCTAACACAGGATATGTATAATACCTGCAAGTCGTATTTTTGACCTTTGCAATTTCCTGAATCTCTCAAAACAATTAAAGATTTTTTAAATTTCATAATGATACAAAAGAAGAATAATAGATCATGAATATTCTGTTTGGCCACTGAGAAAATCTTGGAAAATAAGGGGAAAAAAACTAAAAGCACTCTCTTGAGACAACGAAAAGATTGTGAAGACGAGTATGGTGAAAGAGTGATGGAAGAACAATTTGAGAAAGCTAATTTCAATAATCTGGAAGAAAATTTCATAAAGTTACTTCTAATCTCTACAAGGTGTTTTGCTTTAGATACAAACGTTTCTGAATCGTTATGTAAGTAATTGCATTGCAGAGGTATGAACATTAAGCATCAACCGGGTTATTCAACTAAAAAGCATGAAGAATTATTTGAAACAAGCTGCAACTTCTCATTCCCACAAAATTTCAGTTTTCTTAACTAAAGAGTACAAAAACAAATGACTCTGTTACATAAGGCAATAGAGAAATATAATACTTGAAGGTGATGCCTTTGTCTTTCAGAGAACATTTCTCTGAACATTGAGTATGAGGAAAAGGTAGAGGCCTTGTGTTGCTAACAGGTTCTAGAGCCTTGCAGATAGCATGCTGAATTCTCCTTCGAGCAGGATCAGACATATATGGTATTTCAGGCCAAAACATATAATCAACCCTTTCAGGATATATCTTGAGGCTGGAGTCCCTACAAATCCATTAATTTACCAGCGCTCTCTTGGCCGACCATCTGGCAACACTGGAACAAGTACCTTTCCATCATTCTGTCTCGAATTATCTTCATCTTTGACTGGTTTGCTCACTCCAACATTCAGTGTTTTCCCATCTTCGTCGAAATCTGGGGGTGTATCATCATCTTCATCACTCCAATCATCTTCATCATCGTTTTCATCATTGTCAAACTCATCATCACTCATAAAGTTATCAGCATCAGACCATTCCTCACCCTCCTCAAGAGTTCCACCTTTTGCCTCATCATTTCCTTCTGCACCATCTGCCTCACTTCTGGGAGCACCCCTCCGAGGAAACCGAGGAACAGAAATAATAGATCGAAGCTTCTCCTTTATGATCAACAAACGATCCTTGTCTATCAATTGGGAATCACGATATGCTTCCCTAAGGAAAACTGAATCCCTATCTCCTTTCAAGGACACGTAAAACATATCAGGGTGCCTTATCAGCATACCCCTCACCTGCTGAGAGAACCTAAACTCTTCTCGAAAATGAGTAAGGTGATCCACAAGAGTCCTCTTCTCCACAGTAAGACTCAACATCTCATGAACAACTGCACAAGCATGTTTCTCTTTCTCAATTGTACCTGGCCTCAGGCCCGAGAAATCAGAGTAAGGGGATATATAAGGTATGTCCCTGAATAGGCATATCCTTCTCATCTCACCCTTGGAAAGATTAAGACCCTTTGGCAGTTTTAGTCTATTGAACTTGAGAGGCCTATCTATAATTAAATCCTTCTCTTCTATTTCTCTAACCCGGTTTTCCTCTTCAGATAACTCAGCTGCTGAAACTGCAAGCTCAGGATCCCAATGAGTTAATTCTAAAGCCGGACCTCTCGCAGTTGCAACAACTTTAAAGAACTGAGGGTACCGATGACAAATTGTATCACGAAACTCTAAAGGAAGCCCCAAATCATTCCTCAAATGGGCAATCTTCTCCAATAAAATCCGCTTATCCAATGACATCATCAACAATTTCCTCAACTTCACGACTAGCAAGTCTTCCATCTCATTCCTGACCTTCAACTCCTCAAAATAAAGCCTTTCTGCTTCCGGCGTCAATTTGAATTGCAAAGAGTAAACCCCTTCTTCAACAATCTCAAACACTGCAGGGAACTTCTTTAACAAGGCAATAAAACGACGCTTTTTCTGCAGACCCAAGTCTCTTCTGTACCTACCTAACTCTCTAAGAGACATAACTCTATCAGGTTGGCTCACTAAAATTTTTCGTATCTTCAAAACCAGCTTCAACTTCTTATCCTTTTGAATTACGTTGTCAAAGGGAAGCTCTTTCCTTCTCTTCACAGCAGCACTTATTGGCCCAAACGGGACTTGGTTTTTTGTCAGGTTATCCAAAGGAACATCTCTCCCATGTAAAACCAAACTCTTTCCCCAGAATAGCGATTTTTCTGGCAGTATCTTTGAGAGTGACAAATGGGTTTTCGTAGATTGTTTGGGTTGTAGAAGAAAAGGAGATTTGTATGAGAGAAAAAAGGGTAAAGAAGGGGACGGTGAGGCTTTGGTTAAAGAAAACAAGAGCTTCGGTTCCATTTGGAGCTACTACTTATAGACTACAAGAGAAAGCATAATCCAGAGACAAAGAGGATGCAAAAGAAGCAAAATTTTATGTTGAAGCAAACGACTCACCTGGATATTGGAGGCTGAAGCTTGTGGTTAGGAGATTTAGAGATAGAGACGAACTGAAGAAGATGGAGGAGAGGAGCAGCAAGGCTTGCTGTGGCTCCTGTGGCGGCGGCGGCTTAGTGTGAAGGTGAAGCAGAGAGTTTGGGGGTGGAAGGTGATGGGATAAGGGAGAGGGGTTGTAGTGTCGGATTATTGCAATTCCAGTGAGTGAGGTCTCTGGCCGTGAGAAAAGTTAAGCGCAGTCTTCTGCATTTAGAGAAATCTTAGCCATTCAAAGAATCTAACGGCTTTAGCATTTCCACATCAGCCTTAAGTAAGTGTGATGTGAAACGCAGCGTTTTAATTCCATCCCATCTCTTTTTTTTTTTCCCTCTTCTGGGATAAGGGAGAGGAGGGGCTATATCTGGAATAATGTTTGGGTTGATCGCTTTTTCAAGTATTGTACAGTTTGCCCAAGGGAGTTTTCTTTCTCTAATATCATTCTTGTGGTTGCCAGTTGCTTGTTATTCAAGGTAAATTTCTAGGCACTTCCTTGAATTGTCATGTTCCTTGCTAGGCTATAATTTCGGTTTCGCCTTCTTTGGGTGGTTCATTCATTTGTGCAGAAAAACACATACAATGTTTTGGAATGGTTTGCTAAATTGCTGATGCAGTTAAACTTTTCCTTGAATGCATTGGATGACTTGTAGTGTAGATACTCACGGAAGTGTCAATAGATGTTTATGCTATCCATGTCCACCAGATTGTCCTATCCCGATCGATTACTAAAACGCCTTTGATGGAAATATTTCCTTGCAGTTGGCTTGAGGGTAACAAACTTTCAGGCAGCATCCCATAAATGGGATCATTGAGGGAGTTGCAGGCTATGTCCGTGGTGCATACTTCTTCTCCAATGCTTTAATATTGTTTTTGTTATTCTGATGAAGGCATTTGGATTGGAGAACAACCAGTTTGAAGGGCTAATTTATCGATTTTGGTTCTGCTGTTTCCCATGTGACCTTTTGTGAATTTATGGTGTGCAATGCTTGTTTGTGTGCAGCTTTGCTTGTTATTTGCTTTCACTGCAGTCTGCAACCATTGTTGAACAAAGAACCATCTTACACATTAACAGTTAGTGGCAAACTGACAGCTGCCTTTCAAAAATTTTGTCCTGATAGAGTCACATTTCCCGCCAATCATAGCTTGTAAGACTCTATCTCCATATGAAGAGAGACAAATGGAATGGATAACTCTTACTTGGATGATTTTGCTAGACAATTATTCTTCTGTTATAAAAGGCTTTACTCTTAATGGTGCCTTTCATTGTGCTTTTGCTCTTGATTAGTTTGCACTTTCTCTTTTCCTTTCTGAAATGTTCTTGCCATGGTCAAGCTCAGATAAAGAGAGACAGCAAAGCAAATTCTTGGAACTGATGGACACTTTGATACAAAACACTTTCTCTTGTGATGTCAAAATCCACAGTTTCATCTACATATCCTTACCGTTTCTTTGGACTTCGACAAACCTGATCATTGGACTTTTGCATGTGCTACAATATTAGACTGAACATTATAAACCAGGGGGCTGAACTGCTTATAATATAGCAAATATTAAACTAGCAAGCCTTTTCTATGCAACTCCATAAGCAGGGCCACGGGCAACACTTTTTTTATAGCTTTTTTGCACCAAGGAAAAAAATAGGGAAAACTCAAACACTGGTTTTGGCTTTCAGACACTCCCTGCCCCGAGATTAAAGAAGTGTTTGTTATATCGTATTACTTCTCGCTTTATTTGATCAAAGAAGGTTATAATTAGTGTGTGACATTTTCCATTGCATTTCAACATGCCAGACTCATATGGAGTCTGTCATTTGTTATATTGAATTGTTTATGTATTATGCATATTTGAATGTTTGGTATAGTAGAAAATGTGGTTGGAGTGGTTGTTTCGTTTAACATGGCGGACTCATTCATTTTTGTACTTTAGTTCCGAGTTTTCCCTTTTCCTGTTGTTGTCATTTCTTATTTCCTTTCTTGCAACTATCTAAAAGTCAAGTATGTTCGAGTTGTTGTTCAGTTTCTTGCTCTGAGCAATGCAGATTATTGGTTTTACTGATGTTCATAATTCTGTATAGAGTTGAGGATGAAGAAGGCAATGACGAAAATAGTATTTTTCCTTTATTTTTGTTTCCGTTTTTGTCAGTATTTTGCACAACTTGGTTTAGTAATATTTGTTTTTATCTAAGCATGACAAATCTACTTTGATATAACAGGGACATGCTTTCTGTGTACATGTTTTCCTAAATATATATATATAGCTTAAGCATCCAACAACAGAGAGAGACAAAGTGAGGACATAGCATGAGCCAAAGAATCACACGGGTAATGATCCTTTCCCTTTTATTATATTCCAACAACTACTCCATGATTGAAGGATCACAACATATTCTATTCATCAAATCTAAAAAAAGGATCACACAGACAGAAATTAAATACAAAACAGAAAACTCCATCAAGTCAAGCTCTGTATTAATTCTTATTCCATGTAATATTGTAAGAAAAATATCAAAGACATGTTGCAACTTGCACTGCATTCCTGTTACTGCATTCCTGTTTTTTTAACATTAAAAAGACTTCTGATTTGCACAGTCTAAGTTAGATCCAGTATCCACATTCAACAGCTGAGCATATCTTTTGAAATAACCAATCCGATCATTCACTCGTGCGTCGTTTGGTATGCCGCACTCAAGGCCACCGTTGATTATGTTAGTCACCACCCCAAATCCGGCTGTCCGGTTGGCTGCCACATCAGCTTCTGTGGGAATATATCGTCCAACCATGACATCGTGACAAGACGGCTTCGGCTTTTGCTCAGTCATCCAGAACCACAGAGCCGTTTTCAACGCGATCATGGAATTGTTTGCCACTATTTCTGGATTCTTAAGCCCATCAAACCCCAATGCCTTGCCGGCCGGGCCATAATTAAAGTTCCTAATTCATTACCAACATATATATTTCAAATCATCAAAAGACAATCCGACAACCTAAACATTTGTACGACAAAACCACATATTACCAATTACCATCCATAATATATATATATGTGACATTGACATGCATATATATTATGTCGATATAGCCATTAGATATGATGATCAAGTAAGTAAATTAAATTACCAAGATAGTTGAATAGGGCCTCTTCCTTTGTAAGATTTGCCCGGATAGCAGGGCCATTCCTTGTTGGTGGAGTCACAGTAGTCGCTCTGGGGATTGATTTCCTCTTTAAAGCACAAACCCCATGCATAGGGTCCATCAGGGGCAGTAGCCCACCCACCTGAAGTCTCGTGAGAGATCTGAGCAAGGAAGGCAGCAATTTCGCGCTTGCGAGTGGTTAAGCTTCCGGTGGTGCCAAATCCAGGGAAGGATTTGGAGGCTTTGATGAAAGAGTTGTAGGCGTAGAAGTCTTTGGCAGGGCATGCGGCGTCGTCCTTGTGCAGAAACATGGTGTGGAAAAGGTCTTTGTTGATCAAAGACGAGATGGGACGACATGATTCGCGAGCAGCCTCAGCACCCCATGTTGCATTACTAATACTAAGGCAAAACAAGGTGAATAATGAGAGGAAGATGGAAGATGACAACCAGCTGATTATTGCCATGGATATATAATTAGCTTAGGCGTTCTTGGTAATTTGGTTGAATATATAAGAAGGAAGGAAAGCAAAGTCGTAGGCCTTTTATACAGACGTGCGCAGTGCAGTGCCGGCCATATATTCATAATTCATTTTTGAAAGAAGAGGACATATATGTTATGGTAGTGGGTTCGTTTCAGTTGCATTGCCTTCAAGCAACTACTAATTAGTCAGAGGTCAACATACAATATTTTAGCTAGCTCAGAGGTCAGCTTAGCTAGTTTCTTAGAGACTACTTGACCCAGTCTCATGTGATGGCCTAATAATATAATGGGCACGATATACTTTTTCCCCCCTTTAGAGGCTGACTTAGCCACTTCTCCCCAAAGTGGAAATGTTGTCACTATATATATATATATATATATATATATATATATATATATATATATATAGAGAGAGAGAGAGAGAGAGAGAGAGAGAGAGAGAGAGAGAGAGAGATGTGCACAGTGCATGTATTTGCTAATTTACACAATACAAGACTCAAGAGTGATGAATCAGTAGAGAAGTGGCTGCAGGGATATCATCAAGTTCAACTAGTGGAAACTGGAGTGGAAGACTTGGTATTTGCTCAAGTGATTCTCATGTCATGTCAGCCAAAATCTTCTCATCAAATCATTTTGATGCTTTGGATTGGACCCAACCCAAGTCTTCAACTGTGGACTGGATTTATAGAGCCCAACCCAAGTCTTCAACTATGGACTGGATCGATTGAGCCCAACAACGTCTTATCTTTAATTGATCCACCAGCCCAACAAAATGAATTGAACCAAAAAACAGGTTTAGGGTTTAAGACTTTAAAGTTGAAGTCTTCAACTCCGCCGCACCTCTCTCTCTGCTTCGCATTTGCAAATTGCAAGCCGTAGGTTTCCGGAAGACAGAGAGAGTTGCTGCAAATCGCAATGGCACCAAAAGCTAGACTCCCGAGAAAGACCCGGAACCCTGATTTGATTCGTGGGGTGGGTAAGTTCTCCAGGTCCAAGATGTACCACAAGCGCGGCCTTTGGGCCATCAAGGCCAAAAACGGCGGCGTATTCCCACGCCATGACTCCAAGCCAGCGGCTGAGACCCCAACCCAGAAACCCCCTAAGTTCTACCCTGCCGACGACGTCAAGAAGCCTCTCGTCAATAAGCGCAAGCCCAAGCCTACCAACCTCAGGTTCTCTCATATTCCCTACTTTTAATTTTCAATTTTGCAAAATGTGTTTAATTTGTTTGTCAATTTATTACTCTTGTTCTTTTTTTTATTTTTTAAATTTGGATGTTTGTATGTAGAGCGAGTATTACACCTGGCACGGTGTTGATTATATTGGCTGGAAGGTTCAAGGGAAAGAGAGTTGTTTTTCTTAAGCAGCTTACATCTGGATTGCTTCTCGTTACTGGTGAGCTTTCCACTTTCATTCATTATCGCTTCATCCATTTTCTGTTGTTGTAATTTATGGTTTGTGTTATTTATGTTGTCGTTGTTGTTTTTTAATATAATAAGGTAATAATAGTAAACTTTTGAACGTTTTCTTAATGACAAATTTGATCAAGCTAATTCGAATTGCTCCATGAGGTACATTTGAATTCTCTTAAACAAGTTAATTTGAGCTTATGATTATGTAATAACCTCCACCTTGTTTCTGCCAAATACCTTGTTTTGTACAAGCTTTATGTAACAATTCCTTTTTTCCTAAGTTATTGTTTTGTACAAGCTATCCCTCTCCCTTGCACGCTTCCTTTCTGTGATTGCTTCTGCTCCTGTAAACTGAGATGCTTTGCAGGGTGATGGGTGGTTCGAATAGGTAGTGGTGGGTAGTTTAAGTGCAGTAGCGTGTATCTGTAACAGCATAGATACATGTGAATGTGTCAACTTGTGAAGTGTCACCAAATATCACACTTACGTAGTTACTTTATCTAATTTATGCCAATGTGTTTTTCTTGTATTTATGATATCTGTTCCTTTGATTATGCATTCATGATTGGTATAAATATATATTCTTAGCATTTATGTGGTTAGCTTCACTTGCCCTGTTATAATGGGCTTTTACCTTGATTGCTTATATATTTTATGCTTTTTAATTTTCATAGACAGTTTCGGAATTGGTTTATCCAATGATTTGTCAGTTGTTTTCTTTAAGTTGACTGCTTTTGTATATATTCACTTTTTTTTTTACATGAAAAGATTTTGTGTTATGTTTAAGTGGGGGCCTCAAGGTCCAAAGAAACCAATAACCACCCAAGGACGGGCAACACCCATAAAGTCATTCCTCATGATGAGCTCAATGCCAACAAAAGAGTTGAGCCCATACATGCCAATCCATTATCCACGAAATTTCTCTCCTCTGTGCGAGATGAATTTTCCTATTTATTTTCTATTTATTGCGTAGTGGCTGGGTCATGGGTTTCTAATTGTGGCACTTGTCTGGTTCTCAAAATGAACTTGTTCAGGCAAATTCATGGAATGTATTTCTAACTCAAGTGCTGGTTTTATGCCTTTGCAGGGCCATTCAAAATTAATGGTGTTCCTTTGAGACGTGTGAATCAGTCCTATGTGATTGCCACTTCAACCAAGGTTGACATTTCTGGGGTGAATGTAGAAAAGTTTGATGACAAATATTTTGCAAAGGAAGTGGAGAAGAAGAAAAAAAAGGGAGAGGGAGAATTTTTTGAGGCAGAGAAAGAGGTTAGTTTTATCATCTTTTTACGTGTATATATTTGTAGAGGAAATTTAGTTATCATCTGTTCTTGCTACTGTCTATGCGGACTTAGATGTTGTGCAAGTTGAAATGTTTAGGTGCCATCAGGATCTATTAATTATGTATAGTTTTCTAAGCATGAGAAAAAGAAATACCAGTGTTTTTTTTTTGGTATAGATATTTTGTAATTGTTAGGTTTCCCTTTGCATTGTCTCTCCACCCCTATCAATATCTTTCCATCTTCCGCCCCTTCTTTTATTTGTTTCTTTCACCATTTTCGCTCTCTCTTTTCCATTTTATAGGAAGATAGTTTTGTCTTCATTTATTTGCTACTTGTCTGATCCCTTTGAGCCCTGTTATGTTTAAGTTTTGTGTTGGGGGTGTATACAAATATTGGAGAATAGCATCCATTACTGTGACTGTTCTGTCTAAATATTTTACTTTGAATTAATATTTTCCCAACAACAAAATGTAGGAAAAGAATGTCGTCCCGCAAGGAAGGAAAGACGATCAGAAGAGCGTGGATGCTTCATTGATAAAGTCCATTGAGGCTGTCCCAGACTTGAAGATATACTTAGCCGCGAGATTCTCTCTTAAGTCAGGCATGAAGCCTCATGAGCTTGTCTTTTAGACGATTCTCTCATATATTACTCATCAGGATAAATTTACTGCTCCTGGACTTGTTTGTTTCAGACTATCCGCAATTTTGTATTATCTTTATCATTTTATTGGCAGATCCAACATTTGTATTGATTGGTATTGCATTATGAAAGTTTTAATTCTTTTGGCCATTTTGATTTTCCGGTTGACCTTGCGGATCAGTACAGTTACGATCAAACAACGACTCGAAATCCGTTTTCAAGAGATTTGACAACATTTTTGTGTGACATACATAATATCCAATCTTTTTTCAGTTTAAACAAAGAGCAAAGCAATAAAAAAAAACAAAAATCATATATAGGAGAATTCATTAAAAAGATTTTTGATTTTCACAATCTAAGTTAGGTCCGTGATCAACGTTAAACAACTCAGCGTATCTTTTGAAATAACCAATCCGACCATTCACTTGTCCGTCGTTGGATCTTCCGCACTCTCCACCGTTGATTATGTTAGTGACCAGCCCATACCCAACACTCCGATTAGCTGACTTGTCATCTTCTGTGGGGACGTATCTTCCAGTCATAACATCGTGGCAAGAGGGCTTAGGCTTTTGCTCAGTCATCCAAAACCATAAGGCAGTTTTGAAAGCAACTACGGAATCGTTTGCTACCACTTCAGGATTTGCCAGTCCATCAAACCCTAAGGCCTTGCCAGCCGGGCCATAGTTATAGTTCCTAATAACTAAACATTAACATATATCAATATATTTTCCAGATCCAGGCCAGGCGCAATCAATTTGATTTGATGATTAAATTTATAAATGAAGTTAAGTTACCATGATAGTTGAAGGGGTCCCCTTCCTTTGTAAGATTTGCCAGGATAGCATGGCCATTCTGCGATGCATTCACAGTAATTGCTGTGGGGAGCCACTTCCTCTATATAGCACAAACCCCATGAAAATCGTCCAACAGGTGCAGAACCCCACCCGCCGGAAGTCTAGTGAGATATCTCGTCCTGGTGTGGAAACAAGGCCTCGAAAAGCTCTTTGCTGATCGAAGATGAGATATCGCCACGACGACGACGATGATGATGATGATGATGAGATTCCCCACCCCGGCCCTCAGCTCCCCATGATGCATATGCATTCATATTCGAGGAAATATCAATAGTGATGCAAAACAAGGCAAATGAGAGAAAGAGAGAAATGGAAAAGTTATTCGAGACAGCCATGGATGAGATGAGGGCTTTGGTGCATGCGCTAGTAATAATTTGCTTCAAAATTAATGGGAGCGAAAGGCCTTTTATGCATACGTGCAGACCATACTAATTTTTTAAGAGACTGAAGAGGCCAATACGCAAACTAATTATAGTAGTAAGAGGTCAAGGTTTTGGACACTTGAGGAGTCTCATATGTGCTATCGCCTAATTGGCCACAAGTACGATGATCAATAGAGAAGTGGCTGTATGCATGCCTTCATGAATCATGACAGGGCCTCCGCCAAAATATTGCATGCAGTTTGAGTTTGGGGACGGCCAATTTCTTTTTCCCTTTCTTTTTCTACCTAGAACATTCATATCATAGCTGCAATTAATGCATATACATATATATTGGTTATTCATTTCCTTTTTAGATAATTTATAATCATAATGGTTCTTGTTTAATAAATCCCAACGAATGTTTTCATAGTTCGTATTCAAATATTAGTAGTGCTTTAACTATGCGTGGTAAATAGTAATTAGTGTTATGTATTGGTTACCAACTTACCAAATAATGTTATTACGATCCTGAAAACTGTTTGCGTAAGTGCGTGAGCATACCAAATGATTTACGCTTTGATAAATAGTTTTGTTGTGTATGGTTTCAAATGTTTTTCGTGTACTTCAACCTAATTATTTTTAGACGTGACCCAAATGGACAAATAAAGGTATGTGCTGCTCTCGCCTACGTTTTGGTGTAGATTATACACATGTCGACTACCTCTAGACCTAGACTGGGTTTCTGTCCGAGACTTGTCAACCCTATCATATAAAGTTTATTTTAAAAGTTGTTGACTTGCTGCTGCTGGTTATTAGCTGTCTCAATTACAAAGTAGAAAGGAATAATTATATTCCATAATCTTTTCTTTTCTTTCTTGTCTTTATTGAGATTTTTGTCTCTCAAGAAAAACCAGGTTGCCCGTTGCTAAATTTGTATTGCATGCGATCATGATCAACTCCTTATGCCGTTTGGTTGCCGCTATATCGAAGTGAAGGTGATGCATCATGCATTGAATTTGATTGAGTAAGAAAAGAAAGCCACTAATTCAAGTTAAGATGAAATAAAGTCACTGATGATGAGGATTGAGGATTACTTCCAGTCGTTACGTCTTTGTTTTTCCCTTCAAATCAAACATGGATAATGAAAGAAGAACCTAACACAAGATATTTGTTATGAAAACCAGTCGTACGTATTGACTTTGCAGGTATAAACATACACAGCATGTTTGTTTTTTTTCTTCGAGTTAAATATATATAGACAAGTACGTACCTTCAGATCATTCTCAATGCTATTACTACTACTACTAGTATATAATAACCAAGAGAGAGAGGGACCTTCCAGCTGTGGGTTCTCATTGTCAAATGAGGCATCTTCTACCATTGACTTCACTTTTCCACGTCTTGACGTGACCAATTAAACTGATGTATACACACACACACACATATATATATATATGATACAAGCAAGGTTACAAATTAATTAACATGAGGTTTACTTTTTATCTTTAGAAAATACAAGGAGACATTTGATGTCATCAACAGGTGGTTTCATTCATATATAGTTTAATTAAGACATTTAAGAGCCATGAAATTAGTGACTTGACTTGAGCAACGGACATAAATTGATTTCATATGAAGCCACACAAGAAATATTTAAAAGAAAATAAAAAATAAGTTGTGTGTCTTGTCAAGGGCCTACTTTCATTGAAATCAAATTGATTTCATATGAAGCCACACAAGACCCTTTGTAGGAAATTGAAATAAAATTATTGTCTTTGTCTTCATTTATGCTAATGCATTAATATTCAGAAGAATATATTAGTTAGGTCCTTCTTTCAAATATACAAAAGTATTCAAGAATTAAACGGCACTTTTCATTCTTATGCCCCACAATGTGATCATGATAGGATTTCATAAAGAATAATCTTTGTAAAGAATTTGACACATTAAAGCATCCACAATGGTTGTTCAATAGTTCAATTTTAGCATCTATTGAATTGAATTGAACTGCAATTTTACTTGCAATGGTACCATCCAATAGCTTCAAATCAACAGTTATCTTTTATTCACAACACTTGTGCTAACTTAAGCATCGAAGAGCTTTCAGCCAGTACCACACAGGTGCCTAAGGTCTTCACCTTTGCTCTCTCATTTTGCATAATCATCCCACACCTGCCGTAGAACACTCCAGACCGAAGGCATGCCTACTTCTAAGTTGAATTTATTTTTAGACATCAACTGAAGTTAAGTGTTGTAGTTGGCTAACACGCATCTTAACATCTTTTAGAAATTTAAGCCAACGAGGTGGGCGTTGCTAGTAGTAATTATAATGTTAATCTTGGAAATATAGGGATTAAAGGAAAGTAAACCAATCAATGCTGATATGTAGAAGGTTGGGTAATATTATTATACATGTGAAGAGTAGAGGTGTAGAATGTTGGGCAGAAGAAGGGAGGAGGGGGGGTGTAGGATGAGTATTGACTATTGAGTTGGGCGATCGAATTAATGGAGGAAATTATAGGTAAAATCAATTAAGATAAAGGCATACATTAATGTCGATGAAGCAAGTAAATATTGGAGGAAATTAACGAAGATGGAGTAGGTGGAGCATTCTAATCTAATGGACATACTAATAACTAATATGGGCAAACCCTAGTCCATTAATTCCTACAAGTCAAAATTTTCAGCTAACTAGCTATGATATCTACAGCTTTGACAAAGCATGGCAGTATTAATTAGACTGACCCCCCAACTATAAAGTTGCGGTTAGTCTTGGTTGTTAAAATGCTATTACTATAACTACGTATAAGACGAGGACGGAGAGAGAGAGAGAGAGAGAGAGAGAGAGAGAGAGAGAGAGAGAGAGAGAGCATTGCATTGACGTGAGGGGTTGGCTGAATGAGGTCGGAATTCGAAGTCAGTGGGATTAGGTGTTGTAACTTGTATATATATATATATATGTTTTCATTTTCAGTAGTACTTAATTATTTTCTTCGGTCTAACCACCGTCTGTGACTCCGTTTGAGGATTGGTGACTCATCTCCCACGGCTTTCTTAATTACTATATTAAGACTTGGAGAGATAACGTGTATACATATATATTTCCAGTTGAAATTAACCTCACACTCTCACCCTCCCCTCCTCCTCCTCCGCGCTGCAGCGGCTTCCCTTTCCTTGTGGTGGTTGAAACCAGCCACCTACACCCTTACCTCAAGGGTGACGTCATTTATCCCTCGAAAGGAAAAAGAAAGGGAAAAAAACGGCTGTTGTACGCTCGGCTCATCCAGTCTAGGTCTAGGCCTCAATAATAATAAGCCTAATTTCATTAATAATTTTATTATTTCTCCATATGGACGAATGGACCCCCTCTAAGGAGTTCTCTCTCTCTCTCTCTCTCTCTCTCTCTCTCTCTCAAGTCCTAGTCTCCCTCTTACGGATACCCATTACTTGGAAGTTGGAAATTTCACTTTGACAAAGGAAGGCTCACAACTTAGCTATACCAAACTTATACACTTGATGAGATATATATACTTTTATTTATTTTGTTGGTTGAAATTGAAAAGGTGGGTAGCTGGGCGTTGCAAGTCATCTGCGGTACGTATAGCAGTCATGGAAAAACAAGGCCGTCGTCATCACATAAGCTCCAAACTCTTCCACCACTCAGTCTCCGATTGCTCATTTAATGCTTCCGATGATGGTCAACTTGTTGACGCTACCAACAACACTAGTAGCAGCAACCCCTCAATCCCAATCCCAATCCCAATCAAACAACTTTTCAGACAACAAACCAAAGAAATCAAAGAAATGGATTTCTTTTCCGATAATAAGATCATGAATGATGATGCTGATGATGATGAGGAGCCCCGTCTTCAACCCCAACAAGACTGCAACAATAATCCTCCGGCTGTTAATGTAAGATTATGCTTCTTTTTTATTGTTCTTTTCTTTTATATATCATCTTATATATCTATATCTAAACAAAACCCACCTAATTACCATCATCACTACTCACAAATTATTATATATCATCCATGGCCAGACAGGATTGAATCTCCTCACTCTAAATTCCGGAATTTCATCAACATCTGCCGGTGATATTCATCAAAATTCCAATAACAAGGTACTGATTAGTCTTACCACATATTTATTTACATATGGCTGTGTTTTTTTATTATAAATTTCTGGCGCGCGATTCATTTCAGAATTTGATGTTTCTCTCTCATATATGTTTCCTAATTAATTTCCAATTATCTTAATTAATTGTTGGTACTATTAAATCGTAACTTGGTAACTCTTCATCAGCTGATGACTAGTCTTCAAGTTGAGTTAGAGCGGCTACATGAAGAAAATGGCGAGCTCAAAACCATGTTAGACCAAATGACCAAAAGTTACAGCCAGTTGCAAGCTCAGCTACTCATAGCAATGCAGAAACAGGCACAAAACAGACTACGAGAGCCGGTATATTAAGTTCATACTTTTACTTTAATCTTGTCCCCTCCCTAGAGCTATCGCATATACGTGATCAACATGATCCTGTTATATATAAAATTATGAATTGACAGGATTAATATATTAGGGTTTAGGCCTGTTACGGCAAGTGCGTCGGTGTTCTAATGTCCATTACACCATATATATTGGTTTCGTGCTTGAGATCAATATGTATAATACCTATATGAACATGATGTGCACTCCACATTATTCTATTAAAAAGTCAACAACATTGTAAAACCAGTCCAGCATAAATATAAAGAATACGAAGTTAATATTTGATCACAACAGTACGTAAGGCATGGTTTCTTGAACAACAGATTAAGTGTGAGGCAAATGGCATGTTGGCCAGACAATTCATGGATCCACGGCTATCTGCAGCTGCTGCAATAGACCATGTCCGCAATCCATCAGTTGCCTATTCTTCTGGAAAGACACCGGCTGATCATGAAGCCTTCTCATCATTTTCTCCATCAAATTTGAATATAGAGGTGATGTCAACGGAGCGTGACCAATATAAGAGGAGGTTGCAAACTAATATTAATTGTGCGGAAGACGCTCTTGACCGGTCATCCCAGTGTTTGGTGTCCCCTAATTATACCAGTAAAAGTAGCAATCCCAATTTATTAGATGATGATAATGATGAGCCCAAAAGTAGTACTGATCAAGAACAAGTTCCAGTGGCTGATCAGGTTCCTTTTAGGAAGGCAAGGGTTTCCGTACGAGCGAGATCAGAAGCTCCTATGGTATGTACATTGAACCACTTGTACTCAACTAAATATATACATGCATATATGAGAGTTTTGCACATGAACTCAATCATTCTATTGCTAAACTTATGTTACATGCAAATGCTGATTATGTTGCAATATTGTGAATTTCGACCACATTAATGGTATATATTCACAGTCTAGCTATAGCATAGCAAGACAGTTTGACAATGTGTGACTTCAATTGACTTGTGATATGAAACCAGCAACTAATGGTTTCTTAATTTGCAAATGTTTGTGGAAATAAATATATGCAGATTAGTGATGGATGTCAATGGAGGAAATACGGTCAAAAGATGGCAAAGGGTAACCCTTGCCCACGTGCTTACTACCGTTGTACTATGGCCATTGGATGCCCCGTTCGCAAACAGGTGCAAAGATTGGCGGAGGACAAAACCATTCTCATAACCACTTATGAAGGTAATCACAGCCACCCCCTGCCTCCAGCAGCCACAGCCATGGCCAACACCACGTCAGCAGCAGCTGCCATGCTGCTATCAGGTTCAACTACAAGCAAGGAAGCTCTCCAATATCATCATCATCATCTAGCAAATTCTGGCTTCTTCTCTAATTCTCAGCTGCCCTTCTTCGCTTCGTCCATGGCCACATTATCAGCCTCTGCACCATTTCCCACCATCACGCTGGACTTGACTCAGAGCCCCATGCAGCAATTCCACCGAATCCCGCCACCTTCCTCATCCACATTTCCTCTGCCTTTGCATGGTTATCCTATTAATCACCAGCTTATGGGTGGGCTGGGGCATCCCATCCCGGCCCCGATGTATTTCCCTCCTAATTACAAGGCACCCCCATCACCTGCTGGAGTGTCGCTAGGTGGCCAACGTAGTACTAGTACCCATGCTAGTGGCATGGTTGAGACTGTTAGTGCAGCCATTGCTTCTGACCCCAATTTCACTGCAGCCCTAGCTGCGGCCATCTCAACTATTATGGGGGCACCCCGCCCCCACCAGGGTCACCAGGAGAGCATTAATATTAATGATGGAGACATCGCTAATAATAATGCAGCTAGAGGAGTAGTTGCAAGTACCAATAATTCCCCTCCTAGTGCTAATATTGGGGTTCCACCCGGATCATTGCAGCCTGGATCCCCACAGCTTCCTCAGTCCTGCACCACTTTCTCCACCAACTAATCATTTACTCATATGTCCTGTTGGGTCACTAGCTAGCTATGTTTTGTTTTCAATCCATCTTATATTCACGAGTGTGTTATATGCCATGAACTTAATTTCAACTGGCTGTTCGGAGATCGGGTGTTGTTTGTAGCCTTTGCTAGTCTATCTAAAATGCATAGCTCGGTTTTAATAGATACATTAATTGTTCATGTTTGGGAGTCGAGTTGGGCTTAGATATTGTTTCGCACCTGTAGATATAGTTGTGAATTATGCTTATACGCATTGTATTTCTGATCATCAAGTTTGATGAGACAACATCTTCCGTGTACATAAATAAAAGGTTATATATAAAGAATGGGAGGATACAGTATAATGAAATTGTTCATAGCCATGGATATATGGGGCATAGAATGGGGTGCCTAACTGCATTATCGGTGCTCATTGGATAGTGCAGTTAGCCACCCCATCATGTGCCACTATTAATGTTGTTTTCTTGTAGTGTTTAAGCTTGATATATGTATATGTCGTTGATGCGCTAAATTATATATATATCACTAATCCATAACTTAAATTTAGTAAATATTATAGCATGGTGTGATATTGCATATAATTAAGCAGAAAGAAGACTAAAAAGATCAACAAATAGGTTCTTTAACGTACATACAAGAATAATGGGTCTTCTATCCCTCTCAAGTTTCACTAGCTACAAAATCTCCAAGACATCTAAACACTCGTATTCTTTTTTTTTTTTTTTTTTTTTTGTTGAAGGGTTTATTCTTTAGTACTGCTAAGAATCCAGCTCTTTTAAGCACTATACACAAGCCTTTAGTACTCTCTAAAGTTAACACTAAGCCTCTAATTTTTATTTTAATTTTATTTTTATGAGCTAAGAATATTACGTTTGTCATGGTAGTTTGGTCCATATTTCAATTAGGTCTCCATATTTTTGCACTCATGTCAGATCACAAATTTTTCAAAGTATAAAGTTAAGACCCACTATTAGGGCTTATTTTTGGGTTCCACAATAAGAAAGGATATGTAGTTAGATTAAAATGTTTATTAACAGTCTAGAATCAGAATAAAAATAAAATTGGAGCGTAATTGAAGTGTTCACTATTGAAATCACAACCAGTTTGATTACGTACCTCCCTGAAAGGGATCAAAAGAAAGGTGATGCATGATTGAATTGAACTCATAGTAGCATATACAAGAACACACTGAGGGATTTTATTGACCAAGAAAAAGAAAAAGTTCGTTTCTAGCTTTATTATATTATGGGTTGGGCAGGGTCAGGGGCAGGGGCAGGGTTTTTTAAGTCAAGGAGCGCGCTCAAACTCCCAATCCCAACCCAAGTAATAATATAGAAGCCCACGAAAGAAACAACGGAACGGAGAAGTGAGGCCCCGCATTGCATTGCATTGCAGCCAGGAGTGGGCCCCCCACCCCACACAAACTTTAGGATTAATTAACGAGAGGGAGAAGAAGGGGGTGGGAGTGGGGCCAGCAAATTTCAAATTTCAAAACCCAAGCCAAGCCACCATAGTCGACCGTTGAGATAGTGTGAGGTAAACAAAATAACAAGAAGAAGAAGATTGGGATTAGAAAGAAAGAGAAAGTCAGTCAGTGTTTTTGTTTGGAGAAGAAGAGCAATCACAATTTGCAAATTAGCTAGTGTCGTTGTTTGTTGGTAAGACAAATGAATAGGAGACGCCATGGCTGGCAACGCCCTTTCCACCCTTTGCAGGTATTTTCTTTCTGTTTTTATTTTTCTGGTTTCGTTTGGTTGCAGACAAAGACCTCTATTAGTCTATCTAAAACAAAATGCATTTGAATGCAATGCAGATTGTGGGAATTGCAGTTTACAGTTTTCTTGTGCTGTCCTTCTATACATTCTTTGGACTTTTCCTCGGAAACAGAATAGCCGAAATTACAGTCACCACAATCTTTTCCTTTGTGGTACTTTATACTACTCTCTACTCTTCTCTTATATACATACCTTGCTCAAGTTTATATCAATATCAGCTTAAGCTCAAGTTGACATCTGAATTCTCATATTGAAATTAAATTATGAATTTCAGGCTGTTTCAGTCATGTTCCTGTTCATAAGGTGCACAGCCACTGACCCAACTGACAAAACCAGCCTTAGGAAGAAGAAACCTAAAGCTGGCAAAGGCTATCCAAAGCTCAATTACGGGTTCGTTTTGGGGCAGATTATAGTGAGGTTCTTTAGAAGAATGGAGAGAAAGATCCTCAGGACTTTCATAAGGAGGAGGTATCTCGATCCATGGAATACCGCCGCTCAGTTGGATCCATTGCTCCCATTTCCCTTTGTCCTCATGAAAGAAGATGCGGTCTCTCCCGATTTAAGGGAAGACGACATCTCCTTCTGCGCACTCTGCGATTTTGAGGTGAAGTTACATGCTTATCTCACTCTCACATCAGTACACGAGCATCACATTGATTTCGTATTTCTATGATATAATTCTATTTTCAGGTGAAAAAACACAGCAAACACTGCAGGACCTGCAACCGTTGTGTTGATGGCTTTGATCACCACTGCAGGGTGAGAAATCCTATCCTTGTTTGCTTCGTATTCATTTTGAGAACACATTCAAATTCAATTGTTTTTCTTTTCCAGTGGTTAAACAACTGCGTTGGGAAAAAGAATTACACTACATTTATTCTCCTCATGATTTTCGTTCTGTTATTGGTAAGTTCCATGTTTTGTCGCTTTGGCTTCTTTGAAAATTAAAACTCAGTCAACAAGTTGAGATTTCAATCTGTTTGCTTCACGTCTTGTTCACCAAGTCCATGATAAACAAAATTACTGCTTCTGCTGACACAGCTAATCATAGAAGGAGCAACTGCAATTGCAATATTCGTCAGGTGCTTCGTAGATAAAAATGGAATAGAGCGGGAGCTGAAGAGGAAACTCTACGTAGACTTCCCAAGAGGTGTTCTTGCAACGATATCGGTAGTTAGTTAACGTTGTCTCAACTTTCCATTGCAGCAATCTTCACTCATATACTCATTTAAACTCCATCAAAATCTTGCAGGTCTTGCTAACTTTAATGATAGCTTATGGTTCAGCAGCAATGGGACAGCTTTTTTTCTTTCATGTGGTTCTAATACGGAAGGTACTTCGCAATTCTAATCTGCCAATAACCCAACACTCCTTTTCGTTTGTCAATTGCCAGTTTCACAGTAGCATTGTAGGGTAGTATCTCATGAGGCGAAATTGGTAAAACCTGCTCCACCTTCTCACTAAAATGTTGTGCACAATATATTCCTGCTGCAGGGAATGAGAACATATGACTATATCCTGGCAATGAAAGAGGAGAGCCAATCTATAGAAATGGATCCATTTGATGATTCAGATTTCTCCTCAGACTTGAGTAGTGATTTTGATTCACCTGAAAAGCCATCATTCATATCACGGTTTATATGCAGAGGACGAGGGGTAACTCAGGTACAGTCACATATCTTATACAGGCATACAGCCTTCCATAATTATGTTTCTTCAGATTTGGGAAGGCACACAAGTCCATCTGCCTAACTTATTGTATAAATTGACATTCTAAGTTTCAGAACACCAGAAGGCTGTCCATAAGAATTGACGGAGATCCTCAGCCGTCCACCTCAACCGTGAAACAAGGCTTCCGTGTCAGCATTGACCCGTGGAGACTGATAAAGTTGAGCAAGGAGAAAGCACTGATAGCAGCAGAGAAGGCCAGAGAAAGGATTGTGAAACAGAAGCCTCCTACAGAAGAGGATTCACTGAAACCACTACCATTGGAGACAAAATGTGGACCACTCACGGATAAAAATACGGCCACAGCAGGATCAGGCTTAACACCTCTTATATCCAAAGGGTGGATGCCAGGGTCACCCGGAAGGTTTCCAAGCCCAAGAAGGCGGTTTTCTGGTTCACCAACTATGTTCTCTGGCATTGTACCATCGCCAAAGCAAAAGTACAGAAACAATTTTGACTTGAAATTGACAGAGGTGTCCAGAGAGCTGGAGACCTACATCTCAAGGCAGGTTCTATGTTCTGTTATAAAGAAGGACGGTACTGAGGCATCCCCAAGATAGGGGAGGGGTGTTAAAACAAAAATCTAGATTCTCAGCCTTTGAGAAGAATCATTCATCGCCTGTGTGCTCTTGATATCATGTGTGGATTTCTTTTTCGGAGACTAACGTATACATGCATTGTTAAAATTATTACCCACCCATTGAATGTAACTTTTGTTTTTGTTTTATGGTAATGCCCATTCAATGTAATTTTTCCATGGAAATGCAAGCTGATGGTATACATATATTGCCCTGCATCAAACTGAAATTTCCTAGAATTTGGCTTCATCACCAAGCTCTTGTGAGCTTTTTTCTGGAGTAACTCTGTCAGCAGTGTTATTTATTTTATGTTTAACATTTGTATCTGTGTGTTCAAGAAGAATAGATCCTGAAGTATAATAAAATCACCATTGCTGGAATGTTGCTTCAATGAAGTTGAAGAAATTTGCCACTAATATGATGTTAGTTCTCTGATCATTTGGATGGTAATGAATGCGACAACATCACATTTGCGGATGAGATGCACCCTTGACCCAGCAACATGAGAAGTGCTTTTTGTGTGTGTGTGTGTGTTAATTTCTTTCCATTGTATAACTTGAAAAGCAAGAGGGAAAAAAGTATGTTTTGAAATTACAAAATCTTTCTATTTCCAATTTATGACAAAATCACTCAATTATTTGTTACTGCACACAAACTTACAAGATATACTCATTCTCTTAGTACCATCCCGCAAGGTACAAACCACAAATTGGCAACTCCACTCAACTTCTTATGTCGCGCAATTATATCCTCCAGCTATGTAATTGGCTGTTGCACTGAGAAATGGCAAGAATCGATTTTTTCAACATTCACAGAAGGCAACTTCCATGAATCTACCAAGACAGATCCTGAACACCTTTGTTTTGATTACTTGAAATCCATATGTGATCAGATAGACAGTAACAATCCAAGTAATGCTCTGGGGAGATTCTCTCCTTGAGAGGCTCACAAGTTTCTGGAGAAACTAAGTCAGAATATCCTTGAATAGAAGAGCATTTCCATGGAGACTTTGAGGTCACATTAAGGGTAATATTGGATAAGCAAATGTCCAGAAAAGTGTCACCTTCTAAACCCTCTAGGAGACCTGCAGTTTTGATATTCTTTCCTACGACATCTTTAAAAGTAATTTGTTCTATAATAGGGAGGGCATTTGGGTCATAAAACTCATCTGGGTGCTCCCCGTAGTGACTGGTGAACCTTATAGCTATATCTATACCATCCAAGGTCACATTCGATACATAGATATTTTTCACATAGCCACCCCTTCCTGGGGAGGTCTTTATTCTGATACCTGTCTTAGAATTGAAAAAATGGAGGTTTTCCGCATGAACTTCTGACACACCTCCAGACATCTCACTTCCAATTGCAATTCCTGCGCTTGTTTCAGTTTTCCCAGTAATCCTACGAATGATAATGTTTCTACTGGGACGACCATATGAAATACCATACTCATCCCATCCACTTTTTATCGCTATCAGATCATCACCAGTGCTAATATAACAATCTTCAATGCAGACATGATCAGAAGAGTCTGGATGCATCAAAATGGACGGGTAAGAACAAAATTTTTTGCTTATAGTTTACAACTACTAAATGAAGCTAAAACATAGTTTAAAATTGACGTAGTTGGTCAGGAGTGAAAGTGTATTATGTGCTTATTTGACACTAAAGTGGGAGAATGAGGAATCCACAACAATGAAAGATATGACAGTATTCACATTTAAGGGTAAGGATTAACATTTGATCCACGCATGCAAAACTATTAGTGTCTTGCTCTATAAGCGTTTACAAACAACCATGAGTGGATTTTGGGACCCTTCAGGTTTAGACAGAGTTATATGACAAGACCAACCATGAGTAATTCGTATATGTAAATGAAACAAGAAAAAGAAATGTTATCTTCACATAGGAAGTGAGATTTTGGTGATTCACCTGGATCAATCCCATCCGTGTTTGGTGACTTTGGAGGAGCAATGATTGTCACATTCTGGACAGTTACATGGCTGTTCATCCAGAAAAACAGTCTCAACTCTCCCTCTAATTCATAAAAGCTTCCCTTTTTCCTTATTTTTAGTATGATACTGAAAACACTTGAAATCTACCAAACAAGGAAGAAAAATGTTATTCAATCCTTGTGGCTAAAACTAACCTGCAATATACAGGGTGAATGGTCCAAAATGGTGAATTTAGGAAGGTCAAGTTTGAGATCACAATCCCAGTTGAGTTCATCAATTCCACCAAATGGGGCCTTGTGTAATTCAGGGTTTTATTATGGAACCAATTCCACCAGATGCTGCCTTGGCCATCGATAGTCCCATTATCACCTGCATGAGGAGAACAGCAACATCAATAAATCAAGCAAAATGCACATGTGAGATGATTCCTCATCTTATATTACCAACCTGTTATGATAACATCCGTCAAATTGCGTCCATAAATGAGACTTCGATGTCTTCCACCTGTCAACTCCCTTCCTCGACCATATGATGGTAAAGGGTCAACAACTGGCCAGTCATCAGAGTTCTGGAACATTCCAGAAGAAGTTACTGAGTATTATGAGCTAAATATTAGTCCTGTGCCCACATGGTCACAACAGATAGCACTACCTTATTGAACTCGGATCTCAACTCTTATCCGGAGATTGAAAATAGTTACCCTTTGGGACTAGCAGTAATGCTTACATTTCAGACAAGATCTCTCTGGTAAGGACAATACTCTATCTGTGGGATTGTGAATTAGGTTCTTACAGTACATTGTATTAAGGAGCCTATTTTAGATTAATTGTGGAAAAAACGAATCAAAAGAGGGCCAAATTTGAGGACAAATGTATCCAAAGAGGGCAGATTGCAATTAATCAACCAAAGTCTTTATTGCATCTTTTAACTTTTGGAAAGAGGGTGAAAGATTACCGTTGATCCAAGAATTTCTGCATCTTTATCCAACCACAAGGTTAGATGGCTGATGAGATGGAAGCTTCCTGTCAACCACCGGCCAGCTGGGACAAAAAGCTTGGCCCCACCCTTGTCTGTGAAGGAATTGAGATAGAAGATGGCATTCTGAAAGGCTTTTGTGTTGAGAGTGACCCCATCTCCAACAGCGCCAAATTCAGTGATAGTGACACTGTGAGGTCGAATTTCTCCTGAGTTGGCCTGTTTGCTGCAATGTGGACTGCCCTTGACAGCCCATGGAGCACCACTGAACAATGCAAGTAGGAGAAACACATCCACCAGCTGAAACATGTATTTATTTTGGACATAGATTAGTGTCAAAGCTGGTCAACTATGGGATCTGAGTGCTCAGCCTTGGTAGGCCTTTTGAGATGCAGATGCAGTTATTGGTTTTAGTCAAGGTATGTTGATCTAGCAGCGCAAAAGGCCAAGGAAAAAAATAGTAAGGCAGATGTACAACAATTTGAGATGGAAAGAGCCTGATTTTTGCATTTTAGGACACCAAGTTGTAAATTTCAAGTTTCTACATTACAGAGAGACCATCTATGCGAAATTAGATCTTTGTTAGTATTTAATTGAGCCAGAAACCAGATGAATCAAGTCTCTATCTGATACATGCCTACTAATTAATCCAAGAACATCATGTCTGTTTCAAACTCTAAACAAAAGTAGCAACCATTTTGAGAAAGAAAAAAAGGAAGGGGAAATTTTATATAACCAGAAGAGGGGAGAAAGCAAATGATCAGTAAAAGTAACTCACAGTAGAAGATCTCCTCATATGATTGAGATCTGCTTTTGCCGTTACAGCCCAAGCAGCTTGAGAAAGCCTGTGTCCGCCTCAGTTCAATCTCCTTCGTTGTGATGAAACAAGCAACAAGCGAAGGCAGAGAGACGAAAAGGAGAAAGCTTGGAGGGTTGGTTAAAAATGAAATGAAAGATCAAACTGAGAAGATCACGGGCAATAGGTAAAATAGCCAAACTAAGCTAAACAGGCAAAGCAAGTGTGTGAGAGAGTGAGTAGATGGGTCAGGGAGAAAGCCACCACCACCCACATAAAATCATTGAAAGTGACCGTTGCTGCCCGCCAAAAATTAAGCAGTAGGTCCCCTATGCTTTTGTTGACTTGAGCTTCTCCAATACGTCACTTTCTCCTTCTCTGTGTCGAAGACTCAAAGCAGAGCAGTAGCAAGTTTTGATGAAAACTGGAGGCTACCCAGAAAAGAAAAGGAGGCTGGGGTGTTGTGCTTCTGATTCTTAGTATATTTTTGGGAGCACCCACGCCCACTGTGTCACTGACACTGGCTTTTTCCTGATTCCTGCTGAACAAGAGGGAAGAGAGAGAGAGAGAGAGAGAGAGAGTTTCAGAAACTCATCATCAAGAATAAAGCTTAATTTGCACCATTGATCTTGGCATGGTGATAGATGGGGTCTCTGTCATGCTCATGCACATCTCAATTCATGTGACAAACTAGAGGATCATTGAATTTACCAGTCAAAGACTGAGAAATTAAATTCCACTTGTTTGCTCATGAATGATTTTCTCTTTTGAAAAGTCTCTCTTTTTCTGTTGTTGTTGTTGTTTCTTGTAGTTTTTGTCTGTACTTGTAGCAAGTAGTAAACAATATAAACACAGTTCATAGCTTTTTTGGGGAGTTTAAACTTTAATTAGAGTTTCATACCTGCAACGTGCGACATCGGATACGAACAAAAGTCAGGCTACAAGCCCAGGGATTGGGGTATTAGGCTGGTGGTGGATGCCTGCTGGACCTGGACCACCGCATGCTGCTGCCTACTGGGTTTTTTGTTTTCGATTTTGATTTTGATTTTGATTTTTTTCAGGGCAACAAATACTAGTTACAAATAAAGATTACAAGTTACAAGGCCAAACAACGTGACTTGTTTGGCGGATTAACCAAGCAAAACCAACTGACAAACACACACTCTCCTTTTGCTTGCCACTTTGCCATTGCTCACGCTCCTCATACTCTCTTGTCTAATCCTCATTTCCATTTTCACTTCCTTTATTTAAAACTTGTGCTTCCTGCAATTGGACCCAATTGGGATTTTGACCTGGAATTTATTATCTTTTTGTTCATGGTTTGAAAATTAATTTTTTGTAAACATTTATTTAACTCACAATAAAATAGTAGTTCAATGGTTTATATGATTAGTCTAGCCAAAAAAAATAGGTTTATATGATTAGTGAATCGGTGAAAGAAATTAAGTCAAAATTAGGGGCGGGTACAACTTGGTTTGGCCGACTAAATTGTAGTCAAACTTTCGATTCAGATTGGTTCCGGTGAACTTGGGTGATTTTAATAGAGCCAAATCACACCCTTTTTGGTCCATTCGTCAGATACTCCATGTTTTGCTCGGAGTGTAGAGGCAGGGGTTTGCTCGGAGAGGTGAGATTTGCTCAGATATGGAGTGAAAGACACTCTATTTTGAGGAGTGAGATCAGTTCTTAGATCTACGATAACGATGAAAGAGTTGAGATATAGATGAGAGACATGAGAGAGAAGGTGAGGCATGCCATATGCACTATGTTTAGGAGAAAAATATGATTGTATATACTACTGTAATGTTTTTTTTTAAAAATGGGTAGGGACTGGTCCTGTTCGGTTTGCTCAATCCTAGGAGAATTGAAATCGTACCCAAACCGGTTCAAGCTGGTTTGGTTTTTGAGTATAAACATAGACAAAAGTTAAAATAAAAACCGAACCAAACCATCCACTTTGGTCAATTTTACTAGTTCACTCTTTTTATTTTATTGTCCACTCCTAGCAAAATCAGAAACAAAACAAGCTAACAAGACAGCAATCACATTTTCACTGTCTGCAGTGTCATATCATTTATGTTTTCCAACTCTTAAATCATAACAAAAGGTTTAATAGATAATTTTTCATCTATTTCATTCAATGAATTTTCCAGTTATTATGTATATGACATTCTGTCACTTGAGGAGGTTGTTATTATTATTATTATTATACATTAAATATTATATGTTAAGGTATCAGACAAGCATGCCAAATTGAATTATTCTTAATCCTTCCTAACAAGGTAAAGTAAGTGTTTAGATGAAGCAACATAATTAGACTTGTGTATTATGTTTATATGTAAATTACATGTTGCAGTAGTAGAAATTCATAGAAATTTAAGCCATAAACTAAGACTTGAGAGAAAAGAATTGTCCAAAAAAAGGGGGACAAGGTCCAAGGCCCGGACAAGAGAGAGAGGGAGAGAGGGAGAGAGGGAAGTGTGGTCGTAATCTGTAGCATTCTGAAAAAGGGTAAGCAGGTACTAAGGTTTCCAAAGTATTGAGGTATCCTATGCCCACATTAGCCCAAGCAAAACACAACCAGTGAACAAATATGGTGGTTGTAAACTTTAAAGCATGATATCAATGTCTGTCATTTGACTCCCACCGCATGAATGCTAGCTCAGCTCACCTACTCTTTTCATGATTTACCATCTCTTTCTCCTTAACTTACGTTGTTCAAATCTTTCCACTGATTTCGACTTGCATAATTGCAACACTTTCTTCCCTCTTTAAAAAAAAAAAAAACATTAATAAATGGCAATCAATTCATAATTGAACTTGTTGCGTACAAGGGTGCTGGAAGCAGGCAAAGCAAGGAAATTTGTCATTAACGTGAACCTTAGCAATGGCAATGCATAATGCCATTTTGTTATGAAAATGTCATCTTTTGTAACATTTCTTTCTCATATAAGAAAACTTATGTGGAGGCCATTCTTATCACGTAGTAGTATCAAGTGATACGCACAATCAAAATGTCATTGGATTCGAACCTAAGACCTCTTGTCTACAAGTTAAAGTCTTTTTCCATTGAACAGGCACATCATCCACACTCACAAGACTGCAATAAGGCTAAAAACCAAGGATTAAAATATCTTTACCTTTCCTTTTTGAACTAATAACAACACTATGAGCTGAGATGCGGTATTTGTAGCCTTTGGATTTTCTTTCCGAAGATGTGGATGGTTTAGATTTAAAACTAAGGAGAGACATCGACAATATTTAGAGGATTCTGGGCCCGCTAGCGCTAATTTGGTGCCTTTTGTTGGTCTCCAATATCTCACAGTCTGTAGGCCCAACGCCTGGCGCTTTCCATTGGGGCATTGAATTGAGGCTTATGGCACCCTCGGTATAGAATTTCGCTTCTTTTTCTTTTCCGTTTTGGTAAAGACGTTGAGCAGGCTGGTTGAGGAGGTCTTTCATCAAGCAGTCAGTGTGCGTAAACATGCCACCCAGAAACAAAGACTCTAAAGGGCGCATCATCCACGCTTCCAAGTCTCAAGACCAAGAGTACGTGGGTCCTTCCTTTGGGTTGGGTGTCTGGCACTTTCGCGTTCCAATTATTTTAACGACAAATAGGTTGTTAACTTACTTAATCTCTGTTTGTTTACAATGCAGTTGCTATGAAGGGGAACGTCTCGATCGTCTGCTCCAATCAATTCAGAGGTTACGTTATGTTATGAACTTTGACTGATACAATATTATCCATTAAAATATCTAAAATATTAACTTGAATGCTGTTTTTGTTTTTCACAGAAAGATAGAGTCAGCAAGACTTATGATGGATGATAGCATGTGTTTACCCGAAAAGATGTGGTTCAAGGTTTGTATAATTGGATTCAGATCATCATATCATATATGTATGCTTGCTTACGTGTTCGTGTTTGATCATTCATAATAAACTGATAACTTTTTTTTTTTCTGTATATTTTTGTAGCAACAATTTGCAATAGGGGTGAATGAAGTCACTCGTGTCCTTGAACGCATGCCACCAGTGACACCGCCATTGACGCCATTGGCCCCAGGCTTAGCTTCTAATCGTACTAAAGCACCATACATTGGGCTTCAGGCTGTTCTGATAGCTTCTGATTGCAATCCACGATGGCTGTCAAAGCATCTGCCAAGCTTGGCCCTGTCAAGGAAGGTCCCCTTGATCTTTCTCAAAGATAACAAGGGAGCTTCTTTAAGATTGGGTCAACTTGTTCAACTTAAAACTGCCATTGCCATTGGAGTTAAGGTAAACTATAGTCTACACATATGCCTCTCTCTGTCACCTCAAACCTCTCTTACTTAGATTTCTTTTATTTTGTGCTCCAACTCAAAGCATTTCCTATGAAACATTCTAAATTGTCTGCAGGCCAAAGGAAATGCCATTAATCAACTTATTGACGAAATTCTCCGCGGCAATACAATTCGACTTGGAATTGAATGCCTCAACTCGACTCCAGTGCTTACAACGGCACATGGGCAAGTCCAGAGATGAGGCTCCTTTCCTTTGTAGATGTTGAAGAAAGCAGTCTTTCTTTGGTCATGTTTCAGTGGCTTGTCCAAATAATCATATGAATGACTGACTGTGTAGTTAACTTGTTACATATTACTGGCCATTTCTTGAATTACTTCATGTCTGGAGGAATCTTCAATTTCATAGCTCTACAAGGTTGTTTCACACTTAAACATTTGTGCGGCAAGTGGCAACCAAAAGGCTAGGAGAACATCTTAATGCAGTACATTACTTGAAAACCAGATTGAAATCGCATTGCCGTTATTTCCGTGGGGTCCAAATCCAGTACAATCAAGATCCTTCCCTAATTTCGTCAGCTTTAAGCTAATCAAGCCAATGAATGGAAGAAAGACAGTAATCTTACAATTTCTTCTCATTATGATTAACAATGTACTTGCATCCCACACCCAAGTGTTACAACAAATTTGTCAATCTTCGGTCCACCTTTTTGTAATAATACGGTAGATAAAACCCCATCCCCACTTTCCTATTTTCAAGAAAATGTTTTTGAGATTTTACACCCTGACTCCAAAATTTTACATTGTACAGTAATATATACCAATCAACATAATGGAATGATGCTTCCATCTCTGGACCTCTTCCTTTTGAACTTCTGCAGGGAATAACCGTGTGTAGGTTTCAAGCACTAGATTGGGGGGTCGCAGCTGCTGAAGAAGACTCAATGGCATTAACTGGATCAGGGTTATTATTACCCCTACCATTTGTGACAACTTCTGTTGAACTCTTATTCTCTCTTTGGTCTTGATCCTTCTTTACCAGCACCGGTTGAAACTGCCAAATAATAAAACACCGAAAACAAAATCAGAATTGAAAAATTGGTATGTTTGACCAACATGTTTCTGATGAAAATTTTATAAGTGTTCATTTAATACACACCTGGTATATGGAATATATAACATTTCTTCTTATCTGTGCCATCATCTCTAAGAAAAGATTGTAGCCTTCAAGCTTATATTCAATAAGTGGATCCCTTTGTGCATATCCACGTAATCCCACAGCTTGCTGAACGAACTTAAGTGCTTGTAAGTGCTCCTTCCACAAGCGATCAATATTGCTCAAAACTAAGAACCTTTCGGCATCCTTTGTCAAGCCTGGTGCTTTACTCTCGATAATATCCTGATACACAGATAAAAAATATCAGGAACTGATACCATGCAGAACACAAATTAGCAGAATTATATGCCTCTCAGAACATCACTATCGACCCTAGTTTGCAAACCCAAGGCTAGTCTTAACAAAAGACGGCAATCAGTTGTAGGACTTGGTGTGCCATTATACATATTCAACTTTACAGTCAGGAAAGCTCACAAAACTAACTTCTCAAAGAGCTACTCACAGTTCTCAGCCGCAAGTTGTGATTATCTTATATGTCAGAGTATTCATTCATGGCTCACATTTAGCAGAATCGTAATCATAATTAGCAGAAGCTTCCCCATCTAATTATAATGAAACATCACTCCAAGTGTGCTGAGATCAAAAAAATCCCAATAATCTGGAAATGTCTTCTTACAGAAACTTATTATACTGACCCTTTTCTGCAAATATGCTTCACGACCACGGCGACGAAGGTAGTCCTGCAAATCCTCGTAACTTGAACAGTTGCCCCTCAGCAAGTCTGGTGTCAAATCATTCAATAGGTAGCAATATCTAAAGCCAAGGAAATATGTTGTCATTAGAAATCTTTTAAGAGCCAAATCAAACAAGGAGATAAATCATAGAATTGACATAAAAAGAAGATTTTTCATGCATAAAGCAACCTTCATCAAGAAATTAGGAATTTGCATAAAAAGGTCATATATATAGAACTTAACAAAACTCTGGCAGTTACAACAATTTAAATAGTTAATCTTCTTTCATTCAGATATACTTATACAGTAATAGGTTTTCTAAGAGAATTTAAAAACTCAGCACCCTGTAATTGCATGGTACGATAAGAAAGACATGATGCACCATGATTCGTCTGACAATCTTTTCTTTACAGTTTTTGCACAAGCACAGAGATTGAAAGATGCAACTTACTGTTGAAGTTTCTTGATGAGCTTCTCAAGATCCCAGCTTTCTTTTGAAGCATCTGAACCAATATTTGCCTATTTTTAAACAAAATAATTTCACAGACCCAAGAATCAGATACAGACATCTTTATAAAAAAAACATATAAAAAATAAAAATAAAAATTGCTTGGCCCACAGACCTCCAAGATATCATCCATTGTTAGTTCAGCATATTCAATTATAAGCGATTGGAGATTGTCAGATTCAAGGGCCCGTCTTCTTTCTGTGTAGACACGGTCTCTTTGGCTGTTTAAGACTTCATCAAACTCAAATAATTGCTTTCGGATGTCAAAAAAATAATTTTCCACTTTCCGTTGAGCTTCATCTAGTGCTTTGGTCAGCATCTTGGACTCAATTGGTAGGTCCTCAACTCTAAAAGCTCTCATTAAACCCTACATGTTGCAAAAACAATCATCTGTTAACAGGCCTACAGCAGCATTAGCAATTAGAAACCCAGAATCAAAGTTTAAACCTGAATACGGTCTCCACCAAATATACGAAATATGTTATCTTCAAGACTTAAGAAGAAGCGAGAACTTCCAGGATCCCCCTGCCTGCCAGTTCGACCACGCAGCTACATAGTTACAAATTACTAAAATCAATTTCGAGGCATGCTCTCTGGCAGGAAAACTCTCATGTCTAAAGCATTTTGAGAAAACAAGGAAATTCAACTAAAAACAAGTCATAGAACAGCCTGAGCTAACTGAAGACAGTATCACTAATCTTTCCAAGACCTAAACCTGATTATCAACTCGGCGAGATTCATGGCGCTCTGTCCCCACAACATGAAGCCCACCAGCTGACACAACCTGCAGAAATGTAGAAATATAAAAAACATAATCAAGACTGATACAGAGAGTTGGAGAAAATTTATTTCGTGGAACGAAACTAACCTTCTTCCTTTCTTCCTCTGTGTAGACCTTGTATTCTCTAACAATTTCTAGAAAGGCACTCCGCAGTTTGGCTATGACTGGATCCTGAGCAGGGGCCTAACAAATGCAAAGATTTAGTCATCTCCAACCAGCAGTATAAGGATAGAAGTTCCAGATAAGCGTCAAAGATTCACCTTTTCACAAGAATATGATAGACGCTCCTCTGCTTCAAGCTCAGTTAATGATCTCTGACCCCACGTGTCAACAGCTAACTTTACAGCTTCCTCAGCCAACTTGGTCTTTTCATTGGACAGTTTGCACGGAAATAGGTTTTCATTCACCTGGAAAAGTCATTCTGAGTTTCAAGATAATAAAATCATTGAACAATGCGAGTTTGTGCTTATAATATCGGAACTTTTGTGCCTAAAGCAAAACAAATTACAGATCAGGACCAAAAGGAAAAACACACCTTCCATGTTTTCTTTGGGGGAAGTTTTTTCACTGACACATAACCACCTTCAGTTAGCTTAACAACTCTGCGAGAAAATTATAAGCAGAATGAAATGTATGTTTAACCATAGATAACTTTTGAGAAACAAAAACAAAACAAAAGCCTACGGAGTATTTGAAAATAAATTATTATAATTGCCAGAATACAAGACCCCATGCAACAGTCAAATACACTCAGTGGTAATCGATTCTTCCTTTAATGCAAGTTATTCTCAATATTCTAAAATATGTTTCCTAGACATTGATCAGCAGACTATGTTTGTCCTCTGTTATGTACTATTTCATTTTCATTTAATGGAAGTATGTTTCTTATGAAAATAATAATAAGAAAATATATGAAGACTCTAAAGTAGAATGGCAGTAAAATGTTCAATGTCGAAATAATATTTGATGTTTATTGAATTTTTAAGAGCTAAAGTCCTAGTAATTGTTTTCTATGACTAACAGTCTTCTAGGCGGTATTGATGTCTGGTAAACATTTAAGTCCAAGTTTCCAACATGTTAAGCACTAGGAGTCCAGACTGCATGTCTAAGGGTGTAAACTTTAACAGAAAAAATAAATATAAATAAAAATATTCTTGAAGCTCAGATGATGATACCTTGGCATAAGCATCTCCCGAAGCTTCAACCTTGCCATAAATTCAGCATTCCCACCAAGGATAATGTCAGTTCCTCGACCTGCCATATTGGTCGCAATGGTCACTGCCCCTAGACGACCACTTTGGGCTACAATTTCTGCTTCCCTTTCCACATTCTCTGGTTTTGCATTGAGAACCTACATAAAAAATAAAAATAAAAATAAAAACAAAAATACTAAATTTCCTCTCACAAAGGACATATAGTATTCTACAGTTTCTAAATAAAATTATCCAAAGTTAGAGAAACAAAAATAATTTAAAGATTAAATTCACTCTCAATTGTACATCAAATAATTTAATTATATGTACAAAATCCCTAAGTAATGAACTTAAACCATAATGACAGAGGAGACCACACCTCATGGGGAATTCCAACTTCTTGCAACTGCTCAGACAACGAGTCACTCTGCTCAACACTAGTTGTGCCAACAAGTACAGGACGACCTGTCTTGTGCATTCTAGAAATCTCTACTACAACTGCCCGCCATTTTCCTGTAGTTGCCCTGAAAACTACATCGGACTCATCCTGAGAAAGAGATTGAAGAGATGATGAGAAACTTGAAAGGCATTGTACCTAATTATAGTAAATAAACCATCACCTCTTATGCAAATCTACTTATATTTTTTATACAAGGTATTCAAACCTAATTATTAAACCACTTATTTATGAGAAATGGAAATAAGAGTTCATATTTGTAGTACAATTTTTATAGCCTAGTATCATCATTTTATAATGGTATGCTAGAACAGTATAGCATACCTTTCTAATCATAGGCTTGTTTGTTGGCACAATTGTAACTTTAAGCTTGTATATGCTTTCAAATTCTGTGCTTTCAGTTGCCGCAGTGCCAGTCATCCCACAAAGTTTTGGGAACTGTACAGGTAAATTAATTAATTAATTTCAAGAACATAAATTTCTAGAGATGCAACACTTATTGAGATGAGAGATAGATTGCTCCAACCTGGAGAAAAAAATTTTGGTAGCTAATTGAAGCCAGTGTTACAGTTTCATTTTGAATTGGCAGACCTTCTTTCGCTTCAACCGCTTGGTGAAGTCCATCACTCCATCGCCTCCCCTAAATGACAAATAACAAGCCACTATAATCCTGCCCCATGAGAGATTAACAAATATAACCTTAATGTTTGCCACAGGAAAGTCAATATACTGCAAATTGCAAATTTTATAAGATAACTCTACATGAAAATGATTTCTGCTACGTGGAAAGTGTTAGAGTAAAGACTAGTTAATTAGCTGTATATTAGTTGTAATAGCTACTGGTATAGTTGACTTTTATACCTTCCTTATTTGTACCTATGGCAATTAGTTTATATACCACTATAAAAAAGGAGATAATTATTTTGCCCCCTTCTAAAAAAATTAAGAAAAAAAATGCAGTAATCACCTGCATAACTCGACCTGTAAACTCATCAACAATAAGAACCTCTTTGCCACGAATGATATAGTTTACATCTCTAAGAAAGAGTTCTTTCGCTTTTATTGCATTCAGAACATAAGATGCCCACTGTTCTCGGGGATCATATAAATCTTTTACACCCAGAATCTCTTCAGAGTCTTCATAACCCTGTTCTGTGAGCAGAACTGTTTTCTGCTTTTCATCCACCTGCAACAAAAAGCTCGGTAAGAATATAACTAGAACAATTAATTTACCATTAAAGGCTCCTGGAATTTATGAATCCTTTCAAATAGAGAAACTTCTGCTTTCAAATAATACAGCAGTCCTACGGTGTAATGTATCTCTCGCTCAAAGACTGAGGCAATCTTTGCAGCTTTATAATACCGATCGCTAGGTTTTTCTGCAGGCCCAGATATTATGAGAGGCGTCCTTGCTTCATCAATGAGGATGGAATCAACCTCATCGATTACACAGTAGTTGAAGTTCCTCAAGACAAGCTCCTCAACACTCTGTACATATGAAGAAATGCATTCAGCTAGAATAATATAGTTAAACATCAAATGGATTGAAATTATTCGCAACAAAGTAACATAAGACGGAACTAGCAAATAAAGCAAGAATTACTTTCCGTGGCCAGATTATCTCTCAAGTAATCAAAACCAAGCTCACTGTTGGTAACGTATGTGATGTCACATAAGTAATTCTCCCTTCTTTGTTCACTTGTCATATTCTCTGCTCACGGAAAACATCCAGTTGTTAGGTAATTATTTCAATCTTAATTAGAAAACAAGCAATATGTAGAAACAATAACCAGCAACAATTTTCAGTTTACACCCGCTCCTAGAAAAATTTCAGTAAACTTGCAAGCAAACAATAACTGACCAAGAACTAGGCTCTAAATAATATTTTCAATAATCTTATTTTTGAAAAATTAAGTTCCAGAATATTAAAATGAAGTAGACTGGGAATGATTAGACTTTCAAATTGAAAGAAGAGTGAGGCATCAAGCACTCAATTGATCAATTTCCAAGTTTCTAGGAGCTAGTCCTGCTCCTACATACCAACCAATAGAAATGGATATAGAAGGAAACAGAATGCAGTGTACAACAAATATATAAGAACGAGACATACGCTGGATTAGGCCAACCTTCAATCCAAGGAAACGAGGAACTTGGCCAACCCACTCACAATCCCGCCGGGCCAGATAATCATTGACAGTAACAACATGAACACCTTTTCCAATTAATGCATTCAAATAAGCTGGTAAGATAGCAACAAGGGTTTTTCCTTCTCCGGTTCTCATTTCAGCTATTTCCCCCTTATGAAGAACCATGCCACCTAATTGATCAAAAAGTAAGATCCGATAAGTGAAGGCACAGTCATATACATATTTTAGCACAAAGGTGGTGTTCCTGTTGCGACAATGAGTGATGTAAACAAAGATATAATAGCAGGAGCTTAATTGAATGCTCATTCAACTATCTTGACGGGAAGGATTGAGCAAGATTCAGATAGTATGCAGAGAGTGAAGGATATCTACCTATGAGTTGGACATCAAAGGGACGAAGGCCTAAAACCCTCTTCGAAGCCTCTCTTATGACAGCGAATGCTTCCTGAAATGGTAGTGCTTCTTTGGTTATAAATATACTGAAAGCAAATATAGCACTTCAACTATAAATGAAAAACTAGTACGTAAGCCACAGTTACACCTTGGAGGAATTGGTTCGATCATTCAAACAATCATCATTAAAATAGTTATCCAACAACAACAATTCAGTAGCATCCCCAGACTGAGCAATAAACACATTCAAAAACACAAAACCCATGTTTAATTACCATGCTAGAGAACACCACAAAGTGAGAATAGAAGATATAATAAACGAAGCAACAAAGTTTCAAAATGCTCACAGGTAAAAGAGAATCCAAAGACTCGCCCTGCTTGGCACGTTCTTGAAAGAGCCGTGTCTTTTCTCTCAGCTCAGAATCGGAGAGTGCAGACATCTGAGCTTCCAAGCCATTGATGACAGACACGGTGGAAGCATACTGCTGCCTCGTGGACTCGCCAGTGTCAGTCCCTTTGAAAATCCCACCTAACAAACCTCCCAACGATGCCACTGCTTGCGTTCGTCGCCTTCTTCGACTTGCCATACTTGATGTTTTGGGCATTTGAAAGGTTTTTCCACCGAAAGAAGAGGTACCCAACTGGGATTTTTTGAGGTCTAGGAGGGTATGGGAAAGCTTAGAAGAGCACAAGGGTGACAGTGAAACACAAGGGTGATGATGCTTCACCAGAGGAGACTCACACAGATGTGTCACCGCCATTATTCCTTCGGGCTATGAAGTCAGGGATTCAAATTTCCTGTCTTGAATTCACAACCACTTGATTATTGAGAAATGGATGAGTTTCATTTCTTGCTGTCTCTGTTTTGAAGAAAAGCCCAGGATCCAGAGGCTTGTTCTCAAGTCTGAAACGAGTTGGGATAAGGTGAGTGAGGGGGAATTTACGTTTAGTACCCAAAAAGTTAAAAAAAAAAAGGGTTAATTACAATTTAGTACCCTGTACTTACACCGTTAAGGCATGTTAGTCCCTGTCTTTTCAATTTTTACAATCGCATACCCTTAGTTTGTAAATTTTTTGCAATGTGGTTCCGCCGTTAGGGTTTATGTTAGATCTCTCTGTTAACTGCCTACGTGTCATTGTGGGTCCCACATTTTTTAATTTTAAATTGATTAAAATATGAATAAAATAAGAAAAATCAAAAAAATCAAAAAATCAAAAAATTTCTCTCTCTCTCTCTCTCTCTCTCTGCGTTCTCTCTCTGCAACGAACCCAGAAACCCAGCCTGCAATCTCTCTCTCTCTTGCTTCCATTGTTTCCTTCGATTTTGGCTGGTCTTTCTGCTGTCAGAAACCTGTTTGAACCATTTGGATCTTTCATCATCTTAGCTTTTGTCCCATTTTTCTGTTAAAGTTGGGATTTTGGGGTCAAAATTCACAAACCCATCTTGAAATCCAGCTGCTCTCTCTCTCTCTCTCTCTCTCTCTCTCTCTCTCTCTCTCTCTCTCTCTCTCTCTCTCTCTCTCTCCATGACCAAAGCTCGGAACCCCAGCCCCCATAACCCACAGAACCCATCCCCCCTCCCCCCTCTCTTTCTCCCTGCATTCCCCATGACTACCACCCTTCAAACCCCACGAACCCAGAACCCACGACCTCAGCCCCCACGAACCCATAACCCATAACCCATAGATCTCAAAAGTAGGGTTTGAGATGAGCCACTCGTTAAACCCTATAACTGCCCGGCCGGCATCAGGGGACAGATTGAGCACGGACTGGACCAGGGAAGGAGTCGGGGTGATATGGGAGAAGCTCAATTGTAGGCGTTGGGTGACAGAGAGAGGATTGGAGCTAGGGTCTATGAGGAGTTCAGAGGAGAGAAACTGAGCTAATTGGGATTGATTTGAGTCTTGGGCTGGTGAGGTTGAGGAAGAAAAGGGTTTAGAGACACAGAAATGAAGAGGAGAGAGAAAGTGAGAGCTTGCTGTTGTGGTAATGACAGGTTGGGCATAGTGGAAATGGGTGGGTTTTCTTGAGTGAAACAGAATGTGGGTTTGTATAGTTGGAGAAGAAGATGGTGATGAAGAAGAGGTAGAGAGGTAGCGGAGCAAGAGTCTCCGGAGTTACAGAGGCTGTAAAGGCCGCATTTTGACAGAGACGGAGGTGAAGAATCTCACTGTGAGAGGAGAGGTTTTGATTCTTGAAGGAGGAGAAAGCAAGAGAGAGAGAGATTGCAGGCTGGGTTTCTGGGTTCGTTGCAGAGAGAGAACGCAGAGAGAGAGAGAGAGAGAGAGAGAGAGAAATTTTTTGATTTTTTTGAATTTTAATATTTTATTCATATTTTAATCAATTTAAAATTAAAAAATGTGGAACCCACAATGACACGTAGGCAGTTAACAGAGATCTAACAGAAACCCTAACGGCGGAACCATATTGCAAAAAATTTACAAACTAAGGGTATGCGATTGTAAAAATTGAAAAGACGGGGACTAACATGCCTTAACGGTGTAAGTACAGGGTACTAAATTGTAATTAACCCAAAAAAAAATTACAGAACATGAAGACAAAAACCGGTTTTTTTGTTTTTTTCTCTCTCTCACAGAAATACACGTTGTTAGATTACATAGATAGAGGAGCAAGTAATAGCAATTAGAAAAAATGGTTGTAATATTCATCAAAGTCAAGTCAAGTAGAGACCTTAGCTCGTAATTTTTTTAGTGTAACGGTTATACCATCATATAGGTCTGATTTCTATTGCCCTCCTCACTCTAGAAATATTTGGTATCTTGTCATTCATATCGTCTGATTCTTTGGAAAACATGAGTGTTCGTCAATTGGAAATCATTAGCATTTAGCTAATTCATATCCGAACTAATATAGAAGAAATTGAGCATTTGTTTAATCTAATTCAATCCAGACATAGGCGGATCTAGGCCAATCAAATATCATTACGAGCTCGTTTGGGACTACTTCTCTAAGAAGCACTTCTGCTCATAAGCGCTTCTAACAAAAACGTTTTTATTATAAAGTTGTTGAAAATTTCATAAAAAATCGAAGTGCTTCCTGAAGAAGCACATGGCAGGTGCTTCTCCAGAAAGCGCTTTTAGCCCTTCCAGAAGCACTCCCAAACGAGTCCGATTAAATTGAGTTGGATGGTTGGTTTTAATAACGACGGAAAAACATACATGTATAAATGTTCTAAAACCTAATTCAATCGCACACTTCAATAAATTTAAATGAAAACTAAAACTAAAGAAAAATGTATTAAACATAATTTCATCAAATGATTTAAATTATTCATAATTTGTTTATAAAAGAAAAAAAAAACATGAAACCACCAATATTGAATTTTATTGGATTCCCAATCTGTGTTTGATCCAATCATCCAATCATCATGGAATTTCACAATTGGATTTGATCAGTCGGTTTGGAGGAATAGGATATTTAAAACAAGAAGCAAAGATATTACTAGTGATCCTTAGCTATATAAATATAAATTGAGAAGAAGACCTAGCTAATATCAATTCCTCAAATAAAAATGGCAAAGACGATGGAGCACACAGAAGAAACTACTGAGAAATGGAAAAGTACAAAGAGACGAGGAAACAAAACAAGAGAGATGCCAAAGAAGAGAATAACTAAACAGAAGAGATGCGATGCAAGTTTCACAAAGACGAACAAGAGTTGGTTGCGCTGAGGCGACAACATTTGGTGCTTCTTGAGAATATTAAGAAGAGCAATTATCCAAACCAATTATATCTTCTGAAGACATGTACTGATCAAATAATTCAATGCTACATTTTCAGAGTGCTCGACATGGCCATGTAGTTCATCATCATCATCATGGTAACAACGTTAACAGTGGCGATGGTGAGGGCAGTGAGGATGTTTCACCTTCGATTTGTCCTACTACCAATACCAATACCAGCGGTGCCTTTGATACAGTTAGGACATCAGTTCTCTTCTTTGCATGAAGAGAGGAGTTAAAACAAACAGAGAAATCACTCAAGTCCAATACCTTTCTTTTTTCCATGAGTATATAAATAATCCATTATTCACTATTAACACCTCCTTCTTTTGCCTCAGCAGCATAAAATAATCGTTCAGCAACTACTGGATGATGTTGATGGTTCATCACATTGATGATGATGGGAGCTATATCATTTCCTGTCAAGAAACATCTTAACTACAATTTCCTCTAACAGTGAAAACGAAAGAAGAAGAAGAAAAATTCCTTTGCCACAATTTCCTCTGATACAACTCCCAACGCTACCTTCTTGAAGCCGCATTATGCCAACAAGTTTAACAAAGTAAAGATCATCTAGCTTGGTTCTGGAGGCACCACTCTCAAGCTTCGTACCCACTCACAGAAGCTAGGCTCATCAAAATTGAGAAAGCTGCTTTTCAGCTTTGTCCGCTGTTCTGTTGTCAAAGTTCGTAGCTGCGGGAATCTTGCCTCCTGCAATACCAATATGCAACAGTTAAATTCGTGATTCACACCAAGGTAAGTAGGAAACCATTTAGGATTGTAGAGAAAACTAGCCACATTCACCCCTGTTTATTGTCTCCACCCTCACCTGCTCATAAGGAGGATCCTTGTGTGCCGGTATGAGCCGCGATACAAAATATCGAGCCTGAGAGCTTCCTTCCTGTTTCACAACCAAACCATTAGGTTCATCTTCATTACTTCTAGGCATAGAAAAGGGCAGAGGAAATTCACATGGAGCAATGAAAGACTATAGAAAGGAATAACCTTGAATGAAAGGATCCGAGGAGCTGGAAACCGCAACTCGGTGAGCTCTTCAGCTAATGTCCTGCAAGCCGCTAATGCAGCTGCACTTTTTCCTTCATCAGCAGCAAGTTCAGCACCCTGAATAAACCAGTTAAAAAGTGTTTAAGGTGAAAAATAAGAAAAGAATAAGAGCTGAAAATATCAATTATATTTCTGAACAGAGAAAGACTCAAGGAACAAAAGAAACTAAAATTTGAGTTCAAAGACCCAGGAATGCTCTTAGTGATGCTCAAACAGATGTCAAAAGCTCAACAATACATACATTTCCAGTTTATGGTCATCGTATGAATTCTATATCACACCAGGGTGATCAGCACACCCAGCCTTTATTATTTTTTCCTATTCCTTTTGAGAAAAAGTTTTTATTACAACTTTACCTTTGTGAAATAAGGAGGAACAGCCAAAGCCCAAAACCCTCAAGCTCTCCGTAAGAGATATACTGCTCAGAAAGAAGTCAAATATATGCTCTTTTCCCATAGGAAATCCACTTCCTCCCTATTCTGTTAATTGTCTGAATTAAAACAGTCCAATAAATGACGGTGACTGAAGATCATCGCAGAGTAATCATCTTCTTACTAGCTCCAACTCCCCAAAAAAAAAACCCCTTACCCAAAAAGTAGTAGTTTCTAGGTCAATCTCCCACAACACTAAACAATTGCAAGTTGGTCCAAACGTGTAGCGAACGAGCAATGCAGAAAAAAAAAAATCTGAATACTTTCATCATCATATTTAAATAAAGACACCAATGTACAGAACAAGAGATGAACATGCATAAGTCTTCTTTTTAGAGCATCTCACAAGTATTATTTTTCCCAGAGGCCACAAACGAAGCAAAAATCTGAACCTTAGTAGGCATATTATTAGCCTCCAAATCATCTTACAAGTATCAAAAACAGGTCATCAAGATTTTCTAACGAGTAAAAAGAAAATGATTTAGAAAATTCCAAAATTATGAATAGTGATACAACTGTCACTGCATGTGACCGCATTTAGATTCTGCACTTATATATAATACATAAGTTCATATATCAGAGGCAGGGAAAGTATTTCTGATATTTTTAAAGGCATTGATAGTAATAATGTTTATCAAGGTAAGCCCAAATATGTCAGAAATGACAAGGTTTTGGCCCTTCTCGTTAGCAAAACAAAGCTGTAGGAACAAGAAAAAAAAGGGGGGGGGGGGGGGGAGGGAACACGCAAAAGGCAGATAGATGCCACACAAAATTTTAAAAAAGAATGACAATCATATGAGCAGAAAGGACATACCAACCAAATGAAGACATCTGTGCCATGATCAAGAACAACTGCTGCATCTGACTGCATAGCAAGGTCATAAGCCGGTAGTTCCTCAAATGTTCCCCCTTCCCGATGCATTAGACAACGAGGCGCTACCATTCGGAGTGAGAGATCAAAGGATGCATTCAAAAACAAGTTCCGCAATACAGATCTCTCATCTTCATGGCCAACAATACTTCCCAAAAGTGGGCCTCTTCTTAGATGAAACAGGAGCTCTGGCAATAAAGAGACCTCCTTTGGGAACCGATAAAGCTTTGACTTTGGTGCTTGAGAACCAAATTTCAGAGCAATATCTTTAATTCTTTCATCTATTGTTGCTCGCATATCAATTGCATCAGAATAATTTTTAGCTCGCAAGAGAGTCCTCTTCGCAATAAGAACTGCTGCCACTTCATCTTGAACACTTGCAAGATATGCTGAAACACTATCAACTGTTGGCAATCTAATAGTAATTACTCTTGATATATCCGCTTGATACACATTTAAATACTGAATTGTAAACTGGAAGTACACATACTCGGTCATAATGTCCCTCTTATTTTCCAAGGAGAGTGAGAAGCTCTGTGTCTCTTCAACACTAAGCATTTGTATGTAAAGAGAAGTGTCATTTTTTAAGGTTTCATGAGTGTCCATATGTGCCTCTTCACCAGGACCCACGACTTGAGTTATGAGAATATCATCGGAACAACGTATTGCCAAGAACCCACGGGAGCCTGCTGCCCTGGTAGATGCCCTTTGCAAGTTCACACCAAAGGCTTCCCCAAAGTCATCATGGAGAACAAAAACGCCCCCAGAAGCTTTTGCAAGAGGTTGCAAAATAGGAACTCTTACAGGGCATGTCCCAGCACATAGAATGTCAACTACTGTATGGTGTCGGTGTGCCTCATGACCCAGATGCTCCATCCATTTCAAAGCAGTCTTTTCCATATGAGGATAATTTGGGTGACTGAAAGAATGAGGAACAGATCCAGGACCATATGTATTAGGGCCACCAGCACAAACAATGATTCTGCTATTACCTCCAGACCTTTTAATTACTCCTCGAGACATTTCTCCTGATGGCCCTTGAACTATAGCAAGAGCAACCTCAACTGCCGTACCCAGGCACCGATCTCTAGAAGCTTCTGGAATCTTCAATTTGTATGGCCTCAATGATGAAAATATGGCATGTGCTACAGGCAGTGAAGCATGCATTGGAGACAAGTATATACCCGTTCCATATATCAATGCCTTCAAGGAATCCTGACTTGGTGATTTCTCTCCTGGAAGCACATCAGCAGATGCAATCGATTCCTCTGAAAAATCATAAACTGATACTGTGCGACCATAGAGTATTATTCCAATTCTTGTTGTTGGGGGAAGTGAATCGACAAAAGCATGCAAGGAGCTTTGTAAATCCCAGAGATGTGGTTCATCCAAACACTCATCTATGACAAGAACAATAGGTGCAGACATTCTTGAATCAGAAACTGGGATAAAACCGGGTCTGTTGTTCCCAGTTTGAACATAATCAACCATGGGAGATGACAACTCTGGAAAATTACAAAGATCTTCCTTGCTGGGAGCTATGTATTCGCCCTCACTTCCGTTCAGCTCTCCGCAAATTACACACTGCCACTGACCTGAGCCTAGTAAGATATTGCAGTAGATATTCGCATAAGCTCCGCAACTGTGGCAGCGATGAGGATCACGTTGTATTATCTGAGGAGCTGGTGAAATCTCCCTTCCAGGTGAAACCAATGCCCCAAAACCCAAACTGGGTACATTTGCTTGTTTCTTCTGTTTCAACACCTATATAACAATACGGGTAGGAGATTACTTAACAAACAGATAGTGAAACCATAAAGGTTGGAAACCAAAGAGAACAAGAAAGATACCTTATGAGCTGAGAATAGGACATATGGTGATTCTCCAACAGACGCTACATCATCCTCTGTAACATTAGAAATTTCATGCTGCAACTCATGTGACCCGTTTGAAAAATTGAGGGGCGAAGATGTTGGCAAAGATAAGCCCGGGGAGAAAGCAACTGGCTGAGGAGTTGCAGGTGAAGCACGAAAAGGCACAGCAGCAGGCCGGACAGGGGAAGTAAAGACAGGAGGTCCAGGTGGAGTACTCAAATGAGGAATAGGGCTGCCAGTTTTCAACCCATTAGCTGGTGATGGTGCATTTGGGGTTTTGAGTGATGGAGAAGGAGCTTGATCCTGTTGAAACTTTGGCAGAGGAAATCTGGGTGCTCCTGGTGTAATCAAAGGTGGTGGAGGTATGGAAATTTTCTCGGGGTCAGGAGATGTTGTGTCTGGGTGTGAGGGAGTGATAGAGACAGAGTATCCAATGGAAGGCTGCCGTGGATTAGCCATCAAAGATTCGAAACTTTCTCTCTTGAAAACTAAAAAAGCTCAAGAACCCAGGATCGATGATTACAATTTAATAAGGAAAAGCAGCAGCAAATTATGTCGAAACCCAGTTGCAGAAAGTGAGGGCTTCGAGTTTGAAGGCAAATTAAACGAGTTATTCATATAAATTGAATTGAAGGATGATATGAAGCAGTGTGAAAAGTAGATGCACACATGGATCTTATTGAAACGCAAAGATTTTGAAGAAAGTATAATCAAATTGGAGGCCTTTGATAAGCAAAAACCTCCTAGAAACCCAGTCGGGGAAAATGAATGAAATTGAATGGAATGGAATGGAATTTAGGGCAACAAGTTACTGGGTCCCGATCATTTTACAGTAGAAGCTTCTTCTCACTGCTTAGATATCCGCTCTTGTACACAGAAGTCAATCTAAGACAAGGAGAAATTCGCAATTGTGAATTGATTCAATTGGACTTATCTATGAATGTAAATGTAATCAGGGAAAGGATCTAGGGTTATATAATACATTGAGAATCGGAATTCAGCTGGAATTAAATCAAGAAGCAAAGAAGAAATTATAAATTGGCGTACCTGAGCCTGACGCTGACAGAGAATTGGCGAAGACTCGAATAAGGAGGATTGATGAGACAGAGAATCTGAGTTTTTTTTTTTTTTTTTTTGAAACACAGAAAAATCAAAGACCCTCTTGACTTGAAGAAGCTTTCTTTTCTGTCCTTCTTGAACTTTGCCCCGTGTTTTTCTTAATCTTTTTTTCTTCTTATATATACGTTTTACGTTTTAGGAGGATTTGGACATGGAAATTTGGGAACCCATTTGCGATTTTCGGCAATTTGGGCAAAATGTGCGGTAAAGATTTTTACCTTACGAATTTTGTCACTGCCTTGCATGCTTGGCACCGCTTCTTGTTTTCATTGGAAACAGCCAACCCATATAAGCCAACGGTCTTTCCTGACGTGGCCATCCAACGACGTCGTAGCTTGGCGCTCGCTTTTGTAAACCAAATTCAGTTTGGTTTAAGCTCAAATTGTTTGTTTAAACTGACTCTTTGTTTGGATGGAGGAAAATAACTTGGGAAAATAAACTCAAATTAAATACATGATTGAATAATTGTGATTGATATTATATTTCTCCAAGAGAAGGATATATATACAAGTACAAGTTTACTTTTTCTATAAGAAGAGTATTTAGCTAATTACAAGAAATTCTAACTAGTAATTATTCTAATTAGGTAACGTGAATTACACCAGAAAATCAGAAATCACGGGATCCTTGAATTATAGCTCACGCCAACAAATAACTCAAGAAGTAAAGAGGAGGAATTGATAGTACTCCATCTCTATCTCTCTCTAAATTAGCCAAACTGAACAGGTGAATCAAACCCATTAAAAATTAAAATAAAAAAGAACAGAGACTAGACTAGGGAGGATGGTGGGGTGTTAACCCACAATAAAAAAAAATTAGGAATTCCGGCGAGGATGGGAGAGTCAAATTAAAACTTTCATACCCAATCATAAATGGTTATTTCGAAGAGAGATTTATAGTTTTATTATTATTATTATTAAATAACTTGCGGGCCCAACTACTGCTATATCCCTAATTAACAGATTTTTTTTAGAGTGTACGAAAGTGGGACGACAAAAAATTTATGTAATAAAGTCTGAAAGTCGGTAAACTTTAGAGTAATAAAGTGAAATACAAGTACTCAAACGATTTGAGATAATTCAATAAAGTACTTACTAATACTATGATTTAAGTTGGATGACAATTCAATAGTTAATAGGATATATGTCATCCACTTATATGTTCTAAACTTTTTCTCTTATATTATGAGGCACAATGTTTTCAGCAGGGCAGCTTCTGGAAGGACTGCAAGCCAAGAATATTGCTCGACGCTAAGGTACACAAGAATATAAATTTGATGAAATTACAAATTATGACCATATTAAAATATAATATTTATCAAACATTCTTCATGCCTGCTGCTGCATATAGTATAAGCATAATGATTTTGGCACTCCAACTTCTCAAACTTTTCCAGCCAAAAAATAAAAATAAAAACTTCTCAGACTTTTCTAAGGGTGTGATTTTGGAGTGCCAAAGCATGGCTCTAATACAACTATGAATAAGAAACAAAATAGAAAAATGATAACCATTTAAAAAGTTACCATATGAAATAAAAAATAATCTATCAGAGTTGAAAATGCTAATTCTGTAGTCATTCTGGAAACCAGAAGAGTCCATAGGATAGGAGCTATAGGATAAGAGTCCTTTCATACTGATTGTAGTTCCATTTTCAGAAGGACAAAGAGTACGTCACAAATCACTGAGAAAACAGAGAATGGAGAAGAGTGCCAGGTACAAGTCTTGGACACGCCAGACAAGTGGTGTATCTGTAAGGTTCCCAGGCCAGCAAACTCCGCAAAATAAATGAAGCAGCATACACTCCTCAATTACTATCAATTGGCCCTTTCCACCATGGCAAACCAGAACTGAACAACATGGAGATCCATAAAAGGATATATTATAAGAAGTTTCTTGAACGTTGTAAGAAGAGTGAGGATGAATTAAAGCATTTTATCGACACTCATAAAAAAGAAGTTCTTAGTTGTTACGCAGGGACCATTGAGCTTTCCATAATCTCTGCAGACATAATTGCGGTTGATGCCTGCTTCATCATCGAGCTTTTTATTAGACTTTTGATTGCTGGGTCCCAAGCAGGTTCATTAATTGGGATGTCTGGCCAGAATATTGAGAAATTGCGGAACTCCTCTGGTGCCACAATCACAATTCTTGCCCCAAATCAGTTGCCTTTGTGTGCATCTGCCCATGAATCTGATCGAGTGGTACAGGTGAGTTTGTCAGCATTTTGAATTCAAAATGGTGATGTGACTTTTGGTACTTTTCATTATTTGAGATTGTTGGTTGATCTTGATATGTAAGATTGAAAAACATTTTTGTCAAGTTTTAATAACTAAACATTACAAACATTACAAACATTATTTGAGATTGTCAGGTTATTCCACACTTTCCATATAAAAATAACTAAACATTACAAACGCCACCTTATTCGGTTCTATCAAGTTTTAATTTTTTGTCTCATAACCACATCATCTTTAGGACAACCAATCTTGCAGCTGAATATATAACCTTTGAGATGATGATATCGGAAACACTAGTTGGTGGGTTGATTGGTAGATGCGGCTCCAACATTCATAGGATCAGAAATGAGTCTGGAGCAATGATCAAGGTGGGCTGAGTTTTATCGTTAAGCATTTATAAGCAGTGTCCCTGGTTTAAAGTGGTTATTCTCATTTATAGTTCTCAATCTATTGGTTTTTCCTGTGAATTACTTTGTGTTTTATGGTAGCTAATATGGTTTTGTGTTTTGTAGGTTTATGGTGGGAAAGGTACGCAAAAACATAGGCAAATTCAACAGGTATATCCATTTTTTTTTTATACCTTTCTTGCCAATTTGTTGTAAAAACCATCACTGAGTCAGGAAAAAATGTTGTGTTAAAGCCACGGTAGCATGGAGTGAAGACTGAGTGGTGGATTGTAGTTTGTCATTTATCTAAGCGCCATCATTAAGAAAACAGAAAATTGAAAGAATAAATTTTATACAAATTCTTGTCCAGAAATAAAGACGTTTTCAGTAGATTACTTAATAAATTGTTGCCAAGAGGGTGCTTGCAGTTGGGTGGTGTTGGGTTGAATGGTGTACTTGTAAAGTATGATATTGTAATGTTATCTTGTTTACCTTCCATATTTCAAAACATTACCAACAAGTTAAATAAATTTTTGAAATGCAAACTTTGTAATTTGAAAAGGCTCAGGTTGCTTAATCGAGAAACAAGTATGCTGGTATTTATTTATTTATTTATTTACAATATATGGACTTTTCATTCACACAAAATCTTTGGTTGTGTACCAGGTGGCACTGGCAAAGCAGAGGGTTGATGAGTACATATATTCTCAGCTGATACAACAAGCTGGAGCTCAACAGCCAGCGTAAGTTTCCTGCGTTAATGCTCTTTTCTTTTTATCCACGTCTCCATTTGGCTGTCACATGTTGCTAGCATGTATAACATGATTTAAGAAGAGTGATATTGTCATCCTCTCTTGTTGAATTTTCAATGAATGTTTGTATATTCTATCATGAGTTCATTACAGATGTTCAGCAATATATAAGGAGGTTGACTCCTTGATTTACGCCACAACTTGTGGCTTAGGGAATACAAATAACAGCTCCTTGAATTAAGGAGTAGACAACACAATATCAATACCCCACCTGTCCCCTTATTGTCTAGTGTTACCGTAAACCATCCTAATATTCAGGAAATCCTGATAACCACTGGACAGCTTCCAGTACTCCCCCTCAAGCTGGATCCAGAAGGTTTATGGATCCAAGCTTGGACAGAAGTCGTTGAAATTGATGAGAAGCCAAGGGCTTGGTGAAGATGTCGGCCAGTTGGTCAAAGCTTCTTGTATAATGTGTCTGAATCACTTGCGACTGAACTTGTTCTCAAACGTAATGACAGTCAACTTCAATGTGCTTTGTCCTCTCGTGAAACACGGGGTTTGATGCTATATGCATGGCTGCCTGATTGTCACAAAACAAGGACATAGGAAGAGTTGTAGGAACACCTAAATCACACAGAAGACCCTTGAGCCATATCAATTCACACGCAGTTGAAGCCATTGCACGATACTCAGCTTCGGCACTTGATCTGGCGATAACAGTTTGCTTCTTACTCTTCCATGTGACCAAGTTTCCACCGACAAATGTACAGTAGCCAGTGGTGGACTTACGATCGATTGCGTTCCCTGCCCAATCAGCATCGCAATACCCCATGATTTGTGTGTTGTCATTCTTCTTCATGATGATACCACGACCCACTGATCCTTTTAAATAGCGTAAGATCCTTTTAACAAGGGTCAAATGCTCAAATGTCGGAGAGTGCATGAATTGGCTCACAATACTTACAGAATATGTGATGTCGGGTCTGGTGATTGTTAGGTATATCAACTTACCAACCAGTCGCTGATAATAGCTTATATCAGTGAGTGGTGTGCCCTCCAAACTAGGTTTGAGCTTACTGTCAAGAGGGGTAATGGCCGGTTTAGCATCGCTCATGTTAGCTTCCTTGAGCAAATCCAGGACGTATTTCCTTTGGTTAAGAAATAGTCCCCTGTGCGAGGTTGCCATTTCTATACCAAGAAAGTACTTTAATATCCCAAGGTCTTTAATTGCAAACCTTTAACTGAGAGACTGTTTGAGGTTGAAGATCTCGTCAGCATTATCACTTGTAATTATCAGATCATCTACATAGATCAGCACAACCAATTTGCCCACAGCTCCTGTGCGAACAAAAAGTGAGGAATCGGCATTGCTGCTTTTGAAACCAACACTAGTGAGAACTGAGCTTAGCTTGGCATACCAAGCTCGTGGGGACTGTTTCAAGCCATAAATGGATTTGTGCAATTTGCACACTAAATCTGGTTCATTGCTTTGAGGATGCCCGGGTGGCAATTTCATATAGACTTCTTCTTTGAGATCACCGTGCAAGAATGCATTCTTCACGTCCATTTGGTACATGGACCACCCTTTGTTTACAGCCACGGACAGTAGAACTCTCACTGTATTCATTTTGGCAACAGGTGCAAAAGTTTCTTTGTAATCCACATCGAATGTTTGAGTGAATCCTCGAGCCACCAATCTTGCTTTATGCCTCTCAATTGATCCATCTGACTTGAATTTGAGTTTATAAATCCATTTGCAACCCACAACTTTCTTGCCTTTTGGAAGTTTGGTGATGCTCCACGTGTTGTGTTGATCTAGAGCTTTAAGTTCTTCTTGCATGGCTTTCTTCCATATCTCTTGGCTGTTGGCCTCATGGAAATTATGAGGCTCACTGTAACTTGATATGGTGCTGAGGAATGCGGCATGGGCTGGTGTCACTCTCTTGTACGACACACAATTGGAGATGGGATGTGTGGGTTTGTAGATGACAAAGTCCTGAAGTCTTGTGGGAGGTTGCCTAACACGCATTGGATTGCGTCGTGGGGCAGGAGGAGTTGCCTCACACTCGTTCACATCTTGTACCATATTGTGAGGATCATCTTGTTCCTCATTTTGAGGTGAAATATCATTGTCTCCAACCACATTATGTGAGATAGAATTTCTGAAATCAACACCATCTCCATCCGTATTTGATGGATAAAATCCTTCAATTGTGTCAATAATTGGTAAAGGAACTTGATCAAATGGACTCTCCCTCTGAAACTCAGCCCCTGATTTCTCCTTAAAGAAAGCTTCTGTTTCAACAAAGTGAACATCACGAGAAATAACCATTTTCCTTGCTTTAGGATCATAACATTTATATCCTTTTTGTGTTGAAGAATATCCAAGGAAAACACTTCTTGCAACTCGAGGATCAAATTTATCTCGTTGAGTAGCTTGAACGTGAACAAAACATAAGCACCCAAACACTCGTAGATGAGAAAGATCAATTTTTCGATTCTTGAGAATTTCAAGTGGCGACTTGGAGCCAAGGATACGGCTGGGAAGTCTATTTATCAAGTCTGCAGCAGTAAGAACTGCTTGTGACCAGAACCTTTTTGGAACATTCATTTGAAACATGAGAGATCTGGTTTTCTCAAGAAGATCACGATTTTTCCTCTCGGCTACTCTGTTTTGTTGAGGAGTACCGACACAACTCGTCTCATGAATGATGCCTTCACCAGTCAAAAATTCTGACATAGAACTTGTCATAAACTCTGTACCATTGTCAGATCGCAATACATTTGAGAATTGAATTGATTCACAATCAGTTTATGAAAATCTTTAAAGCACGAAACAACTTCCTTTTTTGATTTCAACAAGTATAACCATGTGGCTCTGGAAAAATCATCAACAAATGTGACAAAATACTTATAACCATCATGTGATTCTACAGGAGCAGGACCCCATAAGTCAGAGTGGATAAGCTCAAATGGTTTATCAACTTTAGACAACAAAGAAGCAAAAGGCTTACGAGTTTGTTTAGAAAACTGACAAACTTCACAGACATTTGAGTCCACAACAAAAGAAGGAAACAAGCATGACAACACCTGATTAGAAGGATGCCCCAGGCGTTGATGCCACAACAAACTATTTTGGGGCGAATTGGCTTGAAAAGCTCTTGAATTATCTAGAGATTGATGCAAGAGATATAGGCCATTGGAATAAACTCCCTCACCAATCGTCTTCTTGGTGATTCGGTCCTGAAAAATCACAGAATGAGGAGAGAAAATTGCATCACACTTTAAGGAATTAGTTAACTTCCCTACTGATAACAGTTGAACAGGGAAAGAAGGAACATAAAGAGCAGTAGATTTAACTTCTGAGTTGAAGAAATTGATTTCCCCATGTCCAAGGACAGGTACAGAAGTTCCATTTGCCACCGAAACTTATTGACTTTTTTCTGGGATTTGAAGATTAAAAAGACAATTTTTATTGTTTGTCATGTGGTCTGTTGCTCCAGTATCCACAACCCAAATACTCGATAAGCAATTATGAGATAAGGCAGATAGAAAAGCTTGGAAGATATGTGATGCAAGTGCTGCATTTTCCAATTTACCAAACTGTTGAAGCAATTTAGTAAGCTCACCAAACAGGGTAGGAGAATTTAAAGAACCATGATTTGCATAAGTCTCATTAGAGGTGACTTGACTGGAATTAGAACCTGGTGCAGACATTTCCTTGATATGTCGACGTTGTCCAGAGTCACAGGTGGCAGAACTTTTCTTTCCTCTGAAATTCATTTTTGTTCTCCTATTGTCAACAAAAAAATTGAGACCTTGCAGAAGCTTTGATCAGTAAGACTCCTGCTCTGATACCATGTTGAATTTTCAATGAATGTTTGTATATTCTATCATGAGTTCATTACAGATGTTCAGCAATATATAAGGAGGTTGACTCCTTGATTTACGCCACAACTTGTGGCTTAGGGAATACAAATAACAGCTCCTTGAATTAAGGAGTAGACAACACAATATCAATACCCCACCCGTCCCCTTATTGTCTAGTGTTACCGTAAACCATCCTAATATTCAGGAAATCCTGATAACCGCTGGACAACCACTGGACAGCTTCCAATATCTCTCTCGCTCTCCAAACTTCTTACCGAGGATGTATTTAGCCTATTTCTAATCTAATACAGATATTCTATCCTCAGTTTACAGTGAAAGATATGAAGCAGGAAATTCAGATCTCCGTCTTCCGTCTCTACATTCAGCGCCACACAATCAGTTCCTGTTAACCGCTGACCCTCAGTGCTTCATAGTGAATTTATGAATGTGAGTCATGCAGTTGGATTGCCCGGAAAAAAAAATGATGTACCGGATCTTGGAATTTTGGCAATATACAGTAAATCTTGTTTGTAATGATTGCGTTTGCAAGATATTTGAAGAAGGTCAAAATCTTTTAGATGCATAAATCCTAGTGTTATTTGTAAATTCAGAAGTCTTTAAAAGACAGGTCTGGTGTGTGTGCATTTAGTTGGGTTAAGAATTCAAATGAAGTTGGTCATTTGATTGTTCCAGCATTTTCGTCAGCCTCAGCTAGAGGATGACAATCTAACCTTCGTAAGGGAAACTAAGTACAGATCTTTCAGCATAAAAACCAAGGCATTCAATTGAAGAAACTCAACAGGGTCTTTGCAAATCAAATTACTGCAATAAAATTCTTAACCTTCACCCTTTTTTCTCTTCTCTACAAGAAAATTCTTGATTTGAATGGCCGAATAAATATAGTAGTATGATAAATGTAGTGTAAACAAGAGGAAAACCATAAATCCATTGTCATGCTACTACTACCCAACCATGAATCAACAACACAAGGTTGTACCTCTTGTAGTTCCATTACCGTGTGTTTGGCAAAAGGAAATAAATACGGGATTTGAAAAAAGATCGGGATTTCACCGATGGAAAAGGGAAATCCATGCGTTTGGCAAAATCTACTAGGGATTTGGCAAATCACTTGCGGGAAATATGGAGGGATTTCCCAATCCAAAATCCCAAGTTTAAATCCTTTCATAATTGGTGGAATTCTGCAAATCTCAAGAGCGGGGGAAATTGTTTTTGCTGCGCGCCAACAAAAAAACCTTATATCAGTTTTCTATCAAGAGCGGGAGAAGAAGGCAAGCCATCCAAGTTTCGCAGGTCTTATATCAGTTTTCTATTAAGAGTGGGAGAAGAAGGCAGGCCATCCAAGTTTCGCAGGTGAGCCTTCAATCTAGTTGTAATTTTTTTTTTTTTTTTTGTTGATATTATTTATGGGTATTCAATTTAATGGGTTGGATCGATCTATCTCTCTTTTTGTTATCTGATTTTTATCTAATGGGTTTGACCGGGCTCTGATTGTATTCTACTCTTTGCACGGTGTATTCTTTATCTCTACAATTACAGGACAACAAGCTTATCATGATTTCTGAGATGCTTTTTTATTCCTAAGCCTCCTTATTCTCTGCGAGTTTCAGTTTTAAAATTCCTTTTATGATTATCCAAACAGGGAAAATTGTAATTTCCGTCATTTCCTAAATTCTATATACAAGATATCCAAACACTGGAAATTTGGAATTGACGTAATTTGAAATGATGTAATTACAAATTCTATGAAAATTAGAATTCCTTCATCCAAACGCAGTGTTAGAGAATCCAAAGTTCGTTGTATGAGTTGGTAAAAAAGAGAATGCTTCTTTCTCAATGTTGAAAGAGGTCCCAGCCAATTCAAAAACTTCATCCCCCCATGATTGAAAAGAAAGAGGTATTGTAATATTAGTTGGAAAGCTAAGAGTTTTTTTATTTTATCGAATGAAAAAAACACAATTTCTGTTTAAGTATTTGAGATCAAATGATATATTTTTTAGTGATATTTCTTTCTTCAATATTAATAAAAAAGTTATTTACTTTTAAATTTCAATTCAAAAAGTTGCGTTTGAATATCTCAGTGCTCGGACAAAAGAAAAGGAAATATTGTCGGTGCCAAAGCCCAAACAGAAAAACAAAGATTAAACTCTGAAAAAAAGCCCAAACAAGCGAGAGAGAGAGAGAGATAAATACAGAACCTTGGAGCAGATGGAAAGATAAGAGCCGTCAGTCTCACTATCACCACTCTACCCTGCAGCTCAGAGCAACCGACAACCGATCAGTGAGAGAGGAAATATTACATCAACTTTTCATGGATGTAGTAATTATCATATCTTCTTGAGTTTCAGAGGCGAAGATACTTGCCAGACTTTTACTGACCACCGCTCCATAGCCTTGGTCAACGCCATGTAAGCCGGTAAGCAATCTATATTTATTCGGCCAAGCCCTTACAGCCTGTGTGGAAGTGCATCTATGCTTCTATGTTATTTCTAATTTCTATTGAGCTTAGTGCCTGCTTATTATAGATCCATCCACATATAATTAGAAGAAATTCATGTTTAAGAGGATCAGAAAGTTCCCAGAATACTAATTCAGAATTTGGCTCTCTTTGTTTTGATCAGTGGGTGAAGAATCTTAAAAGTATAGCTTATGATGGAGAAGATGTGTTGGATGAAATCAATTGTGAAGTTCTTAAGCATAAAGTAGAATTGGAGAACCATATAAAGAAAAAGGTACTAATCTTTCTTTCTGCCTCCGATCCCACTTTGTTTCGTCAGAAAATGGAACATAGAATGAAGTCAATGAAAGCATCTTTGGTGAGTGAGGCATCTTTCATTGGACTAGTTGATAAGAAAAAACACAAAGATGCAACCCTTCAAGCAATAGAGGACACAGAAAGCAACTCATTCTTTTGTTAAGGATGAATACATCGTTGGAAGAAAGGAGGAAGTGTCAAGTATAGTTGCAACCTTGATTATCTCCAACAGTCAAGAAAGTATTTTGGTTATTGTAGGAATGGGTGGTGTAGGAAAGATAACTTTGGATAGGTTAGTGTACAATGAACCTGACAAAGAAAAGATATGTCGTCATCCTTGATGACATTTGGAACGAAGATGAACAAAAATGGAATAGTTTGATGAGTTATTTGTCAAAACTCCATTTTGCTCAGGGGATAACCAATATTGTCACTAAACCTTCTATGAAATAATGTTTTGCACATTGCTCAATGTTCATGAAAGATTTCAATTGGTGAGTTGAAACACTTGAGGTATCTGGATGTTTCTAGAACCAGTATCAAAGCACTCTCCAATTCTATTGAAAAAATTTGTAATCTACAAACATTGAGGATGACATACTGTTTCTCACTTGAAGAGTTTCCAAAGAAATTGCAAAATTTGATTAACTTGAGGTACATTTAGTTTGATGGACATATGAGATTTCCCGTTGGTTTGGGGTGACCAACTGATCTCCAAATATTATCTAAAGTTTCAGTAATGGAAGGGGTTGGGGAATATGTGCAACATGAAAAAGAAGCATTGAAAGAAAATTTAGTGGGAAAGGCAAACATATACATTTTAAGATTTGTAAGGGACCCAAATAGGCTAAGGAGCAACAAGAAGGATAAAGTACTAGAAGGCCTCCAACCGCACCCTAATTTGGAAATTTTAGAGATGGATAGTTTCATGGTTGCTACATTTCCATCATCGATGATCATGAGTTTGTCGTTGCCAACTCTCAGTAATCTACTTAATCTCAGACATCTTGAGCTTAATAGATGGATAACTTCAAAACGTGTGGCAGCTAAGTTTTATGGATATGATGTAGTAGTTACGAGCAAGCAGACAAGGGCTTTGTTTCCAGTCTTGAAGATATTCAAATTAGTGAATGGGCCACAGATCCCCATCTCTCCTGAGGATTTGAAAATAACTTCATGAGTTGAGGGTTGAAGCATGTGATCGATTCACGAGTCTACTAGTGAACCAGAATCCTATACTTCCCTATGACTCAGAATTTACCGTATTCCAGATGACAGAGAATACATGATATGGTTAAACCATAGGAAGTTGGAGAATCACTAGAAGGTGGCGACACAGTGGTTGTTTGAGAACCTCCGATTCAGGTAAAGGAGTGTGGCATCCAGCTAATAGTGCAGGAGCAAGAAGAGAATATGAATACGCAACATGACACCAGGGATCCTTCTTTATGCAAGTGTCATTGATGGAGATTTGGCTCAAGACGAGCCAGGAACATACTTGCTCTTCCCTAGATGGAAACCAATAACAGATCTGATTTGGTTCGACAATCTCTTTGGGGCATCTGATGAAGATACAGGTGTGTTGTTTACTAACACATTTTATTTTACTCCAACTATTTCTAAACAAAAGAGAGAATATAAAACAATGACACCCCAGATAAATTAGCATCATGATGTATTTTTATTTTAATCTAAGCTGTTGATTGTTAATGCAATATGCCTGAAACACTTCTGTTTCATTTCAAAAGATTTCCTCTAGTATTTGGGAATTCTTCTGTTATTTGTATATGGTTTTAAGAGAACAGCAACAGGATGATCTAAAGCTTGGATATCAATGTTCTTTTTTTAAAAATAAAAAAAAAAGTTTATTTTCGTGTTCAGAATCTCCGGCTGTATGAATGTAGGTTAAATTATAATTTTTTCATTTGTAACAATGTGGTTTTGGTGATGCCGTAGGAATCATTCTGTTTTGGTTGCAGACTGATGATTTGTGTCAATAGACAAGCATAAAATTAAGCATTCCGCTTGGAAAATCTCTCATATATATACCTTGTTCAGTAATACTATTCAATTCAAAAAGGGAACTATACAATTTTGTTATAAGGGCATGATTTGCCACCATAATTAGAAAACTTTACAATTTTGCTCAAACTATGGTGCAAAATATTGGTCAAATTGGTTGCTTTGGTAATGGGCCTGAAAATAATTCTGCCACCATAAAATAATCAACAAAGGATTGTCAAAAAGGGATAATGTGCGTATAGGATAAGGTTTTCCCGAAGTCCTTTTCGTCAAAGCTCTAAAAAATAAATTGTAAGGCCATCGTTTATCAAAAGGCAGACAATATACCTTTCTTTTGCATGAGAGCTGCACTTTTAACTGTTCGTTTTCACATCAAAAGGCTCCTTGAAGGCCAGAAAAAAATTATAAGGTTCCCGTCAGTATTTAATTTTCACAGCTCTCCTCTCAGATACCGCAAAGGGCAGTTTGTTTATGAAAAATTTTCTCCCTCTTCCATGGCTCTTGTGAGAAAAACTCAAGGAGAAACCTCCTCTTCCAATTACTGCGAGTAGTCCTTCTCATCGATGCAGTAGTTATCACGTGTTCATGAGTTTCAAAGGCGAAGACACTCGCAAGACTTTTACTGACCACCTCTACACAGTCCTGGTTAATGCAGGATTCTGCACATTCCGGGACAACGACGAACTCTAAAGAGAAGGTATCAAGCCGGAGCTGCAAAAAACAATCCAATAATCACAAAGTTCTGTTATTGTGTTTTCAAAAGATTATGCGTCATATGGTGCCTTGATGAGCTTGTGATGATCCTTGACCGCAAGAAAGAGGACCCCTGGTGATCATTTCGTTTTGCCGGGCTTCTACGATGTGGGTCCATCCCAGTTGAGGAACCAGACAGGAAGTGTGGTAAAAGCATTTGCTAGACACCAGAAAACTCAATCATTGAACAAGGTGAGATATATATATCTTTGCCAACTTGCAATACATAGGAAATTGAAACTGGGCAAAATTGTAGCAATGGTCCTCAAATAAGACCCTACTTTACTTTCATTCCTCAACCTCAAAAATTGTTATGGTTGTCCTTTAATTAGATATCGCGTTGCATCATTGGTCTTTCCGTCAATTCTGTAAGATTTTCTGTCAAAATTAATGGCAAATTGGGAAATTCATATCAAATATTTATTAGATAAATAAACTATTTAAATAAAAATCACACTGCCACACCATAAACCACCAGCCACCGTCTTCCCCATTGAATTGGTCCAAATCGAGTTTCATTGTTTCATTTGCGGTTGGAAAAAATTGTGAGGTGGTGGTGGGGTTTGGTCTGTGGAATGGGGCGAGAGATGTGTAAACATCATGGCTAGGGGCTATGGGGAATATTGGCTGTTGGTTGTGTTGAATTCTAGGCATAGTTGGGCTGGTAATGGGGAACGGGGTTGGATGTGTGTTGCGAGAAAGTTGGTTGATATGGTGATATTGTAGGTGTGACAAAGTTTTTGGATAAAGATGGAAAATTTTGGGGTACAGTAGGTTGGAGAGTGGAATCAGGTGGAGAGGCAGAGGATAGTGGTGGGGTTGAGTGATAGAAGAATAGGAAGGTTTGTGACGATTTCTCTTTTGCATTCTTGAATTTTTGTTGTTTGGCTGCATTGGTGAGGTAAGGGGAGGGGTCGTTTTTGGGGGAGGGGGTGGCATGCGGCTGGGCTGAGAAATGGTGAGGGTGGTAGTTGGGTAAAAGTCTTATTTGCTCCTAAAAAATATCACGTGCATCACATGTGATCAATTTTGACGGAAAAACTAACATAATTGACGAAAATGATAAGTGGTGCAACGGGATATCTAATTGAATGACAACCATAATAATTTAAAGTTAAGGGACGAAAAGTAAAGTGGGGTCTTATTTGAGGGATCATTGCTACAATTTTGCCTTAAAACTAATACATCATGTTAACAATATAATATAGTCTTAGACCTGTTTGGGATTGTTTTTTTTTTTTTCCGTAAAAAACCTGTTTTACTTTAAAGTTAAGCAGTTTAAGTTGTTTGGTAAAAATAAAATATCTCGATTATTTTAAAAGCAGTAACCTTTTGACAACAACTTGAACAAACTTTGGGTTGCTTTTCAAAGCTATTTTCAAAAGAAGCACAGATAATCATTTAATGTATTTTTTAATTCCCAAAATATCATAATTCATTTTTAAAAATGACACTACCTCCACCTCCACCTCCATATACCACCTCCACCATCACTGCCATCGCCGCCACCACCATCTCCTCCACCTCCACCACCAACACCACCTCCACCTCTACAACCGCCATCCCCACCACCACCACCACTACCACAATCACCACCTCCACCTTCATTATCACCACTACCACCTTCACTACCTCCACCACCATCGCCACCGCCACCACCACCTTCGTCTCCACCTCCACCTCCACCTTCACCACCACCACCACCACCACCACTACCACCTCCACCTCCACAACTGCCATCCTTACCGCCACCTCCTCCTCAACATCCACCACCTCCACCTCTACAACCGCCATCCCCACCACAACCAGCACCTCTTTCACCACCTCCACTGCCACCATATAATTAGCGCATAATACTTTCAAAATCATGTCTATTTGAGTCATTATTTACAGTTACAACAATTTTATATTAAAATTTAGCAAATGATTTTAACATTGCTTTTGTACTAACAACACTCCAAAAGTATTTACCAAACATGGAGCTACTTTACTTTATAGCTAATTATTTTCAAAGCACTGTAGAAGCAATTTTTTTAAAAAGTGACAACAATCTCAAACTAGCCCTTAATAGTAGGGTAATTGTATATGATCTCATTTTCATATGTTTCTATTTTTACTTTATTTCCCTAAATAGATATAGAAATAGTGTACATGCTATGCCAAGCCAATAATACATTTTTCTATGCTAAACCATTCGACAATCTTAAGTGTGCCCAAGCCACATACATGCCTTAGGCTTGTTGAGCGGGTTATGGTGTGGATGGTTACAAGCGTCCACAAGGCCCGTTGAGGGATGAGAGAGTGGAAGTTTTGGGCTACTTGGAGGCACCCAAACTTAGGCCCACTTTCTTAAGCCCAATTACATGGGTAAGCAGAGAGAATCATCAGCCTTTTCTACTAGCATCAAAGCCAGAGCTATTCACATCTCTTACACCAGCATTGAGACCCAGCTTCCACCATTTCACCGTCCATCATTAAAAACCATATTTAAAACTCAACTTCTAATGTCTTACTTGCCAGTATTAAAGGCTAAAGACTCAACCGTAGTACTCCTCTAGCGCCTATAAATGGGAGGCATTGGTTACCGAGAAGGGAAGAATGACAACGGGAGGCAAGCTCATCCTCTTATTATTTTCACCTACCATGAATACCATATCCAGCCTCAAACACTACCCAAACCCTTTGACAAGCCATCCTGAGATTCAAGCACTAGAATTACCTTTCCATAAATCACCCAAAGCCTTTTCTCTCAGAACACCACCATTCCAAGTTTGAAGCAATTCCATAGCCGACGTAAAATGCAGTCAACTAAAGTTTCGAGCCTTTTCCAATTCTCTCTTTACTGCTAAACTTATGGGCATTTAGCTCCCACATCACAAGCCTCTCATGTCAAGTGTATATGATCTATGTACAACACATCACCCTCTACTCTTTCCAGAGGCGCTGTACACCATCTAGAGGCACCGTACACCTGTTCCACGAACTAGCATATGAAGCAAATCAAGATAAGTAGCCACTGAAAGAAGAACAGAGCATTCCCTAGGACTTGCTTCTCTTTCGTGATGCTCTGGGCCTACTTCTTGCTAACTTAGAAAATGAGACTTGAAGGCTTCATTCACATCATCCAGCCTAGCTAAGTCTTTGGACAAAAGAGACCTCCACATAAATGGCAAGTTTGCTGGGGACTAGGGCATTATTCTTACATTGGCTCCTCCACCTTAAGCTTCGTGATCCTTAAGTCACCTTGCCGCAATAAACAAGAGAAGAAAAAGATATGAACGTTTTCTCTTTCTTTTTCTTTTGTTGGTTATCTACTCTACAAAACAACCATAATAAAGATTACTGACATGTTCTTCTTGTTTCTGTCTTAGATCTCCATTCTCAAGCAAAACAAGATCTTGTGAGAGTGCCATGGGGCTTAGGCAAACAGAGCATCCATACCACTGAGGTGTTGGAAACCACCGAACAAACTTCGGACCAATTGCTGACCGAAGTGACTTGGGGGCAAGGGCGGAATAAGAAATTTTTTAACGGGTGAGCTAGCTAAAGTTATTAGCCTAAAATCTAATGTACAATTTTTTTTTTACTTACACTTTCTATAGTTTTTTTCGAAATAAAAGTACACATTAAATCATATAAACCATGCACATGAGGTGACATCACAGTGGAAAAGTGGGCCAAACTCTCCCCCTAGCCCCCAAGTGCACCAGGGTTCGATATTCATGTAGGAGACAATCTTGAGTTAACCCAATATAATACTCCCCCTCCCTAAGAGCATCCACAGTGGGGGGGTGTATATGGGGGTGTATGTTAAATATACACCCCGAGTCACCGGAATCGTCTCCAATGGTGAGATGTAAATGTATGTAAATATACATCACCACCATGGGGATGTAAAATAAAATGTATATTTACATCCATTTTTACATCCCTTGCAGGCGGGACCCACCTGAGAAAAGAGAACAAAAATGAAGAAAAGTCAACATAAAAGGCTGGGACCCACGGCTACACCCCTGAATTTACACCCCCCCACTGGAGCAAAAAACATATTTACACCCCCCGGAGGTGTAAAGGGGATGTAAAAGTGGCTTTACACCCCCGAATTTACACCCCCCCACTGTGGATGCTCTAACGAATAACAAAAATAAATCATATAAACCACGCTAGTTCATAGTTCTAATGACTAAAGTTATCAGCCATCAAATCCAATTTCGATACATATTATTTGACATCTCCATTGGAGATGCTCTTAAGTGAGCAAAAAAATTAAATATAAGATTATTATAAGCCTATAGGTTGAGTGGACAATGGGTTATTAGGCTATATTTGGGTGGACTACTAATATTTTATAAAGTGAAATCACATTAAAACACATAATATGTTTTAATATTTTTCAAAGGCTACCTGGGCTAGCCTTGTTGCTAGTTTCGCCCATGCTTGGGGACTTCATGCCAAGCAAAATTTCGAAAAGAAAAAGAAAAGGAAGATCAAAGACCCGTCCCCATCTGTCGCAACTCAGTGGTGCAAAAATGGTGACGAGAAGACAGAACCTCTCTCATCTATTTCACAATCCGGATCATCAAGTTTCAAACTGGCAACGCGTCGCAAACCAAGTCTCATGCCCGTCTCCATTGGCGGACCCAATGAAGGACAACTGTGGGCACTTGCCCACACTTACAAAAAAGTTGCAACTGTATAATCCCACCCAAACTCATATTTTTTAATTTTTTTTAGGTCTTTCTTAGGTGGAGCCCCCCACATGGCCCATCCAATACATACATGCACTTTAAACTTAAAGTTTATATTAAAAAAGAAAAACCCTATGTTATAAAAGAAGAATAAAGACCCCACCAAGTACACATCATTATCCACACGATTGCTGATTTTTTTTTTAATAATATGCATGTGGTTAAGATAAGAATAATATCGGTGGCTGATTTTTTAAAAGTCCTCTTTTATGGTTCACTGTATTTGAATAATCCACACGATTGTGACCATAGACGACCGAATGTCTTTGTAGTAATAGAAAGAAAAGGAGAGACCCTTCCCGTCCGTCAACCACGTTACATATCCAACCAAACTATATCAATGTACACATCATTATCTAAGAAAGTTCTCTTTATTTGAATAATCCACACGATTGTGACCACAGACGACTGAAAGTCTTTGAAGTAATACTCGTCCGTCAACCACGTTACATACCCAACCACGTCACATTTTTTTTTATTTTTGCAAAATTGAATATTTGAGCATGTATAAAAACAATCGTGTTAACCACATTTTTAATATAGATGAGCCCTACATATGTAAGTCCTATCTCTATGCGGACCCAATGAAAGACAATTGTGGGCACTTGCATGCCCACACTTACAAAAAAGTTGCAACTGTATAATCCCACCCAAACTCATATTTTTTAATTTTTTTTAGGTCTTTCTTAGGTGGAGCCCCCCACATGGCCCATCCAATACATACATACACTTTAAACTTAAGGTTTATATTAAAAAAGAAAAACCCTATGTTATAAAAGAAGAATAAAGATCCCACCAAGTACACATCATTATCCACACGATTGCTGATTTTTTTTATAATAATATGCATGTGGTTAAGATAAGAATAATATTGGTGGCTGATTTTTTAAAAGTCCTCTTTTATGGTTCACTGTATTTGAATAATCCACACGATTGTGACCATAGACGACCGAATGTCTTTGTAGTAATAGAAAGAAAAGGAGAGACCCTTCCCGCCCGTCAACCACGTTACATATCCAACCAAACTATATCGATGTACACATCATTATCTAAGAAAGTTCCACACGATTGTGACCATAGACGACTGAAAGTCTTTGAAGTAATACTCGTCCGTCAACCACGTTACATACCCAACCACGTCACAATTTTTTTATTTTGCAAAATTGAATATTTGAGCATGTATAAAAATAATTGTGTTAACCACATTTTTAATAGAGATGAGCCCTACATATGTAAGTCCTATCTCTATGCATTGGCGGACCCAATGAAGGACAACTATGGGCACTTGCCCACACTTACAAAAAAGTTGCAGCTGTATAATCCCACCCAAACTCATATTTTTTAATTTTTTTTTAGGTCTTTCTTAGGTGGAGCCCCCACATGGCCTATCCAATACATACACTTTAAACTTAAAGTTTATATTAAAAAAGAAAAACCCTATGTTATAAAAGAAGAATAAAGATCTCACCAAGTACACTCATTCTGTAATTTTGTGGAGAACTTAGTCATCAAGTTCACTTTAAACCCAAATATTTTTTGTTTGACTATATATCGGTTGGATTTTCTTTTAAGCCCCCAGATGAACGGAAGTCTGGGTCCGCCACTGCCCGTCTCTCCTTTGTCACTGCAAAGGTGGGAAGAAGTAGAGAAGCAAGAGGCAAACCTCCCCCTATCGAACGACTTTATTATCAGATAAGATATTTGCCTTCAATCTCTTACCTGACAAATTCCATACTTATTATTAATAATGTTGCACAATTTCTTTTCACTAAAACTTTTTATATCTATATATATAAAGCAAAAGGCAGAGAATGGTGAAACATTCAAAATACCAGAAAATGTCCTTGATTAATGTAAATATTAAGAATTGAAATTATTAATTAAATGAGGATAATATGGTAAATTCACACTTTTTCATAAATAAAAAAATTAAAATTTAAAAAAATCAAATAATGGATCCTATTTTTATGGAACACAACTACCCATTATTTTTTTAAATTCTAAAATAGATTTAAAATTTTAAAAAAAAAAGTCTCTCGCAGGCACGGAAGCGCGTGCGGAAAGGCTAGTATATTATTATTATCAATCTTTTCACAAAAACTACTATATTTTACACGTTATTTTAGAGGGTTATTATATAAATAGCCTTAAATATAAATATGAGCACTGCATATGCATAAATGATAAATTCTATCTTTTTTTTTGCTACTGCCCATATTGAAAGGTCATTGAGTGATTTTATTAAAACCCAGACGCGTTCCACTAATATTATCAAACCCTTGACATTTATTTTATGTTCACTCTGTCAGTATGCAAGGGCTAATCAGATAAGAGATTGTGCCTTATTGTTTTATTCTCTACCAAGTATGTAAGCTCACAGCGGTTGCCTTGAATCCCATGCAGGCCCCATGCAATGATGGATCCATGAATTTTTATAAGGGTAGGTTAAATTTTTTATTTTTTATTTTTTATAGGAGATACATTATAAACATTTTTTTCTCTTCAAATAAAAATGTAAATAAAATTTTATAAATCAAATAAGGCCACATTATGAGCAAATATAACACAAAAAAGTACAAAAAATAAATAAATATCAAATCAAACACACTGTTCAACTACTTGAGATATGAGTTGAGTAAGTTCCTTAGGAATTGAAGTGTCAACATAAGATGCAGTGTATCCTTGTTATCATAATCACTTTTTTTGAAGAATGAATAAATAGTTTTTTCTCTCTTTGTCGGTCTATTATCATCAAGTGGCATGATATCCTAACAACAAATAATAGATATCAAAAATCAAATATACTAATTAATAATTCAAGTTGCAAAAATAAAACATATATAACAATCCCCAAAAGTTATCACCCAAACCTAAATCATAAAAACTTAACAACAACAATTAAAATTGGAAATTGAATAAAAAAAAGGAGAAAAACTTACCAAGATTGAAGAATCCATAGAGAGGGGGAGCTATTTCTTCTAGGCAGTCCCGGCCCTGCCCAGGGGCAGTCAGTGCGACTGCCCTGGGCCCATTACTCAAGGGGGCCCCAAATTTTTTTATTATAATAAGTGTTATATTATATTATAATAAATTAATTTAATATTTTTCCATAATTTTTAGGAATAGGATATTGAGATGAATTTGAAATTTTGGAACAAAGGATCCATGATGAGATTTTTAAAAGAAATTCTTTGATATTGGCTTGACTTGCATTCTTGAAATTCTTTGACTCATTGGTATGGTCTCCATAGTTGGACATTTGTTTTCATTATTTAGGAATATGGAAGACATTGCTCAAAGTCTAAAAATATTTTCGAATAAATACTTTCTCAAAAAACCCAATGCTTAGTTGATAAAACAAGAAGTATACTAGTATTAGTGATTAATGTGTGTAGGGCACATTTTAGATTTTCGCCCTGGGCCTTTGAAAACTCAGGACCGGCCCTGCTTCTAGGCTATGAAGGTTCAAATATGGCGTTTTGAGTAACTAGAAGAAAAATTCTGATGTTTGCTTCTAATCAAATTTATATAGGTTATTGATTGCATGTTTACTATTATTTACTTTACCTAGATTTGGCTTAAACCGATAAGACTACTAAAAAAATCAACACTCCCTTCCCTTCATGTCACTGAAGTCGGGTTCATATGATTCATACACCACAATAAGGATTCCGCCACGGCTAGGCTCAGCCAACACCGGTTCTACTTTCAAGTTTCCAGCCATGAACTTGTTCTACTTTAATTTCAAGTTCCCTTGTTCTTAAAGATGGACTTGGGGGGCTTGTGTGATTTTATCAATTCCTTTTGGCCTTGGCTTTATATATATATATATATATATGCAAACAATATACCAGTCAAGCAAAATCATATCGTGCAAAAGAAAAAGAAGTAGTTTTATTTACATAGCCAGACATACTATTCAAAGCAAAATATTTTTTCTGATAAATAATGTCAAGCAACTTAGTGGCGCTATTGTAAATTCAAGTAAACTCACTGGCGCTATTGTGAATGAATTAAAGCAAACTCAGTGGCGCTAATGTAAATCCAAGAAAAATTCGTGGCTGAATTGCAAATTAAAGTAAACTTCGTGGCAGAATTAGCTAATTGTTTAGCATTAAAAAGTGCGGAAGAGTCTCGCCGCCTCATGTTGAACTCAGTATTATTGCTTTTAAGTCCACCGATACCTTATCCTTTCATTTGGTAATTAATTCATGAGCTGCTATTGTTTACATAATCCAGGAAGTTTGTTTGTTCGTTTGTTTCCATCCATCTATGGCACTTGTGAGAGCAGCTGAACGAACCTCTTCTTCTAATACTTCTCGATATTGTCGTTATCACGTGTTCCTGAGTTTCAGAGGTGAAGACACTCGCAAGACTTTTACCGACCACCTCTACACAGCCTTGGTCAACGCAGGATTTCATACTTTCCGTGACGACGATGAGCTTGAGAGAGGAGAACATATTAAGCCCGCATTGCAGAAAGCAATCAAACACTCACGGACTTCTGTTATTGTGTTCTCAAAAGACTATGCGTCCTCCACATGGTGCCTTGATGAGCTCATGATGATCCTCGAACGTAAGAGGAGATCAGCTGACCATGTCATTTTACCAGTGTTCTACGATGTGGATCCATCCCATGTGAGGAAGCAGACAGGGAATATTGCAAAGGCATTTGCTAGACACCAAAAAACTCAACCGCTGAAGAAGGTGGAAGTGTGGAGGGAGGCACTTGCAGAGGTTGCAGATCTGGCAGCGATGGTCCTACAAAATCAAGCTCTTGGGTAATTTCTTTCCTACCACTCCATAGTGCTTTTTTTTTTGTCAACCATAGTATACTATCATTAAAATAATATAAAATAGAACAGTAAGGACAGAGTATAGTAATTGTACATTATCTCTTTTCCAATTTGGTTGTCACATTTCCTCTTTTCTACTTTAATTTGGATATTGATGTTAATACCCAATATAATGAAAGTATGCTGAAAATGATCAAGATGGATACGTTTTACCAGAAGAAAAGTTTAGCTTAAATAAAGTGGAGAACATAGAAACTCAAAGCATTTTGACAATTACTATACAATCACTAGTCATTAACAATTACTATACAATCACTAGTCATTAAATTCATTCCCATTTACAATCAGCGTGTATGCACTACTGGCTAAAATTTAATAGAATATGTACTATTCAATTTGTTTTCTTTTAACTATTTCTATCTACCATCTTTTGTTAGTTTAGGGTTTATGGTTGAAATATAATAAACCCTAAACCCTAAACTAATTATTTGTATCCTGTAACTTTTATCATGTTGACACTTCACGAATATGACATCATACATGTTTGAATTCTGCTTTATTTTGATAGGCACGAGTCAAAGTTCATCAACAAAATTATTAAAGTGATAGGAGACAAACTAAATCGCACACCCCTAAGTGTTCCCAACATCATGATCGGGATGCAATCTCGAGTCAACAAACTTAACTTGTGGTTACAAGATGGATCAACTGATATCGGCATAGCTGTAATTTATGGTATTAGTGGAATAGGAAAGACAACCATTGCAAAGTTTGTTTATAATTCAAACTTTAGAAGATTTGAAAGAAGCAGCTTCCTTGAAAATATCAAAGAAATTTCAAAACAACCTACTGGCTTAGTTCAAATACAAACACAACTTCTTTATGATGTTTTGAATGGGAGAAAAGTGAAAATAAGCAATCTCAATGAAGGAATAACTAGGATTGGAGATGCCATAAGTTCTAGAAGGGTTCTCCTTGTTCTCGATGATGTGGATCACATGGACCAATTAGATGCAGTACTTCGGATGAAAGATCGATTTTATCCAGGAAGTAAAATCATCGTAACAACTAGGCGTGCAAGATTGTTAAAAGCTCATCAAGTTGATCATGTGCATGCTGTTGAAACTTTGAATTACAAAGATTCATTGGTGCTCTTCAGTTGGCACGCTTTTGGCCAAGACCATCCCATTGAAGATTACATAGAATATTCAAAAAAGCTAGTGCACCACAGCGGAGGGCTTCCATTATCTCTTCAAGTTTTAGGTTCTTCTTTGTCGGGGGAAAGAATAGGTGTATGGAAAAGTGCATTGGAGAAGTTAGAAGCTATTCCAAATGGTGAAATAACAAATAAACTAAGAGTAAGCTACGACTCCTTACAAGATGACCATGATAGAAAATTATTCCTCCACATTGCTTGTTTCTTCATAGGAAAGGACAAAGATTATGTTATTAAAATACTAGATGGATGCGATTTCTATACAATTGTTGGCATTCAAAATCTCACCGATAGGTGTTTAGTGACAATTGATGAATGTGAGAAGGTGCAGATGCATGACATGATTTGTGCAATGGGAAAAGATATTGTTCGTCAAGAATCAGAGGAGCCTTGGAAGTGTAGTAGAGTATGGCAACATAATGATTCTTTCAAAATCTTGACAGAAAAGAAAGTAAGAAACATGACATGTGCGCACACATATGTTTTTCTTCTTATAAATATTTTCCAAATGTTTCTTCCCCTTTTTTTATGTAGGGTTCAAAAAAAATTGAAGGTCTTGTCTTGGACATGCATATGCGCCATACAAACAATCCCACAAACTCAAAGGAGAAGGTTTTAGAAACCAATGCTTTTGCAAGGATGCACAAACTAAAGCTCCTCCATCTTAGTCATGTACAACTTGACGGATCTTATGCACAATTTTGTACAGGATTACGATGGTTGTGTTGGCTTAAGTTTCCCCTGGATTCTATACCCACTGATTTTCCTTTGGGGAGCCTAATTGTTCTTGAAATGCAATATAGCAGCTTGAGACAAGTCTTTGAAGGAATGAAAGTATGTTACTCCATGCTTTTCAATTCCTCTTTCATTTTCATTAGGCTTTTAGCTTGATAACAAGTTCATATATCTATAACAACTAACTCCCCACATTGTTTTCTTATTTACATTTTTTCCCCAGTGTCTTCTGTCATTGAAGATCCTTGATCTCAGCCATTCTCATTCCCTTACAGAAACTGACTTCTCATTTTGCCCAAATCTAGAGAAACTTATTCTTGTAGATTGTGTGAGCCTAATTTGTGTCCATGGATCCATTGGAAACCTTGAGAGACTTGTTTACTTGAGTATGAAGGATTGCGCAAATCTTAGGATACTTCCAGAGAACATGTTCATGCTAAAATTACTTGAAGCACTTATTATATCTGGTTGCATAAATCTTGAGTTACCAATTGAGATGTTGAGGAGTATGGAATCTCTGAAAGTGCTCGAGACAGATGGAATTCCAATTGGTGAATTATGGCCAGGAAGAAGTTCATGTATCTTGAGTTCTTTACCATGCTCTTTAGTAGACTTGAGTCTTTGTGGGTGCAATATTTCGGATGATGCCTTTACCAGGGAGTTTAGTAATCTACCCTCATTGCAAAGACTAAATCTAGGTAATAATCCAATTTGTAGCCTGCCAGATTTCATCAAAGGTTTAAAGAGGCTCGATACACTCTCTTTTGTAGGGTGTAGGAGTCTCAAATCGCTTCTTGGGTTACCAAAACTAGGCGAATTGGTTGTGGTAGATTGCATATCTTTGGAAAAAGTAACATATCAATCTTCCCTCTATAAGCGGCCTCAAGTTTTTTTTCATGACAACCGCAACCTAGTTGAATGGGAGTACTGGTACAAGCTGGAACCCATTGGAAGAGTTGATGTAGAAATAATCAACCTTTTGGGCTTGTGCAACTTGGAATCCATGGCACCCATTCAAATGCACAGCTCAAGTTGGGGGTCACGAAAGGATGATTGCAGTTCGGTCCAGGTACACCTCTCTCCCTCTCTTTCTCTCATACGATCATTGGAAAGAGTATTAATTAACATTGTCTTTTCCATTGCATTATATATAGGGACTGTATGAATATGGTATATTCAGCACATTTTTTGTCGGGAATGAGGTTCCAGGCCAGTTCAGCCATAAAAGTACAAAGTCCTCGATCTCTTTTACGGTGCCTTCACTTCCTAATCACCAAATTCGAGGCTTGAAGGTCTTCGTTGTCTATACAAAATATGTCAATGATCTTCCTGAAGGTTCACCTGGGCCAATAATTACTAGAGTAAAAAATAAGAGCAAAGGTCTGAAGTGGATCTACGGCCCAATATGCTACGGTGTTCCAGGTGAAGGAGAAGACATGATATGGTTAAGCCACTGGAAGTTGGAGGAGATAGTTCACTTAGAAGGTGGCGATCAAGTGGTTGCTTTCGTGTGAAGGAGTTTGGCATCCAGCTTGTGCAGGTGCAAGAAGAGAATTATAATATAATGGCTATTTCCACAGATTCTTATTATCCACGTGTCAGGAGGGAAGATTTGCGTCAATATGAGCCAGGAGTATACTTGCTCTCCACCATAAGTAGACGAATATGAGATCCGATATGGCTACAGAAGCTCCTTGGGGACCCTGATGAAGATACGACAGGTGTGTTGCTTATTAACGCATTTAATTATTTTACTCCAACCCTTTCCCGAAAAAAAAAAAGGAAACAATGACACCCCTAATATGTCCATATTTACCATCACATATGTCCATATTTATTCCAAAAAGAAGTTTCCTCTTTTATGTTGGGATTTTATGTTATTTTGTATGTTTTCCAGACGAAGAAGAAGAGCAACAGGATGATCTCACAATTGTTGCCATGGTAGGCAGCAACGACTCTGGTGGCCTCCATGGCTGGAAGCTGCTCATCACCGCATCATGTTTCTTTCTCATGCTTTCTCTAATCACACAGTCGTCTCTCACACACAGAAAGAAGCGACAGTCAAAAAGTCGTGGATGAATTTTTCGAACATCTGAACGGCAAACTTGTTGGCATGACTTGTGGACTTGCATTTACTTTCCTTGCACACCAAAGATTCCCATATTAAAAGTAATTGATTTTCTTTAATTCTTGATTTCCCACTGTAAATAGAATTAGGAATTATTACTTTCCTTGACCTACAATGATTTATTGTACTATAAATATGGAAGTCTCTTCTTTGGTTTCACCAACACACCCGTGCCGCCCTCTCATAAATTTCTCCATGTTCTTCTTCGATTGTTTCACTTCTCTACAAGGAGAAAAATACACAAAAAATTCCCACAAACAATATTCTCTCATAGGTTTTCATATTTTAACATGGTATCAGAGCAGTGATCTTGGAATTGCAAACTTTAGTTTCAAATCCTTGTCGCCGTCATAGGGGGAGGATGATTTCTTCGTCTCCCATGAAGGAAGCACCACCGACTCCGCTTCGCCTTCTCAACCAACCTTCGCAGAACTGGCCACTCATATGGCCTAATTCTTCAAAATACATAACTAGAACCCAATCCTGAACTCAACCGTAAACCTGACCTTGAACTCGACCCTAAACTTGACTCAGACATAGACCCCAACCCCCGACATTGACTATTACCTTTGAAGCTTTCGTTGCACAGATTAGCATCAAGTTGGATGGCTCCTACTACCCTCTTTAGTCCTAAGTGTCAAGATGTATGTCGCCAGCAAAGACAAGTTGGGATACCTCATTGGCGAACTTCCACTGCCTACTCCGACCTACCCGAGTTTCAACTCGCTGGCGTACTAAGAATGCAATTGTTAAAGGCTGTCTAATCAATTCTTTGGAGCCTTAATTGATTAGCAATTTTATTTGATTTATGACTGCAAAAGTAGTATGAGATGCGATTGTCACGACCTACTTTGCTGGCATTAACACCTCTCAAGTGTATGACCTTAAACAGCGAACTCACCAACTACAACAAGCAGTTGGCTCGATTGAAACTTACTACAATGATCGATCCTCCAAGGCTTGTGGAGAGAAATCAACTTCTGTCGTCCGAATAGGATCAAGTTTGATTCCGATATCCAATAGTATAATGACATTCTCCAGGAAGACTGTGTTTATATCTTCTTGGATGACTTGGATTTCCGACTTGACAAGGCTCAAAGAGATGTCCTTCAGATGACTCTGTTTTCCACCATGGAGCAGACATATGCTTATGTTCGACGCGAAGACTGAGTGGTGGATTGTAGTTTGTCATTTATCTAAATAAATAGGAAATAAATCTCAATTTCAATAGGACTAAATAAGTAGGTAAGTAAATAAAATCCTAACCAAATAAGGACTCACCAACACTATGGGTGGGCATTGGAACCACAAAACCGTAAAACCGAACCAAACCAATCCGAAAAAAATCGAAAAAAATCGTATTGACTGAAAAAGTCAAAAATCGAGACAAATCCAAACCGAACCGGTTCAGACCGGTTCCGATTCCGATTTTCCACTCTGAAGAACTGGTCCAATATAATTAATTTATATATTTTTAAAATATTATATATATTTATATTTAAAATTATATATTTTTTCAAAGTTTGATTGGGTGTGTATGCTGCTACCATAGGTAGCGCACGCACATGATTACACCCAAGAAAAAGGGCCCTGAGAGTGACTTAGGTTTTCTTCTTTCTTCCTTTTTTCCTCTCCTCCCATTTCGTTTCATACTCAGCCAGCCGCCACCGATTCCAAACTTCTCTTTCAGCCATCACATCACTCCTCTCTGCCGTCGCTCTTCTCTCAGCCTCTCTCAGTCGCCGCCGTCACGCATGTCAGATTCTCTCTCTCTATCTCTCTTTTACTTATTGGGCTTTGTTTTGTGATTTTGAGCTGCTTTTATTTCTGGTGGAATTGTCTTCTTTTAACAGATCTTCAGATACGTTAGCTGTAATTCTTATTCTGATATCAATTTGTAGACTTTGCTCGAGAATTTGAAATCACTTTACTCAAACTTGGAAGGTCTCCTTCCTGATCGAATTGTTCCAACTGTGGGACTTAATATTGGTCGTATTGAAGCATCAAATACCAAACTTGTGTTCTGGGATCTGGGAGGTCAGGTATGTGAAATTCATCCGTGCCATTTTTGATGCAAGAGTTGTTTGTTTTTGCTGTCAGTCTGGTCTTCGCTTAATCTGGGAAAAATATTATGAAGAAGCACATGTTGTGGTCTATGTAATTGATGCCACTTGTCCATCACGTTTTGAAGATTCAAAATCTGCATTAAGTAGGTGATATTAAATCGCTAAATCTTGTGAACATATTGTGCTGGTTCTGTAACTATGATTTGCTGATATTATTACTTTTTAACTTTTTAAAAACAGAAAAAGTTATTCGGCTTGAGGATTTGCAGATTTATTTTTTATTTTTGTTTTTTGATTTTCTGTTTTTGTTGGTGGAGTCAAACAGTTTATTGATTTTCTAAGTTTCTGTTTATTTTGATTTTTATTCATTGATTTTCCATGATATCTTGCAAACGTACTCCTGTTATTGCTTCATAGTGAATTTATGAATGTGAGTCATGCAGTTGGATTGCCTGGAAAAAATGATGTACCATATCATGGAAATTTGGCAATATACAGTAAATCTTGTTTGTAATGATTGCGTTTGCAAGTTATTTGAAGAAGGTCAAAATCTTTTAGATGTCGGAGTGTTATTTGTAAATTCATAAGGATTTAAAAGATAGATCTACTTCCATAAAAACCAAGGCTTTCAATTGAAGAAACTCTACTTCCATAAAATTCTTAACCTTTACCCTCTTTTTTCTTCTCTACAAGAAAATTCTTGATTTGAATGGCCGAATAAATATAGTAGTATGATAAATATAGTGCATATGTACACCATTTCTATCTGTTGCTTGAGCAATATTCTTAAAGGAGAGATAATAAATCATATTATTATGGATACCAAGAATCGGCTTGCTGTGATGATTTTTCAAATTCTGCTGATAATGTTAATGCTGAATCAGAGTTATTACTTAGTTTTCTTATCCCATTAAAAGACAAGAAGCAAGGGCATGCCTCTAAATTAGCGGAATTTATAAGATGCCTAGAAGAAGAAAATTGGTGCAAATGAGTTCATCCACACCTACCAAGTCTGCTGAAGTTACTTTTAAGTGTTAGGAGGAATTTAATGAAGTTGGATTGAATTTGGGTTGTAATTTATTTTGGAACTTATTTTGCTGAAGTTGGATTGGATTTAGGTTGTAATTTATATGTTATTGAATTTGGATTGAATCTCTATTGTAATTTATATTTTGTTGAAGTTGGATTCATTATGATGTGTTGATAGCTTGTTGGAAGTTCAAATTTAGGGTAGGTCAGCAATATAAATACATTTTTGGCAGGTTTGAAAAAAAGAACAAATTTTTTTTTTTGGGCTCAAGCCCAAACTGGAACCGCAGGAACCGAACTGGAATCAAAACCGGACAGGTTCGGGTTGGTTTGGATTTCTGTATGAATTTTTAACAAAATCGGTCCAAATTGAATCGGTCTTCATTTTCGGTTCAGATTTCATTTTTTCAAGAAAACCGGTCCAAACTGGACCGTGCCCACCCCTAACCAACACTACACCTCAAGTTTGTGCAAAGATGTCCGCATGCTCAACTTGACAAGCAAGTCTTAGAACACCATACTTGATATTGACCAATCGAATAACTTGTAGAGAAGGTCTTTTCATCAGTCACGATAAATTAAAGCAAAGTTTGCAATGGAAACACAAGAGTAAACCCTAAAAAATAAGGTACATGGTAGAACACATAAACCGTAAAAAATAGAACACACATCAGAACACAGTAGGACACAGAAACCTGTGAACATGGCAAGGGCAAGGAAAAGAACACAAACCCTGTGAACACGGCAAAGAACACAGAAACCCTGTGAACATAGCAAAGGAAAGGCAAAGAAAAGCAAGGAAAGAGCAAAGGTAAAGGGCACAACCACAACAATAACAATGTTAATGACCACATCAACGAAAAGTGAAGCAAGCAAAGGCAAGGGCAACGTCAATGGCGGTAGCAGCAGCCACGACAACGACAACGACAACAACATCCAAAGTGACGGAGAAGTCCACCATATCTACTTTATCTAATTCACGCAGACACAACTACTCTTCACTCCCCTTTTCCCCTTGAAAAGAAGAGAATAGGTCGTTGCAATAAAAAAAATAGGCAATATCTTCACGGGAAATAGAAACATATCCTTTTTACTCTCCCTCCCCCCTAGAACACTTAAATTGTAAGGAGAACGTAAGCACATCTCACAAGAAAACCAAGGCTTTTATACCATGTCAAACAAAGTGTATGAGAATTCTCAGATATATTCAGATATACTCAGATTTGTTAACCCTAAATACAATAAGAAATAAATCTCAATTGCAATAGGTCGACTAAATAAATAGGTAAGTAACCAAAATCATAACATAGTAAGGAACTAAAATCCTAACTAAATAAGAACTCGCTAACAAAAACATAACCAACAAGTTAAATAAAATTTTGAGATGCAAACTTTGTAATTTGAAAAGGCTCAGGTTGCTTAGTCGAGAAACAAGTGTGCTGGTATTTTATTTATTTATTTACAATATATGGACTTTTCATTCACACAAAATCTTTGGTTGTGTACCAGGTGGCACTGGCAAACATAGGGTTGTATATTCTCAGCTGATACAACAAGCTGGTGGGCGTACGTCGATTCGAAACCAATACAATTTAGTCAATTTGTATTTGATCCAATATAGATTGGATTGTGATTTTTTCAATTCGATCATATTAGATGTTTAAATCTAATCTGATCTGAGCCAATTGATATTGGATTGGATGATCGGTTTTGATAATAGAAAAAGACAATAATAAAATATTAAATATTTATCCTTAGGTTTAATCTAATCAAACGAATTAATAGACGTAAATGTAAATATAAATGAAATACTAGAAAAAAAAATTGTTTTTATTATATTATATATTAAACATAACTTCATTAAATAACTTAAAATATTCATAATCTTTTCAACTACAAATATCTACACGAGCAAAATAAGCATAAAACTAACTATATTGGATTGGATTGGATTCTCATAAGCCAATTAGTCATCCGATTCAATCATGTCGATTTTGAAAATTACGGATCCAATTCAATCCACCAAATCATCGAAACTGATTGAAATTAGATTGGATGGAATTGGATCGGTAAATTTAGGCAGATTTGATTGAATTTTGTACACAACAGCCAGCGTAAGTTTCCTGCCTTAATGTTTTTGTCTTTTTATTCACGTCTCCATTTGGCTGTCACATGTCGGCATGTTGCTATGGCAAACCGGGTCGTTCCTTTGTTCCCTCACGTGGTCTTCGTCAAGGGGATCCACTTTCTCCCTACCTTTTCATTTTGATCAGTGAGGTTCTCTCTCGTAATGTGGAGGATGCCGTGAGACGTGGCTGTCTGCATGGGGTACGTCTCTGTCGGAGCGGCCCAACTATATCCCACCTTTTATTTGCCGATGATTCTCTTTTCTTCATCCATGCTACAACTCAAAACTGTAGTGTTTTAAAAAAGATTGTCGATGACTACTGTTTGGCGTCTGGCCAAAAGCTCAATACGGATAAATCGTCCTTATACTTTAGCCCAAATGTCACTGACTCTCTTGCGGGGGAAATCTGCTTCACATTGGGGATGTCTTCTACCCTTGACCCTGGCTCTTATCTGGGTCTGCCATCAATTTGGGGGAGATCAAAAACCGCTGCACTAAACTTCATTGTCGATCGCATACAGAAGAGAGTTCAAGGTTGGAAATCACAGCTATTAAATCCTGCCGGCAAGGAGGTCTTGATAAAGGCCGTAGCTTTGGCTGTGCCAACGTACCCGATGTCTTGTTTTCGATTCCCCGCAACCACTTGCAAACAAATTAATGGTATTCTTAGTAATTTCTGGTGGAGTAATGGTGACACCAAAGCTCATATTCACTGGAAGAGATGAGAGCTTTTATGCCTTTCAAAGGACAATGGTGGCTTGGGTTTTAGAGATCTTGAGAATTTTAATCTTTCTCTCCTGGCTAAACAGTGTTGGCGTATTTGGCATAATCCTGATGCTTTCTGGGTTCGTGTCTTGAGAGCCAAGTATTTCCCTGATGGTGATTTCCTTAAAGCAAGAAGGGGGCCTTGTCCTTCTTGGGCATGGGCTAGCTTACTGGATGGTCGTAAGATTATGTCTGATGGTGCCATATGGCAGATTGGCAATGGGTTGAAAGTGAAGATATGGAGCGATAACTGGCTGCACCACAACTCCATCCTACGCCCAAAACCAATCATCACCGGCTCCGGCCCTATACCAACTTTCGTTAATGACCTCATTGATCGGGACCTGAGAGATTGGAATTTGGCAGGCATCTCAAATGTTATTGAGCCCTCTGTGGCAAAATTAATCCGTGCCATTCCTCTCTGTAATCTTACTCGCGAGGATTCTTTGATTTGGCCTTGGAATAAGGATGGAACTTTTTCTGTTCGTAGTGGTTACCATTGGGCTATGGATAATTTGGTGGCAGTGTGCACTGTGCCGGATCATCACTCCCACCAAATTGATAAAAAGTTATGGAATACAATTTGGAGCATGAAAGTCCTCCCAAAGATCAAACTTTTCTTTTGGAGGGCTATGACCAATTCCCTGCCGACTCTAAAAAACCTGTTTCATCGCAGAGCTAGGACCTCTCCGGGGTGTACTCTTTGCAATTCGGGGGACGAGTCAGCTGAACATGCGATTCTATTGTGTCCTTGGAGTGCTTGTGTTTGGTTTGGGATCCCCTTAAACTACTGTGTAAATGTCCAAAGCGTGACTTCTCTTGACAGATGGCTTTTGGGAGTTACTGATTTTTTGGATCTGTGTGAAGGAAGGAAAAAGGAGACACTTGCTTTGGTGGGTATCACATGTTGGGAGATTTGGAAAGAAAGATGCTCTGCTCTTTTTGAAAGTCGTTCCCCTTGTCCCCACTCTGTTATCCGAAGAGTTATTTCCTTATGGGGATAACTTTGTCCATCCCCTGGTGTTACTGCTAGTTCCACTCCCCCTGTTTCTCCCCCCCCCATGCTCTCTGGAGGGCTCCTCCCCTTCCATATGTTAAGGTTAATGTGGATGGAGCTTGGAAAAAGGAATCACTGCAGGGTGGTATGGGTTGTTGTTTACGTGACTCTGAGGGCAGAATGTTGGCTGGTATGAGTAAAGCTACTCTCCGGAACTCTGCAGTTGAAGTGGAAGCGGAAGCTGTTTTGGAAGGACTAATATTGGCCAAAGAGAAAAACTGTCAGAAAATCATTCTTGAAAGAGATTCCATGGATGTTGTCTCTTGTATGAGAAACGAAAATCTGCGCGGCAACTGGAGAATCATCCCACTTATCTTGGAGATCAGGAGGCTCTCTTCATGGTTTACCTCGGTCAAATGGGAATGGGTATCTCGCCAAGCAAATCAAGCTGCGCATGCTGCTGCAGCACTATCAAACACGAGGGTGCGAACTATGCGTTGGGCTTCACAGCCTCCTCCCTCATTGGTTCAGGTATTGGCAAAGGATGGTTTGCCTTGCCCCCCTAGTATTTAATTTTGATTATATGGTAGGATTACTACTTGTATTTCCAGGTTTTGTCTCCTGGGAGGTATCTTTGGCCTCCTTGTGATTTGTTTGTAATGTTCTGGGGTTCTCCCCTGTCCCTGTACTTTTCTTTCTTGCACGTCCTGGTTGGTGTTGCTTGAGCCATCTTTGGCTTTCTCAATGAAGTATTATTAAGACCAAAAAAAAAATATAGCTCTTTCTCTCTCTCTCTCTCTGTGGGTATGTATTCCACTACTTAGCCTATTTCTAATATAATGCAGATGTTCTATCCTCAGTTTACAGTGAAAGATGAAGCAGGAAATTCAGATCTCCGTCTTCTGTCTCCACATTCAGCACCACAGTGACCCTCAGTGCTTCATAGCGAATTTATGAATGTGAGTCATGCAGTTGGATTGCCTGGAAAAAATTATGTACTAGATATTGGAAATTTGGCAATATACAGTAAATCTTGTTTGTAATGATTGCGTTTGCAAGATATTTGAAGGTCAAATCTTTTAGATGCATAAATCCTAGTGTTACTTGTAAATTCAGAACGCTTTAAAAAGACAGGTCTGGTGTGTGCACTTAGTTGGGTCAAGAATTCAAATGAAGCTGGTCATTTGATTGTTCCAGCATTTTGGTCAGCGAGAGGATGACAATCTAAAATGCGGAGTTGAGCATAAAAACCAAACAGATATTTCAGCATAAAAAAACAAGGCTTTCAATTGAAGAAACTCAACAGGGTCTTTGCAAATCAAATGACTGAAACAAAATTCTTAATCCTTTACCCTTTTTTCTCTTCTCTACAAGAAAATTCTTGATTTGAACGGCCGAATAAATATAGTAGTATGACAAATGTAGTGCATATGTACACCATTTCTATATGTTGCTTGAGCAATAGACAGGTTCTTTCCAAGTGAAACTTGTTAACGACAAAAGTAGCACGACGCCAACAACAGGCAAACAGGGGCTGATAAGGCAATACTAATGCACCATAATAATATATAAATCCATTGTCATGCTACTACAAGCTAACCATAGATCAGCAATACAAGGTTGTGCCTATTGTAGTTCCATTAGAGAATCCAAAGTTCGTTGTATGAGGTAATCCAATCCAACGAACATGCCAGACTGACGAATAAAAACCTAACTGGCTCTCAGACAACCTCTCTGGTATGACCATAGCATTAGAACATGACAGAGCTAAAGAGAAGGGGCAAGGAAAAAGAAAAACTGCAAAACAGACACAGGTTAATCTATTTGTACTTGAGAATGCTTTTTGAAGAAAGCACTGCCCAAGAGTTGTGAGCATCAACCAAAAAGCAAAAGGATAACGCCGAATTAACAAATTCTCCACCATTATCAGATTGAAAAACCTTGATATGGAGCATAAATTGAGTCTGAATCATCTGATAGAAATGCTGAAAAATTTCGACCACATCACTTTTATTTTTCATCCCATATAACCACATCATACAAGTGCAATCATCCACAAATATTACAAACAAGCGAACTCCCAAGGTTGTAGAAACAGGGGAAGGTCCTCAAACATTAGAATGAACTAAATCAAATGGCATAAGCCGTTTATTACAACTTGGAGGGTAGGATACCCGATGACTCTTAGCTAAAATACAAGTCTAACATTGGAAAGCAGACTCGTTGACACCACTAAATAATGCAAGAAACAAATGCCGTAAATATCCAAAGGAGGCATGACCAAATCGGCAATGTAGCAATCAAATCTAGCGATGCTGAGAAGTTTCGACGCGACCAGCACAAAAAACCAACTAGTTGCCACATCATCCACATAATAAAGCCCCCCATTTTTAGTACCACGATCAAAGATCTCCCGAGTCTGAATATCCTGTAGTAAGACAAAAGACTGATACATCAGTACAACGCAGTTTAATTGCTCAGTAATCTGCGATACAGATAATAAAGTACTAGACAAAAATGGAACCAGTAACACTTTGTCCAATGGTAAAGCAGGTGTTAAGAGTATAGAATTAGCCCCTGTGACAGGAGCAGCAGCATTATTAGCAGTCAGAACATGATCATGGTGAGGTGGAAGAGTAGTAGAAACTAAAGCAGAATTATACGTCATATGGCCAAGAGCTCCTAAATCAATAATCCAACCTGTATCGCGTGTATCATGGGCATAGAAAATCTTGCCAAAGTTACCTAGAGGCGGAGGTGTTGGAGTGCTTGAGACCGCGGTCAAGGTCGGAGGGGGAGTAGCAGTAAGGTGGCCGTGCCCAGTGGTGATGTCAACCACAGAAGTGGGGTCAATAGCCACATGAGCTTTGTCATCCAGTTGTTCCCTTTTTAAACGCCTCCGCTCCTTCATCCAATATGGTACCCCATGCAATGCCCAGCAGGTGTCAATAGTATGTCTCTTTTCACTACAGTGATCACACTTCAGTTTGTCTTTTTCTGTAGAAGTCAGGCGACGAGGCGGAACAGCAGAAGAGCCAAACCATGTAGGCTGAGAAACCAAAGCAGTGTTTTTGGAAGCAAACAATACAGTAGGTTCCCCAATCTTGGTGCCGGATCCAAGCATAGTAATCTGGCGTTGAGCCTGTAAGACCCGTGTCTTGGGGAAACAGAGCAATCGCACATCGCTCGGGGAGGGAAATGTGAAGTGCTTAAATGTGTGGACACTTCTCTTCCTAGCACGAGGCCTTTTGGGAGCTCACTGGCTTCGGATTCTTAGGAACTCGGAAGTTAAGCGAGTTGGGGGTCAGAGCAATCCCAGGATGGGTGACCCACTGGGAAGTTGCTCGTGAGCTCCCAGAAACAAAACCGTGAGGGTAGAGAGGGGGGCCCAAAGCGGACAATATCGTGCTAGGGGAGTCGGGTCGTAACAAATGGTATCAGAGCCGGACCCTGACCGAAAATGTGCCAGCGAGGACGCTGGGCCCCAAAGGGGGTGGATTGTAAGACCCGTGTTTTGGGGAAACAAGAACGGTGAGCAATCCCACATCGCTCGGGGAGGGGAAGGTGAAGTGCTTTAAATGTGTGGGCACTTCTCTTCCTAGCACGAGGCCTTTTGGGAGCTCACTGGCTTCGGCGTCATGGGAACTCCGAAGTTAAGCGAGTTGGGCGCTAGAGCAATCCCAAGATGGGTGACCCACTGGGAAGTTGCTCGTGAGCTCCCAGAAACAAAACCGTGAGGGCAGAGAGGGGGGCCCAAAGCGGACAATATCGTGCTAGGGGAGTCGGGTCGTGACAGAGCCTCTCGATAAACCATAAAAATACATTTTTTATACTTGGAACTTTATCACTTCTTAGAATATCACTGCGGACCTTGTCATAAGTATCGTCAAGGCCAGCCAAAAAATCATACACACGATCTGCCATAACAGTAGCCTGAAAAGTCTTCATATCATGAGCACACTTCATCTGAAAAGGATGTCTCTTGTCCAATTCAAGCCAGATTGCCTTAAGTTTGGCAAAATAGGTAAAGACAGGACGACCCTCTTGCTTGAGACGGGTAGCCTGGCTCCACAGTTCATAGAGTTGGGATTCGTTATAAAACATCTGATTAACAGCATCCCAAATTTCCTTAGCAGTAGGTAGAGTATGAAATATATTCAACAAACTGGGTTCCATAGTTCGCAGCATCCAACTTTTCACAACAGCATCAGCAATTTTTCACTTCCCAAATTTCGAGTCTTGGGAATCAGGGGCATCAGTGTCGCTAGTCAGGTAACCCAATTTGCCTTGTGTAGTAGTGTAGGGGACTTTTTCTTCCGGTAGCTACAAATGGGCTGGGCTGCCGTAAGGAGTGAACTGGTGAAGTTATCCCCCTGTGTCTGAGTTTGAAGATCAAGCCCCAAGAATGTTTCGAAAGGGTAGTGAAGCCTTAGGAAACACCTTGGTTACCTTCACCAATGAAAATAACAACTTACAGATAAATTTTTTAGCTTTACATGAGAGGCTTGTGGCATGGAAGCAAAATTGTCATGAGTTTAGCACTGAAGAGAAAGCTATGTGTTTCTGGGAAAAAATGGAGGTATTAAGGTAGGAGATGAGGGGTTTATAGGAAGGTTTGGCGGAGAATGAGGGAAAGAGATGGGAATGGGTGGCTTAAGTGTCTTTTCTGGCAGCTTGACAGAGGCTCTGCCAAATGCTATAAGAGCAGCTCCACCGGTTAGCTGAGCCCAAGGCTGGGGGGAGAAAAACAAAAAAATCTTGTTCCAGCGGACAGCCCAAGCCCGGGCAGGCTGTGGGTCCTAGCGAGTCGGGCTGGCCTGAAGGCCAGTTTAGCCCGAGGTCCAAATCGAGGGCTGACGACGTCAGCGCGACGTCAGCGCAAGCTCCAGCCTGTAGAAGACAGGTATCAAGGCCTAGGTGCTTCAATCTGCTTCTCCTCCTCCAATCCAACGGATGGCATTTTTTTGGCAATAAAATTATGAAAAAAAATCGAAATTTTTTTAAAAAAATACCAAAATATTCTAAGTAAATGTCCATTTACTTAAGTTTACAATGTAAATAAGGAAGTACCCCCCATTTGGATTCAAATAAAAATACTAGAAAATCAAATTCCCACCAAATCAAAATATGAAAAATCGGTTTTAGTGCAAAATACGATTTAGGCAAAAAATGATGGCTCATTAAGTCAATATATATTTCATACTAAAATCCCAAAAAATCAAGTTTTCTTATTTGATGTGTAAGGAACAAAAGCTGTTAAAAATTATCTTGAGAAAATGATTATTTCAAAAAATCATTTTTCATACTTAGTCAATATTGCACCTACGCTAAAAAATTTCTGGATCCGCCAGTGCACGTAGGAACCCGAAAATCTTATCCGAAAATATTATCCAAATTAATTATTAAGGTAAAAAAATTTGTGAAAAAACAAAAAAATAAATAGTAATTGTCATTTGCCATGGCAACGGGTGGAAACACACAATACTATTTGCAAGGACAACCACTATTCACATGAATAGTGGCTGCCCTAGCCCCCCCTTACCATGCCAAGGGGCAAATGGGTGGAGTTGCTCTAACAGTCTGCCAGAAGTGGAAAATGGTTTTATGCCTTTTCTTTTAGTTGGAAACCCGTACATGATTTTCTTTTTAGTATAGTGTCCCATACGTCGTCGTTTCATTCCCAACTTCTCTTTATAAAGGAACCGAGAAAACCCTAAGCCAAACCTCACTCTCTTATTTGCCGTCACAGAGAGAGCAAACCCGAGAGCGAAGATGAAGTACAATCCAAGAGTGACCAGCTCTCGCCGCAAGAACCGAAAGGCTCATTTCACGGCACCGTCGAGCGTCCGCCGTGTGTTGATGAGCTCGCCTATCTCGTCAGACCTCCGGTCCAAGTACAATGTCCGGTCCATGCCGGTTCGCAAGGACGACGAGGTTCAGGTGGTGCGCGGGACCTACAAGGGCAGAGAGGGCAAGGTGGTCCAGGTTTACAGGCGCAAATGGGTCATTCACATAGAGCGCATCACCAGGGAGAAGGTCAATGGGTCGACGGTGAACGTGGGCATCAACCCATCCAAGGTTGTGATCACCAAGCTGAGGCTGGACAAGGATAGGAAGGCGCTGCTGGACCGCAAGGCCAAGGGTCGTGCCGCTGCAGACAAGGATAAGGGTACTAAGTTCACAGCCGAAGATATTATGCAGAACGTCGACTGATTTTCTTCTGGTTGGTTATAAAACTAGTTCATTTTGCTGTTTTGGTAGTAAAATTAGCGAACAATGATCTGATGAGTTTTAATTTTTTAATTTTCTCAATTTCAAGTATGGATATGTTTAATGTGTTTTAAGTGTCTTACGCACTGGATTGGATCTTCAGACAGTGATTTTGTGCTGGTTTTTAAATGCTATTATATTATCATATGCCTGGCTATTGTTTTTCGCTTTAAGTTATTTGAGACACGGATTAGCTTTATTTGATTATGCTTATGAGACCCAATTTGTTGTCAATCTTGTCCCACTATAATGTCCCCATGGACGCAGCCACAACTCAACCTTTGGCAAGGAAGGTTACTGGGTTTGTGTTGTGCATGTGAATTTAAGATCCATGAATTCTCAGCTCGTGTGGATTGGGTAGGAAGTTGATGCTGTTATTGGTTTCTTGGATGGTTTTTATCGTTTAGACACTGACTAGTAGTATGAGTTGATTTTAACAATCTAATGGGCTCAGTCTGGAGTTTCACATTTTGGTTTTCCAATGCTCCTGCTTGAATGACTGTTGCACAAAATTAGAATCATTATCTCCACCCCTAGTTCAAGTTTAAGATTCTTCTCTCAGGCACCCGAAAGAATCGAATCCCAAATACTACTTAATTATCCTCTGTGATTTCTTCTTAAAATGTATTCGCTAGTTAGATTAGTTAATATTAGAATTGACTGGACTCTGTTTATGATATGGGTTTTTCCATTAGATGAATATTGACTTGAATGTTCATTTTAATAACTATTGGGAAGGGGGAAGGACATTGCTGAATTCGGTGGTGTTGTGTTAGCCTCATTTTATATGCAAATTTGGCTAGTTTCCTTTGCAACAACCCTTTCAACGAAGGACATACTTGGTAGTTCAAAAGTAAACCGAAGTGCCCCCAACTTCTCCAGCCATAGTGGTGTGGATGTATTCTAAAGCTATATGAGCATGCATTTTGAATGTTTGAGATGAAGCTTGTGTGACATTGATAGATATTGCATGAATTGCTTTGGCTCAGTTCTGGCCTTGCTTTTCTTTACACAAAATGTGATTTCGTGGATTCAATTTCAGACTGAGTGGCATAAGCTCGGTGATTGGCACAGATTTCAACATCATAAGCTCTGACTCTGAGCAAGCTTAACTATTGGCGTCAAGTTATTCACAATGACTTCTAGATAAAAATTTCCTATTACATTTCGGGTCCGCAGAAAACCGTTTAAGTCGACTAAATCAGCAAAATTTGGGTGGTTTGGTTTGGTTTTCATATAATAATAAAAAATTAACGAATGGAGCAAAATCACAATTTATGAAGAGTTTGATGTTCAAGTTGGCCTATTTCAAAACTGCATAAACGGACTCATTCCTGTATAAATTTTCTAATTTCTTATGATGACATTTTTTAATTGGTCATTACCATTTATTGTTGTGTTTCATCCTAGACTATAATATCAACTAAAAAGCAAAGTCCCTAACCTATACGTATTCAGCCTCTCACAAAATTTCTCCACATTTTTGGTATTAAGTTCTCTAAACTATTGGTCGGTATAAAGTTTTCTTTGATATATCCTAAGAGAACATGGAATTTTTACTTACATGCTTAGAAATGGAAATCAACCAAACCAAAGTAAATCAATCACTAAATGAAGTGGTTTTAATTTTGTTGTGCGGCTAATTTGATGCCTAAGTAAATCAACGGGAATCATAACATCTCATTGGTTCAGTGCGCAGTTTCAAATTCAAGCTTAAGTTGAACTTAACCAAGGGGTAAAGTTTTCGGGATCTAACTCAGTGAAAAATGACATTAACTTACAGATCAGTAATTTTAGGTTTGAATCCCAACTCTCCCCCTTCCTAACTTTGGGAAGAAAAAAAACTAGGATAAAGTTTTCATTAATTTGTAACAAAAATTTGGGTGTCCAGAGACCAAATTGGGTTCAAATAAAATTCCTGAAAAAATGAAAAAGTGGCTAGCCTTGGGGAAAGTCGAAAGCCCAAGCAAAGTCGGGGAATTTAATGGGCTAGTTTGAGCTATCCAAATAGGGAGATTATTGATGGAATGGGCCTGATGTCGGTGAATGTCTGAATAAAGAAATGTACAATATTTAAAAATTTGTTAAATGTTTGTTCGTTAATTATAGGCGTGTAGGTGTAGCGATAGAAATAGACAGAACAGAAAAAGCTCATGGTTGTGGAAGCAAAAGACCCCAAAATCTCATAGCCAAAGGCAAAAGAATTGTGACTTTTTAGGATTCTGAGAAATGGATGACGATTTCACACGCCCGCCCCGGCTTATGAGCTTTGTTTCTGAGGAACAGGTACTGGAACTACTGTTATCTCTCTGAAAACCCTAAAAACTCTAAAAATCCTATTGATCAATGATGATAATGCGTGCATTTCCCTGATTTTTGACAGTTGGATGAAGCCAAGAGAACAAGGGGTGAACGGGTTGAGGATGGCACTGCCCAGAGAGACAGACCTCTTTTCGAGGTTCTCCTCTACTTTTTTCCTTCTCTGAATTTAATTAAAATCCCTCTCATCTGTTTGGTCCATGAAAAAAAACTTGTTTCTATTCTATGCAGATTTTAAAAGAAAATAAAGACAAGAAGGATGCAGAGTTCAATGAACGTTTCAAGCACAGTGAGTGCTCAAAGTTCAAACTTACATTTCTTTCAATACTTGTATGAAAATGAGATGACCTTTTCTTTGGCCTCCATCGCATTTTGTCTGATGAAAAACAGGCAAAGGATTTTGTTATTGCTCTGTGCTCAGAGCTCACTCACTTTTTTAGCTCTTTGCAGGACCACCCAAAGCCTTGGATGATGACGAGACCGAGTTCCTTGATACTTTAGAGAATGTGAGACAACACTCTATGTTTCTTAGTCATCCATGTCATCAGTGTTATTTGCAGTTCATTTGAAACATTTACTTGTTGCATATAAAGTATCTATGGATTTTCACTTCCTAATAGGAATTTGTAGTTTGTAGAGGTAGTTAAGTAGGATATGTTCACTGGAGTCTTACTTTCTCTTCTTTAATTTCAAAACATTGATAACTACTGTTGGGTGAAGCAGTTAGACAGTCAAGTTGGGTGCACAGCTGAGATACTGCATATTATCACACGTGTTATTTTCTTTACATTGTTTTTCAGTCAAGGAAGGAATATGAGCGAAAGATTGCAGATGAGGAAGCCCAACAACTTCTGAGTTTCCAGGTTTGTTTTCCAACCATCTTGGAATAGTTTGACTACTTTTACTTTCCAAGGTGTTTTGTTTGAGGTTTACTTCTTTTCAGAAAAAAGAAATGTTTAAGGTTTTGCTTTATTTATTATTCTTAGACAGTATGCTAGAATTTGGCAGTTTCAAAGCTTTTTGGATTATCTTTAAGCTCTCTATTTAATTTGGTAAAATGGTTCACATGAGAAAGTTTTCTTTAAAGCTCGTGAGAAGCAAAACTTTATAGAATATAGTTAGCAGTCCATCTGGCTAGCATATACTAGTACTTACCTCTATGTATGCATGTTTATGCATATATGCGTATGCTTCAGGGATTTAAGAGCTTTCATCTGTTGAAATTCAAGTATGCATGATTATTCTCATACTATATTGGGGCCATAGCCATACAGTTAGTTTTTCAAGATAAAATTCTTCTTGGGCGTCAGAATTTGTTTACACCAGTTCTTCTTATCAGGCAGCTGTGGTAGCAAAGTCTAGCATTGTACAAGAGCTTCAGGAAACACCTTCTGTTCCTATAATACAGGTTGGTATCTCAATATGAGGAATATGAGAGTGAGCGAGGAGAGATACCATCACCCACTGTTTTGTGGTGATTGTGATGGTTGGAAGTGTTAGTTTACATTTCTGAATAAAACCTTCTGCTTGCAGGAACAGAAATCAGCTGGGAAGAGGAATCCACCTCCTCGTCCATTAGGTATGATTATTAAGGTGAAGCCACAAGCAAAGAAAGCTAAAATTGATCAGGGAGGTGTTGAAGAACCCACGAACACAGTGACAACCCTACATGTAGATACAGACAAAAGTTTAGAGGTAATGAAGACACCTAATAGTGATACTGATAAGTCCAGTGTTGTTGCGAAGACAGGCCTTGTTTCCTATAGTGACGAGAGTGAAGATGACTAGCAGTTTTGTTCTCTTTATCTTTAAGGAGCGATTGATATTGATTGAACTACTTTATTCTTTCCTTGCCTTTTGATTTTCAATATACACAGTAAGAAAAGCGGGATTTAGGATTATCTATTCCACCTTACATTTATAAAATATGTATTGCGACAGAGAAGAAAAAGAACATATAAAAACTTAGAGTAGGATATGATTTGTGACATGGTCTTTAAAAGGCTTCAAACACAAGCTCTTATTTCATCGTATATGGCATGCCTCAGTCAAAAATATATAAATACTCAAGGATATCTAGTTTAATGCATTATAAGTGAATTATTTTCTGGTATGGAAGCAGGGCCAGCCCTTAGGGGAGTCCAGTGAGGCAGTTGCCGTGGACCCAAAATATTTTATCTTGGTGAGGACTCCCATTTATGTTTAACCTTATATTACCTTAGGCGAAAAGAAAAAAAAGGCTAGCTGAAGGAACTTAAGGAAAAGAATTTGATGTTTACTTAAACCTCAAATAGAAGCCCTCAATCCAAGTCGAAATTCTACAGCGTGAATCATTGACTACTCATGTCTTTCGACTTTAACTGCATGGATTGCTTACATAACATTATGGTCATACTTTTTACAGTTGTTGCATAAGGAAGTTTTTCAAAGTTGAAATTGATAAGTCTTACCACTACTGCTATATCACAAGAAAGATTGAATTAGTTAGCTATTTATCCATGGAAAAAAGGCATGACAGAAGAATATGTAGCATTATTATTAATTATGCTGCTAAAATTGCTAGAAGAGCAGTTCATTTCTTTTTTGCTATTCTTTATTTGATTTATTTTTGTCTTGTTAGATTTCTCCAAAAACAAAAAATGAGGACAACTTTTATCATGTGAGTTCTTGTAATGATTTTTTGTGACTTTATATAAGCAAATTTAAGAAATTATAAATTGAAGGAAATTGTTTTGATGCTTCCATTTCTTCGGGAAGTATTCAAATTATTATTATTATTTTTCTTTAAACATGTATGGAGTCATCCTAGATAGATTGTTCGCTATTTATGAGGGTTGGAGGTCACAATTGGGTTACTCATGCCTTTTTCTTTTCATGCATTCCTATCTGTTTTTCATTTTTTTTTTCAAATTTCTTTTGTATTCAACTCATTGTTGTCACCTGCTCAGTTCCATTGAGTGGACTCGGATGAGGATGATTTGGATTATGTGTCGGAAGATGGGCCTTGGAACAATAAGGGCTTATCATCTCTCTTCAAAGGGGGTGCTCATGTTTTAATCCTAGTAATTCTAGGTTGGATAAATGAGCTGGTTGGGTCAGATTTCCTTCCCTTTGCATTTGTGGGAGAAGTTTTCTTGCTAAGTTGGTTGAGGTCATAGGTCGTGTTGTTATGGTCAACCAAGCTTTCTTAGATAGGGAGCATTAATATTTTGCTAGAGTGTGTTGTTGTGCCTCTTAGGACATTCTAGTAATTTGTTTGAGGGAAGACTCTGATAAATAATTCGAGAACATTTTCTGTTAGTCCCAAGACTTTCTGGCAATTCTAATTCTTAACAGACGATGTTAAGATAGTGTGGTGAAGATATTAATGTACAAGAGGATGATACTTGTGTTCCCTTAGCTGCAGTCTGTTCCTGTGGACAGGGCCATTAAAAAACCAGAGCTTGTGGATGTTTCTCTGTGGATCCACCAAGAGAGATCTCTTTCACTTGATACACGTGTTTATAGGCATGTGTCTAGCTGCTAGGAAATCATAGACACTTGATAATTTTCCACGTAGTTTTGGGTTCTTGAGGTCTCGTAAGCCTTTTAGGCAAGTACAAGCCAGTTTGAACAACTGAACAAGCTCCATTGCCATCTGAAGTAAATATGTTTCCTAATTTTCCAACCAAGGCAAATATTGTGGAGCTTCTTGTGCACGAATCTCTTCATGGTGGGATTGGTTCTGTTATGCATTTGGGTATAATTCCTTTGAAAATCTATGCTCTCATATTGATGATGATGGATTGGTGTTGGAAGGGACCTCTTCTAGAACCTTTGAGTTTCTGTTATGGTTATGGAACCTTTCGTTACTTGCGTTGCTGATGTTGCTGGTCCTCTTGCTTATCTGAGTCTGGTAAACTTTTAAACATGGTGGGTGCTCCTCCTGAATTTAGGATCTGTAGGAAAAGGATATGGGAGATTTGATGGAGGGTTGGTCTCAACATGAATTTTTTCTTGTGTGTCTAAATATACTGGCAAAGTTTGTGGTCAAATTTGAAAATCATGGGATGTAAATTGATGAAATTGAAAGTTGGGGGCCCATATTGAGAATGACCCCAAACCATCAAGGAGTCTTTTGATGTTAGCCCTATAAAATAATGGACATTTGAGAAAGTGTCTCTTGTCCCGTAGACAGTGTACAAGTCGAAGTAGATTATGACATATACTAATATTGTGCAAAACTCTACATCATTTATTTATTTATTATTTATCATGTATATAATATATTATATAAGGTGGACCGTGGAAGGAAGAAATGGGAAGCAGACTTTTCAATTGCGGTGGGACAGCGAAGCAAACGGATAGCTTGCTTGGAATGCAAAAAGTAAATTAATTAATATTGTTAAACATCTCATCTCACCAGTAATCCCGGTGTTTATTCACGACAATGACACAGATTCGAATTTCATATTATGGGTTTTGTTTGGGGTCGTCATGCGTGACGTTTCATTTTGGTATCGGCCGGCACGAATCATGCCCTTGTTGACAATCCATGATCCATCCACACATTGAATTGAAGCTTGAAACCAATAATAATAATACGCACGCAGACACAGAGAGCCAGCCACCAAACCAAGAGAGAGTTGAGAATCCATAAATATCATCCAAAAGTTGCAAACTCAATAATTTGTTACTTCCGTGTTAGTTGATTACTCATCCTGACTTGAAGCAAAAACGAGTGGATAAGTTGCAATTCATTTGTGAAAATACAACCTATCCACCTATGACGTGAGTTTTAGAATTAAAACAAGTTTTGTCGAAAAATGTATGGATGATAAAAACCTTTTATTATATCGTAATATTATTTTAACTACTTAATTGGAGCAATTTTTCTCAATCATTTCATGTTTACTTTGTGTGACGATTTGAAATATCAATTGACTTTTTTCTTTTCTTTTTTAACTGAACAGCTGTTTTTATTTTTTTTAAGTGACTTCAAGAAGAGATGACAACTACATGAAGTGATACCGAATTAGAGTAAAATTCACTTGCAATTGCTCTCAAACTATTTTGAAAGGATTTGAGAATGAAAAAACAAACTTCGAATTGAAATCTTAGAAAATGTGAGGAATTCATTTATTTTCAAACACGTATACCATTAATAAAATTAAAATAAAATAAAAAACTATTTGCTATGCCACATCAAATAGCAGTTTTAGTCTTCCTACTAGAAAATATATTAAATACATTGATTGCACCACCAAAAATTAATACACAAAAGCCAGAAAGAAGAAATATAACTATTTGCCTAATTGGAAAAGAGTGGTGGGGGAGTGTTTGCCAACGTCATTTTCTCTCTAGTCTTTGGTGAGAAAAGGTGGCAGTTTTTGACGAAAGCATTACAGAGGAAAAGACAAGTATGCAAGGGGCTCATGTAGTTGATGCGCTAACGTGAAGAGCAACTAAGGATGCATAAAATCCCTCTGTGATTTTAATCAAAGTATCATGCTTGCCTTTCTCTACGATAACTCCATTTTTAACCACTGCAATCACATCAGCATTCTTGATTGTGGATAGTCGATGGGCGACCACCACCGTGGTCCGGTCTACCATCACTTTGTCTAATGCATCTTGAACCACTCTCTCAGATTCAGCATCAAGTGCACTTGTAGCTTCATCCAACAGTAACACCTTAGGGCTCTTGATGATAGCACGTGCGATGGCTACACGTTGCTTCTGCCCCCCAGACAATTGCACTCCACGTTCTCCTACTATGGTGTCATAGCCCTGCATAATGCATTAGGATTAATGTTGCAGCAATAAGATCACATTATAAGTTTATAACAACACAAGGTCAGCTCAGTTTAGTTGTACAATGTTCTAACCTGGTGTAAGCTACTAATGAACTTGTGGGCATTGGCCAATTCTGATGCAGCTATAATTTCTGCCTCAGTTGCTTCCCCATCTTTTCCATATGCGATGTTGGCACGGATGGTGTCATTAAATAAAACAGGTTCTTGGCTCACAAGCCCCATCTGCTGCCTCAACCATTTCAATTGAAATTTCCCAAGTTCAGTTCCATCAAGTGTGATATGACCTGAATCCGGATCATAAAATCTTTGCAACAATGCTACCACTGTGGATTTTCCACTCCCACTTTCTCCAACCAGGGCAACTGTCTGCAAAGGAGATTCACAAACACAGCCACAACATTAAGACTTAAACTTTATCATCGTGTCATCAAATTAAAATAAAAAATGAATTGAAACCCAATTCAATGATGAAATTTTACCTTGCCACAATGAATAGTTAAACTGAGGTCTCGGAAAATCTGTGTCTCTGGCCTAGATGGATATGTAAAGCTTACATGGCGAAGCTCAATCTCTCCCTTTACATTATCCAATTTCACACCTGACTCGTCACTTGGGTCTATCTTTGACTTGCGGTCTATTATTGCAAATATGGAACCAGCAGCAATCCTGGCTTTGTTAGTATCTGGGGCAAAGGAGCTTGATTGAGAAATTCCCGTAGCTGCCATGGTCAAAGCAAAGAAAACCTGCAAGCCAAACGCACATATGATATTCAACTACATAAACTTTGGTGTGAAAATATTGGTAGGCAATGAATCAGATCAAATGCAAATTCTGCATGTTTCCAAAACTTTAGGATTGGCATTGATAGATATGGAGGGAATAATTACTTGGAAAACGTCAGCAAATGTCGTTTTTCCAGCCTCAACAAGTTTAGCTCCAGCATAGAAACTGGTTGCATAGACACAGAACAGAAAGAAGAAAGATATCCCAAATCCTAATCCACTGATCAAGCCTTGTCTTTTTCCTGCCGCCGTAGGACCTTCACATTTCCTTCTGTATAGCTCCATTACCTTTTCTTCAGCACAGAAAGAAGCAACTGTTCTTATGCTCCCAACTGCGTCATTAGCAACTTGGCTTGCTTCCTCATACATCATCTGCAACCATTTAATTATACATCTTGATGAAACATATAAGAAAGAAGGAATTTGAATTCACAAGTTATGAAATGTCCTTGTAATTCAGAAATATAGATAATCTCTGACTGTACGTAAATTACAGCTTTTACTTTCGGGGACTTTTAGATCATACCTTTGCATCTGCGCTGAATCCTCTCATGAATTTTGCTTGAACATATCCATTAACTCCAATAAGAGGAATCAATGCGAGGATAATAAATGCCAGCTGCCAACATGCAACAAAAGCAATGACCAAACCTGCAATTGCGGTCGCAATGCTATTAACTATTTGAGCTAGTGCATCTCCAACTAGAGCTCGCACTGTTGCCGCATCTGCTGAGAGCCTTGCACCAATGGCACCACTTGAGTTCTCAGGCTCATCAAACCACCCAACCTCCATGTTAACCACTTTCTTAAAACACATCAACCTGATACGTTCAATTAACTTACTACCAGCAACAGAAAAGAAATATCCTCGTCCTGGGATCGCTAGTAATGATGCCAAACCAAGGGTAATAAACATTAATGCCCAAAACTCTGAATCTTTCTTTTGTTCATGAGGTGGTTCATAGAAAGTCTTTATTACCCTGGAAATAAGCACACCAAAAATTGGAAGTATGACACCATTGCCCATTGCAGCTACAGTCCCAATAAGAAGCACTGGAATCTCGGGCTTGTTGAGGGCAGCAAGGCGGCGAAGTGAGATCTTTGGAGGTTGCTCTAATTCCTTGGCAGGGGCTTCTGCGTCTGCCATTGTATTGTCCCTTACACTACCCATGCTACCAAGTCCTGTGGGTAAACCAAATGAGACTGAAAATGAGTGGCGGCTGCTATTTCCTACAGAAGAGTTCCGACTTATGGATCTTACTAATGACATCCTTTGACTCGACTGTCTAAAATATTCCGTAGTCATTTCAGATTTGTTTTGAGCTTCTGCTGGTTGTTCTGATCGATTGTTTTCTTGCAAGCGTATAAGTTGAGCGTATGCTCCTTCAGGATCCTTGAGCAACTCTGAGTGCGAGCCTGATAAATTGACAAACATATTGTTAGTTGATATGATATGTCTACCCATACATGTCATGAAATAATCAGAGTTGATTGTGCAGAAATTATGAGATAGGGTGAACAGAACAGAATAATTTGGCTGCAACATCTCCAACCAATGGGTGGGAATGGGAAATATATGCTTTCTATAGCTCCATGCACAAGAATAAAAATAATGTGCTATGTGTACCTTTTTCAACCATCTTTCCTTTATGAATGACAGCAATCGTATCTGCATTCCTCACTGTGCTCAAACGATGAGCAACAATAACAGTTGTTCGGTTCACCATAATCCTATCCAATGCTTCTTGAACTACCCTCTCAGATTCTGCATCAAGTGCACTTGTAGCTTCATCCAGAAGTAATATTCGTGGATCTTTCAAAATTGCTCTTGCTATAGCAATTCTCTGCTTCTGCCCACCAGACAGCTGAGTCCCATGCTCACCGACCATGGTGTCAACCCCCTGAAAACGAAATATGAAAGTCCAAAGTGAACTCATATTCTTATGATCATGCATACAATTACAAAGTTCAATAAAAATGAGCTACAACTTAATTAGAACCTGAGGCAGTTTATCAATAAATTTAGCAGCATTTGCACGTTCAGCTGCTGCTTTTATCTCTTCAAGGGTAGCACCATCCTTTCCGTAGGCAATATTTTCCTTAATGCTTGATGCAAACAGTACAGGTTCCTGGCTGACAAGACCAATTTTATTCCGAATCCATTTGAGCTGAAATTCTTTTAGGTTTATACCATCTATCAAAACTTCACCAGCTCGTGGATCATAAAATCTCTCTATCAGACTGATGACTGTTGACTTCCCACTTCCACTTTGTCCAACCAAAGCTGCGGTGGTGCCACTAGGGATATAAAGGGAGAACCCGTCGAATATTTGTTCTTCTGGTCTGGCTGGATAACTGAAATAAACCTCTCTCAACTCTATATCTCCACGAATGTCATCCAATGTCCTTCCTTTTTCGTCATAAGCATCAATCTCTGGCTTCCTACTGATAGTCTCAAACATCTTAAATGCTGCAGCTTGACCAGCAGCAAATGCACTCAAGCACGGTGATGCCTGCCCCAGAGACCTGACTCATCCAAATTCCAAAAGCAAGATATAAGCTTTTCTAAGAGAAAAAAAGAAACCAAAAGTTCACTTTTATATATGCACTTGCATATGTGTGTGGGTATCTAAATTCAAGCATATAGGAAAGAAGATTTGATCGCATAGGTACTATAATAGAAAAAAGAAAAAATTAAGAATGGAGCTTACATGGATCCAGTCAAAACAGCAATAATCACATTCAACACATCACCCCCGGAATATCCTTTGTCCCTTATCATTCTTGAACCAAACCATACAGCCAAGGCATAAGAACTGAACACAACTAGCATAACCATGCCAAGACCTACGCCGGCAGCTATACCTTCATGAACACCTGATTTGTAAGCATCTCCAAGATATTTGTTGTAACTTGTTATAGCTTGCTTCTCTCCGGTAAAGGATGCAACCTATATAGGAAAAAAAATGACAAACATCATACTCTTGGTCAAATAAACAGCAATTGTTCCATTAGTTCTAAGGCAAATGTGACATACGGTTCTAATGGAGCCTATCGTCTGTTCAACTACATTTGATGCTTTTGCATAAGCACTTTGTCCACGGGTTGCCATCTTGGTTATAATGATGGACATAGCTGCACCAGATGCCACAAGCAGAGGAATAGAGGACAACATGACAAGGGTAAGAAGCCACCCTTTGATGAATGCTATTATAAACCCTCCGACGAATGTTGAAAGCAGCTGTACAAATTTTCCAACCTGCACAAACAAGCACACGTATATAACCCCACGGTTGCATTATAAGAACAAATTTCAAGGTTTCTATTCTTCCTGGTGTGATTTTTTTTTTTTTTTTTTTGGTAATTGTGTGGCCAGCATAGTACCTTCTCACCCATGGCATCTTGTATGAGAACAGTGTCGCCAGACATTCTCCCAACGACCTCTCCAGTGTTTGTTTCCATATCAAAGAAACCAACATCTTGTCTCAATATTGTTTTCAAATACAAACCCCTTATCCTTGCAGCTTGCCTTTCCCCTGTTACCATCCAGCAAGCGACCTCTGATGAACAAGAAATACAAGGTTTATCAGTTCACATACCTGATATATAGAAGAATTTCTCTATGCATTAAAAAATTATGTGATTATGATGTACTTACGAAGAGTTGCTGCCACAGCTGCTCCGATTGCCAAATAGACAAATTTTAGAGAGACCTAGAATTTCCCAAGATAAGTACGTGATTATCAACATGTTCACATTAACAACTTAGAAAATCAATAGAGGAAGAGAGTATGTTATAATTATGAAATGAATACCCAAAAAAAAAATTGAGTACAAAAAATAGAAGGAAAAAAAAACACACACATGAGCTCCAGAAATCAATGGGATTTTCTGGAACTTACATATTTCACCTCAGAAAAGGAGTTCATAGTGTAACTGAAAAAGTTCAACTAATTTTTTTTTCCGGTGATGAATATTAAATCTAAACTTGTGCAGCATAACTTTACCTTGGAAACAACACTAACTATGTCTGTATTGTTTTGATTATTTCCAAAAGAATTAATCATCTCCCCAAACAATATCGTCATAAGGGGCATACATGAACCATTCCCAATGGCACCAATTGTGCCGAAGAGCATCAAGATATAATCAGTCTTATCTGCAAATGAGAATAGCTTGAAAAATGGAATTTTTTCATTTTTCTCATCTCCATTGCTCTTGTCTGAGCCTTGATGGTCCCCATTCGTGCCAGAGCTTTTCTCTTCTTCTACTTGGTTTTTTAATGTGGTCTCCTCATGCTCTTGAGATGTACCACCATTGACACCATTTTCCCCGGCCATAATACAAACCACAAGAATTTGTCTGAGTATTCAGATGCTCTACGCTTGAGTACTTATACCTCAATCTGCACCTGCATAAGAACAAGTCTGTTAGTGGAAAAAATCAGAAGCTTAAAAGCCAAGCCGGCAAAGTTGAGCTGGCGGTGTAAAAGAACCAGCTAAGGATCTGAGACAAACAAAATGATAATTTAAAAGGGAGTTCATTCAGGACATGACTAATTCCACATCTACAAGCAGGCCTGAAATTAAAAAAATAAAGAGGATTGACACGGCATCTCCTTCCTGAAATGGATTGATTGAACTACTCACTAGACAACAGAAGACATAAAAACTAATCTTCCAAAGATTCAACATTACACATGTGTCTTTTCTCCAAAGCACTCAACAACAGAGAGTGCGTAGAATTAAGAAGATTAAGAAGTTACAAATCTATGTTAGTTTTGTTGAAAGTCGGACAAAAGCAGACTGTAACAGTAGATCACCGGAGGCCAGAATGTTTAGATCCCACAAAGTGAATTGGTGAAGGTCCTCAATTAAGAATCAGAGAATCTAGCAGCTATTTAATTCCACAAAGTACAAAATCCATTACTTTAACAAGGAAAAATCCGCTTCCGACAGCAAATTTCGTTAGGAAAAAAAAGAAAAAAGAAAACTTCAACCACAAACAAACAAGCAAACAAAACGATCCCAGAAGACTAGAAAAAAGGGTATTTTCTTGTTTTCCTTCAAGAGGCAAAAACAAAACTAAAAAGTTGGTAGAAGATGTTTATGGACTATGATGGGTCCAAAAAGAACAAAAAAAGGCTGAAACTCTGTTCCGTTACTGACAGAATCAAATCTCTGCAACTCCGTGCATCCATAAAATCAGAGACTCTCTGCGAATCCAAACCATCGAGGCCATCATTAACAACACAGTGGCAAAGTACCATCGTGAAACCCAATAGAACCAATACATTTATAGCAGTAATAGAAAGTACCACTACAACCCATATGCCAAAAACAGAAAACAGAGCAAGAAAAATGAGATATTTTAGACAGTTGCTTTACCAAAAGCCAAAACCCCAAAAGGGATACCTTGAAGTTGAAGGCTTGAAGCCACGGAAACAGCTTCTGGGACTTTCAGGGTGCTTTTGACTAATTGCACCTCAATGAATGCACTGTGGGTTTGAGCTGTTTCAAGCACATTTATGCGCTCTGTCATTGCTTAAAGCGCAAGCATTTTTATAATTATTCATGACAGCCTTCCAACTATTCATATGGTAGACGTCAAGTGAACCCAAAAGCTGTACATTTTGTCAAAACGCCCATCTTTATTTAACTTTGTCAAAGCAAAATCGTACTCGTTGTTTGCTAGTGGTGTTATACATCGAAGCTCAGCTTTCCACGAAACTCATTTTTTTTACCTATCTCCTAAGAAGAAGCATTCTTTATTTATTTTTTGAGTATTTTTTTCCCTCTCACCCTCTTTCTTGTTGGGGTCCAGTCTGAGGTATAAAATTTTTATTTTTTGTTGTTTGTTTTGATAAATGAAGTAACTTGTATGGAATATAATATCGACACTCTTAAGAATCCAACCACCACCACCACTTAATACCAAACACCAATAAAACTGTTTTCTTTAAGTCCTACTAGAAGGGGATATCCAATGAGGGGCGACTTAATCTACAGGGGAGAGACCTTAAAAGGCCAATTTTTTCTTTAGCAAAATGATAATAATAAAAACCTAACAACTGACCTAAACCACGTCTTCAATATAATTACAATTTTAGGTGGGACTCAAGTTATTAACCTATGCGTGCACTAGACCCCTTATTTGCGGCAATCAAATTGACACGATGCAATGGTTTTTCAATTGGAGTCATGTCGATGTCATTTTAAGTAAGGCTCTTCAACATAAATGCGCGTAGGATGTCAAAACTTCCAACATAAAATGTATATATATTCTCTGTGCAGGATGTGATATCTTTTGTTAAAGCCAATATCCATCGAGAAAATTTCATGATTAATTATTTAAGGCGTATTATGGTCCTCTAGAGCCTCAAATTTAGTTGAAGAAAATTGAATGAAATTGAGGGTTTTTAATGCGTCATCTCTTCAAGGAAGTTAGGACGTTTTGTACATAAGGAGCTTTATTGATCCGAACCCTCTATTTGTAAAGTTTTGATTCATAGATCATCCATAAAACACCGAAATCTTATTTAAATGGGGTAATCATATTAGTGATTCTTAGAAAGCACCATTCGTCAATTTATTATATCACAATTAGATGTCTTAATAATTTATGATTTATTTAATTTATTTCAATATTGATCCAAGAATGAAGACTTAAAAATGTTGAATGAGCCCTATGCATTCCTGAATAAAAGATCCTCTCGGATATATACTACTGGCTATGCATGGATTTTGCATACATAATATATATTTTTTTTAAAAACAGTGAGAGGCAAGTGTGAATATAATAAGAAAACAACACTTTCTTTCACACTTGAATATATAAATTAGAATATTTGATAACCAAGTAAAAGCCAACTTTGACTTTGTATAATATTTTGTTGGTAGGAGTCTAGTCGGACTTGGCCCCAATAAGTTAGGTTAGGTGATTTTCTCTTTTGCTTACAATCTTGGAGAAACTAAAAATTTAGGATATATGCACACCATACACACACAATTATTAGCTTCTAGAGTTACAAGGGAATCTGCTTTGGGATTTATTCTCTCGTTTTCAGCTTATATATTCAGTTCAGCTATGTGATCGCACGACTAATCTTCAGCTATATATTTTAATGTTCTTCTCCCTCAGCATTATTTTTACGTATAATTGGTGGTGTCTCATGATTTTTTGTTTATTTTTTTTCATTTACTATAAGAAAAACAAAAAATAAAAGTCAGATCATAAGGAGTACGTATAAATGGACCGTTTCCAACCTCCACTTCATGAATATTCTGATTATAATAAAAAAAAGAAAAGGAAAAATAGTTCCAATTCATAGAATTAAGATAACACAAGCTTTTCAAACAGACAAATAAATCAACACATTCAATTTATTCTACACACGAGTTTATTATTCTACATCCGAGTTCAAATCCCCCTCTCCATAGTCTAAATTAAGCTTTTCAAATAGACAGATGGATGGACAAATTCAGTTTAGCAAACATGTGCTTAATTAGTTAATACTCAAGCAAATATGTGCTTAACCAAGTTGGTAAGTTGGTTAGAGCGAATGTATTCATTATTCTACACTTGAGTTTGAATTCCCCTTCCATAGTCTAGATTGGATTAAAATATAATATCGTTTTTATCCCAAAAAAAATTAGTTAGTACTCAATCAAGGTTTAGTACTAATTTTCATCAAAAAGGTTTAGTACTAATTAATACTTTGCTTTCTTCTGGATTTTTGTCTTTTAGTTTGTTGGTTGTCATTCTTTATTTTATGTTGACTTTGCCTCTTTCTTGACTGTTCAATATGAGTGCTTTGCTTTTAAGCCTTTCAGTTTCAGACACAAAAAGAAAAAGAGAAAAAAAAGGGTTGGTGTCTAGGAATTTTCCAAAGAAATAAATGGCTACAACTACAAGTAGAGAAGAGCTAGAGGTAAACTCCAATCATGTCCGTTTGCTTTTTTCTTTTTCTCTTTGTTTGGTAAACTCCAACTATTGCCAATCATCGTTGGTTTTGGTTATCATCAAGAATCAAGATCAACTCCATCCATGTCTATTTTAAGCTGCAAAATTTTGGCTGACTAAGTTGCCAATATTTAATAAGCTCATTTATTCATGGAGGTTAGTTGATGATAAGAGCCTTCGTGAATAAGTCAACAATACTGGGTCCAAAAACAGCTTTAATACTTTGTTATCGGAACTTAATTCTTAGGCCTTGTCTAGGAGACTGGGAGGGTCCAATAAGCAATTGCCAATTGCCAATTTGCCATACAATACAAGGCTTTTGGCATTGGAGGCCCTTGTCTATGCCAAACTTTGATGTTCAATACGAATCCACTACATCTCAAATTCAGTCACCTGGTGAAAAAGTTAAACAATCAATTTGCTAATAGGTAAGTGTCACATGGGTTTAACAATGAAATGATACCTACCCTACATTTTCTCTTGCACAATGATTATATAGTACTCGATATCAATCTACAATACTTGGTGCATTTTTTTTATACCAATCTACAATATCTGACATATTATTGATACTAATTTACAGTATCTGGTACATTATCAATCTACGATATCTAATACATTGTCGATACCAAATTACTGTACCTAGATATTACTAAAGATCGACCATGCATGTAATACATCAACAAAATATTAGCTATATATTACGACACTTCCCTTTTAATTTGTCATGAAGTGTTGTTGAGCTATACTATGCTCAACTTTGAAAGGGGATTATAGGGAACCGAAGGTTTGAATGGACAGAGCCTTACTGCAAACAGTGCAAAGTTACGTCGATAAATGAAAAGCGTTAATAAAGTCGAGGATAAGTTAATGGTTTGGTGCCAAAATATCCACAGATTAAAAAAAACAAAATTATCAAAAATATTTCGGCGATGATTTATTTCAAGACATTGCTCTTAAGGTGAGTTGCTCAAGTTTTCAAGATTATCATCTGTCCGACTAAATCATGTGAATCCCATAATTGTAGCAAGCAATCATGTTCATTTCGTGATCTCGTCAGCCTCCATTGCCACCACCTTTTTACACTCTCTTTTCGTTTTTCAAGTTTTTTCGCACTTTTGGGCTATAGAAGTAGTCAATTCTCCTTTATTTTTCAATCTTGGAAGTTGGGTGCACCAATACCATTTTTGAAAGTTTGTCAAATCATCCTTATTGAGTATTTTAGCTTACCACTTTAAATAAGGTGTACTCTCATCATCATTCTTAATATTTGACACGTGTATATTGATATAACTATGGTTCCATAAATACAAAGCAAAAAGTTAATTATAGTTATACCAATAAACACATATCTAGTGTTAAGAATGATAGTGAGAGTACACATTTGGTTAAAGTAATGAGTAAAAATATAAAGGATACCATGTCTCAGTCGTATTACTGCACAATAAATAAATAAATTTTCTCCATATATCTCGCTTTCGTTGAATAATTGGCGTGGCCCCCTTTGCCCTTAGTCTCAAACCTTTTTCTCTTTTTCTTTTTGAGTGAACAGAGTCTCAAACTTTAAGCAAACTTAAACCAAAACCTTATCTACACAGTACACTACCTCCGAAGAGAATCTATTCCCTCTTTTTTTTTCTGATGGAAAATGAGCCTTTTCTCGGCTCCCAAACGGGGCCCCAACACCAACTCCAACCCATAATTGAGGACCATGATTTCTCATTCAAAATCGCTCCGTCTCCCAGCGACCCAACTTTGCTCATCTTCCAAGAGCCCCAGCAGCATCATGTACAGCAAGACCCACAGTCCTCCTCCTCCACCTCAACAACCCAATTCGGAGCCCCGAGTGCCCGCACCAAGAAACCGGGTACTCTCCACCGTTGCAAGACAGCCCCGGCCATGGCCGTAATGCGAGACCTCAAGCCAAAGACGACCCAAATCCCCAAACCACAGTCCGAGTCCAGCTCCATCATCAGGCAAGCCGTCTTCTTGCTCCTCATATATCTTTCTCTCGGTGTTGTAATTTACTCTTTCAACAGGGACAAGTTTTCCGGCATAGAAACCCACCCGGTTGTCGACGCCCTCTACTTCTGTATAGTCACCATGTGCACCATTGGGTACGGTGACATTGCACCCACCACACCATTCACAAAGATTTTTGCTTGTGTGTTTGTGCTTTTTGGGTTTGGTTTTATTGACATCTTGCTAAGTGGGGTTGTCAATTTTGTGCTGGACTTGCAAGAAAATATGATCTTGACCGGAATTCAAATGGGCCAGGCTCAGGCTCAGGCTCAGGCTCACTCTCATCGCTTTTCCGCTAGGGACTATATTGTTGATGTGGCAAAGGGCAGGATGAGAATCAGGCTCAAGGTTGGTCTGGCGCTTGGAGTGGTGGTGTTGTCCATTGGCATGGGAGCTTTGGTTCTCTGTTTTGTGGAGAATTTGAATTGGATTGATTCTATTTACTTGTCAGTTATGTCGGTTACGACGGTTGGGTACGGGGACAGGGCCTTCAAGACTATTCAAGGGAGGCTCTTCGCTGCGGTGTGGCTTCTGTTTTCGACACTGGCGGTGGCTCGGGCGTTCATGTATTTGGCAGAGGCCAGAGTGGACAAAAGACATAGGAGGATTATCAAGTGGGTTTTGGATCGGGATATCACTGTCCAGGATCTGCTTGCTGCCAACATCAATAACCATGGTTTCATCAGGTGGCTTTCCATAATACCATCTTATCTGTCATTTACATTGTCCCATTTTTAACTGTTATTTATCATCTTCAATAATTTTTTAGAAGTAACCAATGATTTAGTATAACATCCCGACATTGTTTTGCTCCAATGCTTATTTCAGTAAATCAGAGTATGTTATTCACAAGCTTAAAGAGATGGGAAAGATAGGGGAGAAAGATATATTACAAATCTGCAATCAGTTCAGTAAGCTTGATCAGAACCACTCCGGGAAGATAACACTGCCTGATCTCTTGGAGAATCGCTTGTAAACTGCACAAACTTAAAACTGGTTTCTGCTCTTTTCAGAGGGGAAGAAACATCACTGATTTTCTCATTCTGGTGAAAGCATGGAATGGAAGTATTGAAGAGGAAGCTGGGCCTGCGTCTTGCATATTCCTGGCAGAATATTCTTTGAAGATTAATGCATTGCAATTTGCATGTAAATTGTAATCATGCCTTGTAAAAGATGAATTGTATAGACAATTTGACCATAGTAAGAAGTTCATCTTCTTTTTTTTGCCCTTTCCTTGCTGATACTGTAATTAAAAGTTAAAACAAAAAGGACTCAAGAAACAAACAAGGCCAGGGGTTCCCCTTATTTGCTTCTTCAATATTTAGCAACAATAAAACAAGAGCAACTTCAACTTACCGACCAAAAACAAAACAAGAAAAACCATCTTCAACTTCAACTTGATCTGAACTTGGTCGTGAGGCTGCCAAGATTACAGAGGGAAAATGTCGGGGAGAGTGGAGTGGTGACAAACCACATCCATAGAATTGAATCCAACTGCTTGGCAGATACAATGTCATAATTGTTGATGAGTTTCACGAAAGAAGTTTAGCCACGGATCTTCTGCTTGCGCTTCTGAAGAAAGCGGTGAGAATTAGACGGGACCTGAGTCTGTTTGTGATGAGTGCTGCTACTCTTGACGCTGTTAGTGTTGTTCATACTTATTTGTATTCGGGACCAACGTTCTTCACTATTCCTGTCAGCCTCCATCCAGTGGAAATTGTTTACTCCCAAGAGCCTGAAAGTGATTACATGGAGGCAGCAATTCAAACTGCGGTGCAGATTCATATGGAGGGTCCTGGAGATATACTTGTTTTTGCTTCCAAAGAGGAGGAGATAGAAAGTGTAAGCCGTAAAATGAATGGACCAAGCTGGGAGAGATCATGGCTCGAAAAGCTGCTGCATTGCAGGCAAAAGCAGGATTTATCCATATCGATGGAGATCACCTCACACTCCTGAATGTGTATCACGCTTACAAATGAGAGTTTAGGATTTAGAAGTTGAATTGAAAAACTAAATTATATGGAAGTTTAAACAACTTAGGTTTTTACATCTTGTAACTGGGGATGGAATGTCTTAACCGTATAGCCGCGCGGCTATATTCCAAAAATAGAATGTCTTAAGACTATGGCCGCGCGGCTATACTCCAAAATAGAGTAACTTAACAGTATTGCCGCGCGGCTATACTGTATAATATCTTTACCGTATAGCCGGGCGGCTATACTCGAAAAATAGAATATCTTAAATATATAGCCGCGCGGCCATACCACAAAAATAGAATGTCTTAATGGTATAGCCGTTCGGCTATACTACAAAAATAGAATAACTTAACAGTATAGCCGCTCGGCGATACCCAAAAATAGAATATTTTAAAAGTAGAGCCGGCTGGCGATACCCCAAAATAGAATATTTTAACAGTAGAGCCGTACGGCTATAACCTTTAAATAGCATAATATGAATTTCTCTTTTTTAATTACTTTAATTAGTAGTTATGTTTTAATTATTATTTAATTATTGAATAATTAGTATTTAAATATTCTATTAAATAAAAAATAGAAAATTTTAATTACTATTTACTAAGTAATATAATTTATGAAGTTAATTAAAATTTTTAATACTAATTATGAACTAAAGAAATAATAATGTAATTACTAATGAAACTAATTAAATAAGGCTAAGATATTTTTTAATTACTAAAAATAAAAATAAAAATTTATTAACATAAACATACTAAGTTTATATTTATATTTATTTATAATTAAAAAAACCTCTCCCGACGATCGTTCGTTGGTAGAGGAAGATTTCGTCGGGAAATGTCTAATCTGGCAAATATTTGTTAGCATAGGCCTGTGCCGACGTCGGGAGAGGTTTTTCGGTTTTGGTTTTTATTTTAAATATATAAAATTAGTTTCTTTACTTTTCTTTTTTTACCAACTTCTTTAATTTAATATATGTAATTAAGTAATATCTTAGCCTTTATGAATTACTTTAATTAGTAATTATGTTTTAATTATTATTTCTTTAGTGAATATTTAAATATGTTACTAATTTCATAAATTACTTAATAAATTTTCAGACTAGGCAGGCAGGTTGTATTTCAGTCTAGGTTGACTTGAGCTAACTGGGAGAGCTTTTACAATGAACTCCTCAAATAAGCTCCTCACTCTAAACTCCTCATTATAGCCTTTCCGCAACTAAGTGAGCATGACAGAGCTTTGGATTTTGATTCTCTTGGGCTCCAATTTTATATGGCCCAGTCTTTTGGGCTAAACTTTATATATGTTCTTCAACTTTGAAATTGAAATATATGGTCCTTATCACAAGAGCCACTATGACTATTAAAGGCATTGGATGGGTGAAAGTCGTTTGGAGGACGAAATGAAGTGAGAGTGAGAGCAGAGCCTGAGCCTTTTTATTTGACAACAACTTGCAAAGGGATTAAGAAAGCAATTATGGACAATGGAATGGATCCTCAACTAGACAACTACCATCCACTATAATAATTAAATCCATGTGCATCCGCCTGGACCATGGTTTCAAGTAATATGAAAGTTTAATGTTTATATATATATAGAGAGAGAGAGAGAGATCACCTGGATCATGCCAAAAGAAGAGATAATGGACAACTTTTAAACTGTAGTTTCACAGAGAGAGAGAGAGAGAGAGAGAGAGAAGAACATGTAATCATGATATACATGATTGGTTGACTCATTTTTTGACAGCTGAAAAGTTTTGAGGTTAGTGTAATCTAATCTAACATGGTCCTGATGAGTTGAGTTTGATTCTTATTCTCCAGATACTAGAGTCAGCGGAAAACAAAATGGGTGACATTATTGTGGATGTGGAATAGCAGCCTGCTCTAGCTAGATACTGCTGAAAGAAGCTTCTGAATCACTGTGAGAATGTGATGCAGTCGTAGTACGATATGAGTAAAGAGTGGGAAATGTGACTTCATTGTAGCAAGCAAGCAATTGCAAGGTAGGCATTATAATTTATGTATATCAGTCAGACTTATCTACTATACTATACTATACTATGTCTATGTGTATACATACATATATAAATGATTTGATGAAATGTGTATCCACCACCTAACCTAAAACATTACCTGTTCCTAATTTCTAAAATAATATAATTCATGACCCTCAATTAATTAGTTTTTGTAATGCCTTCTGGAGAGTGGTGCCACTGGTGCCTACCCTACCCTGTGTGGGTTGGGTGTCTGCATTGCATTGCAGGCATCTTCTCATCTGAGGATTTTCCATCATATCATATATGTAGCTTTGTCCACCCAAAAAACAAATACCAACACCTCATAATCACAGCATAGTATAGCAGTACACATGTAATCTAGAAATAAGATTATAAAAATTCCCTATATATATACTTATCCAGACAAATGGACTTAAATTAATCATTAGCATTGCATTAGGCTTGTGGGATACGGTAGAACTAGATAGAGAGGGAGACTAAAAGGAGCAGGCAAACAAACAAACAAACTCATGTCGGCGTCCACGTTGAATTTTGTAAAGTTTGTAGCAAGTGCCATATAATATCTATCTATCATCATCCTGTGGACTACTTTTACATTTTTTCTGCCGTAGTTAGAAAGGAAGAGGGAAGTTTTCTCATACACGCAAAATGTTAGGGAGTTTCGAACTTAATACCACTAATCTACAAGTCAACAAATTATTTTTACATTATACATGCATAATTAATGTTAATGTTAGTTCTATCCGTAGACACCTAACTGTTTTCTCAACTTATTTATTTATTATTGTTATTTTTACATTATGCACAGATCACATCGCAGTTGTGTATTGGTTATAAATAAATAAGATTTAAAATGTGTCAACAAAACGAAATAGTGAAGTATTTCCACATGTGTTATGTGGCAATACTTCAAACACAGTGCTAACGAACCCCCGACTTTTCACTCCATGTTTTCTTTCTCTACATTTTTTTTTTTACTTCAAACCATATGTTTAACTTATTATTTAACCCCAAACAAAAAATCATTGACATAAGAAGACATTCTTTTATCCTAGTACGAATTTTAATCGAAATTGGCAACGAGCTGCATCACAAGGATGATACATTTGATTAGACCTTGGTTTGATTTTAATGATTATAAGTTGTGGAAGAATTATTCCATCCCGCGAGCCTTCCTTCACTAAGAAAGTTATAAAAAAGGACAACTACTGCTCATTAATTGAAAATTGTTACCATTTAACTAGAAAATATGAAAAAGGCAAAGGAAAATGCATAAAGAACTGTTTTACTTTACCGCTCATTATTTTCAAAGCACAATAAAAGTAGCTTTTTTAAAAAATGACAGCAATTCAGCCTAAAAGAAACAAGTGCTTCCCTGATTTTATTTGTGTAAACCTTATTTACGAGAAAGCAATGACATATTGTTCCAGTTTTGCTTCTTTCCAGACCAAATCCAGTTTGGCTCTTGTGTTTCTTTTCGACCAGAAGGCCCCACATGTAACCAACTAGAGTAAAAGTGGGCAAAGAGAAGAGAATCCATCAAATCGATAGTTGCTTCTAGTTGGAGTCACACAATCAAACAAAACTAATACTTTCGAATATAAAGAAAAAATGGAAACCACAGAAAGGACTTTTTGCTCTTGAAAAAGTTGAAAGGATCAGATTTTCAAATTTTCAAGCGCCAGCAATTAAGGGTAGAAAAAACTCGGTTTCCATAAGAAAAAAAAAAAACTGGGGTCACAGTTACATATAGCTTTGGGTGAAGGAAAGCAAGGACACGGCACGGTCTTACTGTTTCAAGTTTCAACAGAACAGACTAAAATTATAATATAATTTATTTGTCCACATAACATTGATTTTTCATCAATTAAAATAAAATATTACAGAAAAGTAGAGGAGCTGGCCAACATCTCCACTTCACCAGCAAGCTGCCCGAGAGACCCCTTTCCAAGCTCTGTATTTGTTGCATATAAATAAGGCCCACTCGCATGCTCTGTCTGTCTCTGAAAGCAGAGAAGAGATAGAGAGAGAAGCATGAAGAAGAATCAGATGGTGCACGTGTCATTGTTCTTAGCGCATGTGCTTCTTCTGATCAGTCTTCATGGTGCCTCTGGGAAAGATTATATCTCTGCTGTGGGAGACCCAGGAATGAGAAGAGATGAACTGAGAGTGGCCTTGGAAGCTTGGAACTTCTGCAATGAAGTTGGAGCTGAAGCACCTGGCATGGGCAGCCCAAGAGCTGCTGATTGCTTTAATCTCACAAGTAAGCCCCACCATCAAAGAACTAGGGGATTGAGGAGGAAGAGTGGGTTTTTTTTTTCTTTTTTCTTTTTAGTTCTCATATCAAATGATTTTATTATCATTAATTTGTTTTTGGGTGGAAGAATCTTTATTTTTTCTTCCTTTTTTTTTTAAAATTTTAAAAAAAATCATGTGCATGGGCATTCAGTTTGATAGCATACAATGTATTTGATAGATGTTCCAAATTCATCTCAATGCACTTCATAGTTGTGTTTGTCATTGGATTGAAGTAGTTATGTGCTGATTTGATTCTTAATTTGTTTTGAATTTGATGGGGCAGGTTCTTCTATAAGACATGGAGTGAGCGAAGATGATAACAAACTCGGGGTGGGCACACCATTCCCAGGGATTAGCCATGGGGCTTTGAACAATGTAGACCTTTATGCAGCAGAGAAGGAGGTGTATCTGGGTTCTTTATGTCAAGTTTCAGACTCTCCAAAACCATGGCAATTTTGGATGGTTATGCTGAAAAATGGCAACTTTGACACAAGGTCTGGTTTGTGCCCTGCAAATGGGAAAAAGGCAGCTCCTTTCAGTCCGGGAAAGTTTCCTTGCTTTGGGAGTGGGTGTATGAATCAACCCATTGTGAATCACCAAGAGACAGAGTTGTTGGATGGTGATACAATGAGAGGAAGTTTCAGTGGGTCCTATGATCTGGGATCTGATCTCAGTAATGGAAATGGTGGAGCTGATGGGATATCTTTCTATGAGGTGGTTTGGCAGAAGAAACTTGGTGTTGGAAGTTGGGTTTTCAGTCATAAGCTCAAGACTTCAAAGAAATATCCATGGCTGATGCTGTACCTCAGAGCTGATGCAACCCAAGGATATTCTGGAGGCTATCACTATGATACAAGAGGAATGCTCAAAACAGTAAGTAGAAACCATTCATTTGAATTTAATTTCTAAGTAGAAACGTTTCATTTGAACTGGAATCTAATTTCCTTCCTTTTGTCAAGTAACAAGCAATCATTATTATATTGAGAAGCTGAAGCTAGAATGATGGAATTTTTCTCTTGTTTTAGTTGCTGCTGTATGATGTATGCCAACATATGTAACTTCTAAGAAGAATACAGAAAAATTAGTCTTATTGTTTGTCTTCATGACAAAATATAAATGTAAGATGGTGTATGCTTTCCATCTTTCATGTGATTAATACGTTAACAAAGTAACAAAAGAAGGCCATAACTGGACGGCTGATTTGCTTAATTTGTTAAACTAACTGCATTTCCAGAGGTATTAATTTATTCGTTGGGGGATTTCATGAATAATTAATCTGTTAATCTGTCACTGTCGTTTTTTGTATGAATAAATTTATTATTCAATGTTGTTAGATAACAGTCATACCAAACCCTCCCTGTCAAAGGTGTTAGAAAACTTTGCATTCTAAGACCTTATTTAATTGGTACTGGGATTATTAGACCGGCCCTGGAATATGATCATCTAGTGAAGGCCACAAGGCCACCGAATCAACACGATTGTGTCATATTATAATCATCTGTGTTTGAAGTTGGACCTCAGAATACCAGATTTGACATCTGCCAGAGTTTGTTGCTTTTGTTTTCTAATATATTTGCTTCTAAATTGTTCGAGTATAGAAGGATGATATAGTCATTTATCACATAACTTACAATTTAAGTTAAATTTCAGCTTCCAGAGTCACCAAATTTTAAGGTGAGGTTGACTTTGGACATCAAACAAGGAGGAGGACCCAAGAGCCAGTTTTACCTTATTGATATTGGTAGCTGTTGGAAGAACAACGGCCAACCCTGTAACGGGGATGTGCTGACCGACGTAACCAGATACACGGAGATGATCATAAACCCGGAAACTCCAGCTTGGTGCAGCCCCACAGGTTTGGGGAATTGCCCACCATACCATATTACACCAGATGACAGAAAGATTTATAGAAATGACACAGCCAACTTCCCATACTCAGCTTATCACTACTACTGTGCTCCAGGGAATGCCCAACATTTGGAGCAACCTGTAAGCACATGTGACCCTTACAGCAATCCTCAGGCACAAGAGATAATGCAATTGCTGCCTCACCCCATATGGGCTGAATATGGCTATCCAACCAAACAAGGGCAGGGTTGGGTTGGAGATGCAAGAACTTGGGAGCTTGATGTTGGTGCCCTATCCAGTAGACTCTACTTCTATCAGGTAACTAATTAGTTACAGAAAAACTGCAAATTAAACTGCTTATGCAATGCAACCAATAACTTTATGTGATTGTTTTTCATTTTCTGTTTGTGGTTGTTGTAGGATCCAGGCACCACTCCTGCAAGAAGGATATGGGGATCAGTAGATGTGGGTACAGAAATTTTTGTTAGTGACAAAGATGAAGTGGCAGAGTGGACTCTCAGTGACTTCGACGTAATTTTTACACCCAAGAAGTAATTCATAATTCCACATCCATAGCAGCATTTTTTCTCAAACTTTTTTCATCTTTTTAATTGTTTTTTTCTCCAAATATATAGATCTAGTCTTCTAGAGTTTTAGACCAAATGGAAAGAAATGTGTTAGTTTCATAAGGGTGACGAGACTAGGAAGAAACCGGAGCAAGCAAATCCCGTAAGGGTAGCTTTAAAGCTTCAACTTCTTTTTTTTTTTTTTGGTCAAGAAAGCTTCAACTTCAAGTCATTGTGAAAAGCCAATTCTCAATGTCATAAGGAGATCAAATCAAATCTGTCGCCAAATACAAGTGGTATTTTCTTAGTGTGAAACCCAATAAACTTGTGAAATTGCCTTCTTTGATTGTCTCTGATAAGAAATGAACTCTTGTGTTCTTAATATTTCTCTGTCGTTGAAATGGAAGATTTTCTAAGTTCGAATCATTAATATATATATTTTTTTTAAAGAAAAAAATTGTCTGATAAGATTTGATAAGCAAAATGTGATCCGAATTACTGCAACACGTGACATAGCCATATATAAGTTGGTTTAAGTGGGCATCAGTTGTAAAAGCAAATTGCAAAGGGTTCATCTCTGAGGCTGTCTTCTCCATTTGAAGCAAGAATCAGAATCACCCACCAAACTGCTTTCTGACAAACCAACCAATACAATACCATCCACCCGTTGACAAAAGTGATCCAATTGTTTCTTTGGTACCAATCCAATCGCATTGGTTTGGTACTAACGATACCTACATCGCACTAGGTACTTTAGGGCATCTCCAATCATGGGCGACCGGCCAAATATAGCCCTAAAATAATGCAAAACTCATCTCCAGCCATGGGAAATTTGGAGGGCCACATTCGGCCCTTTCGCCCTCCAATCAGGCCAATTATAGCCCAGTTTTGGCCAAAGTCAAATTTTTTTGTGAGCCCCATGCATGTGCTTTTCAAGAAGAGAAATTATCAAGTGTGGGCCAAAGCACAAAACATCTCGTGCAAATGCATATAGTACAGCTAATATTAAAGGTGTGCTGACGTCAGCTAGCCGTTAGGATAATTTTTTTTAAAAAAAATAGCATTTTTAAATGTTATCAATGTATACGTGTCATATATGGAATATTGTCTCTAAATAGTAGTTTAATGAAATTAAACAATATATAGTTATGAAATGTATGAGTGTTATACTATAATTTTTCTCAAAATAATAAAATATGAAGGACCCTAAAATATAGTCATGTATGGCTAGAGATGAAAAAATTTAGCCTTACACTATTCTTTAAAAATTAATATTTTGGAAGGCTAAATTTATAGCCCTAAACTACATTTAGTCCAATAGAGATGGCCTTACTTGTCCGAGTTGGAGTTATCTCTCTATTTTCATTTTTCAAAATAGAATAGAATGGGCCTACTACTACCCATGTGGTGTGGTGTGGTGTGGGCAAACCTAACCTCATTTTCATGTCAAAACAAGACTTTTGAGTCACTCACGGGCTCTGACTGCATCCCGTCATGCATCATCACCATTCACGAGAGACACCAAAGTTGAAGTACGTGTCTTCCTAAACTCACTTTCACTCACGCGCTCGACACGTATTTTTTTTCCTTCACACAAACTATACTTCAAATCTAATTTACGGAGGAGAGGAAGATTTAATTTAAGGTTTATTTGGGATGGGCGTGATTTTGAACAAGGATCTTAGCTCTATTACTAATTGACTATAGTCTATACAGTATATCAATTACATAATTAGTCTACCAAAATTCATATTGAATCATCAATTAATTTTATGAAAATCAATATCACTTAATCTAATCAAAATGCATATCAAAGTATCAATTCAATAAACAAATCAAAATGCATACCTCAAGTTGTGTGTTGCGTAGCCTCTTCGAGTTTGCTACTGATTAAACTAATATATAGAGAGCCAAATCAGCCAAAAAAAAGAAAAAAGAAAAAAGAAAAGAACAAAAAAACTGAAGATTAAAAAAAACATAGAAAAAAACAAAACCATAAGAAAATATTTTTTTTATTTATTTAAAAAGAAGCAAAGTGGTGTGAGTTCACCTTGTGGTTCTACATCAAGCAAAAAGAAATCTTCCAGTTTCAAGAAAAGCAATTCAACTCAAGGATAAATCCTCTCTGTCGCTGAACTTTGAATGCTATTGTATTCATACATGGATTAATTTGATTGTAGGTTTTGTGGCGTGGCATGGAGTAAAGACTAGGCTTCTCATTGTTTTTTAATTTTTTTTAAGACCTGGTCCAAAACAACGTTATTTTGGCCCGGTATAAAACGACGTCGTTTTGGCCAGGTGTTTTTTAATTAAAAAAAAATTAACTCTTCCACCACCTTGACTTTTTCTGGCAAAGGAAGGTGCAACTGCACACCCTTGCACCTCTGTAAATCCGCCACTGTCCATAAGTATAAGAGGGTGGCCTATGTTCTGGTAGAGGGTAACCTTGAAGACCATTGGTCACAAAAAACCCCCAAGGACGGAAGACGATAATTTCCCGAAACTCAAAGACCATTTGCGATGAAAAGTCTAAAACTAATGAACATTCTAATTGATTAAAAAAGACCCCATCCCAGTCGCCATACCACCTCCCCCAACAACTCAAAAACCATTTGTGATGAAAAGTCTAAAACTAATGAACATTCTAATTGATTAAAAAAGACCCCATCCCAGTCGCCATACAACCTCCCCCAAAACAATAGCCCCCATACCCTCCCTACCGAAATCCAAATCATCATCATCCCTGTCCAATCTTTCCTCACCAAAAACTCACCACCCTCTGCCACCCACAATCCAACCCTCCAATATTGATTTGTATGTTTTTATTTAGTCTATTTTTCTGGATTTATTTTCTCATTAATTTTTGCCTAACCCATTTTATCTTGGTTGATTTTTGGTGCATTTCAGGTTAGTTTACCCTTAACTCTCAAAATTTATAAGCTAAAACCCTAAACCCTTTTGATAAAAGAAAAATCCTAAACCCTAATAATTCAGCGAACAAAAAAAGGTCATCTGTAGCCCAACAAAAATAAAGCCCACCCGAGCAGAAATTTAGCCCACCACACCATTGTCTCTAACCAGCAGCAGCAGCTCTCAATCCCAACCCTCCCCTTACAGTGACGCCCTTTTTCACACCTAATATTAAAACGAAGCTCTCCTCCGCTCCACCTTTCTCCCAAACATTCTCAATCTTCACTTGCTTCTCAAACGTTTTCAGTCATTCTTTTTCTATAGTTCCAAACTTCTGTTCATTCATCCATACATAAACGCCAAACCTAGTCGGCTATTTGGTAAGTTTCTTGATGGAATGTTTCTTTTTTCTGCAAACTTTTTGGGTATTTAGTTGAGAGTTAAATCATTCATGTCAGTCTATGGAGGTGGAAGAGTTGTAGAGAACTCTCTACATGCCTGCCTATTTGGATTTTTTCGTTTCCATTAGGGTTTAACAACCAATCCATAAACCCTGACTGACTACCTCTGTTTTTCTCTGTATGTTCAACTTTAGAGCGTAAGCTTGGACTCCAATGGCAGCTTTCGACCATATCAAGGACTTGTACGATGTTGCTCTAAAGCCTCGTCTGTTGCACACGCTTATTAGAGACCATGTCCCCGACACTAAGCACCCTTTTGGGAGCCCATTCGAGCTGTCCAAGGTAGTGTACATGATCAATACTCACAACCTCCTTCGCGAGTCTGTACAAGATTTGACTGATCAAAAGCTAATCAATAATTGGAGGTCCGCCATTGATTCCTGGGTCAACCACTTGATGGAGCTCATCGCCAGTGACATTGTATGTACCAATTAATTTTTTGACAAATTCCAATTATTTAACGTTACTTGTTTTACTTTTTTTGTTTGTTGATAAATTTTATTTTCTTGAGTTTATTGAAACATGTGTTTAGTACTTTAGGAAAGTCCATGTATTCAGTTTGAATGGTAAATTTGCAGTTTTAGCTGTCAATGGTGGGGTTGCCAAGTCTTTCCTCTCTCTAATATTCAAGTGACCGGCATGAAGTTAAGAGTTGGGTCTTTTGAACCTAGGGGTCTCTTTGAGGAGGTTATATGAAAAGAAAAAGGTTTGACTTGATGAATAAGTATATGATGTTGATAAATTATTTGAGGCGTGAGAGAACCTACAGGACCTTCTTAAGAAAGAAAAGCCAAAATTGGAACCACAGAATTGCATATCTTTCTTAAAAAAATTGTTTGGTGAACTTGATTGCAGAGGCAAGATGGAAGTAATAAATTTTTTAGTGTTCACATGTAAGATTTCAGTGGTGATTTTAGATACAAGATTTAGTGCCACTTGAGGAAGTCAAACAGTAAAATTGTTCTAGGATGAGTCATCTTTTATAATTGACAGTCATAACCTGAGGTGTAATTACTAGTTTTACTTTTACACCATGTTAGGGCGAGGGAAAAGAAGACACTATCTATTTTATTTCTACTAAGAGTTTGCTTTGTCTTCCTTGTGAATTCATTTGATCATATACTTCTGTTCTAGCCAGATAAATGTTGGGCTGGAATTTGCTTGCTGGGGGTGACTTGTCAGGAATGCAGCTATGAGCGTTTCTTGGAATCATACTCTGGTTGGTTCCAGAAGCTTCTGTCACATATTCAGGTATCCAAATGACTGTTTGTTCAAATAATAATCATTATGTTATGGTTAAACTATTGCTTCTTAAAAGAATAATAAAAGTATAAGATACAACTCTAAAATCACTGCCCTTGCCAATTGTGGTTTTGATTCACAAGCAAATACGATATCCAATATTTTAGATCTATTAGCCTTGCTATATATGTTATTGATCCTCACATGATGCTTTCAGCAACTGTAAGATATTACAAAGATTACTTATCAAAATCAGATGTAACCTTTGTTTTTAGCTCCTACTATCAGTTACTGTGATATCTCCTTTGACCTGAATCTGTGTATATCAGGTTACAAGGAAAATTGTGCTGCATTTGTATTAATGATATGGTTTTGTTGATCAATATGACCTTAGTGCCGCATATGCACACCTCTTTGCAGCCATGCCTGATAAACAAATTACTCTCATGTTCATCAATCAATATCTAAGAATTCACAGGACTACTGATGTAGTAAGACCCATGGCCTACAATTTTGGCTCATCTCCAACAATTATAGAAACTACAGATATTCCTTTTACTTAATAAATGATAAAGATAAAGAGAAGCCAGATATAAATTAAATAAACCGCAATATCCTAATGATCTTCGGTGAACCCTTATGATTGAGCTCTAGAATTGAATCTCATTATATTTAGTTGTGATAATACCATATGTTATATTTGATGTTTTGAGAATTCTCCCTAAGCACTTCATTTTGTGCACCCTGTTTGGATCACATGGATTCTCTGTTGTGTTTTGTTTGGAGTACCTCAGACTGCATTTGTGTAGGTTTTGATGATGTTTTCTGGATTTTGTCCTCTTTTGAACTTCTGGTTTTGTTGTGAATGAAACTGACTTATATATAAACTCTTTGCACCATCCTCTTTTTATTTTAAATAATCTTTCAAATTAACTTTAATGATGTGTTTTGTTTTCCAAACAGTCTGCTGAAACTTATCAATTTGTGAAGGTGGCCTCTTGCTCCTCAATGGCAGATCTCATCACAAGGTTGTATATCCTACAGTGTTAGCCATGTAAATGTTCGCCTCACACAAAGACACAAAGGGCACACTACAAGTACATGAAATTGTTTTATTATACATTATAGTTAGATCCCTAGGTCTGAATCAAGTATCTTCTTTCTCCCTCTCTCTCATGCCTAAATTTTCATTCGGAGTCACATCTGTCATCTTGCTCTTTAATACCAAGTTAATATTTTAAAATGATAATTGACTAACAATTTTGTACTGGAATTTGTAATCCTCATTGTTTAGCTATAGTATTTGAAGGCTATATAGGTTAGTAGCTCAAAATTTTAATTGAGAGTCGTATACAACATCTTGCTCTATGAAACCAAGATAATATAACAGTGGTGACATTACCAATTTTGTACTGGAATTTGTAATCCTCATTGTTTATCTGTAGTAGTTGAAGGCTATATAGGTTAGTAACGGTGCTAGGTCCTCAACTATGAGGCTATTTCCTTTTGTATTTTTAGGTTGGGTGGATCTCCAAATGCAAAAAGGGATGGAACTACCCATGCTGGGAAGCTTGTTCAACAAGTCATTCAACCAGTTTTGAAATTATTAGATGATGATCATTCAGAGGTTGTTTGGGTAAGTTGCTTAACTCTGTTTAGCCGCAAAAGAATTGCTTTTTTTTTTTTGGGAGTTTCACTAAAACACCCAAAATGGGGGCTGAAATTATAAAAAAACCCAACACCCAAAACACTTTATAAACACACCCAAAACCCATCATTACACACACTCAAAACCCATCATTACACACACTCAAAACCCATTTATAAACACACCCAAAAAATATACAATTGTTGATTTTGGGTGTGTTTCTATGTTTAAATAGTGTTTGGGTTTTTTTTTATAAATACATGTCTAGGATTGGGTTTATTTATAAATTTGTATTTTTGTTTCTCTGGTCAAATTTTCTAATGAATTTTGCATTTGATTATAAAATGGAGTCCGTCAGTTGAGGTTGTTGTAAGGAAACCTCTTTATTCGTCTTTTCCAAATTCGCATGTTCTTAGTTGATATCCAGAAGTGGAGGCCCAGCTGTCAAAGCTAAAGTCATGCAATAACTTGCTATATAGGCTATTGCCATTGGTGCATCTTAGTTTTATTGTGTATAGTTAGTGTTAGCTTGATGAATCCAGGAAGGGTCATCACAGGTATTAAGTTTGATTATGGCAAATTACGTTCAAAATAAATTTATCATGATTAATGTAGACTTATATTTCTTGAATGTGGCCCATGGTATGGTGGTCTACCATACTGCCTCGTGAATATATTATATTTTTCTTTGGTAGGATATATAGTTGAGTGAAGTGCAGGCAATATGTTTGTAATCTTTTATTTATTGATGTTAGTTATTCACGTATCATGTGGATTTCATGTTACATGCAGGAAGGAGCAGCTCAATTGTTGTGCACAATTATGTCTTTGTTTCCATTTAGCATCAATCGCCATTATGACACTGTAAGTTCCTTGTCCTTCCTTTTCAGAATTACGTTTACTACATAGGGAAGTACAATATATATTATCAAATATGTTTTATGAGGATGACTGTGAATGTGTACATAATGTAACAAATTGTGTACGTTATCAGAACACTCCTTGTACTTATGTTCATAACTTTGTTATTCCATTTATTGAGATTTACATGCCCTTTCTTAAAACAATCAAATACCAATTGTGCCCAATTGGATCAGACAAGCTCTCTAATTCCTGCTTCTGGATAAGTTGCCATCCATTGTATTCCCATCTTTCTATGCTTAACATATATTATTTAGTCACACAATATTTATTTACAGTATTTTCAACTTTATGATAAAGGAAACTTCTGTGTAACATTTTGGTCTGGTAGAAGCTGGAAATAATTTATGCTGCTTTAGTGCCTCATTGTAGGGTCATACTATCTCATTATAGGTAATGCATGGAAACCTAATAATGGTTGGCTTGACATATGCCCTCTTGAATTGTTCTAGAGGTATATATAATCCCATACCATAGATATGTTAAGCCTAATTAATGATATGAAGGAGGTAAACCTCATTTGATCCCCTTTACATGAAAACCTAGAAAATTTTCTTTTTACTGGAGCTAATGCTCATAACAAGAACATTAAATCACACCTCTCAGGACCCCATGGTCAAACAAACACTAAGGATGATTTTCTCACAAAAATTAATCATGGCTTGCCTATGGATTCTAATTGCATGCTTTATGCAGGCTGAAGATGTTCTTGCTTCAAAAATTTTGTCAGGAAAATGCAGTGTTAATATACTGAAGGTAAAGTCCTGTTTGCTTGAACCAAATTATGTTACGAAATGCAGCGTTAATATGCTGGAATAGTAGCAAGTAGTAATGAACCAAATTATTACATCCACAATAACTTTTGTCTGGTTTTCAACATTCAGAAACTTGCTCATTGTCTGGCATTACTACCAAAGTCAAGAGGAGACGAGGATAGCTGGTCCTTAATGATTCAGAAGATCTTATTCTTGATTAATGGTCACCTGAATGATGTTTTTCAGGGTTTTGAGGAAGGTACAAGGAGCTTTAGTTGAGGGATCCCTCAAATAAGTATTTGAGGGACACCCTTGTAGGGCCCACTCTGTATTGTATTGCACTAATCCAAACCATTGATTTTGTAGATATTCATTCAAAGATCATCTCTACAAAAAATCACTAGAATCCAATATCATTTGACCACTCAATTGAAATATTGAAATTTTAGTACTTTCTTGAAGCACCGTGTTCATTGATTTTGTAGGACACAATTGGATATCGATGGTTTCCGATTTGTCTAATTTTTTTGCCAGGATGATCTATGAATATATACTTAAAAAATAGATGGTTTGGATCGTTGAAATTTTTTTTGTAGGGGACCCTAAATGGTGTCCCTCAAATAAATATTGTGGTCGTCCTGGTCTTAAGGTAAAAAACTGATGCACTTATTTACTTGTACTGCAGAAACCAAACGCCATGAAATTATTAGATTTTTGGTTCCCCCAGGAAAAGATACACCTCCTCCCTTAGGAGGGAAGAAAATGTCAGGAGAAGCCTCAACGAAGGCAAGAAAGAGTTCTGAGCGTCTGCCAATGCCCAGTGTCTCTGCATTGATGGTTTGCTGCTCTACAATGCTAACAACTTCATACCCTGTTCAGGTGTTTATATAACTTTTGCAGCTGTCTTCTGATGCTTTCTATGAAAAAGTGAAAAAAGAAGAAGATATAATGAATGTAATTTTAATAGTTTTTTAGGTTCCACTTCTCTTTTCTGTGTATTATAAACAATGCAAATCAAATTGATTGTCCACAAGGATCTAACATATATTTACTTATAGGTGACTGTTCCCATTCGGTCCTTTTTAGCCCTTATTGAGAGAGTGCTGATCGTGGATGGTTCCTTGCCACACTCCTTGCTGGCCTTTATGACTGCCATGCAGCAAGAGTTCATTTGTTCAGAACTTCCACTTTTGCATTCGTATAGTTTGGAACTCCTCACTGCGATCATAGAGGGTGTGCGCAGGTAATCTAGAGTATCGTTCTCTATTATTTACCCGATGTGTCTTACTGATAAAATTTTGGAAGGCTGTCCTTACCCTCCATGTGTGTGCTCTCTTTCTTTCATTATAGAGCTGTTTCTGATGTGGGCATTCAACAACTCTTTATATCTTATACCTTTTCAACACAAATCTTCTCTTTCTTCTAAACCTTTTCTTTTGGTAATTGTTTTACTGTTTTTCTTACTTATTATTTTTCTGTATAGGTTTTTACTTCTACAGAGTTGAATGTTTACCTGGAAATTTTATTAACAGGGACCTGCGATTTTTGGCTTTAGCCAGATATTGTGCAAGTGTAGTTATTCTAACTCTCGTTTTTTAAATAATGAAATAACAAACTGTTTTTGCTTTGAGCTGCATCCAATTGAATTGGATAGTTCATTTAACCAAAAGCTTCAGATGGTCTTGCTTGTGCTCCATAATGTATTTCAAGCTTACATGCTTTAAGCTGTAATTAACCCCCCTCAAGGCCATGAATTTCCCAAAACTTCCAGACAATGCGATCATTGCTTTTTCAGAAGGCAAGATTGAAATGGGGAATCCCAGAGGTTTGAATGAAGGCCTAATAAGCAACTAAGGCTCTAATACCGTGCAGGATGATCAATTGTCTCATAAGTGATAGAAAATGGGCCAAATAGTGTAGATCAATCCTCACTAATGCCATATTTTCTTTTCCATTTGTCAAGGTTTGTCCTAGAACAAAATGATGTCATTGTTTAGTAGAGCATTTGGTCAATAGGTGATGCTTAATTCTTGAACTTGTGATATTTGGGGATGCTTACTTGATATGAGTCTCCACTGGAATATGAGTTTAAGATGCCTAGTTCTTTTGAACTTAGGAGTGGTAGAGATGATCTTTTTGGGCTCTAATTTTCTCATCTAGTATATGTTTTAGAGATATTTTCTTCTCTATTTCGTTTTCCGGTTCTTGACTTCCTAGAATGTTAGCTTTCTGACTATCTTATTATCTTCCTTGCAGTCAACTTTTACCACATGCTGCATATTTAGTGCGTCTGCTTTCAGTGTATTTAAAGAGATGTGCATTGCCAGAATTGAGAATAAAGGTCTACTCAATCACAAGGATTTTGCTGATATCCATGGGCGTCGGTATGCAGTAATTTCAGAAAAATTATTGTAATCTAATTTTGGTCCTGCTGAAAAGAAACCTTCCTGTTAGATAATAGCGCCACATTGCAAAGACAGGGATGTCATGTGTTGACCAGACCAGAGAGCCTAATCCCTTTAGAAAGGAACTAATGTACACAGCCTTATTACAAAACAAAGTGATTCCTTTGAGAAAAAAACTAGAAACAAAGCAGATGCGTTGCCTCTTCATATAAATCTTAGCTACTTCATGTGGTACAAACCGATGTATGTGTCCGCACATATAGTTCTATATGTATTAGCTTTCTGATAATTTGTATCTGAACCACCCTTCAACTGTGTTCTTTACTGCCCTTCTGATGCTCCAATGCGTGCTCCCCATGTAATTAAGATAACAATTGTTTATGATTGCATAAAGTTTTCTCATGTTACCCTTTATTTGGTTTATATGCTTATCAGGTATGGCAGTATGCCTTGCTCAGGAAGTTGTTAACAGCGCATTTATTGATCTAAATCCCATTGCCAAAGAGAGCGGTGGTGCATCTTCTGGTGGAAACTCAAAGCCTTCTGCTGAAGCATTGCTTCAAACACCACATCATAGCCATAGAAAGAGGAAGCATGGAGCTTCAAGCGGATCTCTTGAGTGGCATAACACTAGTAGATTGGAAGAGGGAACCCCCAAGAACCATACAACATCTCCAATTGCTCTTAAAATCGCTGCACTTGAGGCGTTAGAAGCTCTTCTCACTGTGGTACGTGCACTCCTTTGCTCTGTACAGTGTTGGTTCGGTGCATTTTTCTGCATCGTAGAATGTTTATCCTCATTGTCTTTGATCAGGTTGCTGTAAGTAATGAATGTAAATATAGAACAGTAGAGTCCCTTTTACACAGTAAGTAGAAGACTAACTGTAGGATCCTAGATTTCTAAAGGAAACTCTAAAGCCTTTTATGCTATGAGAACAACCAATACTTTGATTAAAGACGATATTTTATTTGTGAACTGTATAGCCTATGGGTTCTGCCCTTCATATAGTTTACCTACCAATAACTTTTCTAATCATTCTCAGAAGGTCACTTCTTAGTATTCACACATCCAAATTATTATTCTACAAGAAATCAGACTTCTTGACTTTATATGCCATAAATGTTTGGCAGGGATCCGTCAAGAAAAACTCTCCCTCAAGTTGATCTTTAGATGTTGGATTCTTTTGTCCCATGGAATCATATATTTTGAAAATTCTATTTGCTTCAGTTTCTTATGCACAAGTTCCTTGCACACATAACATCTTTGTGTCGACCTTCAATTTGTTTACCACATTGAAATTTTCAATCCACTAATATTAAATGCTGCACCTGAATTCATTCCCAATAGTATTTTTAGAAACTTTAACAGCATCCTCATTTCTTCATGAATTTCTCGACAAACCTGAAGTAATTTAGAGTGGTATCAGGTTGGCTATAAAGTGGTGGATGAACATGTCCAAGAACCATATTAGTTTATAGCTTGTAAGTTATTGTCAATTTCTGAAGCTAAATCTGTTAGAGAACAGACCCAAAAATGTTATATAAATCTGTATTCATCACACTAACAAATAGTATATGCATCAATCATGGCAACTCCAATAGTTAAATACACGCTGGAAATTATCTATTCACGATGGTTCGAGTAATCCATTGGTGCTTGCTTATATTTTATTTACTCAAGGTCAGAAGTTCCACATTAACCAGAACATGACTTCAATAAGATTACCATCAAGAGAATCATAAGAAAACAATATGGTTACACTGTTGGTATTTTTTTTTTAAAATTATGAGTGTTATTGTGATTAATTTGATCAAGGTTAAAACAAAGTCAAAGAGATTATGTGAAAAGTTACACAGTTTTCTCTCTCTCTCTCTCTCTCTCTCTCTCTCTCTCTCTCTCTCTCTCTCCACACCCCCCCCCTTCCTCTCGCTGTTTCATATTGTGTGCTCCCTCATATAATTCTAATAAATGCCCTTAGTTGAAAAAGTGCCATTGAGGATGTAGGGAATTGTAGGTCTATATTGTAATCATTATGGCCTTGGTTCATAAACAAAGTTAAAAATAAAAATAAATAAAAAAGGTGAAAATGTACCTGAAACTTTGCAACTTTTTAATCAATCACCATGCTTATTTTTCTGGGTCCATTTTTAAATTCTTTGTCCATAAAATATATTGTAAGTGGTCAAGTTTTGTCTTTCCTGTGTCCTAATAGAACAAGAGTGTATCTTTCAAAGTTCAGGTGTTCGCAATCTACTTATGTAGGTAGAATTTGTCATCTTTGTGGATAACTTTTTCTGACATCAAAGCATTACTGATGAGTGACAGGGATGTTTTATTTCTTTTTCACAGGGTGGTGCGTTGAAATCTGAAGGATGGCGATCAGATGTTGATCTTCTTCTGATAAACATAGCTACTAATTCTCTGAAAGGGGCATGGGGTGGTGAGAACGGAAACATTTACCAACTCAATGAACCTGGTGATATTGGGGGTGGTATGCAGCTTGCTGCACTACGTGCACTTTTGGCATCTTTCCTTTCTTCATCTTGTGTCCGCCCCCCTTATTTAGCTGAAGGTCTTGATCTTTTCCGTAGAGGTAATTCCTTCTGGAATATGTGGAATCTCTCTCGTTTCATTTGATTATCTTGTCAAAGTATCAACAGCAAGAAATAAGCATGTATGGAAAGATCACGAGTATGCCCTGAACTTAACTTATGGTGGACTCTTCACCTTTATTACAACCTAATTACTGATGTGCAGGAAGGAATTACACCTCTTTAATAATACTTAACTACTCCTAAGGGAAAACTACCAAGGAGTAAGAGACTGACTTTGGTTTGAATCTACAAATTAAAATTCAAAGACAAGCACAGGGCATCATTTTGAAAAACAATAGACACAATCTGAAATAAAATTAACTGTGTAAAATAGGTTTTTCTTCAATTAGAATTGTCTTTTTTCTTGCACTCGTATTCCTCAATTATTTTAACCACATGAAAGTGGTTTCTGCAGGTAAACAAGAAACTGGAACCAAGCTTGCTGAATTTTGTGCTCATGCTCTTTTGGCCTTAGAGGTGCTTATACATCCCAGGGCCCTCCCGCTGGCAGATTTCACTGACACAACTCTCCTGTCTGATAGAGTTCGCTACAAACTCCCAGAAAATATGTACTCTGGTAGCCTAAGACCCTCAACCCCATTTTCAGGTGACATACAAGGAATGATGCATGATGCTGCTGACTCTGATCATGATGACCTATATGATAGCTGGCTTGCAAGTAGTAAAGAAATGGAAGCACCAGTGAGTGACCTAGGAAAGACTATGCAGGCGGAAGAGCCATCAAAAACTGTAACAGTTATTCAGGATAAAACGCTCTCTGTAGATGGGTCATTTAGTAAAGAGACTCTAGCAGGAAGTGTGCAGGACCTCGCAGCAACCATGGAGGATGTGGAGATGAGAGGCAATAGGGATGAAAATATGGTTGAATCCCACAAATTGAAAGAATCCATAGGGCAATTTCAGGATATCGTGTCTCCAAAGGTTGTCTCAGTTGTTGGAACTGCTATTACTGAAGAAGTGTTTGGGAGGGTTGATATGGAAAGTGGTCCATCAGATCAAAGAGGTAATACGGTCGATGTTCTGGTGGCTAAAGGCGATGAGTCTCTTGGCGGAGGCAACTTCGCTACCACTCCAAATCCTGAGAAGAGCAAGGGAGTTGCATTTGAAACGGGTAATGATTCAGATGAGGATTCATTTCCGGATATTGTGGATACAGAATCTGAATGATGTAAGAATTTTGGTTAAGTTTGTTCTGTAGAGATACTATGCGTCTATCATCATAGGGTCTTTTATCCCTTGTGTTTGGAGGAATTAGGGAGTTAATTTACATTGCTGTTGGTGCCATTAGTCTTTAGTCAAGAGGAGCCTCGCATTAAATTAGTTTAATAGGCGCTTGTCAACTTTCTTGTCACACAGTTTTACGGACCCTGATGTTTTGTGAGCTTTTCAAAGAAACTATTCCTAGCCTGGTGGGATTTTTGCATAAATTAGCCTCTTAGGAAAGGATCGGGGTCCATAATGTTCTTAATCGGCTATGTAATGTTTCTGTATGCAACAAAAACTTGCTGCTGGGCGAATTATCATTTGCCCTGTTGTTCTGTGCACCATCTAAGCTACTTAACCAAGACTCAAATTGTCACTCTTCGTCAATTTGTCCATGTCCTATGCGCAAGTGAAATAGGTAACAAGCCCTGCAAGTCATTTATAGTCAAACAATTTGAAATAGAAATAAGGAAACAAAGTAAAACTCGTGTAGGACCGAGTAGCAAGTATTTGGTGGTGTTGGAGTTTAGTCATGCTTGTTTGGTGATCAAGGTAGCCTGATCGTCGCATGTTGCTGGCTGCCTGCCACCCCACCATTATCTCTTTTTCCTTTTCACATATTTCATAATTCAAATAGGTACCTACTGTTGTCTGTTGTGTGTGAGAAGAGAATCATTATTGAAAAATAGACATTAATTCAACTTTTCATTTCTAATTTAATTTAATTTGTAAATGAGTTAGTTCCCATAACAAGAAGAAACAAAAATTCCCCAAGAGAACTTGAAGAAATTAATTTGTTCCAATGAATAATTTTTTTTAATAATAATTGTTTTCCTTTTTGGTAATAATAATCAGCACAATCCATTATTGATGAGGAGGTTGTGGGTAAGTACTACTACAACAAGAAGAGTGCAGTACATCTTCTCATCTGTATCTTGTACATTCTTCTTCATCCTTTTTAAAGCTCCTCACACACTCTCTCTCTCTCTCTCTCTCTCTCTCTCTCCCCGGTTATTTAGTACACAGACAGAAGAAGAGGTAGTACATGCATAGTCATCTTGGTCAATGGAATATTGGATTTGGGTAGTACATGTGAGTACGATTTAAAATGGCCTTTGTTGTACAAATAAATACACAGAAAGGCCAGCAAGGGTTAGGGAAGGGCAGACTGGTGGGTGGCTGGTGACAATTGAAACTAGAGGAGCTGATGGATGAGGTGTGTGCAAAAAGCCAACAAGAGGTAAATCATCCTATTAATTACATATCAAAAGTAATATAGTGGGGTGGAGAAAATGGGAAAGAGACTGATAAGACAGGGAACAGGTAGAGCATGGATGGAGTTCCCAACAGAAAAACAGAGCTGTTGTGACTCTACTCATGCACTGCCTCTTCCCTGGCTGCCGTCCTCAATCTTCCTTTTCTCCTCCTCTTAATTTACTCACCCCCACACCCTTAATTTCTTTATTTCTTTCATTTCTACCTCATGTTAAGGTTAAATGTAGGTTAAATATGGGCTGTGCAGTGTAACAATGCCAAAAGACACAGCACAACTGTGGTTTTTGAATAAAATAAGTTTCTCTGTTTCCTTTGTCTCAATCAAATCAATATGGTTTCTTCTAGTCACCCATCTGGATCTGGCTGTGTTCTTCTTTTCATTGATTGATTGTACAATGTTGTCTCTGAAAGGAAGTCTATGTATGTGAACAAGAGCAGATTGTAAGTAAGAATTGTCATGTAATGTTCCTTAAATCTTTTTTGTGTGTGTTAAAATCTCATTAAAGGCAAAGAAGGTCACCGGTATAAAATTCTTAAAAATTTCTAAAGATGCAAATTAGAAGGAGCTACAAATTGAGTGAGGGCTTATACATTATATGACATGAGTCAGAAAGAGTGCAGTATTTAGAGTTTTGGAGGGTCAATCCATCTGGCTTGAATTTTACAAGCTGCCGACAGATCTTTGAAACTGCTGTAGTTACACTTGCAATCACCAGCAGCTTTAATTTAAGTCCAACTGAACCAGCAAACTGTCACAAAACATTTTTCCAAAAGTCAGAAAAACTCAAATATCCCATGGAACTGGATAAACAAGAATCTAATTAAGATTTATAAAGCCACAAGATTTCAAGAAACAAATTGAGCTCAAGATAACTAAATACATAATCATTAATCAGGAGGTCAATATGAACAATAAACGAAGAAAAGAATGCAACAAAGGCAAAGGTAAAGGCAAAGCAATCAATGACTCTCAAAAGCTGTTGAATTTCATTCACATACTTGTTGTTTTCGTCAGTCCAGCAAACGGATTGAGTGCAATGATCCACCACTTGAACATAATTCTGCGGCTGTCCCAGTTTGTGATCCAATTTACCAGATTCTATAACCTGCAAATCCTCCAAAAGGATCACATAATGTTTCTGTACATCCTCTGCGCTTTTGTTGCCTCCAAGCAGGGCTGCAACTACTTCCCAGCGCTGTGGGTCTTCCTCATCAACCACAGCCAAAGCCAGCTCAAACAACTTGTTCTCCTCCCAACTCCATCCACACAGCAACTTAGGAAAAACATTCATGTCCATGATGTCCATGTCAGCAGAGCAGCAGAACAGAGCAGAGAAGAAAGAACCAGATCACACTCTTTTGATCAATTTGAGGAAAACAAGGATCACCAAACCCAACAAATGGGGTAAGATTCTTTTCTGATACCTTGTTTGTCTCACTTTCTCTTGACCACCTATTCTTGTGGTTGTGTCAGTTATGTGGTGTGGGCAACAAACCTTCGTAAAATTCCGAGTCTGTTTTATAGGAGGGGCTTTGTGTCAGGGAATATTGTCCCTCCTTAACTCAGATCTAAACCATGATCCAATGAAATATAAAAAATAAGTAATATATTCTCTATATATATAAACTCTTGACACATAATAACAACACAAGTTTTTAATCTTTTTGGGCCAAAACTGGAAAACCAATTATCAAAAACTGACAAAAAGTAATACTTCACTAACCATATCTTGCAAGACCAAGAATCTCAATATATTTTTTATTCTCTTGTTTTGGGTTCCCAATTCTAGCCCTGGATTCCAATTGGTGTTAGACATCACTATAATTTTATTACTCAGTCTTAGAATTTTTATTAACCAATAATGAAAAAGCTTTGATCCATCTCCTCAACAGCCAATTGAGATATTATTTCAATTGCCTACGTTTCTTTCTACCTTGCAATAAAAGATAGAGACTTGTGTGGTTGGGATGAAGGAAGGCCTCATCTTTCCACATGTCCATGCATTCACAATCCAGAATTGGGTCACTTTCAATGACTTTTTAATGGGTGAAAATACCCAAAAACTAAGCAGGTAAAGAGAGATTAATCAAAGACTCTAATGAAATGCGGTGGGAGGGAGGAAGGTTTCTTTATTTATCAATCATATTTCCTGATTGAATATGTTAACCTGTCCCCTTCAGTCCAGACAGTTCTGGACCCAGAGGATTTGCATTTGCACCATATCTTTTGGGTTTGCTCATGGCCTTCAATATTATATAAACTTATTACATAATTCAATTGGGGGAAGAAAAGAAAAAACTAGACTGTAGGGATTAGAGAAATATAGAAATGATGTGGAAGGAAGTCCACATTTCAACTCAAAAAGCTCTTAGAGTTGATCTGTTTAGAAAAATAGACAACCAATGATGAGATTATTATCTTTATGTTTGTTTAGGTTAAGAGATAACATAATAAGGAAAAGCACTTGTTTGTGTGGGGCAAGCCCTGTCTTGGATGAGGGAGAGAAGATAATGAATGACAAGGGGGTGACTTATCAAATCAAGTTGTGAAAGGTCATTTTGCAATCTTTATTTCTTTCAACTTAAATTGCCAGGAATCAAGGATTAACAAAAACTAAACCCCACTCTAATTGAATATCCTTGTCCCCAGAACAATCCAGAGTAAGCATTAACAAGTTTCTCTTTCTCCTTGACTATTCCTTGCAAAAACTTATGTACACTATTACAATGCGTTTGGATGAGGAAATTTCAACGAATAAGCATAATATATATGTAAATAAACCAACAAGAAGTCCCACGCAAATCACACAAATCACTCATCGAATTCTTTAACCAATAAGCATAATATGTACATCTATATCAAGACAAAACGAAAAAACACAAAGTTTTGTCTTTACGTTCACAGAATAAACCAACAACTAACAACTATATTATAAGGTGTTCCAGGAACCTGGGGTCAGTGTGCTTTGTCCACATAAACTTGCCGAGGAGGTTTTATTAGCCTATTTACATCTATATAGACTGCTTCGCAACGGTCGTGTTTTTTTTAAGCATGTTGGTGTGATGTCATATCATTTGAAGCTGATATACAAAACTCAAACACGACCTGAAACTTATAAACTCAAACTTGAGTTTGCAATCTAATGGTATGAAGAATGAAGATGGGGTTGAACTCGATGAGATGGCATGCTCTACCATCCGGTTGTGTGTGATGAGAGAATTTTAGGCATACCGTTCAAAATGAGAGACTACCACGAAGGGTATAATGGCGAAGCTTCAGAGGCTTTACCAACAGAAATCTCTCACAAATCGTTTAAGTCTCAATAGGAGATTTTGGAAGTTCATGATGGCAAGAGGGTCACATCAATGAGTTCAACAAGATACTTACTGTCTTGAATTACATGGAAGTCTAATTAAGTGATGAAGACATGGCTTCAGCTCTTATTTATACTATGCATGAGCACAACCTAGTGCAAACCATGATTGGATGCAAAAGATGGTTTTGGATGATGTGACATGTATGAGACTGACTGCCAACAAGAGACAGAGTTAGCCTTCCAAGCTTCCAGCTTGCTCTGAGACTTCTGGAATGCAGCAAGGTTTCTTCCCAAATTATGAGTTAGAGGGCAACCAATTTGGCAGTGAGTTCACCGTTCAACACAATTTGGTGATGATAACTCTATCGAGATATGTGATATACAACACAATGCTGATGCGCCTAAACTGAGAACTTAATTGAGGATCATCAACTTTAGGAATTAAGTGTCTTGTTAGTAGTTCGGCTATGTTTTCATATAGAGTTCGCTGGATTTTTTGTCGCTGCTCTGTTTCTGTTCTGTTTTATGTCTCCTTTTATGTTTTCAGATAGAGATAATTGCTCGAGAATAATCTGCAGGGGGTTGATTCAGTTAATGAAAATGGTGCTGCTGGGAACATAGCCAAAAGCCTTGCTGCTCTTGATCAATTCCATTGAACATGTTGTTCAAGCTTTCGCCTTGAATCATTTGATCAACTTTCATTGATTTCTGTATGCATGCATAAGCAATGCAAGATGCACACGTCAATAAATTAATTTAATTAAGATCGATATGTACATACATACATACACATACACATATATGGAGAGAGCTAGCGCTGCGCTACATAGATATATACCTATGTATATGTATGTATATGCGCGTACTCGATCTCTTCTTCTCTCTCTAGACTCAATTAGCCCATCCCATTAATTAATTAGCTAATTAATAAAATACCCTTTTTTAGATTAGGCGTCAGCATGGATGAAGCTTGGGATGTAAGGAATGTTAGCGAACTTCAACCAGCGATCAGCCAACAGCGCTGGCCCAGCAGTGAACTTCTCTGCGGTAGCCCTGTCCATTTCACCGTAGAAGCCACCGTTCCACTTGGCTCTCTTGGCAAGGTTGGCACCTGGCCCGCGGTTCTTGTACTCTCCGAAGAAGGCGTGCTCCGTGTTCCCTGCCTTCCCGTCCCAAGCGCTGTAACCTTCGGGCCTGATGAAGTCTGCCAAAGTGCTCTCCATGAACACAACCCTGGCGTACGGCTTCCACGGCCTCCCCAAGTATGTCCTCACTTGGAACCTTGTCGGCAGAAGCTTCTGCTCCGGCACGATCCTCGAGTTGTGGATGATGATCGCACCGATTTCGTGAGAGTACTGCCTGCCGGGAGCTGTGATGAACACTTGGTTCTGCTCCGGGATCGACGACTTCCTCACAATGATCATCGAGTTCTGAATGAATGCCCGAGCGTCCCCGAAGATGTAGTCCACGTGTCCTGAGATGACGCAGTTGCGGAAGAACTGCCGTCCCGCCTGCATGTACAAGGTGTCTTGGTACCCGCTGATCCTGCAGTTGAAGAGGGCGATTTGGTCACCAACTGTACGCAGAGCAACGGCGGGTCTTCCCTCGGGACCCGCCGTGTTGCTGAACCCCATGGACCTCCCAATGAAGCCGGCCCCAAACACTTGGAATGTACCGCTGGTGGAGATTTTGTCTCCTGTTCCTGCTTCGCTCTTTCGTCCGGTGATCAGGGTGGCCCTGGGCCCATCGCCGTACATGTATACGTTGGTCATTTTCTTTTCCACCGTAACATACTCCTGGTACACTCCCGCCTTCACGTAGATAATGTACCGACCTTGTTGTCCGTACGGGTACGCTTTAAGCGCCGCGTTAATGCTGCTGTACTTCCCGCTTCCGTCCTTGGCCACGACGGCGTGAGGCCTCAGCCTTCCGTTGTCTTGAAACGCCATCAGCTTGCGGTCGGAGGCTGAGAACCAGCTCGGGGACCTCCCGTCGCTGCTGAGCTCGTCTTCCAAAAGTCGGCGTTGAGTGCCGAGATTTCCCAAGGCCTTGTCGTTTACCTTCACGCCGAACAGTCCGAGGATGCTGCCGATCTCACCCACGATAGCCAGAGCGTTGTCGGTGATGGCGGAGGCATTGCCGATGGGATCTTTCAACGCCTCAAAAACCTTGTTGTCGTCGTCTCCAATGATGTCAAGGCACGTGGTGGAGTAACTGATGACGCTTCCAAGCCAGGCCTTGAGCTCCATCACGCGGTCCTCCATGGTGTGCAAGTCGGCATCGCCCACATACGAGAACACGGCCTGCAGCTCCGCCACGGCTTCCTTCAACATCTCCTTGCACTCCTCGAGTGACTTCTTGGAGCTGGTGCCGTTTCGGGCCTCGACCAAGAGCGACTCAGACATGTTCAAGGCCTTCTTGGCCTCCTCGGAGATGGACAGCAGCGCGGCCTTGACGTAGTCCTTGTAGTCGGCACTGTTGTTTTGTGCGACGGGGCCGAGGCTCCTCTGGCATTCCGCTTGAAAGTCGGTGTAGTTACAGATTTGGGTCACCATCTTTTGCTGCGCTGTTAAGGACTCGCCTCTAGGTTTCTTATTGTAGTGGACGATGGCCACCACGGCTCCGATGACCGCGCCCACTACAAGTATCAGAGAAATCCCTGATACAACTACTTTCTTATTAAGTGCCATGCTTTATCTTTTTTTTTGGCTTCCGTTTTCTTTACCTTTTGATGTCCCTCCGAACCGCTTATTCCCTAAAGCGACAGCTCGGGAACTAAAACATGAGGCGGCGGATCGGAGAGAGAACTATTGAGAGAGGAGATGAGAGGAGGGAATAATCCTAATTAATTAATTATTTTTTCTTTTCTGTCTACGGAGAAACGAGGTAGGGTGTGCATGGGTAATATAGTGCAACGATTTACCCAAATTAGGTGTGCATGCAACTGAATGGAGGTTAAGTTTGCATGGTTGACCGGCTTTTGGGTGGCAGTCGCGGGGATAGATATGTTGGTTTGGGGCAATTCCAATTTCCAACACAACGCAAGGCAATTAATGTACTAGAACTAATGTTATTCCTATTTTTTGGCATGTCTTGTCTCTAAACCATCACCGGCAATCACCAATGCATTGCACCAGTTTGTTTGTTGTGTTTGTTGTGTGTCAAACATAGTAGTTGTCATTTCTTATGCCAAATGCGTGCCGTAAGAAATGATATTGACAATGTGGCCGGTGGCATAAGAAATGACATTCACATTAATTTAGGGGGGTCAAAACCTATTTTGCTTTGGAAACAGATTTTTTTTATATTTAACGACGAAAAGATGAAAAAAATAACCGAAGGCGTAAAAATGAATAAATGGTGAGTCCATCTCATCAGTTGGTCAATATTGTTTTCAAGTTTGATCCGGTATGTAAAACCAAGTTAAGGAATCCTCCCCCAGTGAGGAGGGGCCCGCCAGATAGCTTGTCCGAATGAATGGTCACAAAAAGGGTTCAGAGCCGCACGACGCGAGGTTGGTTCGTGTGGCTGAAAAAAGAAAACCTTCCAGAGGCTGTTACGATATGCACACATTATTTGATATGCCAACATTACGACCTCCTTAATTTGATACATATGTAAATAAAAAGTGAAAAGGAAAGGAATATATTCGGTCCTTTTCTTTGGAAGCAACCATTTCTGAGTCATTTATCATATGTGTCAAATTGTAATTTGCAAGAGGACTGTTCAATCCACCGCATGCATTTGATTGCACCTCATACCCACGCTGCAGGGGTCACCTTGAACAGACCCAAAAACATCGCTACCACAAATCTGCAGGTAACCTGAATTGGTGGAAATCAGGAAAACCAAGGAGCTTTGGAATTCAAAAAACTACATAGAATTTTCCAAATTACAAAGTTGAGAACAGAATACAAAAGTTTATTCAGCACGCTTCCTAGGTGAGTTCCAGGACCGAGCCAAACTGAACCCACTAACGAAGCCTGAGTTGCAGACAACAAATATAAAAGGATGAATAAAACAAACAGTGTCAAATACGATACATAAAAATTTACTTGCAACATCCAAGCATGTATACTATTATAGCCACACCAGGTTCCAGAAATCGCATGCATGCCTAAAGGCCTGTAATTGTAGGATAGCTTTACCTTGGCAGCCTCCTGAACCACAAATGCAGTCCCATCAAGATACTTTCTTTAAATGAATATACACGTCAAAATGCTGCTTCAATGCCTATGAAGTTGCTTCAAGCTTTTTCGTCTGCAAACTTTCTTCTCATCAATTAACCAACATAACACTCGATCAACTAGGTCTCAGATACCTGATTATGCTAGTCATCAATAGAGCTCACCTGCATGGCAGTTGAATAATAAAGTCTGCAAGATATAATCACGTAAGCCCTGATCCAGGTAGAAGATGCTGAACCTTGTAAAGAACCTACATAATCTTGCCTGCACATTCAACTGCCACTTCCTGATTCCATTCCTGACATTCTTCCTTACTCAGAAGCACGGCTTTGGGCAGAATGATCCATTGATTTTGTAACGGACAAAAAGCCTCACAATAATGCAGGCACAATCAACTTCGTAAAATAGGTAGCTTCTAATTGTCTAATACGTATATTCCATTAGCAGCATTTTTACCCATTCTTTAGAAGCTCATTGAGTACCCCATAGAGTATGAAAGAAGAGGGGGGAAAAAAAAACAGAAAAAAAAAAATTGAGGAAAAGACACCTAGTCCTACTAAATTGGTTCAAAATGTAAAGGTTTCCACCCCCCTTAGTTCTTTAGATACTCTAATAACTGTATTTTGTTTCAGAAGTAAACACAGTTGATCAAGGTCTCAATAAACTGATAATATTCTTGCAGCTCTAATTTAACCATCTTAGAGCCACTTTATCACTATTTAGGGAGTTGTTGACTAAATCAAGTACCAGGTTCGGCACCTATTGCCGCTTTAGTCTCTTCAAGGGTAATAGAAATCGGTTGCCATCCTGACTGATGATGAGTGATCCATTTCTTCATGCTGACTATCATATTCAAGATCTGAAGTACATTGCCCAAGGCAAGCCCTTCTGAGCATGCTTTTCTCAAAATCATAGCTGCTTCATATCTGCAGAGAACAAAACCATAGTCAAAACTCGACATTCCAGGAACCATAAGCATCTGACTAAGAATCTATCATTAACACTTACCTGCATTGAGAAGCCATTATTGCTGATCGTCCATCTGAGGAACTCAGAAAGTTCTGTATCTGATCCCATGTGGCTTTAGGGTACTGATTAAGATTACCACCTATAGGGTTCACACACTTCCATAATTGCTCATTTTTACCAACATACAACTGAAGTGCACCAAGGCTCTGCTTCACTACCATATGTTGCTCTATTGCGTAATCCAAGGCCTTCCTTACATCAGTATTGCGGTGTTTCAGATCACCATAACGAATGCAATCGGTAATGTTTGCTTCAGTAGGCATAATTTTTTCAACTTTCAAGGTGTTTAGGGCTAGTAAAATAACGCCAATAAGGCCTTGAACGTATTCCGATGGTGTGCAGCCTTGAGTTCCCCAAATGCCATTACTAGGAACGTTGTTTGCAACAGCAGGGGAGGATTGAGAGGGCAGATAATCAGAACCCCGAGGATACCTGTTGTTCATAGAATCATGATGAAACCCCTGGCCACTCTGCAAATTATGGCCTTTATGAGGTGCATATGGGCTAGCTGAATTTAGTGACTCGCTAGACCTGGGTCGACTAAACTCGTCTCCATTTCGATGGGGAAACCTTTGTGAATTTTGAGCATAATGGCTGTACTCGGAGACATTTAGCTTACTCATATCAGGCATATTTATAGGTGGGGCTGAAGAAAATCTAAGGACATCAGGTCTGGGAGGAATAGGTCGAAAACCATGACTTTGAGAATTAGGAGGGAACATAGTATCCAGTCCAACATTAGGTTGAATGTGGAAGTTGTTCAGCCTCGGAGGAGGAGGATATTGGTTTTGCTGACCTAGGAAATTATTGCCATTACCGCCTGAAGGATCAGAATTTCCAGGGAAGAAATTGGGAGTAGACCTATTAGTGGAGACTAGATTCTCACTAACACCAAAGAATTCGTGTGGAGCTTTCTTAAACTGCTTTGCCTGTGTATGTTCTGATTGGTAAGGGAAATCATTATTCTTGTCATCTTGGTTCCCAACTGGCACACTTGAGGTTCTTGATATGTTGGGTTGATTTGGGTTTTTCCGATTTGATTTCCCTTTATTTTTAGTATCACCAACCCTTCCATTGGTAGAAGGCTTTTGATTTCCCATAGAAGGCTGTTCATAATAAACTGGCGGCGGTTTTATCTGGAACGCTTCAGGCATCGAGTACTGCGGCATTTCAGGGTTATAAGAATGGTTACCATTTGCAAGCTGAGATGACTCCCCACTTGAAAGTGGGGGTCCTCCAGCTGAGAGGCTCGTCCAAAGCCATACACTCTTTGCTGCAGCTATGAGGGGTGCGGAAGCTTTTTGTGGTTGTGCCAGAAGGATATTATATCTTCTCATGCGCAACTGGTGTAGAGCATTGGAGAAATCCCTGTCTCCAGAAATAAGCAGGTAGTTGGCTGGAGCAGGGTTATCTACTGCCCAGAACAGCATATCAACTAGAATCTTCTTGTCACTTGCATCTTTCACACCTGTTTCAGACCATGAACTGTCAATGAAGATCATGATGATAGGGAAAGAAAAGAATATACAGAGTTTGGGGGGACAAAGCAAACAGAGAATGAATTACAAACATCAATTATCACAACAGAAGAAAAAGAAAAAGAAGAATGAAAATATGGCGATATATCGTCAATCTAGGATGGAAAACATGTTGAACAATTTAGGCATGAACAAAACAAGAAGTTGCTGAATGAATTTATGAATTACCCAAAAATAGCACCATGTTGATTCACTTGCTACTTTTAAGTAACAATAGTCAAGATTAACTAAAATCAATATCAAAGTAAGCTTCCTTTAAAAAAAATAAATAAATCATACCATCAAATTAGAGTTCAATAGACTCAACTTGACTCATCATACAATTATTTGAATTAAAAAATTAAAGAAAAGAAAATCAACCCTTGATATTAACTAATCGCAAAAGTTAAAAACATAAGCAGGCCAAGCAAAACAATAACAAAAAACAGTAGGGGCAATCTGTTTACTAGGGTTCCAATTTAGGGCCCGATGAAGATCAAACATAAAAATAAACAAAAAAAATAAAAATTAATTATTTTTACCAGCGGGTACGTGGTTGAGGGCGATGCCTGTGCTGGAGAGCGCGTGCTGAACAGAAGCAGGGATGCGATTGGTGTCGCCGTAGGCGGAGATGGAGACGGGCCCACAGTAATTCATCTTGACGAGAGCAGAACTAATGTTCTGGGCGATGGCGTGGGTGTCGCAGACCTTGGGGACCTGGCAGTTCTCTATGTCCCACCACACCGACGTCTTCGCCTTCTCGTACTGCGTCTCCGCCTTACCCATCGACGTCGACGCCGCCATGTTGCTTCCGCTCACATCCCCACGCATTGGCGCTCTCCAAATACTCGAGATCTGACGGGTCACTGCTCAGTCAAGAACGACGAGGAAGATGATCGATTATTGAAAACCGTTGAAAACACCAAAATTCAAAATTCAAAATCAAAATCCCCTGGTTTTGATTGATGGATTGGATTGGGTTCCTCTCTTCTTGAGATTGATCTCTTCTTCTCAAGTAGTATCTCCCTATAGAGAATTTTGGGTTGGAGTGTTTGGACTGCAGCCCTTGCTCCGTCTTTCTATATTCCTTTCTTTTTACTTGATTCTCACTTACCTACTAAATTAATTGGTTCTATGCTTTTACTACCACCGCCACTCTTACAGGGATAATCCATGTTCCTATTTTACCCCTCCCTTGTGTTTAGGGGTGGTGGCAGCTTGACCCAAATTCTAACGTGGATTTTGGGTTTGGGTCAAGACTTTTCTTTTACTTCATTTTGGGGTCAATTGAGTCTAAGAGACCGTCGTCTCGTCAGGCCCAAACCCTATATGCCCAATTGCTTACCTTTTATTAACATTTAGATAAATAAATAATTAACACCAATAATTGAGCTTTAAATATGGGATTAGAGATTGCTTAACCACTAGGCAAGTCAGTAGTTGCTTAACCACTAGGCAAGTCAATAGGGCACTAGCAATAAATAAGAGAATAATACTCTCTTTCTTTTCTAAAACTAAATTAGGATTAAATTTGTTCACCATTCTATTTACTTCTGTCGTTGACTCAAAGTCCGATGTGTTTTTTTTTCTCATATCAATTGTTGATTTATTCAACTTCTAAATAATAGGTTCAATTCAAACGTCCTTTTTTGTTTTTTTTTAATAAATTTCTGGCGAACGTCCTTTATCATAACCAAACTAATATCCCTTTTAAGAAAAATGAATCCCAATCCAACAAAGATGAACTTGGGTTTTCTTTTTATTAGCTTTAGCAACCCACATAAAAAGAAAATACTTCCCTTCTTACCTTACCATGTAAGTAAGAATTTCTATATTCTTGCCAACAACAATATAACATGTGTACAGAAGTTGATGAAAGCATTTTGTTTCAATTCGCAAAATGTTTATACCGACTGTTGCGCCCACATCACGGAGAAATATCAATTATTAAAGTGTAGATAGATAACATTACAAAGAAAACGAAAAAGAAAAAACAGCGTTAATGATAAGTGAATGGGTTTTGACGTGCACCGACCTCCCCCACCCACCCACCAACTAGCGAGCCCATTGGAGTGGTACACATCGTCAAACGTATATGTCTCATCTAATCAGCTCATAAGCGGAGAAACAAATAGAATGGCAGCTAGGAAAAACGAGTATGCACCACCACGCTACTTTTTATTCCTTAAACGTCAAGATAAGGGCATCTTTATAGAATGACTTTTATTTAAAAAAAGTTGGAAGTTTTTCTTTCTTACATTTTCTACATTTTCTACCAATAACGGTGTGATATGCGTGCATAAGTTTTTCTTTTTGTGTTTTTAATGGAACCAAAAAGCCAACAGCCACCACCATAGCCGCAACAACCAAAGTACCAAACACCCAACCCAACCCCGACAACCACCTCACCGGCAACCCAACCTACTCCTCATCATCGGCCAAGGATCAATTGCCTCATTTCTCTCTAACGTTGTGGGTGATTATCGGGGGAGTTTGGGTGGCTTTCTGGTTCTTGGTTAATTTTTCCATTTCCAAACAACAATATATTTATTCAAGTTAACAGTGTTAGATTGGGGGTTAAGTAAGTAAATGGACAGATGTCAACCAAATAGAGAAGGAACTTGTTTACTCGTTATCATTTGCAAACTCCGACTGCACCTCACAACAAACCGTCCAGTTTTGCATCAACACATCCAATCACTCTGTTACCAATTTTTGTTCATTTTATTTTGTGTTTACTTGGTTGTTGTAGCACATGTTCTAACATGTTGAGTCACTGGCCACGTGTATTCTAATTCTTGCATAGGACCCATGAATTGTATCTAGTCAAAGTATCACGCTTTGAATTATTGACCACACATAAATTTGTCAATAATTTTTATGTAACCGAAATAATTGAATTCTCAATAATATTGGACCGTGATTAAGCAAAACATTCAAAGAAAAATAACAGTCCAGTCACTTGGAGAAAATGCCCCTTGCATTATGAACAAACCAAATACACCGCAAATAATGAAGCAATATAGTACATTTCTATTCGAAAATGAAAATGAAGCATTTAGAACACCGTGCAAACAATATACCACCACCCTCAAAACAATCCCCTTGTTACAATTTGCATGCTGAATGACTCATGCATGCACACATGACACATCTTCAGAGGCAGAACAGAGAGAGAGAGAGAGAGAGAGAGAGAGAGAGAGAGAGAGAGAGAGAGAGAGAGATTTTCACAAGTTTGGTACTTCCCCTGCGGGTCCATGCTGCCGAGCGTTTAACAGGGGTTGGAGAGCTTTGACAACAATGCTCATGTTTGGGCGGAAATCAGCCTCATATTGCACACACAAGGCAGCAACTGCAGCCATCTATAATCAAGACACAAAAGCATTTCAGTTTTAGATGTTTGATCGCATCATCAGTCTTCAGTCCTAGGTATAATGTGGTATGCTATGTACAAATGCATGGGAAAAAATAACAGAGATGCCGGTTTAGCACTTCACCCTTGTTCAAATAGAAAAATAAGTTACCATTAATTACGTGTTTGTGGGTGTATGCATGTAGGTAGATATGTGTACATACAACATATATGAATGTATTATGATCCAGTGAATACCTTTGCAACCGCCTTTGGTGGGTATTCTCCTCCTAGTCTTGAATCAATGCACTGCCTAACTTTGTCTTCACTGAGTTTTGGTGTAGCCTAACACATCCCAATACTTTAAAAATCAGCTTCATTAACAAGAAACATATTCTCATGTCTACAAATCGTAAAACAGATTGCAGGTGCTATGAATATAGAATAAAGAGCACAGATATGGTACCCATGTTACTAGACTCTGCTGTCCCCTTGGTAATGTATGATCAACGGGTTTTCTTCCAGTCAAAAGTTCAAGCAGAACAACACCAAAACTGTAAACATCACTCTTGGCATTCAACTGTCCAGTCATTGCATATCTACAGCCACAAACAAAATTACTGAATATATTAGTGCTGAAGAAATGCACTATGGTAAAAACTTTTTTAAGTAGGAATAATTAATACATTAAACTGATGCTCGGGTTGATTACTGGGAAACAAAGAAACGAAGAAAAATCTAAATCTTCCCAAAGAAACATGAAACACTAATTACACCGCCTTTAGAATTGGGGTAGGTCATTGTAAAATTACAAATTTTAATTTCTTCACCAAAGGATTCGCAACAATAAAAAAAGAGCATTGTTTCATTTCAGGTTTATAATAGAGCAAATGCACAACATAGTTGCTAAATGCAATCATTGAAGAACCAATTAAAAGCTTACTCAGGGGCATGATAACCAAAAGTTCCTAGCACACGAGTGGAGTGAAGACGTGCTGCATTATCAGGAGCTTGATTGGACAAATCAAAGTCCGCAATCTTAGCAACATCGTCATCAAATATTAGCACATTGCTAGACTTAATGTCGCGATGAATGATGTGGGGATCAGCCTTTTCGTGCAAATACTCGAGCCCTTTTGCAGCACCCACAGCAATTTTAACACGCTGTGCCCATGACAAAACTGGACCAGGCTGTGCTCCTTTAACACCTTTCCTTCCTGCATTAGAAAAATAATCAGGTTGAACACTATATTTTCCAGAAACAGCAAAGACAACAGCTCTCATCTCAAGTAGTACAGTCTAACTGCAAGAAACTGTTTTAACGAGAATGAAGTTTAGATAATGCAAAACAACATAGTTAATTTCCTCACATAAACAATGCATCAAACAAGATTGTGCAGCAAGAAACATCAATCTCAATCCTATCATTAAGCTTTCACCTTGATCTTACTCTCACATACCATGTAGAATATCATGAAGAGATCCATTAGATGCAAACTCATAGGCAAGAACACGTGAACTCCCATCAACACAATAACCAAGCAATTGAACAAAATTGTCATGTTTCAGCCTTGATACCATAGAAACCTGTATCAGTTATTCATCAAGTTAGGAATGAATTTTAATTAATTAGTTTGAATATGGCAATAACAATAACAATCAACAGATTCTCTTGTCTAAACCTGCGCCAGAAATTCGTCATCAGGTTGTTTGCTGGCATCTAACTTCTTGATTGCTGCATGCTGCCCACTTTTGAGTACGCCATAGTATACTCTTCCATATGAACCTTCTCCAATCAAAGCACTTGTCCCAAAGCCATCAGTAATTTCCTTTAGTTCGTCTATTGGTATAGTAGGAACTTCAATAGGCTGGACCTTTACAGCTTGAGCACCCCTAGGTGCAGTTCCTGAGGCGTGATGGCTTCCCTCATTTCCTGTGTGATGAAATTCGACTCAGTTGAATTGATGAAATCGGTGACAGAAACAAACAGACACAAGAAGAAATGAAGCAAAAGAAACTATCAAATAATAGTTAGTTGAAATATATCAACCTAGATGCAATCATGCAACACAACAACAGGTCGACTCGACTATAGCATAGCACAGTAGATTACCTGCTGGGTTTTTGACCATGTATGGACCTCCATGGTCGGTCGCTTTATGCATATCATCATCTTCACAACAGCCGAAGCAGCTCATGATTCTTTACACACACACACAACCACAAAAAAGAAAAAGATCCTTTTGAGTGAATTAAATAAAAACTGCTACTATGATTGATATGCAGAGATTGAAATTTAAAACCAGCAAAGCATAAAATGCAAACGAAACGAAGAGAGCAAGTGGCAAGGTGGATTGTAGAAATGCAAAATTGAGGAATTAATAATCCAGTTACTAAAAACTAATACCAATGACTGAACAATTCATAGTCGCTGACCTTGAGAACCCATTTCCATTATTTTATTTAAACCCCTATCTATCCATCTATCTATCTATCTAGTATGTAATCAATCAGTGATCAAACATGGAGATCAACCAAAACAAAATTAAAAATAAGAAAATAAAAAAGTAAAGCGAAGACAGATCGGCAGAGAGAGAGAGAGCGTACCTGAAAGAGAGGGAAAAGCTAAGTGGATGCTTGTAAAGTAATTACAAGAGTATTGGGTGGGTGTGTCAGTCAGTGGGCGTCTGAGGGAGAGAGAGATCTGAGCTCCAAATCCGGCGAGGGAAGCGCAGCGCAGGATAGGCGGGGAAGGAAGGGGGGTGCGTAGGATAAGGATACCGAAAAAGCGATTGTAAATTGTATTACAAATTTCACAATTATGTGTGTATTTAGGATTATTTTGGGAAAGTGACATTCTGTTCGCGTTTTTTTTTTAAATATTTTTTTTGGGTGTTGGCCAGACTTGACTCAGCTACAGAAGAAGACAGAGTGAGAATGTGACCCTTTGACTACTTCGCTCCGCTTCCCCGTGGAAGAGTGGCGCGTTCGAGCGCAACCCATACTGACGTGGTCGATGTTGATTCGTTCAAGATCTTTGGGGCGCACAGCTCGGCTCGCATCGCATCACGTGATAGAATTTGTCTCCCCACGTAAATGGTTAATTCTCATAAATGTCAATTTGTCAAAACTTTCTTTCTTTTTCTTTTCATGGATTTGATTTCTTGTGGAAACGCAGATAAATTTGATATTCCTCCATGGCGTGTTGTGGTATGGGAATGGGTTCAAGTGTAAACTGTACTAGTTTCTTGGATTATGGAAGCGCTTTCTGCACACGTGGCTTGATCGCCCTCATTTTCTTTTCAAACCTTTGGTACATGTTGTTACCAGTTACTATTTCTTGGTGGTCATTATATATACTTAATTGAAACCCACTTGAGATACAAGTTTCTTAAAATTAATGCACGTGTAATCATAATCATTGTAAATCAATGTAATTTTCAGTTGTGTACAAATTTTGGTACCATACATGATTTTCTGGAAAGAAAAATAAAGTTTATACATGATTTTAAGGTTGTTGAACATTCGTTCTCTTGTATTGTTCTTTGGGTTGTAACGTGAAGTAACCGTTTGCCTTTCCTACAAATTGGGCTGTGCGTTGTATCTTTGGTTGTTCTTGGGCTGTTCGTTGATCTTTAAGATGCCACTTAGTTGTCATAAAATAAAATACCATGTACAAGAAGAAGTGAATAGTTTCAATATTGGCGAGGCTTATTGCGATAAAACCTCACACTTACTAAGTTCTGCAGTCTTAGCAAACGACTAATTTGAAGGACAGTGTCAGTGATCAGTTAATTGTGAACTATAGATTCATCGATATACAATCTTAACGTGGCATACCATATGGTATAAATCTATGTGTTTTTTTTTCTTCTAAGTTCTAGCATAAAAGTTACACAGCAGAAATTGAAAAGAAAATTTAGGTTTTAGCCACAAAAAAACTTATACATTTGGAAAAACCAAAACTTTTCCAAAAAGACAGAAAAACCACTCAACTTTCAAACCAAAGACATGCAAATGTAAAGGATTCCTAAGGAAATCCAAAAATAAATAAGGGTATTTTTGTCCATTTTGGCTTCTTTTACAAATATTTCTCTCTCTTTGGCCTTTTCCAAAATGTATGACAAATGGACTGCATGCAACAAAACCAAATTAGCAGGCATTCACATGTCCCGTATTCCTTGAATAAATAAATAAGCTATTCAATTTTGCCCACTTTTCCACCAGATTCTTCTTTTTCACTAGTGCCCTGCACTGCGTGTATAATTGTCCATATCAATATGACAAATTTGTTGGCCCCCTTCAACCTCATGACAATCTAAGCAGCTCCTGAGTCCTGAGTCCTGACCACCCCTCACATGCTTGCTCATTCATTCCTTAAGCTCTCTTCTCTTCTCTTCTCTTCCTTTCTGTGTGACTTGATATTTGAGAGTGAGAGACATAAAATAAAATGCTGGAGCCTTTGGCATTGATCAGAGTCACAATGGGCTTAGCTCTTCTTCTTTGCTTTGCTGCTTGCACTGGTGCACAGTTCAAAATTAATTACTACTTTTTATTTGTAATATTATCTGCTCTGCTTTGCTCTCTCTGCCTCACTCAATGCATGCAAGCACATTGTCGCTTGCAGGAATTACTTGTACACCTCTAACTCTTGGTTGCCTTTCACCTTGCAGAGTTGAGGAACTTTGCTACTCAAGCTGATCAGGTAATAAAAGGTGTTGGTGCAGAGAGAGGCAGAGATTAATTTAAACCATCACTTGTAAGAGAGATTTGTTCGTTTGTTTTATATTGTAACATGTGGAATGAAATTTGAATATTGTACATGTAAGGATATTGGAAACAGTAGGGGCAGCAGCAGCTAGAGGATCATCATGCTACAACTTTTTTTTTTTTTTTTTGGGTCTGAACCACGAGGTGGTTCTGGATGGGCCCCAACTATGGGTGGCACCTTTAAGCCTTAACCACAACCCAGATTAATCCCCGCTCACACCAAGTCGGCCCGTAAGGGGTAAAGTGCTGGTCAAAGTGATGACTCCGTACAAGAGCAGGGATCGAACCCCTGACCTCTCTTAAGGAATGAAAGTGCCGAACCACTCACACCAACCACCTTAGTTGATCATCAGGCTACAATTTTAATTGAATGAGTCGGTTGCTTTGTTTGTTTGCTGCTGTAAATCTTTTTCTAGTTGTTATTTTGACGATTATTGACTCTAATTTGCATTTTCAGTAATAATATTAAATTATTAGTCTACCAGTCCAGACAGACTCCTCTCCTCCTGGTCAACCTTTTTATATGTATATGGGTCTGGTCTCCCAACTCGGACTAAATAAAACCATTCATTTTTACTCAGCTCAGCGAATGGTCAAGGTTACTGTAATTGAGTCTTTCGGCTTTTATCAATATGTTTGGCAAATAATTATTTGATAAGTAAAAAAATAACCCTGATTTTATGTTCAAAGTTGTAAGATAAGATACATTCTGATTCTGTCCTATTTTTTCAGAAATATCCCAACTCCAACATAATTATGAATGTCAAATTAAAGTCCCAACATAATTACCGCCATTAGAATCATGGTAAAAATAAAATAAAATCTTGTAATGATCTACTTTGATCATTCCCCATTTTATCCCAACATCTAATTAAATCTCTAAGAGCATCCGCAATGGGCTCCCTAAACCACCTCCTTAGACAAATTTTAGGGAGGAATTGTAAAAATGCAACTCCAACCATGCTCCCTATCCACCTCCTAAAATAGGAAGTTCTCTAGGAGCTCCTAAATCTGAGGAGAGAGAAAGTACTCCTAGTTGCTCCCTATAATTTAATGAGTATTTCAAACCTTTATTTAATGCTAACTATTTTTTATTTTATTTTTTAATAAAGATGGACCAATCAAAAAAGAGTTATAGTATTTATGACTCTCCAAATTAGGGAGTATGCTTGGAGTTGAAATTTTTAGAGAGCTCCTAAAATAGCTTTATTATATTTTTAGCTAAATTTTAGCTAAGAAATAGAGAGCATCATTACGGATGCTCTAACCAACCCATAAACACATAAAAGTGGGGGAATAAGTCTTATGGCCGACAAGTGCAAATTATAAGCTCAAATAGAAACGAGAGAGAGAGAGAGAGAAAGAGAGAGAGAGAGAGAGAGAGAGAGAGAGAGAGAGAGCAACAACTCGTTTATTTTCTTTCTGTGAACTTCATATTACAAGTCCGCTTCATCTATGTATAAATGTATGAGCATTAAATTTAATTTTTAGTTAGTTCGGAATTGGATTGCTAAAATGCCAAAATTTTCCAAACTGCCCTGCTGGTGGATATGATAAGAGTGCCATCAATTTCAACAAAATTCTCTTTCATTATAGAGTAGAGACACTGGTGATGAGGACAACATATTACAGAAAAATGAAATAAGAAGATAAAACCAAAAACAAATAATAGAAAAAGGGACCTTCAAAAGTATGAAATTAGAACATTAGAAATTTGTTTTAGAGTGTAGAGCTGCAGCAGCAAGTAAACACACGAATTATTCATCCAGTGCCAATTAATGCAAAGCCTTCAACAGCCGGGACTTGACTTGTTCAATCTCAAGCTCAAGACTGAGGCTTCTCCCACTTGAGGGGCTTCACAACCTCCCAGGTGAAGTCGGGGTCATCCCTTCCAAAGTGTCCATAGGCAGCCGTCTTCAAAAACCTTCCACCGCCACCCCTCTTGAGGTCCAGGTTAATGGTGATCATTCCAGGCCTGAAGTCAAAGGTCTCCTTCACGATTTTAAGGATCTCCCTGTCTGGAATCTTTCCAGTTCCGTATGTATCCACGAACACCGACAAGGGCTCAGGCACACCAATGGCATAAGAGACCTGCACAAGGGCCCTGCGGGCAAGCCCATTTGCTACAATGCTCTTGGCAGCCTGCCTGACAATGTAAGCACCACTCCTATCCACCTTGGTGGGGTCCTTTCCGGAGAAAGCACCACCACCATGGGCTCCCCAACCACCATAAGTGTCAATGATGATCTTGCGTCCAGTGAGACCTGCATCACCATGAGGGCCACCAATCACAAAGCGGCCTGAGGGGTTAAGGTGGAAGATCGTCTTCTCATCAAGGTACTTCTCTGGAACAACAGGCTTAATAACATGCTCCTTGAGGTCAGCAGCAATCTCATCGTTCGTGACAGTCTCATCGTGCTGGGTGGAGATGAGGACAGTGTGGACACGCACTGGAACCATAGCTCCATTTTCATTGTAGTACTCAACAGTCACTTGGGTCTTGCCATCAGGTCTCAACCAGGGGCAGGTAGCATTCTTCCTAACCTCAGTAAGGCGAGCACCAAGCTTGGTAGCAAGCACATGGCTAAGCGGCATCAATTCAGGGGTTTCATCAGTGGCATAACCAAACATGTGACCCTGGTCACCAGCACCAATCTCCTCAGGTCTCTTGGTGAAGTGACCATGGACACCCTGGGCAATATCCGGGCTCTGCTGCTCAATGTTAACCAAGACCTTGCAGTTATCGGCATCAAGACCTACATCATCAGAAACAAATCCAATGGTGCGGCAAGTTTCACGAACAATCTTCTCATAATCAACATTGGCCTTGGTGGTGATCTCTCCAAATACCATGACCATGTTGGTTTTGGTGCATGTCTCGCAGGCAACCTTGCTGTCAGGGTCCTGGGCAAGGCAGGCATCGAGCACTGCATCAGAGATCTGGTCGCACAGCTTGTCGGGGTGACCCTCGTTCACGGATTCAGATGTGAATAGGAAAGTCTCCATTCTCTACACATCACAATAGCATAATATCAAGCTAAGCACTGTACCCACCATAGTATACTTTAAGCAACAAAGAAAAGTCAATAGCTCCAACAAAGTGAAAGAATAAATGTCAAAAACAGTTTGAAATTGGTGGAAAACATATCAATTATACTTTTACAAAAGTATTATTCCCAGAAAAGCAAATACAGAGTGAACAAACAAAGAACAACCATATCCATAAAGAATAACATCAGATCAGACATAAAGCTGAATAGAATCTACATCCCTGAAACAGATTGACATCCTGATAATTGAGTGAACTAGCACATCATGGTCATCTTTAAGAAAAAAGGGATTTGTTTGAGAAAAGAAGAATATCAACCATTAAACAGGGTTGTTCTGATAATGGCACCAGTCTCAAACAAATCTTCAGAATACATAATAGTACTCATTAAATAAGCAACACAATAACCACAGTGAAAATCAAAAACCCAAATTCTGTAGATTACAAGCAAATGAAATGAAGAGGTCACCAGATCTGCAAAATTTACTCAATAATATTGTACGACTTCAATTTGACTTGTCGGTCACAAGCAACCGAGAGTAAATGCTAACAAAAACAACAGCAAGCCTCTAAGATCTCTCATATTTCCAAAACAGAAGTAAAAAAAACCAAAACAAAACCTTATAAACCACCAGATCTGCATGCATTATAGTGAACCCACAAAACACAGAGACATGAAAAGCAAAAACTCAATAGGAAAGAGCGCGAAAATGGAACCTCTGAAGCGCAGATCTGAAACTCTTAAGAAGTTGGAGGGAAGAAGGAGGCTGTGCTTTTCGAACCAGACCCCTAACGCAGAGAAAGCGGAACTTAAACGACTACAAAAATCTTTTTGGAGCCTCAATTGCCTCTTATCCGCTATTTATAGATCAATCTGACCAAACCGGTTAACCGGGATCGTCCGTTTTGGATTTGTCATCAACCATCTAACGGTTGCGAACGAGGTAGATTGAAAGCTTAAAAAGGTGTCAGCCGTTGGATGTGAGCGAATCCAGAGATGAGATTATTCCGGAGTTCGGTGAGAGAGAATATCTAGTACTTTGGTTGGGCCGTAGGTATTACCGGCTACTGCTGGTCTTTCACCAACCCTAACCGGTACTCGGCTGACTGGCTTGGCTTAACTAGCTTGGCTAGTAAACTTGGTTGACAAAGTGTCTTGGGTTTTGGCTTGGTTCAGTTTCAAGGATAACGTTTATGAACGTTGAACAAGGACAGCATTGGGTGCATTATACATTTTGACTATTCATTATTAGCATTAATATCAAATCAAACAATATATATATATATATATTCGACCAAAAAAAAAAACAATATATATATTCATAATATTATAATTAAAATAGTTTCCGTTTTCATATGCTTAATTAATTACCGATTAAATTTCCCTTATATTCTTCTTCTATAATTAATTAATTAATTAATTAACTTAACGGCTAGTAGGATTTTTTTGGAGGGAGTGCATTTATTTCATAACCCATTAATGAATAGGAGGAGGAAAGGAATACATAAATGAAGGTATTTTAGTAGTGAAAGTACTAAAAGAACCTTGTGGATTTAGAGCGTGTATGTATATATGTTAAGTTGCAATGGCATTTTGGTCTTATTCACACGGCCACCGACAACCGACAAGACAGTGGAGAAAACTGAGCTGGGAAGCTAGTCTTATTAAAGACACTGAAAGCAAGTGTTCTTCTTAGCGACGTCATTTCTTGAAAGGGAAATGCAGAAGCAGAATAAAACACAGAGCAAGGGAATGAAATGCAAATTGAGGTAAAAAAAAATCATCAGTTCGTCGGTTGAAGTTTGCTTGATAAGGAAGTGTTAAGTGAAAGCTGCCCCATTAATTGTTGGGATCTCAGCAATAAACAGCCCAATGACAGAAACCCCACCTTCTTTTTTTCTTTCTTCTTCTTTAGATTTGAAATGAAAAAGGACAAAAATGGGTGAGGGATCATTCTGAAATTCAATTATTGCGTGTTATAGAAACAACTCTGCCTTTTTTGAATTCTATATATATTTATTTACCAACTCCAAATAAATACAACTAGGGGAGGGATAGAGGAGCGTCCTAAATAAAATCAGAGGTTATCTCAACCTCTAACCAAAACAAAAAGAATCGGATTATTTGTGAGGAGAATCCTAATAAATTAAACAACCCTTGGAGAACAAGTTTTTGTTAAGCTAAAATAAGGGTATTATTGATCAATCGGATTCCATATCTTGACATAAAATAATAATAATAATAATAAAAAGTATTCCATATGCCATTCAGAATAAATCCGGATGAATGCTTGTTTTGTAATATTAGGGATCATTATTGATGACAGAATATATTCATGTCCAGTTAAAGTGATATGCATGAGATGAAATGCTTTTTGAGGTGGGTTTGGTAACAACTGAGTCTGTGAAAAGTCTTTGGTCACCAACCCAATTCAGTCATTGACCAATGCACTACGTACCTCTTCTTTTTCTTGGAGAGGAGGGAGGGCACTATGGGGAATTTAATTTAACCAACCCAACCCATTGAACTTGAGAGTTGAAGCCATGGCTGCTGTTGATGTTGATGATGATTAGATGACGAGGCAGCAACTAAGCAAAAAGTGAGAAGGGGGCAGTTGGGATTTATTTAGGGCTAAGCTAGGTGCGTTTCCCACTTCCTCCTTCCTCCTTCTTACTTTTCCCACCCATCAAAAACTAACTCAAAAGTTGAGTCGATATCTGATTCTATTCTTTTCTGCTAAATTCCCAAAAGGTTGGGAACTTGGGGTAACCGGCACGTACCCGTTGTCTTGCTTGCTTGCTTGCTTGGTGAGATGGATTTTTCACTTGCCTATAATAAATCTACATCCAGATTCCACAACCACAAGGACCTTTTTATTTTTTGGGGCCAATAAAGTTTGGTGAAATACGGAAAACCCTAAAGCCTTTTCCCACAGCCAAGTTTTTAACTTTTATTTGAGAATAGTCACAAATCGGCTCTACATCATGATGATCCTCGTCGTCATCATTCTTGTTTTCCAGAGAAAAAGATCGTCATCAACGTTCTTGCATGGAAGCTTCTTCTATATGCACCCAAGTCTTTGATTAGTTTACACCTTTGCAAAAATGATTAAAAAAGGACGAAATCTTCTTAAACAGTACGATATTTCTTTCAAATTTTCCATTTTATTTTCTTCTCAAAGGGGGTTGGTGAAGTTGTTGTCCGCCTAAGATGATGAGGAGTTCATATCGTGATTTGTGACTTGTCCAACCCACCAACAACCAAAAATAGCCACTCCTAAACCTCAACAACCCTATGTGATTCACTAATTCATCTACGTTTAATTTCACAAAAAGAACAACTACCCGTTTGGGATTGCTTCTAGAGGAAGCATAGTTTTTTTCTTTTTTCTTTTTTTAAAAAATTATTATTATTTTTTAAGTGCTTCAATTAGAAAAACATCAAAACCACTTGGAAGATGTTTCTCCAAAGAACGCTTTTTATGAAATAGCATATTTGAGAGTGCTTCTAAAAGGGCTAAAAGCACTTGAATTATTAACAAAAAATTTAACATCCTATAAATAAATAAATAAAATCCCAACAGGCGCTAACCATCTATACCTAGCTCGTGAGGTATTCACAATTCCAAATTGGATGGAGTATTGTATTTTTAAAATTTGGGTATGATAAGTTCTGGATAATTCGGTGCACCGATAAAAATGTATGGGTCTATTTCTATATACTATATAGAAGGCCGCTTCTTCCATGGGTATTGTCGTTTTTGTAGTCAACCCCATGCCGTTTGGGATTGCGGGCCTCAATCTCTTTGGACACAATTTGTCAACTTCATCGCATTGGGCGACATGAAGATAAAAAACTCTTGTTAGATCCGGCCGGACTAAACATTAATGTGTGAGAGAGATGCATTATGTTCTGCTCTCATGCATCTTGAATCTTGATGGAGTTTGCTTACTTACCAGTTCACCAACAATTTGGCAACAGACCACACGCATTAAAATAAGGCCTTTCTCTCTCTTTTCCTTCACCAGTTCTTCAGCATTTACCTTGAAGCTTAATCCCATGAAAAGAAGCATTGCCAAAACAACAACAAAGCCCTACGCCTATGAGTCTATGACTACGAGGACTTAGGTAAAAGCAAAATGAGGCCTAACCAAAAATTAAAAATGGCTTGTAAAGTTTGGTGTAACCGTAATTTACATCAAGGACCAGAGGGTGACGTGATATGTGTTTTGAGGAAACAGTCCAAATAATTTCAATATAATCCATGATATCCTTCATTGATTGGATGGGAAGATGAGCCGGATGCTTTAATCACTACATCACCCCAAGAACCAATCAGGAAAAGGGTGAAGAAGATACACATGGATTATGGATAGGATTGTGGATCTCACTGGATCCCTTATAAAAGAGAACATCATATTCTGCATACTCAATCATCAAACATTTCACTGGCTTCATAAGTATCCACCCTCTCTCTCTCTCTCTCTCTCTCTCTCTTTCTCTCTCCGAAGATATAAGACATGGCAACTATGGCTCTCTCATCCCCTTTCACCGGGAAGGCCATTCCTTTAAACACACAGACAGAGTTCTCAACTGTCCAAGGCAATGGTAGAGTTTCTATGAGGAAGACAGGCAGAAAGCCAGCTGTATCATCAGGCAGCCCCTGGTACGGCCCTGATCGTGTCAAATACCTCGGACCTTTCTCTGGTGAGGCGCCATCTTACCTAACCGGCGAATTCCCCGGTGACTATGGTTGGGACACCGCTGGACTCTCAGCTGACCCTGAAACTTTTGCCAAGAACCGTGAACTCGAGGTTATTCACTCAAGATGGGCAATGCTTGGGGCTTTGGGCTGTGTTTTCCCAGAGCTGCTCTCCAGAAATGGAGTCAAGTTTGGTGAGGCAGTGTGGTTCAAAGCTGGAGCTCAAATCTTCAGTGAGGGTGGCCTTGACTACCTTGGAAACCCAAGCCTAGTTCATGCACAGAGCATTCTAGCAATATGGGCAACTCAGGTGGTTCTCATGGGTGCTGTTGAGGGTTACCGCATTGCCGGAGGACCACTCGGTGAGGTCACTGACCCACTGTACCCAGGAGGCAGCTTTGACCCTTTGGGGCTTGCAGATGACCCAGAGGCATTTGCAGAGCTTAAGGTGAAAGAACTTAAGAATGGCCGACTTGCCATGTTCTCAATGTTTGGCTTCTTTGTGCAGGCCATTGTTACTGGAAAGGGCCCTATTGAGAACCTTGCTGATCATCTCGCTGATCCTGTTAACAACAATGCCTGGGCTTATGCCACCAACTTCGTACCCGGCAAGTGAGGACCCTAGTGTGAACAAGAGAACTTCCAGCCACCTATTTGTGTGTAATTTAAGCTTCAAAATATGTATTAATGGCCAATTTAACTGAATCATGAGATATTTTAAAAATCAATTGAAGCTAATTTACAATTTACTGTTACATATCATTGCTTGTCGCAGTTCACAGCTCAGATTTCTTATGTGAACCCCAAAACTGGATAAATTGGCTATAATATATATCATGTTGGGCATCAAGGGCCCAAAAGAGAAGAGAAAAAAGAAAAAACTAAAAGAAAACACCCCCACTCACCATCACAAAATCCCCTGGGAGTTTGAGATTCTTGTCGCAGCTTAGCTGGGCTTTTTGCACACATTGCAATTGTAAAATAAATAAATAAATATATATTGGGGAGGAACTTCAAGACAGCTCACACATGCTACGCAACCCAGTTATCAAAATTTTGCAGATCCAATGCCAATGTGTAAGAGGTGAAGACTTACTCATGCTTGGGTCAGACCTTCAGATCAATATGTAGCCATACTGGATTATAAGATCACCGAAGAACCAACTTGACTGTCCTGCATCCATCAACTGACGTCTTGAATTTCAGAGAACTCAAGCATTTGCATTCCTCTTCCAGCTACTGCAATCTGATAATGGTTCCTAAATAAAACACAAACAATACTTGGTAAGCTGTCAAAGAAAATTGTTATCCGTTCATATCATACTGAAATGCATCACTGTGAATCTTATGCTTGTATAAGGCGCTTTACTCACCTGCCACATGCTTTAGCATCCAGCGCTTCTGGCTCTGGGACACTGATGATTAAATAAGCATGCTCAACTAGTTTACCTTCCTCCTCAAGACGCCAGCACCTGACACGCTGATCCAGACCAGTGGAAAAAACCCAAGATCCGTCTGTCCAAACACCTTCATAAATAAACCAATTTGAATTCTTAGTAAAAAATGATAAATTTAGCAAAGACAAAACACTAAAACTAGTACTTCAAAGGTTCTAGGAAAGGAGACAACAAGAAAACAAGAGGTTAAACACACAGGAGACACTTTTATGCTCCATATTATGAAGTACTCTAGAATGGGATTGAACTCGAGTTTGAATAAAATGGCCTACCTTTTACAGCAGAGCTGTGAGCTGAGGGGACTATATCATGATTTAGGAATCTGATCCAATAGTTCTTGTCTTGACTAGAATGAATAAAGTTCTTTGCATTTCCAAGTTGAGTGACTGACTTTCTGACATCCAGTGTCATGTTCTCAAATTCGGAGTCTGATGCTGACACTGACAATTCAAACCTAAGACAGCTAAGGGCTTGATCATCACCCCCACTAATTAAATTGTAAAGAAAACCAATTTCAGGACTTTGACAACCCTCTACATCTGAAACATGGAGAGAATTGACACCAGATTGATGAATGTTCTTGAAAACATATAAAGGAGATATTTCACATATATCAGATGAGGAATCACAAGCATTCACTTCTGAATCTAGGGAAGCAGTATCAGTAGCTTGTGAAGAAGTTTTTCTGCTGCGTTCATAATCATTTAGCATCTCTGAGGTTCCATCCATAACACGATCAAGCAAATTGTGATCAGTTTCCTCTCCAGATTTTACAGTGGCGGAACCAGCGCCTAGTCTATTCTTTGACATGCTACCGCCTAAAGATCTCCACTGTCGTCCACCCTGACTTCCTCTCCCTGTCCGTGGCCGTTTCTGACAATCAATGAACTTTTCTACATCAAGTACTGATACCAGCTGCATGAAAGCCTGAACGCTTCTAGTGAGGTCCCAAAAGGCAATACTTCCATCAGTAGCCCCACTAATGAGAATATACAGACTTCCAAACTGAACATTTTCTGTGAATAGAAGTTATAAGAAACAGTACTTTGAAAATATAACTGAAAGAGATCAAGATATAAAATTTAGGACAAACATATTGAATACTCACAACCCCAGCATGAAAGTGCTTTGACGGTATAAAAATCATGACAAGGAAAAAAGCTCAGGTCACAGAGAGCAAAGTGACTATCTAAATTTTGAAGTTATAGCAGTAGCAATTATCTCCTCCACTGATATCAACATGCAGCTGGGAAGAGGCATTTTTATGTTCAATAAATCAATAAGGATCTCAAGCTAAACTTAACATATCAAAAAACATAACCTTACATTCAACTAAATTATCCTGATGTTGGATGAGATGTGGCAATAGTTCTAGAAGTCTAAGGGAAAAAATAAAGGAAAAAACATCAGCTACGTACAGACACAATTTAATTTAATCAGTACAAGGTCCATTCAGAAGAGGGATCCAGCAATTTAAATTGGCATCTATTACTCAGACCAATACACGTGCCACTATTAAACGATGAGCACTTTCTTTTGAGGTGAACTTGTAATCTTTATTCTCCATGGTTAGAGACAGGGGACCACCACTTAAATTCCAAGGGCATATGCTCGATGGTCAATGCCTTTATAACAAAGGAACTGATGGACAGAATTTTGAGAACTAAGATGTCTAAGGGCAAAGGCATTGTTATACTAAACATTTAAATATTTCTATAATAGCCACAAATAACAAAGTTTTATCGAATTAAATGATGTGCAAAATTTCAGTCAAGAAAATCGCCTAACTAATGAAGAAGTACTTTGGAGTCAGGAAATGGAGGGTTTCAACAATTTCATAAGATACGTATGTCTGAAGGTTTGACTGGTTTACAAACTTCTAGACCCTGAAGACTCCAACAATCACTAACCTTCAGAAGGGAGACATGTGGGAAGGACGACATGCTGCAAAGCCAAAACTGGTGATGACAAAGGAAATAATATAGCAACATCAAACCTACAGAGAGATAAAGAAACGAATGTCATATATGAGATGATGAGAGAATCATTAAGAATACAACAGGTTAGGCTCCTTCATCAATACCATAGTCTATATGGCAAAACAAGTGCCCGTAATGCAAGGGTGGCATCTGAACAAGCGACTACAATAAAACAGACGGTAATCCTGAAAAGAAATCCAAAATATGGTATTATATACAAAAGGGAAATCAGATAAGCAAAAGAAATATTAGTCGTTTTTGCTATTACCTGGAACCGGCACATTTAACCAAAAAAGCAGTGACAGCCAGGTATCTCCAGTCATCTTCATACTTGTCCTTAATTCCAGATCTCAACTCCATCTTTCCCTTTTCTGAAGATAGTGACATAGATATTGCTTCAGCTTCTGCACTAGAAACATTCGCAGCTAGACCAACCTTTTTCTCTTTGTTTTCTGGAAATTTATGAGCACTAGAGTACTTGGCTGGCATATCTGTGGAAAGCCACTGGAATGACATTGAAGATGATTCTTGCAACGAAACTTTATTGCTATTTCCAGTGATGTTATGCTGTTCTTCCTTCTTGTCTACCTTCCTACTTCTTAGTAGCCAAGAAGTCAACACCCGCTTTGCACCAACAGAAATCAACAAAACCGGAGTTTCTCTGTTCTCCGTTGCTGCATTTTGTCCGTTTCTCATATCGGGTATGTTGGTCACATCTGACGGAACTATGCTTATCTTTGACACAGAACATATTGACCTCACAGCTGATCCACCAACATGCTCCCCAAGCAATTTTGATGCAGACCAATTCTCAACACCTGGCATATACCTAAGTGAACCATTAGACAATTAGCTAGTCTTGTATAAGCACATGATAAATCACTCATTTTTGCCACCCAGGAGGGTTCATATTTTAAATATCATGCATATATTCATTTTTCTGTAGACTACAGCATCCATGTATACTGTCAGCTCAGATCTCAAGGTTTACAAGAGTGTAAATACATTCAATTATATTATACAATAAATTCAACTATTTGTCCTTTATTTTATTTCATTTTTAAATTTCAGATATTAAATAGCTAATAATTAGAACCATACCTAGTCAACCTCACAGTTCCATCTTCACACCCAGTTGCGATCCAACTAGATCCAGAGAAGAGGCTGTGCTTCCCATATACTCCAGGTTGAAATCCTTCTGAGACAAAGCATATGGAATGCATCTCTCTCCCATGGAATTGCATATGCAAATTCCTGGAGAGTATCTTCCTTTCACCATCAAGCACCCACTGCCTATGAATATAAATGATTTCATCCTGATAAATCAAAGAAATATAGTGCAGAGTTTTAAGATAAAATTCAAATGAAACCTTATCTTTTCAAAGTAAACAAATGAAAATATGATCAATTATTAACAAAAGATAGAATGATGTGCTTAGCAGCAAAACAGTTCACAAAGCAATTCATTACACAAAACTAAAGGAACTCATATCATGCATTATGGATGTGTATTTTCAGATGATTAAAAACACTTTTGACCTACTCCGTGGATCTACCTTTCCACAATGCTTATTTCATTTGTGTCTCTGAAATTACCAATTCTAAATAGATTGGCACGAACCTTAACATATGCAAAGCAGTTCTTTATTTCTGGTATATCACCAAGATAATAGGAATGAGGACGACGCCATCCACCGCATGGAATTCGCACAACCTGCAACAAAATATGGGCCCTTAGGCACCAAATAAATAACACAAACAACTTACAAATCATTTCAGTAAGCAGTCTGAGGTACAGGAAAGGACTCTACCTTGGTCTCAGTTATTAAGTTCCAAATAATAAAATCCACTGATGCAAAACCAGCAGCACAATGGCAGCTTGACAACTCACTGACAGAGCTATTATCAGTGGAGACAGATTGAATAAGACTCAACTCCTTCACTTGCTTCATCCCTGTAAACTCTAATGTCTTCCTATCTGTTTCATATTCCAGATAGCATATACAACCATCCGCTCCTGTCTGGGAAAAATGAGAAATTAAGTACACAGCAGCCTACTTGAATGAAATATTATCTTCCAATATTTCCAGATAAAGGCTAGAAAATGTTTATAAAAAAAAAAAAAAGCAAAGTTAAAATGCACTTGTACACACAGACACACTCAGAATTACTAGAAAGCAAGTGCTAGATCACTCTTGTAGATCAAAGTTGAAATTTGACATACCGAGCGTATTTCAATCTGACTGGAACTTAGTCTACCTACAGAAACACTTGAAACACTTGATATCCCATGAGCTCCTTTGAAATAATTTGATGGAGATATTTTCACATTAGATGCCACCTCTGTGCCCTGCAACACGCCCTTCCGCAAAGGGAACAAAACAAGATTACCACGTATATCTCCACATACCAATACCTGCAAAAATTCAACCAGAAGGGATGTAAAAACAATTATTAGATCAAATTCAAGCATTTGAAAAGTGAATCAATCCAACATCTGATTTTCACATGATCAACGGTTGTTCATGTTTATTGTGTTATAAATTTAGGCATGAAGTTAATAATTTTCTTAAAGTTGAAGGGAAGGGCTTTCATCTCCCTATGTAGCTCAGCAGTAGTCATTGTTCGCTTTCTTTCATCTCAACTTTCAAAATCATGATTTGAGAGTGCGTGTGCTTGTGTGAGAGGAGAGGTATTGAGCCTACACAACACTGACCCCCTCGTTGTTATTATTTTGTCTCAATTTAAGCTGGCTAGGGTCAACTCATGCTCCAAGGGGTTGCCCTGGTGTTTAAGTATTTCATCTTAGTAACTCTGAACACTTATTACCAATCACAGGTTAAATGAAAATCGAAGAAACAGAAAATGGCACAGAATGTGACAAATCCCATTCAAATGAAATTAAAAGAAAAGAGAAGCTGACGGAAAAATGTTACCTCTTCGTCCAAAGATGCATCTAAGCACATGATTCGGATTCCAAAACTAGATGTGAATTCTGCTACAAGAGATACATTGCAGCTCCTGGCAGAATGGTTAGACAACCTCCAAAGCTTCAATGTTCCTCTAGGGTCAGCTGAGAAGATGTACCTACATGGCAACAACAGCAGAATTGATGGTCTGAATATTTTAAACTTCTGCATCTGAAAGTTATACCAAGAAGGCCTAGGTGATGTCTGTCATCGAAAATCTAAGTGGCAGGGACATAATCATTCTGCAAATTAGGAAGTAGCATGTGAAGCCATCACAGAATATGGCCCACCTTTGACAATCATGGGCAGTACATCTAGAGTAAAGACCTAGATAGCATCAACTCAGCACCCATGAACAACTTAGGTATAGAAGAAATAATTAACAATTATTATTTAAAAAAATAATGGCTGATCCTTACCCATATCCTAGTGACTTGCACCAATGTGTTCCTAGGAGTTGTCTCTCCATTCCAGCAGACCAAGTAAGGGCAAAACCCACTTTTGGGGTACAAGCATCACGTATAACCCCGACAACTGTCATGTTTCCTTTACCATCTCCAACAGCAACCCAATCCTCAACACTACAGCAAAGTTCAAATGGTTCTGACAATAAATCCATGCAAACAATCGGCACTTCTTCACTGAGGCGGACAAGTTCAGTCCATTCTACTTCTCCATTGTCCAATAATTTAGCATGGTACAGATAACCATGGTTTGTGGAAACGTATAGTGTATCCTCACGCGCAAAGTGCAAGCAACGTACATATTCGCTTTTGCTGGACCAAGTGAGAAAAAGCCAACAAGTCCTCTTAGTACCAATGTAAAGGAAGATAGAATTGCTGTAATCGCAAAATTTCAGGAAAAGAACAACAGAAGAACCATAGACCAAAGGAAGGAAAGTGTGTGCGTGTGGTGTGTGTATTTATTATAAAGCTTGTTGGGCTCTGACATTCAATATTTAGGTGTTAACTACCTGTCCAGTTGATTGTTCATCATACATTAAGATTGTTATGACACATCTACAATTACCTGACTCCAGGCAGCCGGACTCTTATAGTCATGTCCTTTCTTAGCTATGGTGCCAATGAATCAATACCCTTGCTGAGCATGTGGAGGACCAAATTGTCGCATTTTCAAATTTCCAAGACTACAGACTTATCTTTTCTTTCTCTTTAGAAATATCAAAAGTTTGGAGTTAACAATGTTGAGATGGACCCCAAAGTTTGTTTAATATTCAAAGTACTACCTGTCCATAGGTCCACTATGCTCTGACAAAGTAGGGATATGAGTTGTGTATGCAATCGTTCTATCGATTTCTTTTGTCTCTGCAAGTCCCTCCAGTCCCCCAGAGAGTGAAGCGTGCAGCTGATGCACTTTTATTGCAGAGTCAAAACCAGCAGTAATGAGAAGTGATGAGTTTGGATCATACAAACATCGCCATATTCCCCTTCCTCTGTACATAACAAGGCCGAAAAAAGCAAATGGTCAAGGCTATTTTCTTTCTTTAGGAATTATTTTACTGTTATGTTGAGATTTGGATCGTCAATAATCAATACAACCATTTCATTTCAAATCAAATAAAAACCAAAGTAATCAACAGAAAGGAACTGCAAGCCACTTACGTGTGCTCCTTGATCATTTGAAGGTGTTTACCATCCAGTCCCCACACACAACATGTACAATCTTCACCAGCAGTGACAATCAACTAAAATAAAAAAGTACGGAAACAAGAACTGATCAGCACTCTACACATAAGTAAATTTATAATCTAGTCTAGATCATCTCGACCATCGCCATCAGGAGAACTCAACCCACGTGCTATAACGATTATGAAAACAATTCAAGTTGACTAAGTTAACTGATTTTGGAAAGTTAACCCTTATCACCAGACATAATGACAGACAGTGAAATGGCATGCTTAGAGATAGACAGGACTGAAAATCCTATCAAATGAAAAGTTTTCCCCAGGGAAAAACTGACATTAGTAATCTGTTCTAATATATGGTGAGTTGACTCTCCAACAATTATTATTAGTATTATTATTTTGGATAGGAGAGAGAAAAATAAAAATGAAATAAGAAGACAATGAGTATTCATAAGATTTTGTAAAACTTACAGAACCAAAAATGCAGCAGTCCCAAACTCGGGCATTGTGACCAAACAGCACAAGGCCAATGGGTTTCCCTAGCTTCTCAGAATGTTTTGTCTCAGAGGAAACTTCCCAGACACGAGCACTGTACCAATGAAGAGACCAAATCATTGATTGGAAGCATCATTAAAGGAAACGAAAAAAAAAAAAGCAGAACTTGGTAGAGATTTTAAAATCATATAATTTCAGTAACTACTTCACCTGCGATCGTCAGAGACGGAAACCAGTTTGGATCCATCAAAGGACCACGCTATGCGGAAAATGGAACCTTCATGTCCAGAAAGTTTGCACATATGACTAGCTTCATACTTGCAACCATGAGGCTGAACACAGTTTGGAAATAAATTGCTCTGATCAATGTGGTCTTCTACTTGACTTGCTAAAGATGATGCATCATACTGAGGAACCACTTTCCAAACAATAATCTGTGCAAATCCAATTCTTTAGAGGTTATCTAAACCAGAAACACAGATACACACACGCACACTGAGCAATCATTTGGTTGGATGGGTGGGGAAAATCATCAAAAGAAAAGATTAGCCACCTCGTTATAGATAGTACCAGATGCAATACGGAGAGTTTGAAGATTGTCACCCCATAACCGCATTGAATACAGAAGGGTTTTCTCTACAGTTGAATATAAGAATTCAGTTCTTGAACTTCAAATAAAAGTTTTTTTTAAAAAGCTCAGAAAAGTGAGTCAATTCAGCTAGAACTAACCAGGATGGTGAACTTCAAGAACCACAGTTGAAGTTGTGACATCCCAAAGATGGACAGAGTTATCACTACACCCTATAGCAAGACAATCACCCTCCTCATTCGAACCACTCACAGACCCCTGCTACCAATTCAACAGACCAAAGAAAAAAGAAGAAGAAAACTCACTAATATTCTCAAACTGATAAAAAAAAGAAGTTGTTGAACTTGAGGAAGCATTCGTACCTTCAAGAATGAAACATCCAATACCCAATTAGCAAACTTTGGCAAGGACTGTAAGAGCGTCAAACTGACACTCACCAGCTGCCCCATTGCAACCTGCAAACTAAACATCTTCACTCTCCTTTCGCCAAATACAACAATGTTGAAAGCAACAACAGAAGGCAATGTTCCTTCTGTGCAATCAGTAGAGCTACAACAAACTATCCCATGCACTCGAATGCCTTGGAACACGTCGAACGACCTTACCATTCTTCCCACTTCCAAATCATACACCATGATTTGAGAACCCGACCCTGTTTTGTTCAATAAAATCCATGTTAAAACGAATTTGAAGCTGAAGATTTTCAGAGAGAGAGTGATACTATGAAAGTCGTACCGGCGATGAGATAAGGGAAAGAAGAGAAGCTCGAAGGTAGGTGAAGAAAACATAGAGCTGATATTTCTCCGAGGTATTGACCGCTTTGCAGTTGCCAAGAACCTGTCTTCTTCTCCACTGCCATGGTTTGGCTTTGCTTCGTTGCTTGGAGTGCTCTGCTTGTGGAATGGCTGAACTTGAAACCTTTTCTTTGTTGTCCGAGTTACTGACTGAGCCGTTTGAAGGGTTTAAGCGTAATGGGCTGGGCTGGGCTTGGCCCAAACAATTTATGTAAGTGGGAAAAGATAAACCCAAGAAATAGAATCCTTGTACTTTAGCATGTTTCTTTCTTGAAAGGTCATCATCCGTTCTCCGGTTCCATTGCGTTTGCGGCACTGTTTTCTTCTTCCTCTGCAATCTCTCAGGCGCAGACGTAACGGCACAAACCAGAGACACACGGATGGGTAGAACAAAATCATTTAAGGATGAGTTTACATTCGGTTTGTTGTTGTTCCGAACACTTGAAGTCTTCTTGTGCAACAAAATCTCATCTTTTGTTGTTGTTCTTTTTGTTTATAGAATCTGATGTTATAACTTGTATCTCCTTGTTTGAAATTTTTTCAGAACAAAGGGTTGAAGAATCACAGGACATCCTGGCCAAATACCCTGATCGAGTACCCGTAAGACCCACCAACAAGTTTTTTTTGTTTTTGTTTTTGTTTTTCTGTTTCTCATTTTTGGCTTCAACTCTGTTTACAGACATACAAGTTACAACTGGAGATTATGTATATTTGAGATTGAAGGGAAAAGAGATGTTATGGGATCATTCATATTCATTACTAACTGTCAGATTTCTCTGGGTAATGGTATCACAGGTAATTGTGGAAAAGTATGCAAGGACCGACCTTCCTCAGATGGAAAAGAAAAAGTAATATTTCAAAGCTGCCACCTTTATACTTTCTATCAGTTAACACTAGACCAAACCCTGTCTACAATTGTGATTTGTGTCTAAGATTGGAATGGGTGTGGCTGCTGATTTGCTATAACTTATAAATGATTGCCTTAGTGTGAGTAATTTATCAAAGGGTGTTGCATTACCTTGTCAAATCTCAAATGCCAACATTGTCTAACCAAATTTCTAAACCTTGGAGCATTGGGTTCCTCCTGCGATATGCTTGGAGGAGTAGAATGTTTTTTTTATAATAGGCATGTACACTTGAATTACACTAATAATAATAAGCTTATAAGTTTTAACATCCTTGTGATCATCTCTTTGATGGTAGATACCTTGTTCCCCGAGACATGTCTGTCGGGCAATTCATTTACGTTCTGAGCAGCAGACTTCACCTGGCCCATGGAAAAGCTCTCTTTGTGTTTGTGAAGGATACTTTGCCTCAAACAGGTAAATGGAAAATTGATTCTTTGTTTGTAGCATCAGTCAGCGCATGGCCTGTTTTGATTTTCTTGCCAGAATGATATTGTAACTTACAAGTATTTTTTCTTATGAATGATGAATGTCACATTGCAGCCAGTTTGATGGACTCTGTCTATGAATCCTTCAAGGACAAGGATGGATTTCTCTACATGTGTTATAGCACTGAGAAAACCTTTGGGGGCCATGCCAATGTTCAGAGATATGCACAATGATTTCTATTTCATGGTTGTAAATTCCTGCGAACTGGCTGGCTCTACCTTCCCACCGTGGCCTTACATCTCTGTTTGGAATGGATCATAACTTATTCTTCAAATGTTCAAAGTTTAGTTGTTAGTACAAGGAATCTTTGGATCTACCATATGATTATGATATGAACCACCTTTGGCTACCATTTTTTCTCTTATTGTTCGTTTATGTTTGGATATTATAATGATTGTGCACGAATTATAATAAGTTAAGCAAATTTTGATAAATCACGTCAACATGTCACGTGTTGCATCCGTAATAACTTCTCAAGTGTGTTAGCAAGTGGATATGGTAATTTATAACTGTTGTCACAAGTTTATTCATTCAATTTAGCCACCGGACATAAATCTGTTTTGATAAGGCTCCTCTCTCCATAGAGAGATATGATGCCTTATCTTTCTGTTTTGACCTCCAACTCCAAACAAAAAACTATTTATTAAAAAAAAAAACTGAATTCACTCTAGAAGTCGCAAGAGATCCAAAGAGGTTCTTCAAACTGACCCTTGAGCTTATCTCCTCCAACTTCATTTCCCAAACGCAAACGCCCCATGTCCAACACCTCATCACCCTCAAGCCACGCTGGCGTCCCATTCTCGTACCCATTCCACGTCAGCCTCCTCAGCCCACTCCCGTCCAATCTTACCACGTACAAGTCCCCGTACGGCTGAAATTGATTCGGCAGCGACACCGGCTCAGCCGTCACGCCTCCCAAGTTCGCCGTCAACAACAGCCACTCCCCATCCTTACTAAAGCACACGTGGTTGATCCTCTCCCTCTCCACGTCATCTCCCGCCACGTAAACCCTCCTCAAACCCGAACCGTCCGGTTTGATTACGTAAATGCCGAACACCGCAACATCATCCGGATTGTGTCTGTTCGATGAGAAAGCAATGAGGTCTCCTTTCGGTGACCAGCTGGGCATTGTATCAATGCACTCGCCCTCCGTTAACCGACGAGCATCACCATTAAACTCGCCGTTAACGGCCTCAATAATGTAGAGGTTCTTGTGGCCGGTCCGACCGGAGCGGAATACCAACGACTTGCCGTCTGGGGAGCACGAAGGGAAGGCGTTGTTCCCTGTGTCCTCTTTAGTCAATATCTTGACATTGCATGGGATCTCCTCTTTATCACCGTCCAGATCAGACGGGTTAAATTCAATTCGTGCAATCTGGACCGTTGTTTTTGCCGACTGGAAGATTGGGCCCAGCGACGTGAAAATGACGTGTTTCTCTGTGGGGCTCCATGCGTTGTAGAAGGCTGCACGGTCCTTTATCAAATTCCAACGCTTTGAGCCGTCGGATTTGACGATCTTGATGCCGGCGTTGGCATCGAAATCATGATTAAACGCGATGAGATCGCCGTTCGGAGAGAAGGTTGGGAACGAGCCGTGAATCCTCAGCATCTGGAGTTGATTGATCGGAGACGAAACTGGCTCGAGATAAGGAATCGTCGTCTCCCCCCACTGGGTGGACTCACCGCGGAATCGGTGGTACCCGAGAAACTGGGAATTGGGAGAAACAAACGGGTTGTAATGGTGGAAGTTCGGGTTCAGAGTCTCGGTCACCGGACGAAAAGTCTTTGATTCGACGTCGAAGAGCTCAATGTGCCGGAAATTCTTTTCTGGCCGGCGAGTGGCCACGGCGATTTGCTTGCCGTCGTGGAGAGCGGCCGGAGTGAAGCAGTGGAGCCCGGAGGGAGTGACCCGAGTGGGAGTGATCGGGTACCCGAAAGAAGACTCGAGATCTTGGGAGAAATCTACCCGGAAAATGCTCCACCAGCCGTCGTCATCTTGGCGGTGAAAATAGATGACGGCATCGCCGGACCAGGTGGGCCAGCCACCTCGCTCACAGACGAGCACACGCTTGCTGGGCTGCGATGCTCGGAAGACGACAATATCGGTGTTGAGGTGGTGAAACTCACCGTCCCAAGGACGAGAGCCGTAGGACGCAACGGCGACGAATTGGCCGGAGAGAGAAATGGCGGGACTGTAATCAACGGAGTCAGAAGGAGTCAATCGGGTGGTTTTGGGGTTTTGGTTTTGATCTTCATCGAGGAGGAATGTGGTGGTAGTGGAGTAGAGAGCAGACCAGGACTTGAAGGGTCGATTGGGTTGTTGGTGAGCTGAGATGAAGTAGAGGGTGTCGTTTTTGAGGATGGGGCGGTCGTGGAAGAGGCTTCCGGGTTCGGAGTGTAAGAGTTTGGGGGTGGGGAGTCCGGGTCGGGTTAAGTAAATGGCGGGCAACCCGGTTCTCTCGGAGATGAAGACGACGGAGTGGGGATCGTCGTTGGCAAATTGGGCGTTGAAGTTGACCGAAATGCCGTCGGAGAGGCGGTGCTCTGGGGCGAGATTATTGGAGGAGGAGTGGAGGGGGAGTGAGAAAAGGTCGAAGCCGTAGTGGGGCCTGCCTATAGTGGAGAAGACGACAGTGCCTTTGGGGTCGGTCATTGTGATATGTGAGAGTTGCGAGAGAATTGAAGATGAAGGAGATGGCTTTAAGGCGGATAGATTTCGTGGAGAGAAAGACAGTAGTGGGGGTGGTGGTGTTTGAATTTGATATGTTTGAGATTTTCTGCGTATGAGCTGACGTAGCATTTCCTCTGTTTTTTTTGACATTTCCAAGACAAGAAGCATTTTATTATGTTATCCGACGAAGAAGACAAACGCAAAAGGATTACATTATGTAGAGTGGACCCAAAAAAACAAAAAAATGGGGGGTTGTTTTGTTTTTGCATGCGAGAGGTATCAAAGTTTAATACTAGTCCAAAAGCAAGAGAAAGAAGAATTTCTGAACGTAAAAGTTCAACACAAGAAGATGGTTTCACTAAATTGTAGACATTACAAACAATCTGAATTAAAGTAAAAAAGGAGATGGCATCTCACAAATGATTTGGGCATCTACCAATCAATAGATGGTTTTCAGGAGAAACGCTGGATGGGACGTATTTGACAAACTCTGCGTCTAAGCCATGTTCCTTCATCCACATCAACCTACCCATATCTATAATCTTCTTGCAAATAAACCCTAACACAGCCCTTTCAACTGCCTTCATATTTCTCACAATGTCATCAACTCCATAATCCTCACCGCATTGCTTCTTTTCACTGTCACAACAACATTGGTAAGCAACCATCATAAAAAAGAAAAAGAAAATCGAAGAGGGAAAGCCATCTAGTGGTTTGGCAATTAACTGTAGATTGAAAAGATAGAAATGTTAGAAGAAGGCATTCAGATAAACAAAAGTTCAACATGATTACTTACATAGATTCAAGATGCAATTTGCAATCAGTAACATCTGGGAGATCGGCACCATGATCAGCATCTACAGCCCAACTAGTAAACCAAGTAATTGCATGAAATTCCTCTTTTGAGATTCCCAACTCTAATAGATATTTCTTATCTGCAAGGAAGCCAAATTTTCTTCACCCGTTCATTCAACTTTGAAAAGATAAATGCACATAACTTAAATGACTTCAACTACTAATTCATAAATTGTATGGTGAGATAAATTGATTACTTATGTAGTGCTTCCACTGGCAGAGATGATGGCAGCATGTTGCTATAGCTACACCTCTCAGGTTTGGGTTAACACTCTGCAATTCAGCATTACTTTGATTACAGTGTTCACCAAGGCAACATCTCAAAGTCAGGTCTGCATAAAGAATAAAATGTACGAAATATATAAGTTATAATTAAGTTATGTGATTCAATGGAACAGAAATTCTCACAAGCAACAGTTATTTGTTCTCTGTATGTGTAATGATTATTTTAGGGTATGTTTACGAAAACATATGATCACCTGTTGCAGGCCCACAAAGATGTTTACCAATAGCAATGTAAGGATCTTCCCGCAATGACTCAACGGCATTCAAGTTTAAATCCTCAACTGCAAATCAAACATTGTAATATCACAAGGTATCCGCCATCTTACGTATGATATTTTTTTCCTTTTTATTATCTAAGAAAGCTATCATTTCTGTCCATGGACACAAATATAGTGTTTGAGACAGACAAACGGTTTTGGCAGCATCTTCCCATATAATTAGCCATAACCATATGTGCATGTAATTTTATGAAATTAAAGGAATAGTGTGCACAACTGATATCTGCCTATTTGCTTGGACGAAGAGACAAAGAGTTGGCTAAAAGTTACAGGAGAAAACTCATGCACTTTCTTTACAAGGTAGTAGAGATAATGAAACTACACAAACTCTTTTCTTACCAGCAAAAATGGAAAAGAAAAAAAAACCTTACTGTCAATTCTCAAACGTTGCAATATCAAGCTCTCTTTCTGTCGCAAGGATCGATCTGCCTAGAAATAGCATCACATGACATACAGAATGAGTGAACTATTAGCCAATCTAGGTCCAAGGAAATGAACATCTTCAAATTTGATTGTATAAAAGTCAAGCCTTAGGAATAGATGCATTGAACCCAACTAACCTTTAACTTGTATGATTTTCTTTCAACCAGAAAGACCTTTTTTATCCCATAACAATCTGCCAGCATCTGTGTCAAGTATCCCCTCCCGGCTCCAAACTCAACCACCGCAGGGATACCAGTGCCATCATCATAATCTGCCCTCTCCTTTCCTAGAGAACTCTTCAATACACCAAGCCCTTCCAAGTTCCCAAGAATGGACACCTGCTGCATAACATGTTTCTCTTGAAATGGCAATTTTCTGCAAACAACGACTTTATCTTACATAATCAAACAACCCCACATCAAGAATGAAATGAACATTCCAGCTCATATATACCTGTCAACCTCTCGTTTAATCCATATCCCACAAGCTTCCGGTACCTTATATGAGTCCTGAATATCCTTGCATATAGATTCATGAACATGCTCAATTTTCTCAATTAATTTATAGAAATCAAGTACAGTCATACTATAAACAGCATTCCTCTTCATTTCTGAAAGAATGTTATCCAAAGACCCCGACACGGGGTCATTAGAAGATTCCAAATCATCAGCTCCTTCGGGTCTGAATGTTTCTAATTCTTCTTGGTCCTCTTCTTTGCCAGCATTGATACCTTTTTGGTAAAAGGGTTGGAGAGTCAAAGACTGCACTTGTTTGAGTAATGGGCATCTTCTAACATGTCCTTCAAGATTCTCTTTAAGTACAGAGCTATTGAATCACATAAACAATGGAAAGAAAAAAAGAAAAAAAAGGTTAAACAATTGAATGCAGAGACCATGCTTAGTGAAAGATTCTAACTTCCAATCAGACAGAAAAGAAGAGAAAGAAGGAGCTTACTGAGAAGGGTCTATTGGGCATGGAATCCACTGGCTATCGGACCTGGGTGTGTGGTTGCCACAGAATCTACCATAATTTGATGTTTTTGTTTGAACAAACTTTGAAAAATCAGAAAGCAAACTAAACCAAAAGGAACAGAGTAGAGAGAAAGATGCTGAGCTTACAAAGATTCGTTGAGGGGGATATTTGCACAAAATCTCTTCTTTTTAGGAAGCCAAAATTTGCATCGAGTCTCCATTGTTTGCTCTGTTTTTCACTCCTCTCCGCTTCCAGCCCTGCAGTTTGGGGACACCCTAGTCAAGTGTTTGAAACTGCCTCTTCCACCTAGAGACAGTGTTAGACAGATGCTGGAATGATTGTCGTATAACATTAACGGCACGTCGTTTGATTAGACAATGATGGGCCAAGCCCATTTTGTGAAGTAGCAGCCCATGAAAACACGCCACGTCACAAAAAACCTCCTTCGTCAGGGACATAAAAGTCATTTCCTGTCCAGACCCCAGGGTCCTCAAAACCCTAATCCCCTCCCATCTCTTAAGCGCACATTTGAGAGAGAGCTGAGAGTTGAAACCCTAGCCGAATCTCCCTCTCTCAGTCTGCGGAGAAAAGATGCAGATCTTCGTCAAAACCCTAACGGGGAAGACTATAACCCTAGAGGTTGAGTCTTCGGACACCATCGACAATGTGAAAGCCAAGATCCAAGACAAGGAGGGCATCCCCCCAGACCAGCAACGTCTCATCTTCGCAGGGAAGCAGCTCGAGGACGGCCGAACCCTAGCTGACTACAACATCCAGAAGGAATCGACTCTGCACCTGGTGCTTCGTCTCCGTGGTGGAGCCAAGAAGCGTAAGAAGAAGACCTACACCAAGCCCAAGAAGATCAAGCACAAGAAGAAGAAGGTCAAGCTCGCCGTCCTCCAGTTCTACAAGGTCGACGATTCTGGAAAGGTCCAGAGGCTCAGGAAGGAGTGCCCCAATGCTGAGTGCGGCGCCGGGACTTTCATGGCCAACCATTTCGACAGGCACTACTGTGGTAAGTGCGGCCTCACCTATGTCTATCAGAAGGCTGGCGGCGACTGAGTCAAACGCACCGTTTTGGGTTCGTTTTTAATATCACTATGTTAGGGTGCTGAACAGTTGGTTAATTTTAAATAATTCTGCTTTAGGATTTGGAACCGTGTTCTAATGGTTTATGCTTTATGTATTTTGATATGGTACTTAGAATTTTAATTTCAATTTTGGAGTTCAATGGTTAGCTATTATTATTTATAATTTTGTTATTTTTATTTTTTCTGTGATTTTATGTGCTATTTGTTGTATGGATGAACTCAATCGTTCTCATCCAGTTGGTGGAATGTGGTTTCTGATTGTTTCTATTGATACAATTTCCGAATGGAATTGTTTGCTTAACAAACTTCACATGGGTTGATTTCCATCAACCCTCGAGATTCCCAATTTGATGTGGGTTCTCCATTCCACTGTGACTTTCGAAGTTGTTCTCCAATTATTGGGTGAAATTTCAGTCTGTTCTCTGGTCATACAGCTTAGAACTTGAACATATTTTATATTAGTTGTACGTCTGTGAATAATTCATTTTTTATTGAAATTTGTTTCCTAGAATATTGTCTTTTGTTCAGTTCAGTTCGATGTTTGTTATATTGACCATCAAATTGAGTTTTTAGTTGCTTCTGCTGGTAAACTTATTTGCTGCTGATGCGGTTGCATTGATGCACAAGATATAAACTGCCATTAATGTGCCCCATCTCAGTCACAATCGCAATTAGAAAAGCAATTTCTTTTGGAATTAGTGTTATCTAATCCTGTGTATCAATAAAATTTGTAATCATTTCCAAATACTATAGCGGGAATGATGCCTGTTTTGCTTAGTCTCATTGCTCATTTAGTGTCTACCCCCAAGCCTGTTTATCTCACTCCTCTCTCAACCCTTGTTGAACTCCTTATTTCTGTTCTGATGTCTATGATGTTTCCATGTCGTCCTGCAAAATCCCAGTAAATTGTAAAGTTTGTTTGGTCAGATTACCTTTTGTCTGCCTAGCAATATCTTAAAGGAAGCATAAGTCATGCTTGTTGAAGTAGTTTCTGGTTCTGCATTTTTTATCGGGTTTTTCCTATTTTTCAAGGTAGCATTTGGTTTCTGCATCTTTAAAACTTTAATATGTAATGCCCATGTTCCATTGCCTTTCAATAGCAATGTTGGTTTTGAAAATCTCTAGGTAAAAAAAGTTAATTGTTTCATGATCATGGTATGCCCACAAAGAGTAAACTTCCTTAGTTATTGTTGCCAAAGTTAATTGAAACTTTTTTACCATTTAAATGGAAGTTTGTGTTCTATTTTACCAGTCTCCCACCATGCCACCATGTGAGCATGCCCGCGCCATTGGCCTGTGCTTTTTTATGCACTCTGTGTTGTTCATTTTCCCTTGTCTACGAAACTTTTTAAAGTTCACACGTTGAATTGGATTTGAGGATGGGGAAGGATTGAGAATATTTTCTGTTATTGTGGATGTCATTTCTAGCTGCCTGTCTGGTGGGTTGAACAGCCTTTCGACCCGTTAAAATCACCAACTCCATGGCCAATTATATTCTAACCAGTAACTTGTAAAGGTAGATGTCTAGCCCGAATGACAATTACAAAGTAAAAATGGCAAGCTGCTTAACATGTGTGTGGATATATATTGGCAGCTCACCCTAGACTTTGTAATACAATGTGTAGAGCTTAGCAGTATACAAAATCCGAGCGATTAATCCCCAGAAGATTTAGAACAAGTGTCTGAGCTTGGGAGGATTGAAAATTTGGCCTTGACGATTAGGGAGTATATCCAAAAACAGGGTATGTGCCATACTGCCAATCCAAAATACCTGTAGTAGGAATGCACATAATAATTTGGATAAGATTCTTTTTTTATTTAACAAAGATAAAAATAATCGAAGGTTATGGCTTAGGCGACATACCATAAAGGTGCCCAAGGTGTATTAAGCTCAAGGAAAGGATATGGCCACCTGCAGGAACAAAGGATCTTAACTTAAGCCAAAACAATTTGTGTGCATTAAAATAATTTCTTTCTGAAAACAATAAAAGAAAGGTTACCATTTAACACCACAGGCGTGAAGGAGCCATTGGAATACAATATAGAGGAAGCCAAAGAACGCAAAATATGCAAAACCCAACTTAGGAAATGGCTGAAAACAACATGCAAAGTAGAATCACTAGTTTTGTGGTGTGAAAAAACAACATTCAAAACAAAATGGCAGTTTTTTCAAAGACTTACAAGCCTATTGAGAGCGGTATCCCCGATTAGAAAAACAGCATTCACAGCATGTATGGCACCTATCAACTGCCATTGACATCATGTATCAGATTCATATGTTAAGAGGAGAGGAGATATGAATTAATCTTCCGGTGTTAGAAGAGAGGAGAAGACGAGCAACTCACCAGGGTCAGTTCGAATTCTATGCTTGTTAGAAATGGTAGTATGAGACACCAAAATACAATGTCTGTTAGCATCACAGCACCTGCACATATCTGATTTCCCAAACATATCTCACTCATATTAGCTTCAAGCCCTCTAACTAGACAGCCATATATGATCCATGTTGGTTTCAAATGACATAATAATACAGTAATAATACTATAGCCCTTGTAAATTATAACAAAGCTAGCTTCAAAGATTAAATCTACACTAGAATCAAGGATCAAAGCATTCAGCACTCAAAAAGATGGACAAACCTGATACATAATCTGCATTAGATTTCCAAAGAATCCTGCTCTTTGGCTTATCTCATTTCGAGCTTGGGGGCTTTTCGATTTGACTCTACCCTTCAATTGTTCTTCTCTGTAAGTAGACCTTCCAACCCAACATCCATGTGCAGATATAATTGTTCCCAGCTACGCACACAAACAAAAAGCATATGCAAATGTAAAGCAAGAGATGCTTAATTTGATATTTTTGAAATGACCAAGCTAGTTTGAGTTGATTAACTCTTTCTATGTCATACCGCAAAATACAGCATAACCAACGCAAAAGTCCACCTGCAGCCCAATTTTGCCACAAAGATTACACAGCTCTTGTTGTTGTTAAATAAAAAGTCTAATAATTTCAACAACTGTGTGTGATGTGTATGAATCAAAGCTCTTACTGGGTGTAGAAAACGAGGGTAAAAAGCCCATATTGGGAGACCATGTCATAGAGCATTTTGGCCATACAAAGGAAGACCAAAGCTCTGTAAAAGAGAAGCCAAAGAGGATCGAGGGATCTCCAGCATGTGCTCCACAAGTCCACAGAATTCAAAGGTTGCTGCTTTGCTTTCTTCACAAATTTCAGAGCTATCACTGTTGGAACAGTAACAATCAGAGCACAAACCAGCACTTGCCATTGAAGCCAGTAGCCAGGGCCTTCCCCTTCTTCACTGCTCATTTCTTTCTCAGCAAACCCAGAAAAAGCAGAATCTCAACTCTCAACTCTCAACTCTCAAGTGGGATTTCTGCAAGAAAAAGAGGGAAGATGACTGGATGAAAAATGCTAAGCAATAATGGCCTGCCGGGTAGGTAGTTGAAATGAAGTGACTGACTATTTAACTATGGAGAGGCCAATGATAGTTGTATGGGTGTGAAGGCCCACTAACTTGTTCACGTCTCATTACTCACGGACCATATGCCTTGGAATTTTGTTCTTAGTTTGTAACTGGCTTGTTGTCGTCTGGTTTTTTTAAGGACAAACTACAAAAGATCCTCCACATTGTGTGGTCATTTTAATTACATACTCAAATCCCTGAAAACCTAATAATTCATCAAAAACATAAAAAGAAAAACTTCTACATACGTCATGTTGCCATTGACATCAATGTAGGAGTTCATACTTACAAAGGAGGGAAGGAAGTATTTTCCAATAATAATTAGCTCTTTCTCTTGAAAATAGTCATTCTTATTTAATTGCTCACTCGCGCAAATTATGACCCTAATCGAACTTAACCCTTGAACTAAAAAATTTGCCAATTTAGCACCCGAATTAATTGAAATGGTCAATTTCTCCCCTATCATTAGATTTTAGATAATTTCATCCAATTCTCCGTTAATTTTAGGGATATATTTGTATTCTTGAATAAAATAAAAGTTAAATAGATAAAATCAAAAGAAAAAAAAATTAGAAAAAAGCTTTATAAAATTTATAATTTTTTTAAAAAACCTAGCCCCAGCCACATCCCACCAAGACCTCCGCAGTGCTTCGGGTTCCTTTCCAGTATTTTCCATGTAACCCAACCCTAATCTCCAAATTTCTCGACCAAAAACCAATTAATCACCCGCAAAAGCAAAAGAAATTCGAGGAATGAAGAATGTACATAACCTGTGGATGAGGAGAAAGTTGGGGCCGATAATCGTAGCCTTGGACTTCAAGTTCAGTGAAAACCGCTGCGAGTTGGAACTAGAGTACGAATTCAAATTCGGATTCAGGTTATTAGAGTTGGAGTTTCCTTTAGTGGAGTCTTGGTCGACGGCGATGACGTCGGCTTGCGTCTCGCATGTTATAAGAGAGGGAGATTCAGGGAAGGAGAGAAGCTTCTGGTTCTGGTGCGGCAGGGAAGGAGAAAAGCTTGTGGCAGGGGTTGGGTGTTGGGTGGGAGGGCTGGTGGGGGTTTTTTTTTTTTTTTTTCCTATTTCATTTTTCTATTTTCTAAATATTTTAGATAGTAAAAAAAATCAAATAGTAACTCACGTGGATGACGGAATTTTTTGAACGAAAAAGTGGATGAAATTTGAAAAATTTAACTACATGGTTGAAATTGGCAATATTTTTTAATACGAGGACTAAATTGGCTGATTTTTTAGTTCATGAGTTATATTCGATTAGGATCATAATTCAGGGGACAAAACGGTTGAAATCCTATTTATAAGAAATAATTAGTTAATGTCACATTGTGATTTGCAGAAATTTTTTAAGGACATAGCCAAGCAAATGTTCATTGTTGAATGTATGGCTGTGATTGTTAGTAGAGCAATAATGAAGATATTAATCATGGTTTCAGTCGTGTCCTTTCTGTTAAAAAAAAAAAAAAAAAACCAATGTAGTTTGTGTGTGTATTTGATATTTGGTCAAATTGGAGCAGCGGTGATCACATTCAAGGGTGGAGAATAAAACATGAATCATATACTAGTCTAATCATTCGTTGAAAACCATGTGAAGATAAAACATGCTTGGTCTACAAACTAGTACAAACTTTCTTATTGAAAGACCTAACTTATGTATTTGGAATCTTGCTGCTGTGGTGGGATTCCAAATTTCTTCTGAGCAGCACAAGAAAACAAAGAAGATCAGAACATGATTGTTGCAAATTCCAAAAAAGTTGAAATAATTTAAATAAAGAAGTATGGGATCATGTAGCTTCATTGTGACAGAAAAAAAAAAACAGAAAGAAAGAAGAAGAAGCTATGATTGGTCCAATCCAACTATTTTAATAAGACATTGTAAAATATGTGAATCACAAGTATCCCGAGGGGGACGGAGAAAAGCATTGCCTTCTCTATATACACAAGAAAACAATCAAAATCAAAACCACTCCCAATTGTATGTAATTCTTCAAATAATCAAGAATAACAAGTGAGCTAGATTGGCCTCACAAAAGCGTGGGGGAACCATTTGGGGAGAAGTGAATACTTTGCTTTTATAATTAGAGCAAAAATCCCATAACAAGGGATGTGAACCACAGCCATACAAAAATACCTGTCAAATCAAAGAAAACCTCTGTTAGAATTTTATGCTTATAATTTCATCTTCAAGTGAGGGCAAAACAGAGGATATATATATATATATAACTAGTATACCATAATGGAGCCCATGGTGTATCAAGCTCGAGGAAAGGATATGGCCACCTGAAAAATACTCGAGACAATGTTACTAGCTCTTTAATCACAGGTCTATGAGACTCATTGTTTGTTCATCACCAACTAAAGTGGTGAAAGAGAAAATATTTTAATTAATTAAGCGTACCATGGGAAACCAAATGCATGAATGACCCATTGGAAGATGACATAGATGCAGCTCCAAAGGACAAAGTACGAAAGCCGGAACCAAGGAAATGGCTGAAAAAACAGAAGATGGAAGGGACATCAGTAAACTGATAATGAGATAGACATGGTAAAACCAGTTGTACAAGAGCTTGGCTGACATATTGAAATACTCACAAGGCTGTTAAGAGAGGTATCCAGAAGAAGAAAAGCCGCATTCAAAGTATGCATGCAGCACATCAACTGCCAAGTACATATACAAGTTAGTCATCAATCAATCTACAAGATAGCAGCTTTATATTTTATAGATGGTGAATGAAAACATAATTAAGCAACAACAACATACAATTAAGGGATGTACAAGAATTGGACACATTACAAGAAGTAGCTAGACACACACCGTATTTAGGCCCAGGTGAGCATTTGATAAAAATGGGAGGATGACACACCAAAATACAATGTCTGTGAGGACAACAGCTCCTGCACAAGTCTGTTACCAAGAAATATCAGCTTCTCGGCATACTGCATACCTCCAACAAACGGCATTCATGAAATTTTCAAAAATCAAGCTAATTCCCAACATTAGGCACAAATGTGATTTGAAATCATTCTGAGGCATTGCAAATATCTAGTAATCTCAATTTAACAACAGTTTGTGAACGTGTCTGTATACAATACACACACACACACACATACATATATACCAATGGGAATAGGCTACAAAGTACAAAATCTGGATCTTGGTTAACTAACCTGGAATGCAATCAGCATAAGATATCCCCAAAATCCTGCTCTATGTTGAATCTCCTCTTGAGCATAGTGGCTTTGCAATTTGATGGTACCGTTAATTCCTTTTTGCCTATAAGTATTAACGATTCCATTATCATCTTCCACATGCCTTCTCACAGATTCAGCCCTTGTCCCATTTTCAGAGGGGGGTTTGTTTGCGGACAACCACCAACCATACGCAGACACTATAGTTCCCAGCTATACAGAGAAATTAGCAATGTGTAAAGGCAAAGCAGGATCTGATTTGAAACAGATATGGTCTTGCTAATTTATTAATTCTACAAACCAAACCCAAATTGACTTTATGCACAGTTCATTTTTGTTTCTCTATGTGAAAGTCTCCACACCAGAGCATGTAGGGTACTCATGATACGGACGAACACCAAAATGAGCCAATAAAATGCGTGTTTTGTTACCAAAAGAAAAAGGAAGAAAATGTGATGTTGTATAGACTGACATACCGCAAAATAGACCATAACCAACGTAAAAGTCCACCTGCAGATCAACAACATCAAATAAATAATGAAGGAGATCATTAACAGAACATTAACACATATAAGGTTAAATATCATGTTTAATAAGTGGCATAGATCCAGAGGATTGCAATCTAAGGAGAAGAACTTGTATTCAGAATGGACATGCATGGTTTGAAGGTTTAGGTTGAATCAGAAAACTCAAGCTGAAACAATTGCCAAGGAACTCTGAAAGCGTACTATAAAATCAAATTTTAGGCCCGTGTTTTATTCATCATGTCAGCAATTACTGCCGCTTATCCACATGTTAATCTTTCCAAGGGATGCTTTAGTATAAAGTGGTGCTTCAATCTTGTTTCAATACAGGGTTGCCCTCATGCACATAATGTGCAGAATGTTGGGTGAGCTTGATGTATCATCCGCTCATATACTTTACCAAATTGGTCATTGGTTTCACCCTTCCAGTCAAAACCCTAACCAGTATTACTGTTTAACTTGTAAAATAAAATGGATTGACCATCAATTTAGTTTCCTAATGTGGGCAGGCACAAAGTAATGAAACAAAACCATGAATATGATCAGCAGAATTAGGAACTTATTTACAGGGTATCTTATTGATCACAGAAGCCAGAGGGTCCAATACTCTATAGTTGTGATGAATTAGACATATACTGAGAGATCAAGCTATCAAATCATACATCAAGCTAATAGACTTGAAATTAATGAGCAAGTCAGAAAATCAAATCTTACTCGGTGTAGTAAATAAAAATGGAAGCATCCCATTCGAGAATATCCCAAGTCAAGAACCCAGCAAGGGCCAGAAAGGAGAGAAATCGAATGGCCAAGAGCCAACCTGGGTGGAGCCCTTTCCAGCAACTAGTCCATAGCTGAGAAGTGCTAACATGACCCCTCGGCAGTGCACTCACAAACACCTCACTGTCGGGTCTAGTGACCAGAAGGCTCTCATACAAGGTTGTATCTTCGAATCTTGCAGAAGCGCCTTCCCTCCTCCAAATGACCCATAAAGCACCAAACAAGGAAACACCAACAATGCCAAAGCACACGAAGTCATACCAATAAACCTCCAGTGCCATGGCTGTTGTTGAAGTGGAAGAAGTTTATTGAAATCTGAGCCTCCAGAAATGAAAACCCAGAATTTCCAATTTGAGATATGAAAGCCCAGTGAGATGTACCACCATTGTGTATCTGGAACTTGTTTCAGTTGATCGTTTGATGGAGACGACTAGTAGTTTTGACTGTCAGGTCTGGAAGTATTTTCTGAATGGGAGATGCTCACCATTTTAACCATAGGTGTACACTCACCACCCTCCTCAATGCTTGACACGTGTCCATAGACATAACTATGATTCCATAAATACAAAGCAAAAGTTAACTATGGTTATGTCTATAAACACGTGTCAAGCATTGAGGAGGGTGGTAAGGGTACACCTATGGTTAGAGTGGTGAGTAAAAATGTGATAATTTTTAATGAGTAGACAGAGTAGGTAGAGGTGGACTCTTGGTCACGTTGGACGCTTTGGGAGATTGGTCGGTGACAAAACTGTGCTAAAGATAAGACAGTTGATTCCAAACTTTGGGCGTTTTTCATATTTTTATTATTTACTAGTACAAAATACAAACTATTCAAGTCAAAACTACGTTCTCATCATTTTATTGTGGGCAAGGCAACAACTGGGTGAATGAATGTACACGTAACACTTTCCATTTTGACAGTGATGTTTGAAAGCTAAATCAAGTTTAATTCTCTTGTGCCCATCTTATCCCTTATCTAAATTTTCGTCCATTCATTTAATTCTATTATAACAGCATTAACGTTGAAATGGACTTGTAGCTTAAATGATTAACAGCATTTAACATTCTTCCCGGTGTGTAATTTAAAACTTGTCCTTGTGTATGCATTTTGTTGTCATGACTCATGACACTTAATAGTAAATCAAATAAAGTTAGAAGAATGCCTTAAGAAACTGACAAGGCCTAAGAAATAGCAGAGAAACAGAGGGCGTAAGAACCATCGTTTGAAAACAGCCAAAAAAGGCCCAAAGAGCCTAACCAGCCACCAAATAAAAAAATAGAACAAACCAAACCAAAGAGAAGAGGCAAGGAGCCACCACGAGGCCCAAAGAAGAACCCCTCAGAGGGCTTCTCCCTATACCATCTATATCCAAAATAACAGCAAAATACGAATGGATAGTTTCAGCACTAATTGCCCACATTCACGTGTATGTATTGATAAATTTAGGGGCTGTTTGGTATGCCTCACTATGGTTCACTGGACAGGATTGGATTACATAAGACTTGAAACCCACGTTTGGCAATAGAGAGATTAAGTTAAATGAGACTATAGTCCAACAATTGAAAAAACCCCGGATTCGCATGTCTAATATAGCGTGCTCGAAATTGGGTTCGCTAAATAGCACTCTCGCTATTTTGTACAAGTGAGTCCGACTGGATTTTCTTATGGCTTGAATCAAAACTCCACCACCACAAACCCAATCGCCGTACAGCAGAACCCAGCGCCCATGCCCCCCCTGGATTTCTTCTCCCCCATGACCACCACCCTCAAGCCATGCACAAACCCAACACAGAGAAGCCCAAGCCACTCGCAAAACATCTTTCTTCGCCATCCCAGCCACCAGCCGAACCCAGAACCATCTCTCTTCTCCATTTTAGTCTAATTCGTAACAATTCCAAAATAAATAAATAAATAAATAATGACCCAGAAATAGAGAGAAGAAAGAAGAGAAGAAAGAGGAAGAAAAGAAAAGAATAAGAAACCTGGGTCTGCGTATGATGCTGCTCCTATTTCTATTTGGTAGCTTCCTTCTTGCTAATGATGTTTCAACAGCTTAGTTGAAGAAGAAGAAAACGAGAGAAGGAAAAGAGAGAAGAATAAATAAAAGAGAGAAAGAAGGAAAGTAAGAATAGAATACTAGGAAAAAAAAAACCTAAAAGAGAGAGAGAGAGTTGGCAGCATCATATTTTATTCTTATTTAGGTTTTTATCAAGGAAAATGCTAGGCTTACCACATTTTTCATACCACATTTATACCACCTTTCTAATAGAGGTGGGCCCCATTGTATTTGTGGGCTCCACCTCTATTAGAGAGGTGGTATGAATGTGGTATGAAAAATGTGATAAGCCTAGCATTACCCTTTTATCAATTCACACGGTTGGCTTGGCTTGTATAATTAATTTTTTTAGTTATTTATTTTTAGGTTAAAATGTTTAATTAAATTTAAATATTAAAATAATTATTTTTTAGTCCGACAGAGCACCAAACATAGGTCTTCACTATTTTTACAATCCAACTTCTTAGTCCAACACAGCACCAAACATAAGTCAGTACTTAATCCAGCTTAGTCCAATCCGAGCTAATCCAAGACAATCCCGAGATTTAGTCCAGTCCATGACAGTCCGCCGTACCAAACGACCCAAGTGCTAAAACTTGGGTAATGTATAGAATAGATAGACCCCTCAAAGTCAAATGGGGTTCATAAAATGATGTCCAAATAATTATAATGGTTTTTGTCAGAAATAGACAATACAAACATCGGTTTTCAATGGTTCAATGTACCTACTATAACTATAGCTTGTTTTCACTTTCTTTAATTAATTAGAAAACTTAAGAGTGTATAATGGGGGAAGGAGGCTTGAACAAGGGGGAGACAAAAGACATGATCGATGGATTTATGAAGTGGAAACTACAAAAAAAGATCGCATTGCAGATTACAAGGAAAGCGCACATGGAAATTACTGCTAACAAAGTTTGACTTTAGCACAGAAAACTCTGTTTAATGTAGAAAAGAAGCAACAACAACAACAAAAATTAATCAAAATGCCAACCAGACATTAAAAAAGTTGGCTCCTTGACCGACAACAAACCACAATTCTAGTTGGCTGAATAACTATGATCAACCACCGTGAAGCCCCCATCGACAACCAAGTTGTGTCCACTAACATAAGCAGATTCATCAGCAGAAAGAAACAGAGCAGCCTCTGCCACATGCCTAGCCTTCAACACAATGCCCTTCAAGTTGGCTATGGCAGAGCTATTAGCCTCCACCTCACTTGGCTGCAAGTTGTAAGCTTTACATGAAAGAGGGGTTGCAACTCCAAATGGGGAAATGCTATTCACTCTGATCCCATAAGCCCCAAGCTCACTGCAAGCTCCTCTCACCAAACCCAACAGAGCATGTTTTGAAGTTGTGTAAGCATGTGGAGCTGTACCTCCAAGAGAAGCTGCCACACTTGTTGTGCATATGATTGAACCACGTATCTTTCGAGCCACCATGGCACGCGCCGCGTGCTTGATCGTTGCAGCAACGCCGCGAACGTTGGTGGCCATGGTGTTGTCAAAGCCTTGAATGTCAAGGTCTAATATGCCAGTCATTGGACCCATGACACCTGCATTGCTGAACAAAATGTCAAGGCTGCCATATTTGTCCAACGTGTAGTTCACTGTTTTCTCAACTTGGTTTTCATCTCTTACATCACAGTGGCAATAGCTAACTCTTTCGGAGCCTATTGAGGCGACAACGTGAGGACCCAATTCATCTTGAATGTCAGCAGCAACAACAAAGGCTCCATTTTCTGCAAATAGTCTCACTGCCTCCTCACCAATCCCACCGGCTGCACCTGTGATAAGGGCCACCTTGCCCTCCAACCTATAAAATCATAATTGTTTATATTTGTTTATATTAAGAGCATGCATTTTAATTAAGGCAATCACCTTTGAAGATGTTTGTGATTGTGAGAGTGAAAAGGAATATGATGTCCAAAATCCAAGTAAACTGATCAAGCACTTGAAATGATGTTACAAGAAAATTAACATTGGAACTCAGCTGGAAGATCTAATAAGGTTGAGATACAAAAAGAAAGAATTTGAATTTCTTACCTTGGCTTAGACATTGATGAGGTTTCTTGTCCTCTTTATGGGTCTGCTCAAACTTCCAAATAAGTCTCTTGGATCTGCTGTTTATAGTGCCCCAGTCGTCTCATACACTATATATAATAATAATATATTGATAGGCTGCAGAGCTCAAGGCATAAACATGTGGAAAAACAATTATATATGCATTAACATGTTCATTAAGTGTTATAAATTCTTGAAAAACGTCGAGGCTGTTTTTCACCTTGCCTTACTTTGAGAGATCGGGGACCATCGCCTTTAGGCCCCATTTAGATGGTTGGATCACAAAAATTGAACACATGACTAGTATTTTCAACAAGATAGGGGAAAAAACTTGCCTGCAAGATAAGGGTATACAATACAAGTTTCTCCCTAGGACACCATATCCTATTCCGGATTGGACTATGAATACAAATAATCTGTCAGGACTTGCCAATCGTGTCAAAGTAACCTTCTAATACACAATACAGATTGTGACCCTCCTATGGAGTAATTGGAGTTTTCGAAGGTGTTGCTGTGGAGATTCCTGATACCAAGTCCATAGTTTGAATTGGTTTAATGACAATGAATATTTTGTTTATCTTTATAGTCATTATGAACTAATTTTCCTTGTTAGGGCTACGATGTAGCCTAACCATAAATACTTAATTTCTATAGTTTATATTAATTTCTAATTTCTATTCCATGTTGAGTATTTGTTATTGTTCTTAATACTTTGAATATTTGGCCAATATTTAATTGATTTGTTGATCCAGACGGAGACCGAGAGGAGATGTTTGGCAACTGTCTTATAATAAATATCATATTTTGAATGCGTGTTCGAGAGGGACTAAAATGATTCATGCATTTTTCTTGCAGGTTTTCATAGAACTTAATGGGTTCTTGATATTCTAAATTTTTTATTGCTCGAGAGAAAATGGGTTCTTAATTGAGAATACTTTTGGTTGAGCTCGATTGGGGATATCAAATGAATTAAGGGAAACCAACTGTCAACAAGAGTAGTAGTTAGGGTTAATTAGCTATAAGAATTTAAGTGGAATTGGTTATGGTGAAATTAGATGCTCTAGTGCCTCATAAACTTGATTCTCAAGCATTACTTAAATTGTTATTTTTAATAATTAATTTAATTTAATTAATTGATAATTGCAATTGTGCGAATTGTGAAATAATTGCAGTTGTGCGAATTGTGAAATAATTGCAACGGTGCGAATTGTGAAATAATTGCAAGCGCACAATTCACACAAGTAATATAGAAATAAGTAGAGTATCATTCCCACATAGACTATATTATCCTATTAACTATCAATTATGATTAACTCAAGTGAATATTCAAACAATTGATTAAGAAGATTTATCAGTTAACTAAATTTAAATCATTATTAAACATAACAATTTAAGTGGTTGAGAATCAAGTTTATGAGGCACTAGAGCATCCAATTTTACCATAACCAATTTCACTTAATTCTTATAGCTAACCCTAATTACTACCCATGTTGACAACTAGTTTCCCTTAATTCATTTGATATCCCCTTTCGAGTTCAACCAAAATTATTCTTAATTAGTAACTCATTCTCTCTCAAGCAACGAATTTAGAAAATGAAGAACCCATTAAGTTATATGAAAACCTGCAAGAAAACTACATGAATCAGGTTAGTCCCTCTCAGGCACTCATTCAAAACATGGTATTTGTTACAAGACAATCACCAAACATCTCTTCTCGATCTCCATCTGGATGATCAAATCAATTAAATATTGGCAAGATATTCAAAGCATTAATAACAATAAAAAATACTCAACATGAAATAAAAATCAAACATTAGAAATTAATATAAACTATTAAACTTAAGTATTCATGGTTAGGCTACATCGTAGCCCTAGCAACGGAAATTAGTTCATGAAGACAATAAAGATAAACAAAATATTCATTGTCATTAAACCAATTCGGATGATTGGCCTTATATCTCAAGAATCTCCACAGCAACACATTTGAAAGCTCCAAGGACACGGCAGTAGTACTCGCGCCTCTCTGGTATTTTTGTGGGTGAATAAAAAGGTGGTTTGAAGAGAGATCTTAGGTTGGCCTTATATAGTGTAAAATAATTAAACGTACTCTAAAAAGGTTTGGAAAAAATCTCCTAAATCAAAACAAAATCCTAAACAATTAAGGAAACAAACTAGGAAAGAATCCTTCTTTGACTCCGAAACACTTCATACAACTTGGACGCACGTTTTGGGGTTGTTCCACTTCTTAGAAAATTCTGGAATAATATGAAAATTATAGCTTTATCTCTAAGCTTTCCAAGCGTATATCATACGCCAATAGGAAAAATCGGGAAAGTCTTCAACTCTTCAATATTCCACAGCAGTGCAGTTCTAACAGGATTTCAACTTAGATTGTCTTAACTTGTGATTCTGGAGCAATTGATTTGATTGAAAATTATGAAAATTTGACACGATGGTCTTCAATGTCTTAGCTTTCTTCTCCAATTAGCCTTGTACTATTTACAATAGGAAAAAGAGAATTATAGAAATTGGGGTAGCCTATAGTTTGGCCAACCACACGCTGTATGGCCAGGGAAATAACCCACCCATTAGCACTCAAATTCGAGTCTCCCACCAGTAGATTAAATTAATTTAGACAATTACTTGTATAAAAATAGAATAAAATCTTTCATCTATCACAATAAAGTAGATGATCGATGAATCATGTATAGCCATCAAAACTTTCATTCATAAATTCATCCTTGTGATTCAAGTTGAGACTGCCGTATAAAAAGACAAAGGTGGATCAATATGCAATTGAAGTATAAAGTCGGGATAAAAACTGATGTACAGAATCAAATGACATGACGATTTATAGTATCCAAAGTCTGGCAGATACACACATGAAAGACAGTAGATTGTATAGGCATCCTAAGAACATTAGGTTCAAATTTATAAAAATGTAACTCTTGGCATCCTTCATCTCAAATTGAATGGGGGAAAAAACACCAAAAAGTATAAATTGTTGATTTAGAATTTAATCCGTGTCCAAAAATGTAGCAGAAAGTGATAATCTAGTTGCAAACTGACACCCCAACCGGTCACACCACTTGGTAATTCTCTGTGATCAACTGCGTTCTTTGAGAGAACTTGGGAGGGTTTCCACCTTGCAGAGGTAAAATGTTCACAACCTGCAAAATAAAGTTGACATTGGCAAATTTTATACAAGGTATGAATATGACGCAAATTATGCCAAAACACAAGATGTTCGGGAAAGAATTGAGCAAATGCTTTATGGCTAAAAAAGCTTCTCAAGTACAATCTACTAACGTAAATGCTACTAGAAAGAAAAGTCAGATGTAAGTTATGGCATAAGATCAGGTTCCAATTTATAAACCGTCAATATCATTAGAGAATAAGTGGCCTATTCATGATAGTGAAAGGAAATTATATGTGGCAGAAGATCTCTAATCAATCTCAGAAGGAAATTATACGGTGCACAAGTTAGGAAGTCTTTTCTAACCTTGGTCAAGAATCAGACTGGCCATTTACATGCACCGAAAATTAAAACATTTTTGCTTATTCACATATGCTATGGAGTCCTTGAGTGGACTGACCACACAACCAAAGACTTCCACATGAAGTTTGAGAATTAGCCATGTTTCAAGTGGACTACAGATATACATAATAAATGGGGAGATAATAAAAACTCTGCGGCCCATGCGTGTTAGTGGCGTGTGAAGCATTGAGTTCTTGCCAGTATGATACAAGTTAGAGCATTATAATACTTCCCCAATTCCTGAGGTACCTAATAACATAGTAGGCCAAAAATCCTAGCGGTATAACATGCACAATGGAATCAACAAAGTAGTCACACTTATAGTATGAGTTATTTAAGTCCATCAAAATGAGTAAAGTACGAGACAATGGACTCAACAGAGTATTTGCGCATATAGCATGTGTTATTTAAATTCACCAAAATGAGGAAAGCATGATAGCACAAGGATCTTCATCAAGAAATCAAAGTCAAGCAGTTGTACCTTCAGGTCACTGAATGTACTAGTGGCGGAGAAACACACAGAAATGGGGAAAAATACAGATGAGTCTGCTGGGGGAACAACAAACTCCATCGATCCACTGCCAAGGATTCCAGAAAGATAACAATCTCATTAATGCGAGTATACAAGGACTGTTTAACAAAGCAAAAGAATCAGAGCATTTGCAGACCTGCGGTTCGAGTTATCAACAAGAAGTATGGACCACTCTAACGTTGAATTCCTTGAATCATATCTGCAATGCAAATGTTGATATCAAATATAAGAAATATAAATTCCAAAAAAGCAGTGAATGTTTCAATCCTTCCAGGAGTAATACCATCACCATCACATGATAGCAGGGACACCAGGCATATTCCTGGACCTATTTCCCAGCATATTCCCAGGCTTTTTCCATGTTAGTATCCGGTACCAACATCTACACAAAAGGATGACGTATAGGGGTACCCATATCCTACCCGTTGTTCATGCAATCACGGGTACTTCCAGCAAGAAATATATCAAAAAGGAAATGAAAAAAGAAAAATTTCCACAAAACTACTTAACGAAAGTTAAGATATCACAAAATTGACAATATGTGAACCCATGTATACTCAAAATTGCAGCCACCCAAAATTCCTAGTTCCAGGCTAGTTATCAGAAAAGTTAAACCAATATAACTAGTAATAATTGTAAAGTTCTACACACAACAGGACAATGTTGTTTATACTAATAGAGCCAGATTTTATTTTCCATTGAACTACAGTTTCAAAGCCACACAGGGCAGCATTTACAATTTACAATCAGCAAAAAACTTGACTAGAGATCGATGTGACCAAAAATAATTCTTCAAACGCAGATAGAAAACACACACACAAATGTATATATATTATATGGTGCAACTTACATAATTTTTTAAATCACAATTTTACCATTCTATTGATGCAACTTAAACTCAAGGAAGCATCAAAGGTTAAAAAATCAATTTAAAACATCTTTCACGTAATCACCACTTAGAGAATCATGAATTTAAAATAAAAATAAAAAAGCACTGGAAACAGTATCTCACAAATATCATCTTAACTCCACCCTGAATCAGGACCCTAGGATTATGAGCATGTCCATAAAATCACAGCCACACAGTTTAATGTAAGGTACCAATCAGAAAAGAATCCCTCTGTATCCACATTCATGTTCACAGTGGAACATTTTGTACCAGTAAAACGACGACCATATTCAGTGTGTATGGCTGTAATCCAAGGTGCCAAAAGCTAGAGTAAATAAGAAAAATAAAGTTGACTTTTCTCACCTCCATTCACCATCAACCTGGCTTACTCGTGGAGCCTCTCGAAGAGCTGGCAGAGGTACTGAGATGACAACATTTCGCAGATCAAACATCTGTGAAGCTTCGTATTCAATGTTGACATAAGTTTCATTCCCAGAAACAGAGGGCCAACAGTTGACTGCAACAGAGATAGATTGATATTTAATGATCAGAGCATACAAGATAAATTGTGCATCAAGATGATGAAAATACTTGGAACCCACTTGTCAGGGGCACCATTGACTCGTCTGTAGTCTGCATTCTCCACTTCAAAAGACCAACACCTCCTGCATCACCAGCTTGACCGGTGGGAAAAGGCCTAGAAGGATCCCTTAGGCCTAGAATGTTTTCATTGGAGAACAGTTCTTTGTTCATATTAGGGTGTGTTTTGAAAAGGATGCCAGGATTTGCACCAGTTTCAATCTGAAAATAAGACAAAACACATTGCAATTACACAAAGCATGACCTACTTCAAAAGACAACATTCAAAATAGACACAGCTCTAGAAGTCTCCCATCCCATGGAAAGGATAATTATGAAGTTCCTATCTGATTTAGAGCAAGCCTAGTAATCAAATAAGTCAGTTGAAAGATGTGTTACTTAAACATCATGAAATGTTAAAACTAAAACTACCACCTCGATAATGCCCATGGTAATATTTCACACAGTACCTGGACTTGGATATGTGCATCTTCTTGGTTAAGAATTTGCAGAGATAATGTCCCCTGAACATCAAAGTTGCTCATTCCACCATCACGTTTAAGTGTAACATTGAGCTTCTCTTCAACATTCAAAGTGACGGGATCAGTTAGAGGTGGAGCAGCTGATTTAGACTGGCCTGCTTTTGGCTGTACATCTTCAAGAATCACCTCCCCCTCTGCTTTCAGGGACTCTAAAAATTGGTTGGTCCTTTGTGATTTTCCCAGCTGCATACCTAAACCCTTTGGAGGAGCGGTGGCAGATGAAGGTGGACGACCTGACAATAGAAGTGCATATGGTAAAAACAAGTAGACTTAATTATACAATAAAAAATGAATGTGAAAGGCACAATGGTGGCCGATAGAAATCGTGTACATTATGTGCTTTCAATGTTTTCCTACACATACTATATAAGAACAGCTTAACAAATATAGCATTTTGACTAACATCAGGGAACTACATCATATGGTTTACGCATATCATAATCGAATAAGAATTTTAAATCATGTACCACACACCACCATCACCACAGCTCATTAATATCAGAATGAATCACAGATTCATGCAGACAAATAGAGACACAAACCTTTGGTCTTTGTAGAAAATGAGTCAATATCAGTGCTCAATCCAAAACCAGAACCACCTCCGAAACCCCCACTTCCACTACTAGATATGCTCATATCACTAAAGGTACTCTCAATTCTTCCAGATCCCATTGACTGTAAAGACATAAATCCACCCTTTTCAACTCTGCCCCTATCAATCTGCAGAGAAACACGACATAGTATTGTTAAACAGGAGGCTTGCAAAGCAAAGCACAAAGCCACTACAGGAGCCATCACAGGGCCCTAAATAATTACCTTGCTTTTGTCAATCTCACTAGCTTTCCGTTTCATAACATCCTTGGTTTCGTTTATCTTGCTCTGCATTACGAGCTTATGCAACTTCTCTTCATGACTCTCCATCTCACAGTACTGCTTAACCTGTGCAACAGTCACATTTTCCTTGTGCCCAAGAGAGATGACTTCATCAAAAGCAAAAATCAGCTCGAATGCTGTCCTGCATATACCTTCTTCATCTAGGGATAAAGAATATTCAGGTACCTAAAAACACTTAAGGAATCAACTCGATGGTTAAAAATCCAGAAAAGAAAAGACATGGCTCAAAAATAACTTATGGCCCACCAGAACCATGGTATGTTCTGGCAAGTAAATGGTGCACGTTGTTAGACTTGTTACTTGGTTGCATAACTTGAAGGAACATCCATACATCTACATGCATGCAAAAAAACACAAACACTTGCGTACATATACATAGGATGAGAAGACCAGAAACTGTATACACAAACTTTGCCCTAAGTTCCAGCTTTATTTACTTTTCACATTTAAAATCCTTTTTCTTCACCATTTATCATGGTAAGTTGAGAGTACCCGTTTGGAAGAACAGAATGGCCACAAACCATGAACCAAGATGTGTGATGTGAATCGCAGTTCCCAGTGGAGTAGGGGAATAATAAAATGAAGGCATGAGCACATAAATCAAATAAATAAATAAAGGATCTAGATCGATTCTAACATTTTATCACTATCATAGCAACAAGTGAATTGTTCTGCAAAAAAACAGCAATGACTGATAGATCCAAGAAGTCGAGTCATTAAAACAACATGAAAACAATCATAGGCCAGCGTAAGAAGGATACAAGTTTAGAGAGCAGCCGCAAAGTCTCCAAATCTTCCAATATATTGCTCTGCTTGTTTGTAACAAGTAGCAAGTACAAAGATTCTATCGGCTGGTAAACATAGCGCACATTTTCTGTCTCAACATATGTATGTTGTTTGCCAGTGCCTACCAACTTAGGGAAAGCCGCAAGAAGACCCTCAATTCTTATACGAGACATATCCACAAACTGCCTAGAAACAAGCACTGCAAAATAAAAAATAGAAAATAAATATAGATAAAATTTTAACAACTCTAATGATATGCACCGTTGCAACAAATTTGTTACTAGCAAGTCAAATTAAGGCAAAAGAAAGTGATGTTAAAATAGCTCAGCCAAAAGTAAAACTATTTCTTTCCCTTTAATAACCCCCAGATACTGCATAACAAAACAGAAAATGAAAACCTGGATTATCTTTAATTCCTGTAACATCCCCAAAGCCATCTCATTTCCCTCTCTCTTACTGCAAGAAACTCCATTGACTAAATTCATCACCAAGATTGTATGAGAGTCTTGTGAATCTCAATGAAATAGATAAACCACTGTAATTGTTTGGTTAAACCTTAGTGCACTAGTGCATGAGACACAGCTCAGACTGCCTTCAAGGGCGTATCAATTTCCTAATTCAATCAGTGTCATTCTTATTTATTTCACCAATAAAAAATTCCTACACTTCCTCATGTGTACTTTATGTAGACAAAGGAAAAGGCAAGAATTATCATTATCAACCAACAGAAACCCACAGAAACATAAGAAAAATGCACAGAACTCACCTTTCCCAGACTTGCTTATAATTGAAGAAGCGAGCACAACCTAAATTACAAATAGAGGGGAAAATGAGAAGAGATATTCCAAGAAACCAAAAAATTATTAGGGACGACATTCTTAAGTTGTTTATACACATTTAAACCACTCAATAAGGAAAACTCTTTGCATTTAACTGAAGAGAAACACAATGAATTACATGATTATAAACTCGTACAATTACCATAAACTATTCTGGATCCAAGTTAAACTGACTGAGCCTCAGAAATTTATACTCGTATATTTATTTTGCGGTGGCATCTTCAGTCGAACTTGCATACAGAATAGTTTTCCATGTTGAGTGGTTAAAATGTATGAATAATACTACTATCAATCACCAAAACCAGATAATCATTACTCCACTGAGAACATCACTCAAAAATTAAATGGAAAACTAAGAAAAGGTCAGATTGTTACCATCTTGATTCACTTGGAGATTTTTGACAGCCACCAACTGAAAGGCAGTAAAAAAAAATATTAGAGGGAGCACCTTAAAAATGAAAGTCTCGTGAAATGTCACAAAACTAAGAATAAAAATCAGACAACCCAAAGTAATCAGAAAGATGGAGGAGGGCATAACGAAGCATCATGATCTCCCACCATTTTTGCATCACTCAAATCACATGTGAGCTTGATTATAAGAAAAAACAAAAATATCAAATTTGAGCATGTGTGCAAACAGAACTCAGCACAAAGTGAGAGACTAAATGTGTGAACATTCGGAATCCGTGGCTCAACTATATGCATCAAAGGCTCATATCCACATTTGGTTTGCATGGGATCTAGTCACTCCACCATATAATTCTCTATATAAAACCGAATTGGGAAGAGAACTTCATTTTACAATCCCAAGTCAGTAACAATTTTCACATAACAAACTAATTTTTCCCCAAATGCAATTAAACTGCAAGCTAAAATCAGATCCAACAAATTAAACCTTCATATGTTTTTGAAATGTTATGTTCATGAACTCTAACGAATCTAAAGATATTAATATCAGATGGCATTACAAAATTGAAGAATTACTGAAATAAAATTCTTACTGAAACTGTATCTCATCAAAACAGGCAACAAGACGAAATCAAACTAAAAGATCTACTTTATAATCACCACAATCTCAAGCGACACCGAACAAAGCTTAAATCAGCCACAACGATTGCATCCCGATAAAACCCAAGAAAATTGAAGAGATCAGAGACATTTTGAAAACCACAGATCTAGAATGCAAAACGATATTTCTACTCAACCAAAGCCTAAATACAACATAACTATCAAACAGAATTCAAAGAAAAAAAATAGCAATAAAAAGATCAAGCTGGTGAGATCTAAGCCCTTACCGTTGTAGAGAAGAGGAAGAAGACGATGAGGTGGAGGAAGAGGAGAAAGCGAAGAAAATAATTCTATTTCATAAAGAGAAGAGAAGAGTGGGCCGCTTGTAGAGGAGACGAAGCTAATGAAATAGCAGTTTGGATCTGTCTTGCGGAGTGATGTAATACGGCTAACCGGAATGAACACCGTGGCAACAAAACGTTTTTTTTATTTTTTTTATTTTAATACAAGCTAAATTACCGGGAGGGTATTTGAACTCGGGTACAAAGTAAGAAGCACATCCTCTCTAACCAAAACGTTTTAATACTTCAACAATACATTACACATTTCACATTTATTTATTTATTTATTTATAATTTGGTGTATCGGATTGAATTTCTCGTTCTAAAATCAACAGTATTAGATTGAACGATGTTGGCGCTAAATCTGAACAGATAGAGATGAGTGCAACTTACAAGAGATGTGGACGATCTAGGAGATCGATTGAGTGGTAAATGGAGATTCTCCCTGTCTTCAGATGCTGATCCTCAATAGAATATAAGCGAAGCTCGTGAGGTCTATGGAACCGGTGTGGAACCAGCCTAAGACCCTCCGATGCTCAAGTAAGGGTTTAGGGACTCGTGAGGTCTATAGAGGGCATTTTGTATGCTCTTAGTGCTCATTTTCGATGTGGGACTCGTGGGAGGGCCTTATGAGGTCGACACGAGTCTTTAGATATTGGGAGTTTCACTAAAACACCCAAAATGGGGGTTGAAATTATAAAAAAACCCAATACCCAAAACACTTTATAAACACACCCAAAACCCATCATTACACACACACAAGACCCATTTATAAACACACCCAAAAAATATACAATTGTTGATTTTGGGGTTGCTTTTGGGTGTGTTTCTATGTTTAAATAGTGCGTGGGTTTTTTTATAAATACATGTCTAGGATTGGGTTTATTTATAATAATCTATTAGATATTTTGGGCGGGTACTTCGAGGTTGATTCTCTACAATCGGTAAGGGATACCGATTGTAGACGAGTTGGGCTTGTAATGGCTGTTCGCAGCTTTGAGACAATGCCATCGGTGGCCGATGCCGATTGTCCGAGGCCTTGGGTACTTGGGCGAGTTTATAAGATCCACGTGTCGTTGTACGAGTGGAGGGTCAGATACGGTACAAACAAACGAGGAATTTACTTATAAGATCCAACCGAATCCAATCTAGTTGGATTTTATGATAATTATTTCATAGTTCAATATTGTTTTTCTCCATTACTAAAACTGGTCGACCAATACAAATTGGATTGGATCCTAAACTACAATCGAATCGAATTGAATTGGATCGGTTCGTTTTATTGAAATAGACAATTTGAATTAGTCGATTTCAATTATATGGCAGCACTTTTCTAAGATTTTATTATATATTGTTTTCAAGCTAAAAAATAATCCCTTGAGCTTTAAAATTCCAATCAACAAACAAGTTTTAATAATTCAATTTTAACCCAACCCAAATGAACCCGAGACCAACAATTAGCAGCACAGGTTTTATGGAAAAATGGGCAGAAAGTCCGGCCCAAGAACCTTTCTTTGGGTTGAGAAGCTGGCTGAAGCCCAAACAACAAGAGGCCTGACCTGGGCCCTTCTGAGTTTGAAAAAGATAACTGTGGCCCAAATTGGGCAGGTCGTGATTGGCAGTTCCATTTTACCTCTCTCGTCAACTCATCATGCCCCACCCCCACCACCACTACAGACTACAGTCTACACACGGGATTGTCGGCGAGTTGTCTTTTTTACATCTCCAGTCATAATAATTAAATGATAGTCTAATAGTAATTATGAGATTATGAAAATGGTGGGTGAGTGTTTTGTTTGTAAATTGTAATTAGTAGATTTTGCTAGAAATGGATGCTGCTAGTCAAAGCACAGGAAAGTTCAAGATGGTGAAGGAGAACTCAACGTTGGGGCCCATTTTGACAAGTGGCACAGTCTCAGCGTCGTCAAGGAAAGGGTCCACGAATTTGATGCATGCAAATTGCAAATTGCAAATTGCAATGCAATGGTATCGTAGATATGGAAGCTTTTAGAATGCCCCACATTTCCTTGTCTCTCTTTTTCCACTAACAAATATAATTTGGGTTGTCATTTCAGTCTTCGTCTGGTAGTAAGTTGTAGCAAATGTTGATGCTCAAAATGGTTGGGCCATTATTGAGTCCAACTTAGTGATGAGGTGTGATGGATGATGGGTGAAGGCTTGGACCTTCAGCAGGTATGTGAGGGCTTTGGCCAATTTATAAATATACAAAAGACAAGATATATGTGGTTCACCCTTAATGAATGGGCTACGTCCACAGAGAAGATGTTCTCATTATGATATTGTTTACATTTGTACAAGGGGGTTAGACCCAAAGATAAATGGAAGAAGGCCTAGGGCCTAAAGTACAAAGCTAGGAGTCTGGAGCCCAGGGGTCAAGTCCCCGGGTCTGGAGACCCAGGACCCGAAGGCTGGACTAACAGGAGAGTCCTGAAGAGGGAGCCCCCAGCTCAGTTTTTCATCCTCTCTTAAGTGGAGAGTGGTATGCTTTTATAGGTGAGAGGGAGCCTTCACTTCTTGTTGTTTTCCGATGTGGGACTCCTCTTGCTTTGCTTAGAGTTCCTTTTAGTCTTCTAGTTGCTTGGTCAGTTATGGTGTCAACAGTAGTCCCCCAAGTTCGCGAGTAAGAAGATACTTCTTGCTTGGGGATTTGTAATTTTAAGTGCACTGGCCGAGCAACACCGTAGTTTGTCTTCAAAGTTGTATAGTGCACTATCCCCAGTCCCCCAAGTCCCCGGGTAAGAAGGACTTTGGAGGGAGAGAAGTTGCAACAAGAACCTAAGTGGTTTGGAGGGAGAGAAGTTTTTTTTTTTTTTTTTTTTTTTTTTTTTTTTGGGCTAGGTCAGCCAATTGGGTAGTCCCAAATTCCTTCTACATGCTGCCTGCCGTTCGGCAGGTTTCAGTTTTTTTTTTTTTTTTTTTTTTTTTTTTTTGAGCTAGGTCAGCCAAAAATTGGCAACTCCCCCAAATTCCTTCTGCATGTTGCCTACCGTTCGGCAGGTGCAAAATTTTTTTTTTTTTTTTTTTTGGTGGCTAGGTCAGCCAAATAGCTAGCCAAGTGGGCAATTTCACTTCCCAAATTCCTTCTGCATGTTGCCTACCGTTCGGCAGGTGCAAATTTTGTTTTTTTTTTTTTTTTTGTTTTTTGTTTTTTTTTTTTGGTGGCTGGGTCAGCCATTTGCTTCGGTAAAGGAGCAAAGCTTGAGGGTTTAGCTTCCTTGCCGAACGGTAGGGAGCGTGGAGAGAAAAATAGAGTCCCACACGGGCTTGGCTTTTGAGGCTTCAGCATGGAATTGGGCCCAACATCAAGAGCTGGCCTCTTAATGTTTCAACAGGAGAGCCGGGCACTTTAGGAAGAGCCGGGTCATGTGGGTTTAGCCTGGGCATTTAGCAAGGGCTGGGCCGCAATGGTTTTGGCAAGGAGTCTAGTTATAGTTTGGGCTGGCATGAGTGTCCAGAGGCTGGGAGTTTTGGAATTTGGAAGGAGGCTAGGCTTCGCAAGGAGCTAAGCTGCATATTTGGCTAGGCCTGAGTGTTGGGCTAGGCGGGGGACCAAGGTGCCGATCAGTAAGGGCCATCTATGGCTTTTATTGAGCCTGTTTTGCTCAAGATAGGGCTAGGCAAGGGCTAGGCCTAAGTACTCAGCTTGGCCTTAGGAGTTTGTTTTGGAGCTGAGCCTTCGGAAGGGGGCTAGGTCCCTTGGATACTGACATAATTTTGGAGTTGGGATGGCGAAGGCGATACAAAGCTTTGCATGTTGCAAGGTAATGTTCCTAGGCTCGGGGTGCCGAATGTGGGCTTAGGCATGGGGGGTGCTGAAGGCATGTTGCAAGAGATGGGTTTAGGCACGGGGGTGCCGAAGGCAAAGGGGATGCTAAAGGCACAAGGGTGCCGAAGGCAGAGTGGTTTGCCAAACGCACAAGCTCGCATGTCACAAGGCATTGTGCCTAGGCACGGGGGTGCCGAAGGTGAGCTTAGGCATGGGGGCGCCGAAGGTGAGCTTAGGCACGGGGGTGCCAAAGGTGGGCTTAGGCACGGGGGTGCCAAAGGTGGGCTTAGGCACGGGGGTGCCAAAGGTGGGCTTAGGCACGGGGGTGCCAAAGGTGGGCTTAGGCAAAGGGGTGCCGAAGGTGAAGCTAGGCACGAGGGTGCCGAAGGCAAATGAGATGCCAAAGGTGACACAAAGCTTGCATGTGGCAAGGCAATGTGCCTAGGCACGGGGGTGCCGAAGGTGAGCTTAGGCATGGGGGTGCCGAAGGTGAGCTTAGGCAAGGGGGCGCCGAGGGTGAGCTTAGGCACAGGGGTGCCAAAGGTGGGCTTAGGCAAAGGGGTGCCGAAGGTGAGCTTAGGCATGGGGGCGCCGAGGGTGAGCTTAGGCACAGGGGTGCCAAAGGTGGGCTTAGGCAAAGGGGTGCCGAAGGTGAGCTTAGGCAAAGGGATGCCAAAGCTTGGATGTTGCAAAGCATGGAGGTGCCAAAGGTGGGCCTAGGCACGGGGGTGCCGAAGGCGAAACAAGCTTGCATGTGGCAAGGGGAAGAGCTAGGCACGAGGATGCCGAAGGCACAAGACTTGCATGTCGCAATATAAAATGCCGAAGGGCATAGGGTGCCGAAGGTGCCAAGCTTGCATGTCGCAAGAGGAAGTGGCTAGGCACGAGGGTGCCGAAGGCATGAGACTTGCTTGTCGCAATATAAAATGCCGGAGGGCATGGGGTGCCGAAGGTGCCAAGCTTGCATGTCGCAAGAGGAAGTGGCTAGGCACGAGGGTGCCGAAGGCATAAGACTTGCTTGTCGCAATAATGCCGGAGGGCATGGGGTGCCGAAGGTGCTAAGCTTGCATGTCGCAAGAGGAAGTAGCTGGGCATGAGGATGCCGAAGGCATAAGACTTGCATGTCGCAATAATGCCAGAGGGCATGGGGTGCCGAAGGTGCCAAGCTTGCATGTCGCAAGAGGAAGTGGCTGGGCATGAGGATGCCGAAGGCATAAGACTTGCATGTCGCAATAATGCCAGAGGGCATGGGGTGCCGAAGGTGCCAAGCTTGCATGTCGTAAGAGGAAGTGGCTAGGCATGAGGATGCCGAAGGCATAAGACTTGCGTGTCGCAATATAAAATGCCGGAGGGCATGGGGTACCGAAGGTGCCAAGCTTGCATGTCGCAAGAGGAAGTGGCTAGGCACGAGGGTGCCGAAGGCATGAGACTTGCTTGTCGCAATATAAAATGTCGGAGGGCATGGGGTGCCGAAGGTGCCAAGCTTGCATGTCGCAAGAGGAAGTGGCTAGGCACGAGGGTGCCGAAGGCATAAGACTTGCTTGTCGCAATAATGCCGGAGGGCATGGGGTGCCGAAGGTGCTAAGCTTGCATGTCGCAAGAGGAAGTGGCTGGGCATGAGGATGCCGAAGGCATAAGACTTGCATGTCGCAATAATGCCAGAGGGCATGGGGTGCCGAAGGTGCCAAGCTTGCATGTCGCAAGAGGAAGTGGCTGGGCATGAGGATGCCGAAGGCATAAGACTTGCATGTCGCAATAATGCCAGAGGGCATGGGGTGCCGAAGGTGCCAAGCTTGCATGTCGCAAGAGGAAGTAGCTAGGCACGGGGGTGCCGAAGGCATAAGACTTGCTTGTCGCAATATAAAATGCCGAAGGGCACGGGGTGCCGAAGGTGCCAAGCTTGCATGTCGCAAGAGGAAGGGGCTAGGCATGAGGATGCCGAAGGCATAAGACTTGCGTGTCGCAATATAAAATGCCGGAGGGCATGGGGTGCCGAAGGTGCCAAGCTTGCATGTCGCAAGAGGAAGTGGCTAGGCACGAGGGTGCCGAAGGCATAAGACTTGCTTGTCGCAATAATGCCGGAGGGCATGGGGTGCCGAAGGTGCCAAGCTTGCATGTCGCAAGAGGAAGTAGCTGGGCATGAGGATGCCGAAGGCATAAGACTTGCTTGTCGCAATAATGCCAGAGGGCATGGGGTGCCGAAGGTGCCAAGCTTGCATGTGGCAAGGCATGGAGGTGCCAAAGGTAGGCTTAGGCACGGGGGCGCCGAAGGTGAGCTCAGGTACGGGGGTACCGAAGGTGAGCTTGGGCACTAGGGTGCCGAAGGTGGGCTTAGGCACGGGGTGCCGAAGGTGAGCTTAGGCACGGGGTGCCGAAGGGGAGCTTAGGCACTGGGGTACCAAATATGAGCTTAGGCACGGGGGTGCCAAAGGTGGGCTTAGGCACGGGGGTGCCGAAGGTGGGCTTAGGCACGGGGGTGCCGAAGGTGAGCTTAGGCACGGGGGTGCCAAAGGTGAGCTTAGGCACTAGGGTGCCAAAGGTGAGCTTGGGCACTGGGGGTGCCGAAAGTGGGCTTTGGCAAGAAGATGCCGAAGGTGAGCTTAGGCACGGGGGTGCCAAAGGTGGGCTTAGGCACGGGGGTGCCAAAGGTGAAGCTAGGCACGGGGGTGCCGAAGGTATAGCTAGGCACGGGGGTGCCGAAGGCAAATGAGATGCCAAAGGTGACACAAAGCTTGCATGGGGCAAGGCAATGTGCCTGGGCACGAGGGTGCCGAAGAGAAGGAATGCATATGTGCAAATTTTATTATTATTTTAAGAAATTTGGGTACCTTGTGGATATTTGAGCTTGTGGCATGTCCTTGGAGCTGGGCCTTCAGAGCTTCGGCAAGGGCTTGTCCTTCGGCAGGAAGAATGAGGGGCTTGATCCCGCGAGTTTCCAAGTTCTTGGTAGGTGGGCCTCATGAGCTGGGCTTTGGCAAAGGCCTGGGGTTTGTGCTATGTGGAGCTGGGCTTCAGCGGGGGCTGGGGGCTTCCAGATTTGGAAAGGGTGTCTTGGGGGGCACTTTACGAGCTAGGTCCATGGGGGTCCGAGTGTTCGTTTAGTAGAAAGGCCAAGGTGGCGCGAAGGTGTGTTTGAAACTTCAGCAATGGAGTTTTATGCGATGTTGGGCTTGAGCAATGGCCTTGGGGCCGGGTTCCAAAGCTGGGCTTCGGCAAGCCTCCTTGACCCAGGTGGTGGCTAGGGTTTTGAGGGTAGATTCGGATTTTTAGAGGCTGGGTCCTTCCGTTTTTGAAACGTAGCTGGGGCCTTTTTGTAGCTGGGCCCTTGTGCTTTTATAGCTAGGGTTTTTATACCTTCGGTAAGGGAGTCCAAAGATTGGAGATAAGGGCCAGGGTTTGGGGAGAGGAGGTGCAAGTCCCCTATTAGCTTAAGACATGTCGTCACCTTTTAGCTTGAGGGGCTGGGTCAGCCAAAAATTGATAAGTCACTCCTTCACCTTCTGCATGCTCCCTGCCGTTCGGCAGGGAAGCTAGGCTCCAAAATATATTCGGAGCTGGGTCCGTAGTTCAGCTCGGAGGAGGTGCCGACCGGCAAGAGATATTCGAAGGTATTTTGGTGAGGGGCTGATCTGTCTTCGGCGAAGAGTGGGTCTAAGTGCCTAGTTTTTGCATCGAGTTGGAGCTGGGTCCGTGGTGTCGTTCATCATTTGTTCGTGGAGGGGGGTTCATCCAATCTAGGACCGTCTAGGGTCTGGGTCCTTGACTGACGGCAAGGAAGTGATTGGAGCCTTTCGATCCTTCTGAAGTGTGGGCAAAGTTTTTAGCTGGTCCTTCAAGGCGTTCGCGATTTCTCTTGGCTTCAATTGGTGCCGTGAGGTTTCAACTGCTTTTGCCAGAGCTGGGGTGTCTTTGGCAAGAGCTTTTGAAAGATAGATAGATGGCTGCAAGGGTTTTTGCAAGGAGAAGACTCAAGTTCGTTCGGCAAGCTCCGACTGATAGACCTTCGGAGCTAAGGCTGGGGTCTCTTGTACTGTTGTAAGGAACCTGGGTCAGCCAAGCAAGGGTGTCGTGACCATGGCAAGGGTATGGTGGGGTGCCGAAGGCAGCGCACGCCGAATGATGGAGCTTGTGGGACAAGCTCAAGTCCCCATATTTTTACTCTTCAAAGAAGTGTCGGTCGGTACTTTGAACTGAGATGTTGGGTTGGCCCTGCAAGCCATGCAAAGTATAGCCACACTGATTGGCTTTTTCTTAAAATATCATCTTCTGCAATTTGTTGACCTGGCATTCAAGGTGGCTCCAGTAAGGCATTGCCTAACGGCAGCCTAGGTGATGTTGATTGTATGGGTGCCGAAGAGCACTGGAGAGGGGAGAACGACAGAAGCCTTTTGTGTCAATTCCCACAGACGGCGCCAAACTGTTGATGCTCAAAATGGTTGGGCCATTATTGAGTCCAACTTAGTGATGAGGTGTGATGGATGATGGGTGAAGGCTTGGACCTTCAGCAGGTATGTGAGGGCTTTGGCCAATTTATAAATATACAAAAGACAAGATATATGTGGTTCACCCTTAATGAATGGGCTACGTCCACAGAGAAGATGTTCTCATTATGATATTGTTTACATTTGTACAAGGGGGTTAGACCCAAAGATAAATGGAAGAAGGCCTAGGGCCTAAAGTACAAAGCTAGGAGTCTGGAGCCCAGGGGTCAAGTCCCCGGGTCTGGAGACCCAGGACCCGAAGGCTGGACTAACAGGAGAGTCCTGAAGAGGGAGCCCCCAGCTCAGTTTTTCATCCTCTCTTAAGTGGAGAGTGGTATGCTTTTATAGGTGAGAGGGAGCCTTCACTTCTTGTTGTTTTCCGATGTGGGACTCCTCTTGCTTTGCTTAGAGTTCCTTTTAGTCTTCTAGTTGCTTGGTCAGTTATGGTGTCAACAGCAAATGACCAGCAACAAAAGAAAAGAGAGTCCCCCAAAGTTCACCAAAAAATGAAAAGAAAAGAGAGTCGATGTTTGATTGGTTGTTGACTCCAAGTCAAAATTCATATTCTACCTATTTAGGACAAAGAAAGAATCATGTCGATTTAAACTTTGGGGATGTTATGGCAATTTCAACAATTTTGTACATGAAAACTGATAAAAGTTTACAACCATTCAACAATTTTGTACAGGTTGTATTTTCATTTCCAATCTCACTTTATCCCTTCATTCTTTTGGTTAAGGATACTAGAATCTTATTCTTTATCATCTTTTGAGTTTCACATTTTTCTTTATGTTTCAAAGAAAATATATATATATATCGTAGGAGGTCACTAATTCACTAAAAAGTGCTCTCAACATTTTTAGAGGGAGTTTAAATGTGAACATTTTGTATCTTTCTATGTTTCAACTTTGAATTCGGTTGTAGTACAATCATGGTCTTAAATATCGGAGGTATCGGAAGTCAAAAAACACGAAAATATCGCAGGAAATATCGGGATATTATCGGTATCGGAAAAAATTGAATAAAAACCACGGAAATTGTAAGAAAAACTTGGAAATTTTTATTGAAACTTTGTAGGATGTTTATTTAGTCAATTATCTATTAGTTTATCACAAAAAATTGGAAGGAAATGCATTGCATGATGGATTTAATTGATTTAAGTTGATTATATAGCGAGCTGGCAAACACCGTAAGTGTAGAAATATGTAGTAATTAATGAAAGAAGATTAAACACACCATAATCATTTATATATAATGAATTACTACAATATTTTACACTTTATACATTGCATGGTAAGATACATGAGTGACTTAGTACCACATAGAGTTCCTATGAGGTTCAAAATTTTCACTATCGTCATCATCTCTATGTGTAGAGTAAGTATATTTTGAAGAGTAGTCATCAAATGATAAATCCCCAAAATAGTTTTCCATGTAATTGTTAACATGCCACCCATATGGATCCGAGATTGGTTGACGTTGTCCATAATCAAAATCATTTGAAGATTGAGTCTCGGATTCTTTCCATGTGTCACTTGATTCCATCCCAACAGGAATGGGATATGAAGGGTAGGGAAATGGTTGGTTATGAGTATAACCATAGTTACTACTTCCTACTCCAACAGAGTCCGAAGTTATAGATAACGAGTCATCTTCTTGACTTGACAATGTCCCCTCGCCTCTTTCTCTACGAGTATAGTTCTTCCCTATAGCACCAATTCCTGGTCCTGCCCGCCTACTGCCATGGTAGGGTAAGTAAAAGCAGGTGAGTGGTTGAATGGTAGGGTAAGTAATGTAAGTTGAAAAAACGTTGGTGAGTTTTATATTTTATCCATTTTGTAAACCAAGCCAGGAATCCAAAGCTAAGTTTTATATTTTATCCATTTTGTAAAAGCATGTGAGCATTCTGTCGGCTAGACATGCTTTGTTTATTAGCTCAATGAGCTACTTTTGTATTACTCTAGGAGACATGCTTTCCGTAGAGTACCCAAATCAGTTCAATGAGCTACTTCAGTTCTCTACATTTTTTGAGTTTCATATCGGGATATTATCGATAATATCTCGATATATTGACCAAATCATTCATAAAAGTGTTGAAAATATCTTTCCGATATTATCGGGATAATATCGGGATAATATCGATATATTGACGATAACTATATGGTTAGTTGTTAAAATATCGGACCCCCAAAAATCAGATATTATCGGGATAATATCGGGGATATTATCGATATTTAAGACCATGAGTACAATAACATAATGTTATTCTCTACCATCTTTTTAATTTCATAGTTATGCCTTTCTTTCTTTTTTGGTTACATTGGGAGGAAAGAAACCCCTTGGGTATCGAACCTAGGTGTCAAGCAGGGGAAAGGGGGGAGGCCACCACTGTGGTACCTGCTTTCAACTACCTTTATTTAAACTATCATGGCACACCACCGACTCACCTAATTTTGATAATTTAGAGTTGTCGGTTTTTAAAGGTTGTGGTAAATCTCGACACTTTTGGAGAGAGCATAAATATGCAAATTTGGGATCCTTTCTCCATTCCAACTTCGTATTCAATTGTATTTATTTGTTTTAGTAAATACATAAAAGTAAGTGAGATGAGAATTTTCTTAAAAATAAATTCGAATGTCATGGTTTCAACAGTTGAATAAAAAAGCGGAGCATAGTGTTTGCGATGATTTAGATTATTCTTCATAAAAACCTAATTAACCTTTTTTGCTTGTAAATAAAATACCACCCTACACGTGGGCTCTACACCCAACCACATCGGATTTCAATTTCCAACTCAAAACGAAACTGTAGCAAATATGAAAATAGACCTTCCAGCGTCTTCTATGCCACAGTTTTTTTTAAATAAAAATGTCACGGTTTTAAGTTGAGGTCCTTTCCAGAACTTTCCCGGAGCAGCCTCTTACCGTGGGATGAATTCACAAAGACACGTGTACGGGAAACAGCACAAGGCCATCCCAGAAGATGTACTGCATTAACCCAAAATTTCGGGCAAATTTAATTTCATTCCAAGGCTTATATAAACCCCCTTCCACCCCAACACCAAAACCCAACAACATCATCATCCCTCCAGAGCAGTTTCAAAGCCATTGATCTCTGCCTCTCTCTCGCCATCTCAAGCTAGCTCTCTCTCTCTCTCTCTCTCTCTCTCTCTAGCTTTGCAAGGGTCAAGGCCCTCTTCCTCTATCAACCTCGTTCCCTTCTCCCTTCCCTTGGACACGTCTCTACCACACAATGGCTCCTGAACTCGTCCCCACCAACTTAGCTAAGTCGGGTTTCACCATACCCGCCACCCTGCCGATCCGGGCATACGTAACCTTTTTGGCCGGCAACGGCGACTACGTGAAAGGCGTCGTCGGATTGGCCAAGGGATTGAGGAAGGTCAAAACGGCGTACCCATTGGTCGTTGCAGTCTTGCCTGACGTCCCGCAAGAGCACCGTCGTATTCTGGAGTCACAGGGTTGCATAGTACGAGAGATCGAACCCGTTTACCCGCCCGAGAACCAGACTCAGTTCGCCATGGCCTATTACGTCATCAACTATTCCAAGCTCCGAATTTGGGAGGTACGTTCTTTAGCTTGCTTACGTGGCCATGCCATATAATTATGTGCACTTTTAGTTACACGTATAATTTGCTCTGCTCTAGTTCTTACACGTGGCAGGTAGGCGACAAAAAAACTTGTTTATGAAAAAAATTAGGTTGATTCTTTCATTTCTTTTGTGTACATCATATTTGGTTGGTTGATTAGATCAAACCCACAATTTGGTAGAGTTAAATTTAAAATATAACATAATCCACCTAGATCGGTTGATCTTTATGTAGAATTATTCTAAATTAAGCATGTCTTGTAATTGTAGAAGTGAGTTATGTTAGTTAGGCAGTGAGCTGCCTCTTGCACCCAAGTTCAAATGCCTGCCTAATTTAGACTGTCCTTTGCACCCGAGTTCAAATGCCTAAATTAGACTATCATTTGTATATCGCTTTGTAAGATTATGTTGATAAGTATATACTAATGGTTTTTTTGGATTAAATTTGCAGTTTGTGGAGTATAGCAAGATGATATACTTGGACGGGGACATTCAGGTGTACGACAACATAGACCACCTGTTTGATCTGCCAGACGGCCACTTCTACGCAGTGATGGATTGCTTTTGCGAGAAAACATGGAGTCACACGCAGCAGTACAGGATCGGGTACTGCCAGCAGTGCCCGGAGAAGGTGCAGTGGCCCACATCGGAGCTGGGTCCACCACCCTCACTTTACTTCAACGCTGGCATGTTTGTGTTCGAGCCCGACCTCGAAACCTACCATGACCTCTTGAACACTCTCAAAGTGACTCCTCCCACCCCATTTGCGGAGCAGGACTATCTGAACATGTTCTTTAGGAAAATCTACAAGCCAATTCCTTTGGCTTACAATTTGGTCCTCGCTATGTTGTGGCGACACCCGGAGAATGTGGAGCTTGACAAAGTGAAAGTGGTGCATTATTGTGCAGCAGTAAGTCTTTTAATTCAAATATCAATTAAGGGGTTTGATTTCCGAAAATGATTGAATATTAATTGTTGCATTGCAGGGATCAAAGCCGTGGAGGTATACAGGGAAGGAGGAGAACATGGAGAGGGAGGACATAAAGATGTTGGTGAAGAAATGGTGGGACATATACAACGACACGTCGTTGGATTACAAGAAGCCGTCGGCACCAGGAGCAAGAACAGCGGTTGTGGGCGGTGCTGAAGGTGAAGGGATGAACATGCAGCCCTTCATTGAGGCTCTGTCGGAAGCTGGTGTGGTGCAATACGTGACTGCCCCATCAGCCGCTTAAGTATGTGGAAGAAGGGTAGGCGTGGAGTGAGAAAGTGAAAAGATTTAGATTCCTTTGTTATCCTTCTTTTTCCCTGGCTGTTGATGAACTGGATGGAATCAAATGCTTGGTGTCGGGGAAAAGCAGGTTTAGAAAGTAAGCAAGCAAGCAGGTTTAGATGTTTTTGCGTTGTTTCATCTTCTTTTGTTTCTGGTTGGACCTGCTAGGGGATAGCTACGGGTTGCTGTGTGTACTCTTGTACCACGTATATAATAATGTAATGTTTATGAAGCGAGTCTGGATTTCTACTTTCAGTTTATCACTTGCCCAGCTTTTCCTGGCTTTCTTGTCCACTGCCTGTCTATTTCCATATTTTTTTCATTTTTTTCTCCAATCGTATAGGCAGTATGATTAACTGTTTACCTACTACTGGTTCCTCATGAGGAGCATCCTGAGATGAGAGTAAATTGAAAACAAAGAGATTTGAATTTTGAACGAGTGAGAGAATGAGGGGAGAATCATCTTCCATAATCTCCAGCAAAGTAAAGAATAAACAAAGAAATGGTAGTAAAATAAATGGCAGCTATTTCATTACACAAAACAATCGGGGAAACAATGCTATTGAGTTAATACCGTGAGAAAAATTGACAACTTACGAATTATTCTTAGACTACAGGTAAAACAAGGCACTGTTTGCAAAAGAAAACACAAACACGGTAAAATAAGGTACTTAAAACGGTAGCAAATGCAAAGCACCAAGGATCAATGTCCAGCTTCGTATTACAGCAGTCGTCACCGCACAAAATTCAAGTCAAGCCATCTATGCCTGCATTTCAACACAAGGAACCCAAAGTCAGGAAAAGGAAACCAAATGCAACAATGGAGTTTCTCAAAATGTATGAGAGTATGCGTCCACCTTGTTTGCAATATTGTTTGAGAGCCAGTCAAGTCCCTCGTACAGTCCTTCACCAGAGGTGGCACATGTACTCTGGATATACCTGCAATGGATAATTTACAAGGTTAGTTATCCATAGAGGGAGGTGCGTATGTGCATATGTGCATATGTATATGAGAGAGAGAAAAAATATATATTCGGGTTTACCAGTGGCGTTGACGGAGCGAGTGAAGGCCAAGCTTATCAGTAATTTCAGCAGCATTCATGGCATTTGGAAGATCTTGCTTATTTGCAAATACAAGCAGGACAGCCTCCCTCAACTCATCCTGCCAACACATGAAAAACTTAGCTATTAAAAAAAGGATCCTATATAGCAACAGAGGTGCACAAGATTTCATCCCGCTCTTTAGCATTGAGATAAGAAGTTCGAAAGACTATTAATACCTCATTCAACATCCTGTGCAGCTCATCCCTGGCTTCAACGACACGGTCACGATCATTACTATCAACCACAAAGATAAGTCCTTGTGTGTTTTGGAAGTAATGCCTCCACAAAGGTCGGATCTGAAAAATACATTAAAAGCAATCACAAACAAGATAAAACGAAAATCCAGCAGCTTTATAACATTCAACGGATAAAGAAAAAGTATCAATACAACATGTGACTTGTAAGCATATTGGGCACTGCCTCTATTCAAATCAGCATCAAACAATCCACGGGCAAAAGTATTTTACTCAGGCATCACCAAGTATATACATTACACATTCAAATACAGCAAACTATGGAGGACCCATGTTTGTCTCAAGGCTACTAGCAAGGGCATCAAACCAAAAGCAAAAGACAGTCCACAAACAAAACCTTGCCCAAAAGGAATAAACCATGTCACTTTCAAGGTTTGTCCTTGATTATACAAAATCAACTAAATCAGGTGCAATAATCAAAATTTACAAAAGGAATGTAAGATTTTTTTTTTTAAATTAAAAAAAGAGTAAAAAGAAAACAAAGACCATACCTTGTCCTGACCCCCAACATCCCAGACAGTAAAGCTGATGTTCTTGTATTCCACAGTCTCCACATTGAATCCTAACCAAATAGAATTAACATAATTGAAAGCAAATTAATAATTAATAATAGGTGAAAAAGAAATAGATCACGAGCGGAATTCAATGGAGTGGATTAAGGTAGAGATGGGTATGTACGTACCAATGGTGGGAATGGTGGTGACGATCTCTCCGAGCTTGAGCTTGTAGAGAATGGTGGTCTTACCAGCCGCATCGAGACCCACCATCAGAATACGCATCTCTTTCTTGGCGAAGAGCCGACTGAAGAGCTTAGTGAAAGACAGCCCCATTTTTCACCTTCAAATTTTGAAATACAACCCAAATGATCTATCAATCAGCAATCACAGACGATCTTATAACAACAATGAAGGTGTAAATCTGGTCAATTTCATAATGATTTAGGGAAAACAAAGAGATCAGATGTCAAAAAGTCAGAAAATTCGAGATCGGATATCAAAAAGCAATTCACGATGCAGATCTGAGAAGAGGAAGAAGGAAGGGTAAAGTAGGTTACCTGAGGAAGAGCGCGAGCTTGAAGCAACAAATAGATCTACGCTTCTCTTTCTCTTTCTCTGTGTGTATGTGTGTGTCGAAGAAGAAGATGAAGAGGAGCTGTCCTTCACAGCGATACGCACGCTACGATTCACACTATCTGTATTTATAGATCAGATAGAGCGATACAAAAAATAAACTGAATAAGAATACACCTCACCGACCGAATCACATTTATACTTTTTTATTTTTTTATTTTATAAATAAAATAAAATTATTAAGAACAATACATAATGCTTTTTAACCAGTTGGTTGTTAACTTGTTATTGTTGGTTTGATTCGTTGTTAGCCTCCAAACAACGTTTAGCTCACAACTTCCATGATATATGAACCGGGAACAAGGATATTAATAATTTGAAAATAGGTTATATTTTTCTGCCTTGCAATTTCATTGCGGATTAGCCGGAAATTTACCGAGTTTCTACTTTTACGATCCATTCTTATCACTTTCATATTTCCGTTAGTCTACATGGTAGGACTTTGGCTATCATTTTCCAAAAACCTAACCTTAGCAGCATGATTGCGTCTTCTATTCTTGTCATTTCTTCCATTTGAATCTTACCTTGTCTAGTTCTATGTCATTCTCGTCTTGGACATGTCTCTATATCTAGATTGAACTATTTTAGTTTCTACTAGGGCTTTAGTAAAATTAAATGTTCATGAAATATAAACTTGGCAAATTTTGTACATTACCTTTGAATAGAATTTCTTCAGTTTCTCTCGCTCCTGATTTAATTGGTTCAGATGTGTGGAGACTGGCTCCAATTGCTAATCACGGAGGGTCCATATATCATGTTTCTTTTATTGACAAATATTCTTGTTATTGTTGGATTTATCTGATGAAACGTCGTTATGATTTCTTCGCTATCTTTCCGCTAAGATTAAATGTGACTTTCAACAAACGCGTTGCATCATTTCGACCAAAAAAGAAAAGAAAAAACAGAAACGCATTGCATCATCGGTTGGGTAAATAAGTAAAAGAAGCTTCCACAGATATAGAGCAGTGTATCTATCGAACTTCGAAAAAAAAAATAGAGGAATTACTCAACTCATGTGATTATAACTGTTAAAAAAGTAACCTGATTAGAAATTACCAGCTAGGCACAATTTAAAAGCTCCCACGTTAAAAAGAGCGTTTGAAATTTCCGGGACTCAAATGAGATGCATTGCAAAATGTTGACAAGACTTCGATGCCTATTTTTGTTCAACAATCTTCTTCATTGCTAGATTCGTGTTTCCCCAAAAGCTGACTACTTTAATTTCAAAAATAATGGGGGAAATAACTACCAAATTATTTTCTACCGGTTACCTTCTTAAAAACCTTATTTTTGTCTTATATCATCACATAACACCAGCAAAATAAAAGCACTAGACTTTTAAGATCTAATGGACAAGGGAGATAGGATGGGGGTTGATTAGAGTAGAGCTCATAAAGTGGCGTATCTCACTCAGTTGAACCCAAACGGATAATGCAGCTCAAGCAGCAGAAGATGACAGGTCAGACCACCCACCTGTCATCTTCTCCGCCCTCTCTCCACGCTCCCCTGAAAATTACATAAACATGAAACTTTAGGCAAATTTTAAAGAGCAATCATCAATTCCAATGGCCATACAAACATCAGCATAAATCATCTTAAACTTAGATCAGTTTTTTTTTTTTTTTTTTGGGGTGAAATAAACTTAGATCAGTTGACAAGTAAAATGTTACCGGTGCGAATTCTTATTACATCTGAGACTGGTACCACTGCACAAGATAGGAAACCTCATTAGAATTTGACAAAAACTTGAATCTGCATGATATTCAATAGAGAGGCCAAAAATGATATGTCATGTAACTAGCAGAGTGATTGCAGAATATACAGTACAAAGATTTTTGACAGATGATCAGCCTTGTCCAAACTGCTACTTACCATTGAACTTTTAGATGACTAGTATCTCAAATTACAGACATGATAAAATGTAATTTATTGAATCTGATTGCCCCTAATGCTGGAGGGACATGTTTCTTTTTTAGACCATCTATAGATAACAAAACAGAAAGACGCAAATCCATCAAAGAAAACTGTATAGTAAAAAAAAAAAAACAAGTGTCTGAAAACAAAGTAATTTATATATTTCAGATGTACATCATTTTAAAAATAAAACAATTATTATAAATATGATAAACCATGCCCTGATCATGTTAAAGCAACATATCTTAGAATTTTGATATTCCTCTTCAAGGAACAATAGAACAAAGCCTTAACTGAGGGAGAAAAGACAAGGCTGCAAATACACTACATTTTTTTAAATTCTCTTTGACCTGCTTAGCTGCTTACTGTGTCTTTGTAGCTTCGAAATGGACGATTCACAACAAATAAAGACATTTTCAGTCTTACCAAAAATCTTGCCATCACCAATTTCTCCAGTCCTGGCCTCCTCAATGATCTTGTCTACTACTGCTTCAACCTAAGAAGTAATGACATGCAGGATTGTATCAGTGGTTTTTAACAATGAGCATTTATTTTTTTTCCTCTTCCCTGAGATCAAGATGGCAAATTATGTCACATTTTCAAGAAGAATTCATTGTACAACTAAAATGATCACTCATACTCTTCATACCTGGTCTTTGCTCACTACAATCTCCATTTTAACCTTAGCGACAAAATTGTCTTCGGTAAATTCGGAGCCTTACAAAGCAATGCAAAATAAAAATGAAGACAATTATGAAATGATAATACAAAACAAAAAGTAGGAGGATAAATAAGCAACAGAATGGGTAGCGACAGTTATCAAAACCTCTGGTAGATTTAATTAAAATGAAGGGAAAAAGATCTATGCCAAGGCAAGAACATACCACCATGCCTCTCTGTTGAACCACCTTGAGCACCAAAGCCTCGAACATCAGATACTGTAACCCCACGAATACCAATTTTCAACAGAGCCTTTGTTTTCACCGAGGAGATGGCAAAGAAGAAAAAGGTTAGTCATTATGCTATGTTCTAAAGGAGCTTCAAAAATATTACAGATGAAAAGATTGATAACCAGAGAAACACGTATATCATACACTTTCTAAAACCATCACTGTGCATTAGTAGAGAATTGAGAACATGCATCCAAAAAGGATGGGTAAGACGAGAGGGTACCATTCTTATCCTACTATAGACTATAGCCCTACATTCTAACCAAAAAAAAAAAAAAATCATCCACAGGAAACATCTTAATTCTGCAATTTCTCTTGATCATCTTGCTTCTACGTTTCTTTTGGTACACCAAATGGCATTACTTACTGCACCACAGACAACCCACTGGCATGGCAGCATCCTAGGGATGCCTCATGGCTGTAATGGATTGAAAGATGAAGCAGCGCAGAAATGCTGAGAATAGCATAAGTTTATTAGAAGACCAATGCTATTTTGCCTTGACTATGAACAACAAGGTAATGTATACAGAAAAGAGGTGAAAACTTGGTCAGCAAGTTCCTGGTAAGGACTGAGTGATATTGCCATATTGGGGCCGATATTTTAGACTTTCTCAGGCACAAAAGAATTTCATCAACACTGCCTACCAATCATCTTCAATTTTAAGACGTTCATCTGGAAATCAATTTGATTGTGTAAAGGATTAAAGCCAATCCTTGAAGGACACGGTGGGTATTGTGCTTGAGATAACTACACAGGGGTAAAGCCAAAGAGATATCTATCATCTTGTCAAAAAAAATTTGATACCTAAATTCATATTTTTCCTGATTTCATAATCCTAATGAAAAAAGCAATGGAAACTAAAAAAGCAGTAAGCTGTGCTTAAAGTCAATGGTTCTTACCGAAGAAACCTGCGAAACACGCCATGGCCTATTTCGTCCCATAATCAGAACAAAGATTAAGAAATAATTAGACATAATCAAAACCCATAAGCTGAAACGTTGTATACAATTAGGAAAAAGAAAAAAAGATCACAACAGACATGCAGAGCTATAGACAATCAATCCAAACGAAAACATGCATGAATGAGACAAGCTGGACCTAAGAACCAATAATGTATAGAAGAAAAGAAGATTGAGTGGTTTCTGCACCTCAGAATCGCTTCCACTTTGTAAAATTTGGAGTCTGGTACATAATCTACGAGCAACCAACAATAGAGACCATGAAAATTCAAAATCCAAGACACCCAAAACAAAATCTGAAATGACATTCAAAACCCATGAATGATTTTGCCAGAAAAGTTGGTAGAAAAACGAACCATGAGAACTCTGGGCTCTTATCACAGGAAGAACGGACGCATTTCTTGCGTGCTTTAGAGTGACATTGAAGTGAGAGAACCGAAATTCTCTGAGCTTGGTGCGGATCGAGCTCGAATCTATAAGAGGAAGCTCATTGAGGTGGGAACGGAGGGGGTTAAGCAGGCTTGGTTTCGCTATTGCAGCCATGTTTACTGACTAGACTACTGAGCCAGTGAGCCTCTCCGTCTCAGTTGTTGTCAGTTGACGTCGTTGTGGTCACTTGGAAAGTTTTAAGCTTTAAAACGACGCGTGGTAGATTCTTCATGCAATTGCTTTCATATGGGCTCTAGCTAAGCCCATATATATAGCTCAACTGGGTCCAAGCGGAAGATGGGCCAAAGGGAAAGGAGATGGTGATTTGATTTGTTTGTCTGTTGCATCATTTCTTTCCCTTGGACAAGACCGTCTTCCAGTCTCCAGTTTAGGAAGAATGAATGGCTGCAGGTGAGGATGAATATGTGTACAGAATCAGCACAGCTAAGGAGTGGGAAGAGTTGCAGAGCTCTGGGTCTAGTTTCTGTGGAGAGCTTGACAAGACTTCTGGGTTCATTCATCTTAGCAAACTCAATCAGGTTTCTCTCCTCAAATTCTAATATCCCAATTCTTCACTTTCTCAGGTTAAGTACAGGATTAACGCTATTGGGCTCTTTTTCTTTTCTCCCAAACATACTTTCTCAAAATTCCTGCCAAGAATTATATGCACCCAGTACCCAATCAGATTATGTTTACTCTTTGCATCGCTGAAAGATTATGTGTATTGTAATCCTTTTCTTTTTCCCTGTGTTACAAAATCTTATTATGATTAAGCATATTGAACCTTATTTGTCCAAGAATTAGTCTAAATGAGAGAAATTTTGGGTGCTTGGTTTACATTTCAGGTACAGTTGACATTACAGAATTTTTTCCTGAATACTAAGGTGGATCTTTACTTGCTTCAAATTGACACCAAAAAGGTACATATGATGAGAGCATCCATCCATTATGACTTTTAACTTCAATTTCTGTAGTTAGAAATGGGCTATGCCTACAACCTATGTTGCACCGATACGCCACTTTTTGGGGGTATGCGAGTATCCGATACGGCGCCGATACGATACGGCTCCGATACGGCACCGATACGTATCCGATACGCCACGTGGCGTATCGTAGACTTTTCTTAAAAGTTGACTTTCCGATACGTCCTCGATACGGTCACGATACGGTCATGATACGGCACCGATACGTCTGGGGGTAAAAACGAAAGTATTTGGAAACTTTGGGGTTGATTTTGAAAGTTATTTAGTATTTGGGGTTAAAATGTAAAAATAAAACATAGAATTTCAGATTGCTTATGTCAAGAGATAGGCTAGGTCTTGGACTTTCATTCAGACAGACGCCAAGCCAACCAAACAGAAGGAGGAAGGAGGAAGGAGGAAGGAGGAAGAAGGAAAAAGGAAGGGAAGAAGTTCTCACCTCGTCGCACCTAGCTGTAGCAACCAGCGCCGTTGCAGCAGCTTTATCGTTCGCTACTCAGATTCATACGCAGCTCAAGGTTTCTTCTTCTTTCTTTGAATAATCTGCTGTTGTTCTTATATGGGTTTGGAACTTGGGTATATAATTTAATAAGTTGTGTGGTTGGAATTGTTGTTGACTTTATTTGGTTCTCCTTTCTTTTTAGAAAGCTACGGCCAGTGGGTTGTTTATTTACTATATTATTTAATAAGTTTTGTGTGGTTGGAATTGTTGTTGATTTGTGTATATAATTTAATTAGTTTGTGAAGTGATTTGGGTATATAATTTGATTTACAGGAAATGAGTAGTGTAGGTAATAGTTCTAGTGATGGGAATGCTGGTAATAATAATGGGGAGCATGAGGAGAATAATAATAGTAATAATATGTGTTTTGTTAATGTTTTGAACTTATTATGGATGAAATATCAATTTTCAATTTTTCTATTTATATATATTTTTTAATATATATTATTTTAATCGCCGTATCAGTGCCGTACCCGTATCCTACTTTTTGGAGATTTGCCGTATCGGCGTATCGTATCGTATCGTATCGCCGTACCCGTATCCGTATCGGTGCAACATAGCCTACAACTATATATTGCTTTGTAAAAATAATTGTTGTCAAACCACTTAGGAGCTAGGATTTCAAAATTTGACAGATGATGGGAACCAGTTAATCCCATTTGCCTCCAAGCAATTATCACCCTATTATGTTCAAAGCGTAGATAATTACTCAACATTCAGAAGACTTTCATTGAAATAAGTAATTGTTTCAGTGCACAATAAAGTTTATTTCATGTATGCTTTATTTTTTATGGAACCTAATCTTGCAACTGTAGGTGGTCTCATGCTTCTTACCTACTTTTGAAATAAGGAGTTATGGAATCTTATACCACTTAGCTGCAGATTAAAAGATAGGAATCTTGTCATATGGCTAACTGTGTCTTCTTCAAAATTTGCCTAAAATCCAATTCTACGTCAACATTCCTAAAATCCATTTTATGCTAGCCTCACGGCACAGAATGCTCCCCAAAATTCATCAAAGACTTTTAAGAATAGAAAGTGCGAAACCTAGACTGGTAGAGAACCACATGTAGCGCACACACACTCACATTTTGCTGGCATTGTTTTCCTTTTGTCTTCATACCTTGTAATCTCAGTATAAATTTGCTCTAAATTGATATGCATTGACGCAGCTGGGCGAAGGATTAATATATGAAGTTGTTGATGGTTCCAATAGCTTCCCTCATTTCTACGGTCCATCGCGAAGTTTCATCCCCCTTCCTCTTGATGGTGTTACAAAAGCAGAGAAGCTGTCTCTGTCAGATGGCCGATTCAGTTGTAGTATGCTGGAATCAGCCGCTTAAGCTCTGATTTGGTTTTCTTTCATCCCCGCTTTGTATTGTGGGGGGGATAGGAGACATTAACAAGTCCCAAGTGCTGTATTGTTATGTTATGGCAGCAAGCTTCATCCCCGCTTTGTATTTTGGGTGCTAAAGATCTCAGAGTTACCCAAGAAAAAGAGCCAAATTTAAATATCCCTTTTGAATCTCTGCACCTATTAGCTTAAGCTTTTAGACTGGCATAGATTCAAAGAGTAGCCTACTATAGCAGCAAGCAACCTCTCACCTTTGCAAATTTCCAACATTACGATCATATATACATACAGCCCTAAAGTCAAGCTCTTCAAGAAACGAAGCAATATATAACCCTCAAATTACATAAAGAGGCCAAATTCAAAGAATAATTACTTTGTTTGATGAAACAAAAATAATTTCTTCGAGTTCTACAACTCTATTACATGAAGTACCATATAACAATAAGGTTCATTTCTTGAAACTCATTGAAGTACTAATTAAGGTTTTATTAACTACTATATAAGTACCATATAATAATAAGGTTCTTCATTTCTTGAAACTCATTTCCAAGAAATGAAGAATTATTATATATATATATATATATAACCTTGTATGTATAATGTATTAGGTCTGCACTTTGGACTCTTGCAACTCCTCAAGTTCATAAATGGAGTATATATAACCTTGTACTATTTAACCTTTTATATCAGTAAAAACGTACTTCATCCAACAAAATTTTTGCTATATTTATATGAAAAAAGCTTTAGCACCCAAATTTTTTCCTTTTATATCAGGTAATCTGTGGCTTATAAGTCCATTTTCTAGTAGTGTGACAAAGTTTGCTTTACTGAACATATGTAAAGAGGAATTCCTGTTCACTTGCCAATGAATGAGTGTAAGGGATTCAGAAGTGCACTATATACAATCGACACTGGACAAATTGACTTGGCAGAGTCTTTCTTTTATCTTCCACAGGCACAAGTTATTCAAAGAATCCCATCCTTCATCGCTGAAATCAAAGCTGCTATTTTGGTAAGTCTCTCACAGATCACATTCCAATAAACATGCATGTCATTTTATTTTCAACTTTGTGTTTAATTTATCCTTTCTTAACATTTGATCAATATAGAGTTTACACCAACATGGTGGTAAATATTTTTGGGTGCACAATACTGGACCGCTGGGTTGCTTACCCCAAAAGCTTGCCGGAAATGTTGATAACCATGACTGCCTCAAGTTTCTCAATGACGCTGCAAAAGCATTTAACAAGCAATTTCATACTCTGTGTGAAGAGCTGAGATCACAAATGAGGAGGGCTATTATTGCGTACGTGGATATATATGCCATCAAATACGACCTCATAGCCAATTCAGCTAAATATGGTTCAATTCCAATTTCAATATTACGTGCGGCCAACCGGGTTCCAACGTTTGCAGCCGAGGATCAAAGTTCATAAGCTGGGATGGAGTTCACTATACAGAAGCCGCCAACAAAATTTTTGCCTCGAAAATACTGTCTACTAATTATTCCACTCCTCCAATAAAGTTGGACTATTTTTGCAATGCCTAAACAATATGTGTTTCACAGATGTACCTTTCTCTAGCTTGAGCCTATACTTCAAACACTTACATTGATGGAAACATGTGTAACTGGGAAAGGTTTACTTGTACTCTTGAACCTTATAGTTAGGTTTGCCTTTGTCGTTTTGTTTTTGGTTGCTACTTGTAGTTAGGTTTTAGTCCACTTTAATCTCAATAGTTAAATTTCAAAAAAATTACTGTTATAGTTTCCTAATTTTTTCTACTAATTTTCATTTTTGTCACAAGACTCGTACGTTCTCTTCATAATTGATGTTACAAACAGTTATGCATGGGAATGGTCTAGTTTTGAGGGTTTTTTTTATTATAGATTTAAGCATGAAACTCATAATTTTTTATTCCTTGGGTGTAAGTAAACACATGAATTGGAATCATCCGAATCATTATAATACCCATGTGTTAGTAATTGGATAATTTCGAACCCCATTACTAATACGTAAACATGATGTTCCGTGTTACAATCTTTGTTTAGTGGCTTTTTTTATATTATTATTAGTTAATTTAATCTCTTTAAATTTTGGGGTGGCTAGATTCTGGGGAAGGTAGGTTTGAGACTCATTCATGGCTGGCGATAATACGACGGGCCTCGACAATAATGAGTATATTAAAAGCAAAGTTGTGGGCAGCCTGGCTTTCAATTTGCAAGAGAAACGCATTACCATTGAATTAGCAAAATATTACTTTGTCTTAATCTTGGGTCACACATGATGTTGTTCCTTTTCATTCCGACAGACTTGCCATCTATAAAGTAATGCCAATACAAAAGTGTTTATACAATCAGGAGTAGGCTTGATGTGAAATCGTACGCGTCGGTGTGTATTTGTGTCTCTATAATGATTTTCTGGTAGTGTGAACGGTGTAATATAGGATTGAAAATGATGCAACTGGCTTGATTGACACATGTTTTTGTCTTTGCCTCACAATTCCTCAATGATTTTATTAAAGTCTTGTGCTAGACAAAATCATTTGAATGCAACAATGCAAGTGCAAAAGTTTGAGTTTCGGTGTGTGCCTCGAACAACTCTGTTCACATCTCTGAGAGGCGCATTATAGTGAGCAAATTGGGTTTGGTTACTTTAATCATGATAATGATCTTCAAAGTGTAGAAACCATCCATATAATTTGAAGATTCAAATGAATGGGAAGACCTCCAGAGAAAAAAACAAAGATATTTTGTGCCAGTCTTTTCATTGTGGAAGTCTTTAGTCATGAACATGTGAGAAATGTTTACCAATACCAACTCATTTAAGAGGGAAAAAAACAAAACAGAAAATTGGCATTAATCAATCAATTGAGCCAATCAATATATTTTCTGGTTGTGGAGGTTAAATAAGACCCGAGTTTTTTTTAATAAAATTAAGCGATAGTATATTATTGATGAGCAAACAAAACTACAAAACAACTATGTGTCAAATATGAGTAAATCTTCTCCAATGACCAAACACAATAATATGTTGAATTGATCCAGAGAGAATCACGCAAAATCCAAAATTTTTGTTGTTGGTGTGGTGTGGTGTGGTGTGGTGTGGTGGGTGATATATATATATATGTATGTATGTACCTACCTTTGAACTCCTCATTCAATACTTGTACTTTAAAGTAACGATATAAAATGTTAATGGGAGGATCACTTTAGTCTCTTCCTGGTCTTCTTTCATATCATCCGTCCTTTTTGTTGGAATGATAATGATAATGACAATACAATTGATGAGATGATGATTCTTCCACAACCTCATATCACGAAATTGCCAGCCGAAAAATTCTTGAGCTATAGAATTATTGGTTGGTATACCGTATACGTACGTGATTCTTCATTTATTTATCATCATCTTGGTTGAAGGTTCAGACACTATATAAGTACATAGCGGCAGTTCCCCCTTGATATGTAGGTCTACAGCTTCTCTACTGGTTTGTCTCATAGAATAACTTGTCCCTGTAAATGAAAATATGCTTTAGCAGCTATTGAAATGATAAGGTGGGTAGGGTACGCACGTAATGTTCAGATCAAAAGGCAACAAGTCATACTCGTCAATCCTGCTTTAAGCCTGCCTTTGGGGCTTCTTTTAATCTTATTGTATTTTATCATAAAAAGTTCTCCTATCTTCAACTATTTCATGCCAATCGAATTAGAACTTCTGGCCAGTTTTTAAGAACTGATTTGGAATAAAGAGTAATTTCAAATCTACAGATTTAGTAATCAGATAGATTATCGCAATTCATATATGTTAGGTTTTTTTTTTTAATAAAAAAAATATTAACGAGAGATGAAGATAGTGGAATTTAGAACATCATCTAACATTGAAAAACAAAATACAATGAAAAAGAGCTAGTTTAATACATAATTTGAAATTGAAATAGAGCACGAAAGAAAAAGAAAACATAGATTTAAAACGATTTGAATTAAACAAAATAATTAATCATAGACTGAAATGATTAATGTGAGTATTTCGGATTCATCTTAGATACACGGAGAGAGAGAGAGAGAGAGAGCGCCACAAGTAAAGTATATTCCTTGCAATATGGACAAAAATAAAATAAAAAATTAGTTTTTTTTGTTGCCAAAAATATAAATTAGTTAATGTGCATGCATTTGCATGATGTAACCTGCTCCATATTTTCCCTTTAAAATAGAAAAGTCGTTTTGACTCTTATAGAAAGCAAAGTTTTTATATATATAATAGATGAGCCTCAGAGTGACCAATACTGTCATTTCAATTCGTTAAACCGCATGTTAGAAGATAATTAAAAGCTAACTTTTAATACTTTTTCCAACCAAAATAAAAGAAGAAGAAAAAAGAAGCTCATGAACTTGCCAATCGCATGCCTTGCAATACTAGTAGTAACACAGGCACGTCCTCCTTTGTTCAAAATATAAGTAGATCCAGAGTTTGTATTTGATGCAAATGAAATTCTCCTCTTCCATGCACAAAATGCAGCAGTTAGCAACACAGTCAAGACACGCATGCGACGACTGATTTTTTTTTTGTCCATATACTATATTAAAGTTTTAGTGTCGTATGTCTTAGACTCGCCGTGATCGTGACATGCCATAGTGGGTACAAATTTATATATATGATAAAATCCCTATCCCTATCAAGTATATTAAATTAGCATCTCTTACATGTTAATCCTAATCACAACTTCACAAGAATGTTTGAATACCTAATTAAGTGAAAAAGGGAAGCTTATTTTAGAGCGTCAGCGATGAATTAGGACATGGCATGCTGTATTGTTATGTTGATATAAGGAAACCTAAATAAAAGGGAATGAGATGTGGCTCATAGCTAAAATGAGTTGTTCATAGCACATGGGCTACAATATGTTTCACTATCAATATTCATATTCATATTCATATAAACTCTCTCTCTCTCTCTCTCTCCTCTCTCAATGGTGACACTGACTTAGCATCTAGGTTTGGAAACTGCTGGAAAATGGAAAGTCTGCCTTGCCTGCCTATACCAGAAAAGGGTTTTGATTGGCAGATGAGGTGCTCTTTTTATAAGACATAAAAAAACAAATTGATTGGGTAGTCCACTTCCGATTAACTGTGCAACACCAGCAAGATATTAATTTATATTGGATTTCTTTTGAGCATGGGGAGTTACCAGAAACTCAAGCAAAGTATGTCGTACATGACAAACAAGAAGCTTTAAAATTCGATTTAAATATATATATATATCAAAATTAAGTCTACTCCTCGAATATTATTAAAGTGAATAATGCTTCAACATTAGTTCAAAAGCTCCAATTAAATTATTGAGCCTTCAATTGTCAATGAATGAGAGCCAATGACAAGATAAAGCCCTAAAGTCGATCGGTAGCAAATGCGTCCACTCTTCTACACCCTTTTTAATCTTTATACATACATATTGCGTCGTAACCCTTGGCTTTATTCCCAGCATGGAAATTACACGTACCTTCTTGCCCCCCCCCCCCCTCCCCCTCAGATGAGTCAGTGGCCTTTTCCAGATTTGCACCTGAGTAAGTTCCACATTGCACCCATAACATAACACTGATGAATGTGGAAATGAAGACAAACCAACGTGGGTTATTAGTACTCCGTAAAGACCTAAAAACTCAGGTGTCAATCAGTTCGTTTTGATAACATGTTATATTTTAGATAAATAGACCAACAATTCATTATTAGCAACATCGACATTATCGGTAACTTAATCACCTACAAAGTTCAATAAATGCGATGTTTTATAATATAAAAACTCGATATTATTAGTAGTGGAACCTCTAATTACATGTTGTATATTTTGTTAAGCTCCGACGTATGGTTTTACGTTTTTCAACAATATATAAAGAGGAAATATATATATCGATTCATATATGTTTTAAATTATTGAGAATGGGTTGTTACAACTTACAAGAAGGATACAACTTTAATGAATTGAATATGTACTCCGTACGGGTGGTTCTCTCATTTTCTTGCGACTTTCTTCATAGTGGTAACTTTATTAATGATATTAGTCACTTCATCGACTGATAAGATGGAGCATGTGGAATTGCGTCATCACTCTTTGACTGGGTTCACTATTCTCCTTGTTTGTTTCCCTCTGTCCTTTAACGACGGAGTAATGCTATTTAGACACATAATATTGACACACTTAATTAACACCCGCTGATGTGTCAATGTATCATTCGCTGAACATAAAACGAGAAGAAAAGAAGAGCAAATGATACATTGACACATCAGCGGGTGTCACTAAGTGTGTCAATGTTGTGTGTCCAAATAGCATTACTTTTTTTATTACAAGTACATCAAAAATTTTGTTAAAAAAGAAAGTGCTGCCCAAAAAAAACACACTCGGTATTTCTCCAAATAATCTAAAAGCCCTTTTTATGATAAGAAACTTTTGATGTTCTACTAAAAGTGATTCTGGACTATTTTAGGCCTGTGACAAGAAACAAAATTTTCATTAAACATGAAAGAAAGGGTGAAACTACAAAATTAAAGGAAGAAAGATATGAAAAGATTCCATTCAACGATCACTTTAGCATAATCTTTTTGTGGAAAATGAACTATGTGTTTTTGTATAACTCACCAATATAATTAGGTATCATCTCTGTTAAAGAGGCAATATATAATGCAATCTTCTTAGTATTTTGAATATCGTCTTCTTCTTTACCCGTTTAGCCATTGTATGCTTTGATGCTGGGCATTGGCTTTTTGGTTTTCCTTCTTTGCATCAACAATCAGTAGGTTCATATATATGAGTATAAAAAAGCCAATGATATGCGCGGGAGAGTAGTAATGAATACATAAAATTTGGTTATTTTTGCTACAATAAAAATCATGATGAACATATTATTTATTTTAGAGACAGGTATTAACATTATTTATTGAAGGAAAACAAGTCAACGAGTGCTTGTTGGCTGTCATGAGCTCCCCTGGTACTAAGGAAGTATATTCATGAACCACCACAGTGTTTAATATAATTGAAGCGCCAGTAGTAGTATGTCTTCTATTTTAATTATTGCAATTTTTATAAATCACAACAATCTTTCACAAATGCCTACATTTAAAATAAACATTGCCACCATCGAAATACACTCTTATCTTAAGTTTCTTAAGCCCAAGAAAAATACACCGCATTGCATTTTTCAATTTATTATTAAAACTGGTGAGTTCATGAGAGAGACTTGTGTACAATTAAAAACGTGTAAAATATTATTATTATTATTATCATTGTTTTTGGAACAAAGAACGACATTATTTTTGTGGGTCTGCCCAAGATAGTGTTGGGGAGGAGCTGAGGTGTCACATGACATAAAATAAATAAATAATATAAAAAACATGAAGACCATGGAAGAGCGAGGGACCACAGAAGCGGGAAAAAATTAACGCGGGAGATTTACTGTAACACTCTTCTCTCCTCTCCTAGCAAAATGGCAAAATGGCAAAATGGAAAATGGCAAAGGCAATGACAGTGAGATTCACTCCATTATTCCCTTCTGACCCGCAATGCTGTCTGCATCAAATCTGCTCCTCCCCTTTTATTTTCCAACCCCCTTTTGAATCTCCCTTTATATATTTACAGTACACCTCCCAAACCAAACCACAACCCACTTCAAATTTAAGCTTTCCCTTGGCCTGCATGCTCTCAATTTCCCTTCCAAATTACCACTGCTGCTGACTTTGTTTTGCTCTGGTCCAAATAACCCTTCAGTTTGCTCTTTCTTGTGCTGAATCTCTACATTACATTGTTTCAATTTTGTAGAATTTCCCAGATTATGTAGTTTAGGTGGTTTATTTCTTACTTGGGTTGCCACTTCTTCAAATTTTGGCCATCTCTTGCACCCAGCAGCTTACTGCAAACTACTAGCAACACCCATTTGGGCCTGGGCAGGGTATAGCAGAGCAAACTGTTGTTCTTGAGAGAAGGAAGCATGGAAGAGACATTTGTGCCTTTACAGGGAATCAAGAATGATCTCAGAGGAAGGTTGATGTGCTACAAGCAAGATTGGACTGGTGGCTTCAAAGCAGGATTCAGGTATATACTATGTACCCATTTCATTATCTACCCTTTTTTTTATAAAAAAAAAATTAGCTCTTTCATTCAATAAATGTAACCATATATCAAAAAAAGAAAGAAGTTTGTTCCTTTTACTTTGATCAATTGCAAACTTGATATCTTGGTGACAAAATGTTGATATTGTTTTTTGCAGGATTTTGGCTCCAACCACTTACATATTTTTTGCTTCAGCAATCCCAGTCATTTCATTTGGCGAGCAGCTGGAGCGTAATACTGGTAATTGCAACTCATGAATTACTCTCATATTAGATCTGCAACCCACAATTCTTTTTAACTTGAAAGGCACAGAGATATAATGTTTATTATATTAAGTCTGTAAAGGTCACAGCTTTCTAGCTAGTTTATTTGGATTTGACCTGAAAGTAGCATTTTCAATCACCCCTATGGATTTAAGCATCTTGTTCTTGGTTATGCAAAAGAAAAGGCAGGAAACCAAGGGATATTCAAAAGAGAAAGAAATAGTAAAATAAAATAACCAAGATATACTTTTTTATGAGAGGGATTGGCTGGCATGTGAATTTTCAATTGAATTATTGTATGACACTCAACTAGTTAGTTAATCAGCAAAACTATTAATTAAATTACTATGCTGCAGATGGAGTTTTGACAGCAGTGCAAACCTTAGTTTCTACGGCAGTTTGTGGGATCATACACTCCGTCATAGGAGGTCAACCCTTGCTGATTTTAGGTGTGGCCGAGCCTACTGTAATTATGTACACCTTCATGTTCAATTTTGCCAAAGAACAAGCAGACTTGGGTCCAAAGCTCTTTCTAGCATGGAGTGGATGGTGAGCCAGCCATCATTACTTTTCTCTTCTAAGAGAAACTACGTACTCAATTTTGCTTTGGTATCGTCTTTTTCGATAAATTTGCCTTGTGTGTGTATTGTCTTTTGAAATTAATTAATTGTTTGACTCTGAGCCTCATTTTCTGATGAATGTTTAATTTTGTAGGGTATGCGTGTGGACAGCTGCCTTGCTGTTCTTATTGGCTATATTGGGCGCTTGTTCCATAATCAATAGGTTCACCCGAGTAGCCGGAGAGTTGTTTGGTTTACTTATTGCTATGCTCTTCATGCAGCAAGCCATTAAAGTAAGAATTATTTTAAACTAATTATGTCTTCTACCCACTAATTATTTAAAGTTTGGTACATGAAACTTAGAATATTAGGAGTGTCACTCCATTGTTTGGTTGGCAGGGATATAGTAAAGAAATTAGTGGATATCATATTTTTCAGTTCTCCCCACTTTACCCTCCTAACTCTTTTCCACCTCCAATTCTTATTTTAATTCCAGTTATGAGTGGTAAGAGTTTAGGCTTAAAAAATTAATAATAATATAGAAAATAGAACTGAGCAATTTGATTGTGACCTCTATTTTTTCTGGTATGATTTTGTAGGGACTTGTGGATGAGTTTCGCTTACCGCAAAGAGAAGATACTAGTTTACCACAATTTGTACCTTCATGGAGGTTTGCAAATGGGATGTTTGCTTTGGTCTTGTCATTTGGCCTTCTTCTCACTGCATTGAAAAGTAGGAAAGCAAGGTCATGGCGCTATGGCTCTGGTAAGATAAATATAATAAATTAAGGTTGCATCTCCCTTGGTAATTATGGTGACTAATAGAATCTTGTTTCATTTTGTGTATGTAATGTGAACTTCTTTCTGGGGCTGCAGGTTGGCTTAGAGGCTTTGTAGCAGACTATGGTGTTCCACTTATGGTTCTAGTGTGGACTGGTGTATCTTACATACCAACTAGTACCGTTCCACATGGAATCCCAAGGCGCCTTTTTAGCCCAAACCCATGGTCACCTGGTGCATATGATAATTGGACTGTCATTAAGGTATGTCTTCATGATTGAATTCTGTTTTAGTTTTGGTTACTCACTATTAAGTACATTTATGTCTGTAAATTCACAATTTAAATTAAGCTGATCGTCTTACTGGTTTATACTTGATATTAACTCACAGGACATGCTCAATGTTCCCGTCCTCTATATCATTGGAGCTTTCATTCCAGCAACAATGATCGCGGTGCTTTACTATTTTGATCACAGTGTAGCATCCCAACTATCTCAGCAGAAAGAGTTCAATTTGAGAAAACCATCTTCTTACCATTATGACTTGCTTCTTTTGGGGTTTCTGGTATGCAAAGCCAAATTGCTATTTCCTTACTTTCAATTTTTCCTTTCAGTAAGTAATTGTATATAACTCTCTTGCTTTTTTAATTCTCGCAGACTTTAATGTGTGGTCTGCTCGGAATTCCTCCATCAAATGGAGTCATCCCACAGTCACCAATGCATACAAAGAGTTTGGCCACTCTCAAACATCAAGTAATCACATAACCGTCCTTTTTTCTTTATTTTTATTTTTATTTTTCCCTTGTAGATCTTTTTTTGTTCTTTCTCTGGTGACTTGTGCTTTTGCTGATAAGAATGAAATTTGGTTGTGCAGTTGCTTCGTAATCGACTTGTAGCAACAGCACGCAAAAGTATGAGAAAGAATGCTAGCTTGGGACAGCTGTATGGAAATATGCAAGAAGCCTATCGACAAATGCAGACGCCTTTGATTTACCAAGAGGCCTCAGCTCGGGTATAACAGCATTATATGTTTGGCTTTTAACTTTTTAGAAGTTTTGAAGACATTATCAACCAGGTGATCCTTGTGATCTAAATCAAACATTTGTGTATAACCACTTGTGCAGGGACTGAATGAATTAAAAGAATCGACCATTCAGGCAGCTTCAAGTATGGGAAATTATATTGATGCGCCAGTTGACGAGACAGTGTTTGACGTCGAGAAAGAGATTGATGATCTATTGCCGGTTGAGGTGAAAGAACAGCGTCTTAGTAACTTGCTTCAAGCTATACTGGTGGTAGGATGTGTTGCAGCTATGCCCATCCTCAAAAAGATCCCAACTTCAGTCCTTTGGGGCTACTTTGCCTTCATGGCCATTGAAAGCTTACCTGGTAACCAATTTTGGGAAAGGATCTTATTGCTGTTTACTGCTCCAAGTAGAAGATACAAGTAAACCCTCAAATCAAATCTTTCTTCACTTGTTTCATACATGTTTAATTTTCCTTCCTCTTCATGCTTAACATAAATTGCTTTTTATCATCCTGCAGAGTCCTTGAGGAGTATCATGCCACTTTTGTAGAAACTGTGCCTTTCAAGTCAATCGCGCTGTTTACAGTTTTCCAAACTCTGTACTTGCTTGTATGTTTTGGGCTTACTTGGGTTCCAATTGCTGGGGTTATGTTTCCATTGATGATCATGCTCCTGGTTCCTGTAAGACAATACGTTCTGCCCAAGTTTTTCAAAGGAGCACATCTTCAAGACTTGGATGCAGCAGAGTATGAAGAGGCTCCCGCTTTACCATTTAACCTTGCAACGGTAAAAGACACTTTCATTCTTTGCATATTCACGTCTGGGCAACATAACATGATAGATTGTCTGACAAGAGAAAATTTCTTAATCTTAGGTATGAATTTTAATGGTTGAAAGTTAACTCATTCATTTTGTGTTTAATGTGCTTCAAAATAACAGGAGGCAGAGCTGGGAGCTGGAGCATCCTATGCAGGGGATGCAGAGATATTAGATGAGGTCATGACCAGAAGCCGAGGTGAGTTTAGACATGTTAGCAGTCCAAGGATCACAAGCTCTACTTCAACACCAGGAAATGCCCCTAAAATCCTCGAGAGCCCGCATTCCTCCTTCAGTCCTCGTGTAAGCGAGCTAAGAGGAGAGCGAAGTCCTCGTTCCGGTGGAAGAGGGCCAAACAGTCCAAGGACACCTGGATCTTCTTCAATTCTGGGCAAGAGTCCTAGTAACAACACAACATCATGATACCTGTGTATTTCGCCAAACTTTTAATTAAGAAGTTTTAGACGGCTTTGATCACCATTTTCATTCCACCGGTTTGCGTTGTTTTCTTTAGTTTGGCTTCTTTGTAAAAAAAGGTTTTCCTTTTGCTTCCACATCTCAGGTGGGAATGGTAATCATAGCACATTAGCATTGTGTTTATTTATTTCTTGTAACATTAATTATACCAGTGAATGTCTTCGATCTGACTCATGTACGGTCCTCCCTCATCAATCGAAAATGCCATAATTTATCTGTTTCTTTCACTTGCCTCATGCACACGAACAATGGGTGATGCATGTGTGATCAAACCTCCACTTGCTATACGTACGTATGTGTATTTGAAAATATACAAATCTGCTCTGTTTGAAGTTGAACTACATATGCTACAGCATTCTTCTTGCCTCTAGGGAGTGCTAGGAAGAATCACACAATGCTTCTAAATCGCATATTCTCAGCGAATCATCGTCGCCATTTAAATGTTGGGGTTCACGTTGATCTCATTTGGTTTTCTTTTGCTTACTCCTTTTTTGAGTTGTGCAAACGAATTGGACTGAGGGCATATAAGAAAAAGATCATGCGGTGGCATGGTCTTTGTTTTTTTGGTAGATAGAAACACATGATGTATCTGGAATTTAACGCAAGAGTGGGAGATGGGTTTGGTAGTGAATATAGGCCCAATTGGTTTGGGTGGGAGTGAATAAATATTCAAAAGTTTAAATATTTCAATTTAGGGATTTTTGTAGAAATGTCACCTGAACTTATACATTAGTTTCAATTTGTCACCTTAAAAAAAAATTTAGGCGAAATGTCACCTAAAGTTTTCATAATCCATGATTTGTCACTTGACTTTAACGTCATCCAATTTTCCATCCATTTTAAAGGGTATTTTAGTCTTTCCAATATATAAATCTCTGTGAAGTTCTTTTTCCTATTAAAATTTTTTTTAAAAAAAAGAAAGAAAGAAGGCATAAGCTCTTTTACGCCTAAACAACAGTAAGACTTTAGGGTTTCAAATTTTTTTAAGGCATATCTGCGAGTTGTCAGCGACGTTGGGATTGATAGTGACTCTACGCTACAGAGTCATTGGGAACCCTCCAAACTACGGTAAAGCTTTGCTTTCTACTTGGGAATCTCTGAAGTTTTTGCTTTTTATATGACAATGGGAGATTTGATTCATGTTTTCCAAAGAGTCAGACGATATGAATGACAAGATACCAAATATTTCTAGAGTGAGGAGGGCAATAGAAATCAGACCTATATGATGGTATAACCGTTACACTAAAAAAATTACGAGCTAAGGTCTCTACTTGACTTGACTTTGATGAATATTACAACCATTTTTTCTAATTGCTATTACTTGCTCCTCTATCTATGTAATCTAACAACATGTACTATTTAAATATTCGAATTTATTATATTTAACATAGTATTTAAATATTTGAATTTATTATATTTAAACAGTATAGCCGGGCGGCTAGACTATTTAAATATTGTAATAGCACTACATCACCCACGTACAAATCCTTACATTACTCACTCACTTGGCAGCCCCTTGACCAAAAATTCCAGTTTCCCACACGCAGTTTCCAATATAAACTTTCTTACGTGTTTTTTGTTTTCTTTTTGGCTGATAACTCTACCTTCAATTCATTTCACACCACAATTCACGCCCTTGATATATCTGTCTCTCTCGCTTTCTCTCTACCACATAATCCATTCCATGTTCAGTTTGTGATAGGAAGAAAGTTTCATTAATTTGCCTTTGTCTTTCTCTTAGTAATGGGAAACCTTCACGACCCACCCTCTCTCATAATTATTATTAGGTATACGATTTTAAGTTGAACTTCGAATACATGCCATTACTTGCAAAATATTTGAATTTATTATATTTAAAAAGTGTAGCCGCCCGGCTATACTCTTTAAATATTCTAATTTATATAATCTTCTTAATAGGTATTATCACCGAGCTAATCTGTTCCTTGAAATAGTTTGGAACTTAACTCTCAACTCAAAGAAAAAGTAGAGGCCAAAAATTGAAAAAGAAGTTAAGTTCCATTCAATGGAAAAACTCTGGAGAAATACAAAGCATGATGATGAACTGAAAATCTTTATATTATATTTCAAGAGTATTGCCGGGCGGCTATACTACGGTTTTCATAAAAAATAGTATAGCCGTTCGCTAGGTGGGTCCTCTTTTTTATTTTTATTTTTTTAATAATAATTTAAATAAAGAGTATAGCCGCTAGCTATACCGGGGTTTTAAAAAAATATATTATAGCCGAATGACTTTACTGAGATCCTTTTAAAATAATTTTTTTAATAAATAGTATAGCCGATCGGCTATTCGCTTGATATATATTGGGATTCTTTTATATAAAAAATCCATAATTTTCGTTTATCAATAAAAGTAGTTTAGATAATTATATACTCTTTGTATATATACCAGCAACCATATTGGCTTCACCGTCATTATGATGAATAGAAAGTTGAGCAAATCAAACTGCAAGAACAAGTGCTAAATGTGTCAAGTAATACCTAAACCGCTTTCGACCCAAAAAGTAATACCTAAAGAGCAACGCTAGGCATACTTAATAAAGAAGTGGTACACAACGTGGTATATATGCCTACTTAATAAAGAAGTGGTACACAACGTGGTATATGGATATGGACATTTTTGTAATCTTATAGGCCCAATTGGTATGGGTGGGTGGGTGGGTTTCAAAAGTGAAGTAAGAGAAACCCAATTCCTCTTGTCATCGTTGATACATAACAACATCTTATCTTTTGCACCTACATTTATTGACTAGAGCCAATTTAGTTTCTTGGAGTGAGTCAATATTTGGCAACTCAACAATTTTGTGATAATCAAGCATCATAGAAATACTGTGTCAAATTAGAGCAAAGCATATTTGTAATCGTAATCAAACTTATTTTTCTGCATCAACTGCTTCTTCGACAATATATATATATATATATATATATATATGTTACACCCAATGAGCAGTTACAGAGACAGCCTGAGATCTAAATTATTACCTTGTTTACAAATTTCTGTGTTACAGCAGCCTCTGCTTTGAGCATTATTAGTAGTACTAATCCCAGATATCACATGTGGGATTTTGAACTCATGATGAGCCTCTTCTTCAATTAAATCTTCAGGTTGAAATGATGGCTTCCAAACGTCAGCTATGACCTTCTCTTCCTCTTCCTCCACTTCTTTCTTCTTCTTCTTCTTGTTTGATCTGTTGTCATTAATTTCTTCCCCTTTCAGTATTACATTCGAACCATTCATCAATCGGTGACGAGCTTCCCGGATATTGTTGATAAGAGCAAAGAACTTCTCAATCTTCTCTTCTTCATCATCAGCTTCAGCAGCATCAACGTCATTGCTAATGATCATCTTCCTCTTCTTGCTCTCATGGGTCTCCATTTGATACTCGTTTGGAGAGGGCCAAACCCAAAGAAAGGGTAGTTTAAGTCAGACAGATACACAGAATTATTAAAATTTGCTGTCAATCAATTTATGGGTTGCTTCCACGCTCCTTCGTGTCCTCTGGAGTTTTTCTCTTGGCAGAGACCCCGTGATACATATATGTCAGGTCAAGTTGATGATGTCAAGGTTGTATCATTATTATTCGTTTCTTTCACGGGACCCAAATGCCACCCTTGCCAAGTCCCCTTTCCCGAAAAAATAAAAATAAAATAAAAGGAAGATGCTAAGTTCAGTCGCTCACGCGTGAAGTGAGTGTAAACCCTAAATTATTGATGTATTGTGAACAAAATCTAAAATATCGATAGTCCAAAAACACAGAAATTTTGATGGAAATATCGGGGTATTATCGATATCGATAAAACTTGAATAAAGTATTATAGCGATATTTTGATAAAATATTGCTAAAGTGTGAGTGAAATTATCAACATCGATATTTTTCAATATTATTGATATTTATACAATATGTGTACGGATATATTGCGAAATATCATGACTCGAAAAAAAAATAATATCATCGACATTTCGTCAATATTATTGATATTTTAGACTATAATGGTGAATTTCATACGCATTTGTGATCAGAGTCGTCTCAGATCCAAACCATGGATGCATTTTCAAGCCCGCATTCATAAGTAAGCAGAAGTCGCTCTCCACATAGAGTTGGTAACGTTTTGTTAAAGTTAAAGATGGGGTAGGGGTCCGGATCTGGAGTATGGCCAAAAAACAAAACGAAAGAGGGGGAAATGGGATGGGCCAAAGCAAAAGAGGGGGAAATGGGATGGGCCATCATTTTGTAAATTTCGTGGAAGGACGTGTCTTTTGGGGGTGACGTTGATGCCCGCATCTCAAAATTTGTGAAATAATTAAGATGCTTACTTGCATGCGGTTCCTTCCTTCCCACCTCCGTCCTTTTCTTATCCGATCAGATTCTCATGCGCTCTGCGTGTTGCGATGCTTTGCTTCCATAAAAAATATATGAGAAAGAAATAAGTGATAATTGAATTTCATTAAAAAGCAAAAATCATGAGAACCCAGTTAACCCAAAACCCAGAACAGAAGAAAAAATTGTTACTTGACTTGTTAATTTCCGATGTACATGCAATTCGCAAAGCAAGCACACAACACAACACAAGTAGCTATAAGCTAGAGGGCAAGTCTAAGGTCCAAAGACCCCAAACCATCATCTTGTGTTTCTAAATTACTAGTGTTAGCAGCAGCAGCAGGAGGAGGAGGAGGAGGAGGAGGAGGGAAGAGTAAAGGATGTCCTCCAAACTTAACCTCTTTGCCAAAATCCTCCACCTCAAAAGATGGCACCCAACCTCCTCCTCCTCCGGCGGCAGATGACTCTCCCCCCTCATCATCTCCCATTGTCTTTCTTCTCTTTTTGGCCTTGATGCTGACGTTGTTGTCGTCGTCTTCATCCTCATTGCATGCAAATGGCAGCTTTCTTGATCGCAGACGATTAAGAGCATCGTGATAGTTTCGAATCAACAAATAAAACTTCTCCATCTTCATCTCCTCGCTCTCTTCTTCTTCCTCTTCTTGATGATCTACTGGATGTTTACAGCTGCTGGTATCCACGTGATCATCAATCTTCTCAACATCCATGCTTAATTATTAATTGGTTTTTTTCAACTTTTGATGACTAGCTAGTCTCTGCCTGCCTGCCTGCCTGCCTGCCTCTTAGACTGGTTTATATATATATATATATATATATATATATATATATATGTAAGTTTCTCAAAAAGTCACAGCTTTTGGTAATATGACATAATGTTGTTGATGTCACCAAAAATCATCGTCACTGACACCGTGTGGGGTGTACACTTTAAAAGTCGAAAGACGAAATTACCACACTGGCCGACAACCCCCATTTGGAATTTGGATGGAGGCAAGCAATGGATAGAATGGTAAAACACCATTATAGAGAATACAATGACGACCGAAGCAATGACGTCATCATAACCGTCGGTATTCTATTCTTGCAGTACTGTTTCTTTTCTTTTTATGGGTTGGGTTGTTGTTGGGTTGGGTGGACCGTGGTGGGTGCTTCTGCTGTATGTGACGTAGGTTGGCTGACGTCTGCCTTGCGTTTCATTTTTAACATATAATTTTATTTTGACCACCCCAAGGGCAAGGGGCCCATTCGACTTTTGGTAGCAGGAAAGAACAAACAATGTCAATAGTCATACATATTCTTTGGTCCAACTCATACTAATACATAGAAAATAAAACTAAAAGTCATTTCGTGCTTCACGAACTAAAAGTAAAACTAAAGTGTCGGTGTGGGGTGATAAGAAATCAATCACTGCACAAATGAAAGTTGAGATTGGTAACTAATTCGATTGTTTAATATTAGAAAAATATTTCCCTTCTTATCATGTATGTAAGTAGAAATTTTTATATTCATGTTAATAGCAGTATGACATGTGTGTATAAGTTTTTCTTTTTGCATTTTTGATGAATTATTTTTGTATATGTGTCAAACCGTGATTCACATGACCTTATAGGAAAGGAGTTAAAAAACATCCTTAATATTATACTATCCTCTCTCGCATGCGCTTTCGTGCCTGCGAGAGGCTTTTTTATTTATTTAGAATATTTAAATTTATTTTAGAATTAAAAATGACAATGGGAAGTTGTGTTTCATAAAAATAGGATACATTATTTTTCTTTTAATTTTAATTTTTTTATATGAAAAAGTGTGAATTTACCATATTATTCTCATTTAATTAATAATTTCAATTCTTAATATTTACATTAACCAATGACATTTTCTAGTATTTTGAATGTTTCACCGTTATCTGCCTTTTGCTTTATATATATAGATTTTGAAAATAAGACACCTCTAGCTAGTGGCTTTATTGGCATTACACATGTAACAATGCTCAGGCAAGACAATTAATATTACATTCCTCAGTTACACCCATAACATAACAATATAACATTTACACATTTCTTAGAAAACACAAGACAACTAAATAATTCTATCTCGCTCTCACCTGAAAAGGTTATAGACTTAGAGACAGTCTTAATAAACTTTTCACATGCATATGCTATGATTATAATAGCATACCTAAGCATTTCGGCGTCTCATGAATCATACATAGCAATTTCGGCGTACTCGAGCAATTATATAGCGTATATCCTTTATGGTTGATGGGTACATATGATTAATATTTTTGGTGGTGGACACGGTTTTGTGGGAGTAATAATATTAATATGTAAGAGAATAATCAAAAGACAAAAGGTAATGGAACACTATTTTAGTTTTAGATAGTGATGATGTTCCTGACTTGACACATTAAAAAACACAACTAATACCAAACATAGTTAATTCAACTAATTCCTCCAACCATTATTTTAACAAACAACTATTAACAGCCAACTATTATTAATTTATCAGTCGATTATTAATGAAGTCTAGATTATTCTTAGAGGAATGCTATTCACAATCGCTCAAAAGCGATTGTCTCATGACTTGCTAGACACGTGGATACACAACCGCTTGCTGCATTCTCCTTCCTTTTTTTAATTATTGTTTCTCTTTCTTCTCTCGATTTTGCCTCTCTCTCCTTTTTTTAATTATGTTTTCTCTTTATTCTCTCGGTTGCCTCTTCCTTTCTCTTTTTTAATTCTTTTTTCTCTTTCTTCTCTTCTTCTCTCCGTCCGTCCGTCTCTCTGTCTCTCTATTTTTTTTTTTGGGTAAAAGGAGGAGCAAAAGCCCAGCAACAGAGAGACTACAAAGGAAGAAGGCGAGGTCTGGAGGTGCCAATGGCATCAGCAGCCAGAGTTTCAATAAGAGACGTTGGAGGCAGATCAAAAATTTGAATGCCAGGAGCCAAATCAGCACACATTGCAGCCAAGGCATCCGCAGCAGTATTCATCTCGCGATAGATATGATGGACAACACAGTTCCAATCACCATGAATCTTTAGTTTGCAATAATTGATGACATTAGAGAGAGGATGGTTGGCTCCAGTCGGGTTGTTAATTAAGTCCACAGCAACAATGGAGTCACACTCAATCTCCACAAGCCGAATCCCAGCATCCCAAGCTAAAGAGAGCCCCCAGAAAATGCCCCATAATTCTGCCTCAAGGATAGAACCCACTCCCAATTTTCCAGTAAATCCCTTGAGCCAAGCACCATCAGCATCTCTTAATAAACCACCAGCACCAATCTCTCTCTCTATTTCATCTGGGTAGCTCTAGTTTTTAGTTTTCTTATTGATTCATTACTGGTTTGGGGGAAATATTTGCTTTTTATTTTTCGTGATCCCTCTCTTGTGCTCTTGTTCATAAAGTGGGTATCTTTGGTTTTGGTTAATTTCGTGATTTGAATTGTCATGTCTTTGGGTGTTTGAAACCTGTGACCTGTGAAATAAGGAGGAGGAGAGAAGAGAGAGAGAGCGATGGAAAATGAAAATAGAGATGGAGACAGACTGAGAGAAGAAGAAGAATAAAAGAGAGAGAGAGGCGGAGAGAAGAAGAAGAGAAGAAAGAATTAAAAAAGAGAAAGAGAGAGGTAACCAAGAGAAGAAAGAGAAAACGTAATTAAAAAAAGAGAGAGAGGCAAAATCGAGAGAAGAAAGAGAAACAATAATTTAAAAAAAGGAAGGGAAATGCAGCAAGCGTTTGTGTATCCACGTGTCTAGCAAGTCATGAGACAATCGCTTTTGAGCGATTGTGAATAGCATTCCTCTTATTCTTAACATCCCCCTTAAGCTAGACTTCATTCACGCCAATTAATTTCCTTATTTTGATGAGCAGATCCTTCTTCAATGGTTTGGTGAACAAATCTGTACCCAAAAAAATGATTAATCAAATTTAGAGATTTTCTCTATTTTATGGTGGATTCCAGTTACTAATTCAAGAGTTAAAACAAATATGTACCCAAAAAAATGATAAAATAATAAAATAATAATAATTCAATAGAGATATCATATTTGAAACAAATTTATTTTCATAATCTCAATCAATTCCAATCCTACACTCCTTTTAATCTCAACCCACCTATGAAGCAGATACGAATATAGCGATACAATACATAAAATATCTAAAAACTAGGATATGATACAGTAATTAAAAATATATATTAATAATTTAATATATAGTTATCAAAATATTTATAACATAAAACTAAGATAAAGATACAGCAGAAGAAGAAGTGTTGGAGTGCGATCCTGCAAAGTAGACCAACGGCTAGCAAACTCTTAGAATTTTTCAACCAGCAATTAAAGCTTATCTCCTTTTTATTTTCCCTATTAAAACCTCTAAAACGAGTATCGGACTCGTGTCCGGAATGTCAGATACACGTATCCGTGCATCAAAGACTGTATCCATTGACGACTCGTATCATAGCATATCCAACACGGGATTCGGATCTAAATCGGAGTATCCGTGCTGAAACAAACCAAAAGAAAAATATAGTAACCATCACTGATCACTGCAATTAGAAGAAAAGGACCCCCACAATTGACATAATGCAGGACATGAGAGTTGCAGAAGTGATGGCGGCCGTTGCAACTGCAGCATCATTCTTCTGCTCGTTCTGGTCAGCATATTGAAGTGGGCTTGCTGGTTCCAAGACCTTGATGATCATCTTATGACCTCTCTCGCAGTGCCTAGAAACCCCACTAATGAAATAGAACAAACCAGGCCGGTCCAATGTGAACACGATCACACCATTGTTGGAGAAGAAGATGGGATGAGCAGAATGGCATTTTTCGTACTCGTCCTTGGTCATCACCATCACCGAGTCTTTGGTAGTTGAAATCTAAGTCCATGAAAAACAATATCTATAAAAATAAATAAATAAGTAAAAGAGTCCCGCCTAGGCTGCCGCCTAGCGCCTAGGTGCCCACCGCCTAGGCCGATTTTTTGAAAATGACTATCTAGTAACTCAGGGCAAGGCATCGAAGAGTTGAAGAACGAGTCCATGAAAAACAACATCTATAAATAAATAAAAAGACCCGCCTAGCTCCTGGGTGCCCACCGCCTAGCTCCTGGGCGCCCACCGCCTAGGCCGATTTTTCGACAATGACTATCTAGTAGTACCTCAGGGCAAGGCATCGAAGAGTTGAAGAATGAGATTTTGTTGATCTCCAAACTCCAACACAAGAATCTTGTAAAGCTCAACAAAAGCTTGGATATGATATTATTGGGTTAGTTTCACTGGCCCTTTATGTTTGGCCGCAATTTCTCATTGTCACCTAATCTTTCTTCAGTATCATTGATAATGTCTGAGCTCTTCCTATCCTAGTATGCCGAACTCAGGGGGACTATTGATTTCATTCTAATGGCAATGGGTGTATTGATTAGATCCAATGAGAAGAGCAGTGTTTGATTGGGCTAAACGCTTCAATACTATTCAAGGTGTTGCTAGAGGACTTGTTTATCTCCACCATGATTCCTGTTTGAAGTTAAGTAATATTCTGTTGGATGAGAAGATGAGCCCAAAAATTTCAGATTTTGGATTGGCACGTATCTTTCAAGGGACATAGAATCTAGCAAACACTGTGAAGGTTGTGGGTTGAATCTCGATGATAATGTGCCGAAGGGAAAAAAGTATTTCTCTTATTATGTATTTGACAAAACTGTGATATATGGATATCTCTTCAGATGGTACACTAAAGCTTATGTATTCCGATCGAACATGGTGAGAACTGGAATCTTAACTGGCAGGCACAAAAGAATCCATGTGACCATTGTGGAACATGTGGACCTTTTTGGAGTTTGCAGAACTTCTGAATCTCCAATCTGCAAGTGTTTGAAAGGGTTTGTACCTAAGTCACATGAGGAATGGAGCAAAGGAAACAGGTCAGCAGGGTGTGTGAGGAAAACAAAATTCTTTTGTGAGAGTAGTACACAAGCAAGTCATGTCAAACAAAGTAGGGTAAATATTCAGTTATGCTAAGATACGCTCATATTTGCTCATATTTTTATTCTTCTCCAATATGGAGGTATTTATATAAGTACAACCCTAAATAAAATAGGAAATAAATCTAAATTACAATAGAAAATAAATCTAAATTACAATATGAAATAAATCTTAATTATAATTGGACTAGACAAATAGGTAAGTAACTAAAATCCTAACATAGTAAGGAACCAAAATCCTAACTAAGTAAGGACTCGCCAACACTCCCCCTCAAGTTGGGCAAAGATATTTCGCATGCCCAACTTGACAAGCGAGTCATAGAACACCATACTTGAGAAGAACCAATTGTAGAGAAGGTCTTTTTGTCAACTACGAGTGAAACAAGTGACAAACTAAAGCAAAGTTCGCAGCGGAAACACAAGAGCAAACCCTAAAAAATAGGGCACATAGCAGAACACAGAAGCCCTGTGAGCACGACAATAGGTAAGGCAGAACACAGAAGCCCTGTGAGCACGACAATAGATAAGGCAGAACACAGAAACCCTGTGAGCACGGCAATAGGTAAGGCAGAACACAGAAACCCTGTGAGCACGGCAGTAGATATGGCAGAACACAGACACCCTGTGAGCACGGCAGTAGGTAAGGCAGAACACAGAAGCCCTGTGAGCAGGGCAGAAGATAGGGTAGAAACCAAAGGCAAGGCAAACACACCAGCAAAGGCATGAGCAACAATACTGGCACCATAACAGGCAGGAGCAACAAGGCAGAGACATAACAGGCATCATCAACAGCAATACAAGGCATTGGCACTAGCAACAACAGAGACAACTTCTCTTCACTCCCCTTCTCCCCCTGAAGAGAAGGGGTCGATGGAGCCATATGATCAATGGTACTTGAGAAACATGCACTGACTAACACTGAGATGTAGCAGAATCAGCCATGGCAGATAGGTGGTTAAATTGCAGCGCAATAGATGAGCAGCGGTGTCACTCCCCCTCAAATCCGACGATTTATGAGAGTCGAGATTTGGAGAAAGTAACACCCAAATAAAGTTGCAACACTCCCCCTCAAATTCGACGCTGGTAAAGGGTCGAGATTTGAAAGAAGAGAAATTGAAATAATAGTAAAGAGACTCAAACATGCCAGTCTCGTGGTAGAAACAAATGCAAGAGGGGAATGTGGTAGCATACGGTTGTCCCATGAAGAAAAAACTTCAGAGAAGGAGAATAGCAAGGGAGGAAACCCAGCAAATCATGAACAGAGACAAAGACAAAGATAAGGTGCTCAAACAGGAAGCGGAAAGGCAACTCAAGAGAGCACCCGAAGAAGACAGAGACTGGCAGAACAGTCAAAGGAAAGGCTCGGCGAGCGGTGACGAGGCTCACGGAGGAAATCAACGGCTCAGTGAGCGGTGACGAGGCTCACGGAGGAAAGCAACTTGTTATGAAGTTTCAAAGATAGAGAAGCTGAGACATTAAGAAAGACCATAAGATGAAGACCCATGATGGGTTAGGAATGAGGAGTGCCAACGACTCTCAATTTGGCAGAGGTTATCACAGGGGAACACAGCGGAGCACAGCAAATACACAAATACGGTAGATGCACGAAGACAGGCACGAAGACAGTAGAGGCATGAACACAACGGAGTACACAGTGGAACACAGCAAAGGCACAGGCACAAGAACCCTAAAAGAAATTAGGGCACACAGTAGAACACGGGTGGGCACAACACACACAGGTCACCGGAAACGTTGGCTCTGATACCATGTCAAACAAAGTAGGGTAAATATTCAGTTATGCTAAGATACGCTCATATTTGCTCATATTTTTATTCTTCTCCAATATGGAGGTATTTATATAAGTACAACCCTAAATAAAATAGGAAATAAATCTAAATTACAATAGAAAATAAATCTAAATTACAATATGAAATAAATCTTAATTATAATTGGACTAGACAAATAGGTAAGTATCTAAAATCCTAACATAGTAAGGAACCAAAATCCTAACTAAGTAAGGACTCGCCAACAAGTCAGTCACTTCGAGAGGAAAAGGAGATGGGTTTTCGAAGATGGTACGGTTGAAACTACCATGAATATATCACGTACGTCTTCGGATGCTGAAGAGTGCATGATACAAAGCCTAAATAATTGTTCTTGCTTGGTTGATGCATATATTAATAATATAGGGTGTTTGGCCTGGTCCAAAGACCTTATATACAGGAGTTTTCCTCTGGCGGAGTAGATCATTTTATTCTCCTAGACAGTATAGAAATAGGTAAATGATAATAATATTGCTTGCACAGCTTTAAGTATAAATTTCTTTTCTTTTCTTTTCTGTCTCACACTATTTGCATTACAAATTCATTTTTTCAGATGAAGGAAATTGAACCAAGTTAATTGTCAGCCTCATCACAGCTATTGGTTTAGTATCTTGGGTGCCATGGGGTTTGGTTTGCACAGATTGCGAGCTAACCAAAAGGGTGAGAGAGAGAGAGAGAGAGAGAGAGAGAGGGATACAATTCATTTGTGTAAGCTAACAAAGAAATTTTGATGGTTTTATCTGACTCAGTGTTTGATTGTTATATTTGCCAAATCAGGAAAAGTCAAAGTAACAACAAAGTTCTTTAAATTGACTGATACTACTGAGACTTCAAGAGACACTCTTCAAGAATATATTAGAAACCAAGATCCATCATCGGAGCTATTCATCTATAATTTTGACGGCATATTAATCGCTACGAACAATTTCAGTATCACAAACAAACTCAGGGAAGGGGGCGGATTTGGTCCAGTTTACAAGGTGAGTTTTTATTTTGCCTTTTCTCTTTCTAAAGGAAAATATTGTAGAACAACAGCTACAATTCTATACAACTACAAGATAAGGACATGAATGCAGTGATTGATTTGTACGTAGGGTCTACAAGAAGGGAAGGAAATAGCAGTAAAAAGACTATCTAGTAGCTCAGGGCAAGGCATAGAAGAGTAGAAGAATGAGATTCTGTTGATCTCCAAGCTCCAACATAAAAATCTTGCTTGGATCATGGACTGCTGCGTCAAAGAAGATGAGAAGTTACTGATTTATGAGTTCATGCCAAACAAAAGCTTGGACACTCATCTATTTGGTTAGTTCATGTTGCATTCCTAAGAGGACACAAATTAATGTGCAAACAACCAATTAAAAATACCCGCAAGTGCACGAATCTATTGAAGTATAGATTATGTAAGTACGGGGTCGATCCCACGAAGAACTTGTCGGCTTCCTATAAGTTCTAATTTGAGTACGTAAAGAACACTTAATTGACACACCACAAATGCACAAATGCAAAATGGAAACTAAAAATGAGTAAAGAAGTGTAAAAGAAATGAAACAACACAAGAAAACTAAACAAAAACACAAACAGCATTTTCTATCACCCTTTTATCACCCATTTATCACCTATGAACAGTGCTAAAGCGACCGGTCGTCAGGTAAAAGCGACCGGTCGTTTTTGGGCAGATTCGAAACTCAAAATTTGACTTGAAAAGCGACCGGTCGTCAGGTAAAAGCGACCGGTCGTTTTTGGGCAGATTCGTTTTCTCTGTTTTTCAGTTTCGACCTCTGTCCAGTATTTTGCCTATAACTTTCCAACCGTACGTCCAAAATTCACGTTCTTTATACGGTTGGATTCAGCACAGAAAATGGAAGAACACAACGCGGACCAAAAGTCCAAAATAATTACAGAAAGAAATAAAATTCAGTAACAAAGACACGTAATGTGTCAAACACGCAACTCACACACACATTGGGGGGGGGGGGTTTTGATTTGGTTCAAGTGATCTATTTCTATTGCATGTAAGTAAATGGACTTCGAATTTAAATGAGAATGGAAGAGATGAATTATCAAGATGTGAAATCAAAATGTAACAAACACTAGGGTTTCGGAATCCACCCTAAACAATTCTACCCAAGTTCATGAATACTCAAGTGATGAACTCTAAACGTGTTGATGAAGATGTTCGCAATCAAGACCATGGGTCGTGGCTCAAGACGCATTGATTCTCTCTAATATACGTAAAGTGCATGGTTCGTGCTACAATACTTGTGCCCTCCTCATAACCGAACCTAGGTATGGTTCGTACTTCGATTCAATTACAAGGAGAACCCATTAAGTTCAAAGAGAATATGAACATCACAAGAATCCTAATAGCATGGTGTTTACATTAGGTATTCAAGAAACCAATTCACATGGATGATTCTTACTTCATCCATTTATTGCTTAGGATAACATGAGGATACACATAATCCCAACAATCTCAAGAAGCATGCTTTCAAAGGTGATCAATCAAAGAAGAACATACATCAAGGATAGATTAATTTGGTGAATTGGAATTCATCAACAATATCTAGAAATTCATACACTCAAGCATCAAAACAATAAGGTATTCATGTTTAGGGCTTCAACCTAAGCCCTAGCTATGGAGTTTAGTTCCTCATAATCATTTCAAACACAAATTCGAAATAAAACTAGAAAGAAGTTACAGCTTTTGTGAAGGTGGAAGCTCAAGGTCTTCAATGGTGGAAATCTCTTCCACTTCTTGCTTGGATGACTTTGTCTTCCTCCTCTAGCTCTCTAGCTCCCAGCTTTTAGAAAGTCTCTGCAAATTGTAATAAAAACTGAATGAATGATCCGTTGCCTAGCTGCTGCCCCAAAGTCAATTGATTCCTCTCTATGCTCCTCTCTCTCCTCCTTTTCATCATGGCACACTTTTGCCTTTGTTTTCTTGTCTCCTCTCATGATGAAGTTTTGTCCTCACAAATATACTCTCAGAAAATTCCACTTAACTAAAGTAAAATATTGTTACGAAAGGCATGGTAACAAGTAGAAGTAAGATCACACTAAGTGGAGGTGAAAACTGGCCAACTCGGATTTCCAGAGCTGTGGTAACATGCTGGATTGGTTGGATAGGCAATACTTATCCAATGGAGCTCAAATTTGGATATGTTGTAGTCAACATCCATTGGAACAAGTCTTATGAAGATCATCACCTCATCCAAGGACCGGAACATGCTGATCCAAGGCCACGAAGTTGACCTACGAAAATGAACAAAAACAGAATTTATATCAAATAATGCACTTTTAGCTCATTTTCATACAAACCAAAGTAAAACCTATTAAAACACAAAAAAGAAGTAAAAAGCTATAAAATGTCAAGAACTAACTCAAAATAGTGGGTGAATAACATGAAAAATCATGTGTAAAAATGAACCGAACAAACTTCCCAAACTTATCTTTTGCTAGTCCTCGAGCAAAACAGAAATTAAAACAAGACTCGAAACAAAACTTTCCGAACATTTTCCAAAGAGAGAGTGACTTATGCAACTGACTCAAAAGTTTTCACAAGAAAAAACTCAGTTTAGACATCATTCACAAGGCAGCAAAGTTCAGAACACAACATGCTCAAGTGTAGTACTGTGATGGCCAAATGGAACTCATTCTCCAATTTCAGTTTTCACACAACTTCAAAAATCATACCAAGCACAAATGTAACTTCAAATCTCACCAAAGTTGTCCTCTCACAAATGAATCACTCGGAAGAGGGTTACAATGCATCACTCAATAGTAAATATGAGAATAGAGTTAAACCATACGGGACTTAACTCACAATTAGCAAGATGAAAAACATGCATGAATATGATCTCAAGAAGGATGCTAAACACTTAAAAGCTGAAAAATGTGTGCAAATCAACCACATGACATTTAGGATCAATTTAGGTCTTTATTATAGGTTGTAATGGGGCTAAGGGTGTAAGGTGAGTAAAAAATGAAGGATATGGATACAACAAAGTCCAAGGAACTCACAATGTAAGAGCATATAATCGTTGACTAAAAGACTTTGAAACATCACCCTTGAGATTTTCACTCTTTTTTTTTTTTATTATTATTTTTTATATGTGATCAATTAGACCACAAAGCCTTATACCTCCACTAATTATGATTCACACTCCTTCCTTCCATTTGAACAACCAAGAAACATGGAATTGAATTTGAAACCATTGCCACTTAACCACGACTTTTCTCTTTTCTTTCACCCTTTGAGTGAGGTACTCATTTTTATTTTTATTTTTTCTCTTTTTTTTTTTTCGAAATGTAATAACAAACTTCCCAAACTTAGCATGAAAAACACATCTAAATTAAAGCTCACGAGTTCCTTAGAAAGGTAAATTCTTGTTTTTCAGGCTAGGGCTAGAAGTAATAATTGGTTACTTGAAAGAAAAGGCATACATATAGGCTCAAGGTGGTTAACAATGGAAAATCATGCTTAAGCATGCATAGGGTTAGCTTGAAAGGCACAAACGGTCCAAAGAGGGCCTTAATATCATTTCTCAAATGTCATGTAATCAAATTGCACAAGAATGAGTGACTTTTAAGTGCTCAACCAAATCAATGAATAATGAGATCAAACAACAACTCAGATGACAAGAAAAGTAAGAATATGTGTATAACACTCATGAATTGAAGCACAAGGCTCAAAGCTCACATTATATGGTTATACAAGTCTAATTCATGCTTGATACAATTCTTTGGATCATGCAAGTCCCTCAACTAGAGAATTATGAAACAAATGGCAAGTGCGTAGAGGGTTTCAAACATATCATGCTAGAACGATGCCATTTAGTGAATAACAAATTATTATTTTTTTTTAAAGCATTTTCAATCAAGTCATTTAAACATTCATCACAATCTCATCATATATGTCCGGAAAGTGACTTAAGAACAAAAAAGACTCAAAACAGAAAAGAAAACAAAATAAAAGAAAGTAAGAATTTAAGTGAAACGAAAAAGACTTGCTATCCCTTCCCAAACTTAGAAACAAACATTGTCCTCAATGTTAAAGAATTCAGGCACCAACAACGTTATAACAAGAATTAAAGGGAATAAAGCAAGTAAATACAAGAACAAACACGAAAAACAACTACAACACGGTTGCAAAAACAAAAACAAAAACGAAACCAAACAGAAACAAATAAAACAGTAAGCCCTAACAACAGTCTTACACATGCAGAAATCCAACCCAATGAAACGCACAAACCAAATGAAAGCCCAACCCAAACGAAAGCCCAAAAGCGAAGAAAGTAAATAAAACAAAGAAACCAAGTCAGAAGCACAAAGAGCGAGGACTCAGTAAAATAGAAAAAGTGGGCCCTGAAGTCTCGACACCTGTGAGTCACGGGAAACAAAGTGAGAGACGTGTCGACAAGCAGAGGTCTCTCTCACGGTCCCAAGCCAGAATTATTGGCTTCATAGGAAGGCGTGACGACTTTCGTTTCTCAAAAGCGCTGAAAGGCGAAACTGTAATTAAAGGGGTTGGGGACCAGGTGAGGTGACCTAAGGGGATAGGCCGTAAGGGCCGCGCAAAACGCAGAAGCGCCGTGTCTAGGGTTACGTAGAAACTAACTCTATAAAAGAAGAAGAGAAAGAGTTGGGGAAAAACACACAAACGCAGAAACACACAACAGAGAAAAGAAAGAACAAAAGAAAAGAAAGTTCAAATGGCTTCTTCCTACCCATTCTCGCTGGACCTCAACCTAGCTCCACCGACTCAGACTCGGGGCCAAGCAGTGGCACCAGTGTGGATGCCTTACTTTGCCTCTGCACGGGGGCACGTGACAGTGAATGACTCGATACTGCTGGACAACGATGTTGCCCTTGGAGTTGCTAGAAATCTAGTAACTCCCAAGGATATACGGGTGCTGGGATCAAGGGATGACAACCGGGTCGTGAGCGATGCTCTGGCACTAAGCGTGCAAAGCTCGGCAACAGTCGCAAGTGTGGGTCATCGCCTAATTGCGAAGTCCCATGAGGTGGAGGTGCTAAGAGGTCAGTTGGCGGCGGAGCGAAGTATGGTGGAGGAGTGCCAGAGTATTATTAAAAGTTTAAAAAGGGAAAGGGCAAGGATAGTGGAGGTGAATCGACACCAGCTAGAGGCGTTGCGGGAAGAGAACAAAAATCTCTCAAAGATGGTAAGCGTTTACGCCCATGACATGAGAAAGCAGCTGGAGGACCTGGACCAACCGGGTAAACGCAAGAAAACAGATCGCGAGAGTAGGTACGCTCAAGCTAAGAGTGCGATCTTTGGGAGCTCGAGTGATGAGCCCCAAGAGGCTGTGCATGAAGCCCCGGAAGAGGATAGCCATAGGGCTAAACTCAAAGGTCCAATGGTCGAGACACCGAGCACTGTGAAAGAATAATTTCTAATGTATTAGTGGTGTGCCTGGTTGTCTTTGCTCTTTCCGTGTATTTGTTTGTTTTTTTTTTTTTTATAATTTTAAATTTCTCGTTTCCGGAAATAAAAGAAAAGAAAGTTGCAAAAGACAAAGAAGAAAAACAAAACGCACTTCCCCAAACCGGAATAAAAGGAATGCGACAAACGAAAAAGACACAAATCACACTTCCCCAACTGAAATAAAACAAAAACGACAAACTAAAAAGAAATCAAAACATAATGCACCAGAAAACAGGGAGGAAAAGAAAGCAAAGCGAAAGTAGAAATGCTTCCCCTTTTAACCGGACGCAACCGCAAATTGCGCAGGAAATGCAAAGTGGTGTCGGCTCCCTTATGAGCATATGGCTATTTAAACCACTTCTCGGTTGAAAGAAGGAGCATCCTGCATTTCAACCTGCAAACTCAAGAAAAACCATCAAAAAGCCCAGACAGAAAAATCAATGGCATCCCCAGATATGCTTGTTGATGACCTTAACCTTGAGTTGTCCCTTGCACCACCAAATGGCCAGACACGGGCTCCTCCAAACCATATCTTCCCAAACTCCTCATACCACCATGGCTCGGCCTCAAACTTCTCTGAGGTGGTGCCGCGTAGGGCAGTAATGCCGGAGGGCATGACTGTCAGCAGACTTACAGTTGCAGATCATCTGCATGTGGCGCAGAGGTCTGACCAGATGGCAGTGGACGAGTCCCACAACCTAACCGTGCTCAACGCGGTCTCGGCCACAAATTTGGGCATGCGCCTACTGGCGAGAACACGGGAGTGCGGGGCACTGAGTGAGGAAGTGGCGGCCCTGAAAGCTCTGGTGGCGGACCTGCAGAAGCGGCTCTACAGCGCCAACCAGCATGTAGAGATGCTGCAGAAAAGGAACGAAGATCATGTAGAGCTGCTGCAGATTCTACAAGCAAGAACAGACAGAGGCAATTAGCAGAAGCCTCTGGGGGCGCAGAATGCAACAATGAACATGTGATTAGGAATTTACTGTACGCATTTTCACTAGTATGTATGTAATCACATGTTATGAAATAGAAGAAGCATTCACGCCCAATTCTGATTGTGCATTAATGAATTGAAAACACTTCCCAAACTTATAATATGCCACAATTATACCCAAAAAAATTAACCACAATTATGCACAAATATGCCACAATTCAAAAGAAAAACAAGTTAGAAACAAGAAAGAAAAAAAAAAAAAAAAAAAAAAAAAAAAAAAAAAAAAAAAAAAATTAGAGTTAGAAAATCAAAGAGGAAGAACAAGAAAAAACGAAACGAAACTTTACCTTGGACGGCTTGGAACCCTAACTGCAAATCTCTCAAGAATTGATGAAATACTTGAGGGAAAAATGTGAGAAGAGACAAGAGGGAAAAGAAGAAAAACAGAGGCGGTTGTAGAAAAATAAAATAAAATAAAAAAAACGCAACGAGCGACCGGTCGCAAGTGCAAAGCGACCGGTCGTTCTGAAACAGATTCAAAATAAGAGAATTGCGCGAAGAGCGACCGGTCGTTGTGAAAAGCGACCGGTCGTTTCTTCACAGATTCAAATTTTTTTTTTTTTTTTTTTTTTTTTTTAAAACACCAAATGAGCGACCGGTCGCAAGGCAAAAGCGACCGGTCTTTTTTATACAGAATCAAATCTTCAGCAATTCGCGCAGAGCGACCGGTCGCGATGGAAGAACGACCGGTCGTTTTTTTTTTTTTTTTTTTTATAAATATATATATATATTTTTAGGGACTTACCTTCCCAACTCAGTGTTGCATCCCAGCAGGTACATCAATGAAGTGGAGCACTTCATCGTCTTGTGTTGGTCTTCAGGAGCGATGGCAATTTGGTTGTATCCTGAATAGCCATCCAAGAAGCAGTAGTAACTGTGACCTGCAAGACGTTCAAGCATTTGGTCAATAAATGGTAATGGAAAATGATCTTTTCGGGTGGCGGTATTTAATTTTCTATAATCAATACAAACACGCCATCCCGTTTTGACACGAGAAGGAATAAGTTCATTTTCCTCATTTCTTACAACAGTTATTCCTGACTTTTTAGGAACCACTTGGACCGGGCTTACCCACTTGCTATCGGAAATAGGGTAAATTATACCCACATCCAATAGCTTCAGAATTTCTTTTCGGACTACCTCTGTCATGATTGGGTTTAACCTGCGTTGAGCATCCTTTGTGGGTTTGGAATCAATTTCCAATAAAATTCTATGCATGCATCTTGTTGGGCTTATGCCCTTGATGTCCGCAATACTCCAACCAATTGCTCTCTTGTGTTCTCTTAACACTTGCATCAACTTCTGTTCATTTTCCACATTGAGATTGCTAGCAATAATCACGGGCAATGTCTCTGTTTTACCTAAATAAACATACTTCAAGTGGGATGGCAATGGTTTGAGCTCTAACTCGGGTGCCCTGTCAAGAGAAGGAACAAGCTTTTCAGTATTGACTGGCAAAGGTATAAAATTTGGAGTGTACTTACGTGGTATGGCTGGACATGCATCAAGGAATTTCACAGCCTCAAGTAACTCATTATCAACAATTTCAGCAACTTGAGGATTTTGTGTCAACACCTTTTCTAATGAATCTGTACCATGAGTACTATTAAATGTATTTTGCACAATATGACACAATGTATCAATACGAAAACATTCATGTTCATCATTGGGGAGTTTGAAGGCATCATATACTTTGAACTTTATTGTTTCCCCTTGAACTGTCATTGTCAATGTTCCTTGTCGAACATTGATCACAGTATCTGCAGTGGCCATGAAAGGGCGGCCAAGAATCAATGGAAGATCCGCACCCGGAATAGGAGCTTCTTCCATTTCTAGCACCAAAAAGTCAGCTGGTAAAATGAGATCATTTACTTTCACAAGTACATCTTCCAAAATTCCTCTTGGATATCTCACTGATCGGTCCGCCAATTGAATGCTGACAGAAGTTGGTTTAAGATCACCTAAGTTAAGGGCTTCAAAAACAGAATAAGGCATCAGATTAATTGAAGCACCTAAATCAAGTAAAGCTTTGTCAAACAATTTATCTCCAATAATGCAAGGAATTGTAAAACTTCCTGGATCTTTTAATTTGGGAGGGAGCTTCCTTTGCAAAACAGCAGAAGCTTCTTCCGTTAGTGCAACCGTTTCATGATCTTGGAATCTCCTCTTGTTGGTACAAAGGTCCTTCAAAAACTTTGCATAACTCGGAATTTGCTTGATTGCATCCAGGAGAGGAATATTGACTTGCACTTTTCTGAAGGTTTCCAATATTTCCTTGGCTTGTTGAATTTTTTTAGAACTCATAAGCCTGTGAGGAAAAGGAGCACGTAAGATTTCTTCGTCAGTAGGTTCACGACTTACCTTCTCCTTTCTTGCCCTTCTTGCAAGTTCATGCTTTGGGATCCACTCGGATGAAGAAGCTGCTTGCTTATCTCTCTCTTTGTTGCTTTCATCCTTTTCTTTAGGCTCAGCCACTTGTTCAACCTGCATGTCATCAACATTGTGAATCAAATCTTTAGAACCTTTTATTTCACCAATTACCTTACCAGTTCTCAAGGTAACTGCTTGAACATGCTCACGCCTAGTTGGATTAATCTCTGGTTGGCTAGGCATCATACCAGGTTCCCTTTGACTCAAAGCTTGAGCAATTTGTCCCACTTGATTTTCTAGATTGGCAATGGCCTTATCCGTTTTCTGCATGTGGGTGTCATTCCTCTGCATGTAGCTTTTTGTCTCAGTGATGAAACTATCTGTGTTTCTAGCCATGGAAGCAACAAGTTCTTCCAAAGATTTTCCTGTAGATTGTGGTTGAGGTGGTGGTTGTGGTGGATTGTAGTAGTGCATTTGACCATAAGGTGGGCGAGTATGTTGTTGACCTTGAGGTGGGTGAGTTGGCCCTTGAGATGGTTGAGTTGGCCCTTGTTGAACATTCGAATTGTCACTCCACCTGAAATTTGGATGATTTCTCCACCCCGGATTGTATGTTTGTGAGAAAGGATCATTCTTAGGCCACTGATTTCTCTGAAATGAGCCCACTGCATTTGCTTCCTCATGTGCCAAGGGACAATCTTCAGTGTCATGACCAATTGTGGAGCAAAATGCACAAACCTTGGATGATCCCGGTGCCAATTTCTTCACCATGTTGGTTAGGTTTGCAATCTGAGCTTCCATACTAGAAAGGGTACTTACATCATAGGATTCCCCTTTTCTGACTGGTCTTTGCCTTGAATTATATTGGCGAGCATTTGCAGCAACAAGATCAAATATTGCTCGCAATTCTGTTGGAGTCTTGGTCATTATAGTTCCTCCTGCAGCTGCATTCACATTATTTTGGTCCGCTTCAAAAAGTCCTTCATAGAAGTGTTGCATTAGAAGCCAAGCTTGTATGTTATGATGCGGACAAGTGATTAGAAGCTTCTTGAAACGGTCCCAATAATCCTGGAAGCTTTCTCCCGGCCTTTGCAGAATTCCTGTAATCTGACTTCGGAGTTCATTTGTCCTTTGTGCTGGGAAAAAATGTTGCAAGAACTTTGAAGCAAGATCCGTCCATGTTGTGATGGAATTTGGAGGTAGATAGTGAAGCCATTCCTTTGCTGTATCCTTTAAACTAAATGAGAAAAGTCTCATTCTTATCTCATCACTACTCATGCCTTCGATCTTTATTGTGGAACACACTTCCTCGAAGTCTAGGATATGTGCATTAGGATTTTCTCCAGGATTTCCCAAGAACTTAGGCAATATGTGTATCATGCCCGATCTCAACTCAAAGTTTTCCAAAGTGCTTGCGGGATATACTATGCAAGATGGTTGTCCAGTTGTTGGCGGTGAAGAGTATTCTTGCATAGTAAGTTCCGCATTTGCAGCTGCTGCCGCCATTGGTGAAGGTGGAGGTGACTCGACTTTTGGTGAGCTTGGTGATGATGAAAATGGCGAGAGTGAAAAAGGCAATGGAGTAGACACAGCTAGTTGGATGTTCCTTTCTCTCAAAGCTTGAGCTTGGATATCTTCTACAGTGCAATATAATGAAATATCCAAATTCAGAAGGGACATAAGCAAAATGTTCCTGCAATAAGAAGAAAACAAAAACAAACTCAAATAAAATGAAATGACAAACAAAGAAAAAAAATGAAAATAAAATTAAGTACTCTAAATATACTCAAACAAAACATATAAGCAACCGTGCCAGTTCCCCGGCAACGGCGCCAAAAATTGTTGCATTCCTAAGAGGACACAAATTAATGTGCAAACAACCAATTAAAAATACCCGCAAGTGCACGAATCTATTGAAGTATAGATTATGTAAGTACGGGGTCGATCCCACGAAGAACTTGTCGGCTTCCTATAAGTTCTAATTTGAGTACGTAAAGAACACTTAATTGACACACCACAAATGCACAAATGCAAAATGGAAACTAAAAATGAGTAAAGAAGTGTAAAAGAAATGAAACAACACAAGAAAACTAAACAAAAACACAAACAGCATTTTCTATCACCCTTTTATCACCCATTTATCACCTATGAACAGTGCTAAAGCGACCGGTCGTCAGGTAAAAGCGACCGGTCGTTTTTGGGCAGATTCGAAACTCAAAATTTGACTTGAAAAGCGACCGGTCGTCAGGTAAAAGCGACCGGTCGTTTTTGGGCAGATTCGTTTTCTCTGTTTTTCAGTTTCGACCTCTGTCCAGTATTTTGCCTATAACTTTCCAACCGTACGTCCAAAATTCACGTTCTTTATACGGTTGGATTCAGCACAGAAAATGGAAGAACACAACGCGGACCAAAAGTCCAAAATAATTACAGAAAGAAATAAAATTCAGTAACAAAGACACGTAATGTGTCAAACACGCAACTCACACACACATTGGGGGGGGGGGGTTTTGATTTGGTTCAAGTGATCTATTTCTATTGCATGTAAGTAAATGGACTTCGAATTTAAATGAGAATGGAAGAGATGAATTATCAAGATGTGAAATCAAAATGTAACAAACACTAGGGTTTCGGAATCCACCCTAAACAATTCTACCCAAGTTCATGAATACTCAAGTGATGAACTCTAAACGTGTTGATGAAGATGTTCGCAATCAAGACCATGGGTCGTGGCTCAAGACGCATTGATTCTCTCTAATATACGTAAAGTGCATGGTTCGTGCTACAATACTTGTGCCCTCCTCATAACCGAACCTAGGTATGGTTCGTACTTCGATTCAATTACAAGGAGAACCCATTAAGTTCAAAGAGAATATGAACATCACAAGAATCCTAATAGCATGGTGTTTACATTAGGTATTCAAGAAACCAATTCACATGGATGATTCTTACTTCATCCATTTATTGCTTAGGATAACATGAGGATACACATAATCCCAACAATCTCAAGAAGCATGCTTTCAAAGGTGATCAATCAAAGAAGAACATACATCAAGGATAGATTAATTTGGTGAATTGGAATTCATCAACAATATCTAGAAATTCATACACTCAAGCATCAAAACAATAAGGTATTCATGTTTAGGGCTTCAACCTAAGCCCTAGCTATGGAGTTTAGTTCCTCATAATCATTTCAAACACAAATTCGAAATAAAACTAGAAAGAAGTTACAGCTTTTGTGAAGGTGGAAGCTCAAGGTCTTCAATGGTGGAAATCTCTTCCACTTCTTGCTTGGATGACTTTGTCTTCCTCCTCTAGCTCTCTAGCTCCCAGCTTTTAGAAAGTCTCTGCAAATTGTAATAAAAACTGAATGAATGATCCGTTGCCTAGCTGCTGCCCCAAAGTCAATTGATTCCTCTCTATGCTCCTCTCTCTCCTCCTTTTCATCATGGCACACTTTTGCCTTTGTTTTCTTGTCTCCTCTCATGATGAAGTTTTGTCCTCACAAATATACTCTCAGAAAATTCCACTTAACTAAAGTAAAATATTGTTACGAAAGGCATGGTAACAAGTAGAAGTAAGATCACACTAAGTGGAGGTGAAAACTGGCCAACTCGGATTTCCAGAGCTGTGGTAACATGCTGGATTGGTTGGATAGGCAATACTTATCCAATGGAGCTCAAATTTGGATATGTTGTAGTCAACATCCATTGGAACAAGTCTTATGAAGATCATCACCTCATCCAAGGACCGGAACATGCTGATCCAAGGCCACGAAGTTGACCTACGAAAATGAACAAAAACAGAATTTATATCAAATAATGCACTTTTAGCTCATTTTCATACAAACCAAAGTAAAACCTATTAAAACACAAAAAAGAAGTAAAAAGCTATAAAATGTCAAGAACTAACTCAAAATAGTGGGTGAATAACATGAAAAATCATGTGTAAAAATGAACCGAACAGTTCACTGGACTTTATCTTTGTAATTTGCCTACTTAACTGAAAGCCACAAATGAATTCACTTGAACTAAATGTTCAGGGCACAAGGAATCAAAATTATTTTCGATTGATACGCAGAATCACTGAATTATTTTCAATACACAAACAGTCAAGCAAGACATCCTGCAGATTTAATGCTCAGAACTGTAAACTGAATTGTATAATACATGAGTACAATTCAGTTCTCTATAAAGTAGAAGAGACAATGTTGAACTAGACCTGAAATCAATTTTGAATCTGATTACACCCCTGTTTCACTATTGTTCATACAAATGTTTCAATATCTTCCATAGCAATTAGAAGGTAAAAATCTAGTGACAGTCAACGTTTTCATTGTACGATGCATGGGATATATGAATGAACTATTGGTTATATTTCGAATGTTTGCATTTATAAGATCCAGTGAGGAGACCTGAGCTTGATTGGGGCAGACGCTTCAATATTATTCAGGGTGTTTCTAGAGGGCTTCTTTATCTCCACCATGATTCCTATTTGAAGGTATTACATAGAGATTTGAAGGTCAGTAACATTCTCTTGGATGAGAACATGAACCCCAAAATTTCAGATTTTGCATTGGCAAGTATCGTTCAAGGGACGCAGCATCTAACAAATACTCAGAAGGTTGTGGAAACACTGTAAGCACCATTCCTTTTCCTATTCTTGGAAGAACATCACAACTCAGATTTCAATGTTCAGCATATTGTCATTCATGTCAGTGTACTAGTGAATTTATATGGAAGCAGATAACATGTAGGAAATCTAGCTGTACCATTCATTTTATTTAGAACCCTGCAATCTTAACTGAAACATTAGTTGCATGCCATTAAGATATAAATTTTGTGGCACTTTTCTGAAGACCAGAAACAAAGAAGAAATATTGTCAGTGAGTATGCTATGGGTGGGATATTTTCTGAAAAATCGGATGTCTATAGCTTCGGGGTCTTTATATTGGAGATTATTAGCGGCAGGAAGAATACCAGCTTCTATTACTATGAAAAACATCTAGGTGTCCTAGCTTATGTAAGTTCACACTCTAAATTTTATAGGGGTCGTTTGGTACGGCGGATTGTCATGGACCGGACTAAATCTTGGGACTATCTTGGATTGGCTTGGCTTGGTCTAAGTTGGATTAAGTAGTTACCTATGTTTGGTGTTTCGTCGGACTAAAAAGCTGGATAATGAAAATAGTACTATCCTGTGTTCGGTTTATGCTCGGACTGGGACTAAATTTTTTAAAATTTTGGTGCATCTTGTAATTCATCAAAGTTATTAAATTTGGATTTATCTCCAATATTTGATCCTTGCAATTGTGAAAATTGAAATGAAAATTATTTGGGAGTTCAAAGCAATTTTGACAAGCAATTTACTGATCAGAACAATGAAGAAGTGAGAATTGAGAAAATTTCCAAAGATATTATTGATTTTATGGGCATTAATGTTTTCACTTGGAAGGTTGCCAAGAATCTAGTTGATTTTGTCGACCGATTGAAGGTTCTAGAGAGATACATTTGCATTGTTAGAGGGAGTAAGAAGAAGCCAAGAATAACGAAATATTCTAAATATCTTTTTATTTGGGAAAGAAGGTTTCAATTGGGTGCTAAAAGATCCAGAATTAGTATGAAGCATTGGAAGATTCTATTAGGATTTTCCTCAATCAAAGGCTTGAATTCAAGGGCGAATTCTTTCCAACCAGGGGAGTCTGATGCAGGAGCATATGGGGTAGTTATTTCATGTTAACCTTGTTATTTTCTTATTTAAGTAGTTTTAGGATATCTTTTATTATTAATGTGTGATTTTATAATTAATTAGTTTACTTTTGGACCAAGTAACCTTGGTGCCCAAGTCTTGTAAAGCCTATAAATAAGGGTAATGTAATAGTTGTAGGGGAGTTTTGTTGATGATTAATAAAATGGTTTATTTGTGGCATGGATTTGCTACGATATATGTGAGTTTGGACTAGCCCTAGATTTCGGTGCTCGTGTATGTTGTTGATGACTTGTGTCTGGATCCTGATCCCATCAACTGAGTAGCTCGCATCGACACTCTAAGCTGTGGGAGTCTCAATGGGGTGTACGAGGGAGACAACCCTTTTCATTTCAATTTTCATAGTTGCAAGGATCAAATATTTGAGATAAATCCAAATTTAATAACTTTGATGAATAACAAGATGCACCAAAATTACTAAATCCATTTATACCTTCAAAGACACAATGAGAATCACTGTGCCCCTCTTCACTTGACTCACACAGTAGAACGCAACTATGAAAAGGGCTATCTCCCTCGTACTCCCAGTCGAGACTCCCACAACTTAGAGTGTCGATGCGAGCCACTCGGTTCAGATAAGGGTTCACGCATCCCTCCCCGTCAGAACTTTTACCTATCTAGGTTAGTGCTTCAATGCGAGCGATGCGTTCTGTAAGTTGCCGTAGCATCCTTCTAATTTCCTCCATGTTGTTATAGTTGTCAACACAACCCTCCATCCAAAAACCTTCCCGAGAAGGTGGAGCTTAAACCTAGCTCAAATACCAATTCATGGGGATCGGTGTCCAGACATAGGTCACCAACAACACACACGAGCACAAAAATATAGTACAAACTCACATATATCGTAGTAAATCCATGCCACAAATAAACCATTTTATTAATCATCAACAAAATTCCCATACAACTATTACATTAGCCTTATTTATAAGTCTTACAAGACTTTGGCACCAAGGCTACTTGGTCAAAAGTAAACTAATAATTAATTATAAAATCACACATAAATAATAAAAGATTTCCTAAAACCACTTAACTAAGAAAATAACAATATCTCATGAAATAACTAATTAAATGATAAATATATGTCTTGATCCACCCCATGCTTGCATAAATGCATTTCTCACCCATGCACATTCTATGATCTAATCGTTTATAGTATATAAACAAAACCAATCTGGTACAAAGGAAAATTTGAGGACTAACATAGTAGAGAATCAAGAACTTTTGGACCAGCCACAAAAAGTGCAATCTTACGTATGCATCCTTCTTAATGGACAATCTTACATATTTACCTAATTTGACAACAAAGTTTAAAGTTGGTTTCGGATTTGGTTACAATTTGTTTGCTTTGTTTTCCAAGGTTGGAAGGTCTTAGTGATGCTGCTGCTGCTGCTACGTATTTGTCCCTTGACACCAGCGATATCAATGATCTGTTTGAAATTTCCCATTGAAATCATTCACTGAAGAAAATGAAGGTGATGGAAATATGTTCTATGCTTGTTAAGCAGCAACTGAACAAAACAAAAGAATGATCATGCTTGGTTTCTTGATAGTGGTTATAGTAATCACATGACCGGAGATAAAACTATCTTTCTTGATAGTGGTTATAATTAATTATAAATGACTAATTATTCACTAAATAAATCATAATTAAAGTAATCAAATAAGACTAATATATTACTTAATTTCATAATAAATACTAATGAATTATATTTATGTATCTCAAATAATTTATTGGACTTTAAAATTATTTTCACTTTCCGAAATTATATCAAAATATGATTTCAATATTTAGAAATGATAGAAAATTATTTTAGACCAAACCCTAAATCCAAGTCTCGAACCAATAATCCTAGTTTCCGAGAGTTATCCCGTTTATGGTTTGTACTAAGATGGATGCAAATAATATGTTCAAGATTTAAAACAAATATGTACTCAAAAATTGATAAAATAATAATAATTCAATATAGAAATATCATACTTGAAATAAATTTATTTTCATAATCTCAATCAGTTCCAGTCCTACACTCTTTTTAATCTCAACTCACCTATGAAGCACGTATACGAATAAGGTGATACAATACAAAAAGCAATACAGAAAATATCTAAAAACAAGGATATGATACAACAATTAAAAATATATATTATCAAAATATTTATAACATAAAAATAAGATAAAGATACAGCAGAAGAAGAAGAAGTGTTGGAGTATGATCGTGCAGAGTAGACCTACGGCTGGCAAACTCTTCGAATTGTTCAACCAGCAATTAAAGCTTATCTCCTCTTTATTTTCCCTCTTAAAAACCCTAAAACGAGTATCCGACTCGTGTCCGGAATGTCAGATACACGTATCCGTGCATCAAAGACTGTATCCGTTGACGACTCGTATCATAGCATATCCGACACGGGATTCGGATCTAAATCGGAGTATCCGTGCTGAAACAAACCAAAAGAAAAATATAGTAACCATCACTGATCACTGCAATTAGAAGAAAAGGACCCCACAATTGACATAATGCAGGACATGAGAGTTGCAGAAGTGATGGCGGCCATTGCAACTGCAGCATCAGTCTTCTGCTCGTTCTGGTCAGCAAATTGAGGTGGGCTTGCTGGTTCCAAGACCTTGATGATCATCTTCTGACCTCTCTCGCAGTGCCTAGAAACCCCACTAATGAAATAGAACAAACCAGGCCGGTCCAATGTGAACACGATCACACCATTGTTGGAGAAGAAGATGGGATGAGCAGAATGGCATTTTTCGTACTCGTCCTTGGTCATCACCATCACCGAGTCTTTGGTAGTTGAAATCTAAGTCCATGAAAAACAATATCTATAAAAATAAATAAATAAGTAAAAGAGTCCCGCCTAGGCTGCCGCCTAGCGCCTAGGCGCCCGCCTAGCTCCTGGGCGCCCACCGCCTAGGCCGATTTTTCGAAAATGACTATCTAGTAACTCAGGGCAAGGAATCGAAGAGTTGAAGAATGAGTCCATGAAAAACAATCTATAAATAAATAAAAAGACCCGCCTAGGGCCTGGGTGCCCACCGCCTAGGCCGATTTTTCGAAAATGACTATCTAGTAACTCAGGGCAAGGCATCGAAGAGTTGAAGAATGAGTCCATGAAAAACAACATCTATAAATAAAAAAAGACCCGCCTAGGCCGATTTTTCGAAAATGACTATCTAGTAGTACCTCAGGGCAAGGCATCGAAGAGTTGAAGAATGAGATTTTGTTGATCTCCAAAATCCAACACAAGAATCTTGTAAAGCTCAACAAAAGCTTGGATATGATATTATTGGGTTAGTTTCACTGGCCCTTTATGTTTGGTTGCAATTTCTCATAGTCACCTAATCTTTCTTCAGTATCATTGATAATTTTGGAGCTCTTCTTGTCCTAGTATGCCGAACTCAGGGGGACTATTGATTTCATTTCTAATGGCAATGGGTGTATTGATTAGATCCAATGAGAAGAGCAGTGTTTGATTGGGCTAAACGCTTCAGTATTATTCAAGGTGTTGCTAAAGGACTTTTTATCTCCACCATGATTCCTGTTTGAAGGTAAGTAATATTCTGTTGGATGAGAAGATCAGCCCAAAAATTTCAGATTTTGGATTGGCACTTATATTTCAAGGGACACAGAATCTAGCAAACACTCATAAGGTTGTGGATTGAATCTCGATGATAATGTGCAGCAGGGAACAAAGTATTTCTCTTATTATGTATTTGACAAAACTGTGATATATGGATATCTCTTCAGAAGGTACACTAAAGCTTATGTATTCCGATCGAACATGGTGAGAACTGGAATCTTAACTGGCAGGCCCAAAAGAATCCATGTACTCATTTTTTGTGGGATAAACTATTTAAGAATTATGTGTATTGAGAATGAGTTTTGATGACTTCATGGCTAGGTTGAAGTTGTTGCTCTTTCAAATTACGAAGAAGAGGAAGAACAATTTAAAGAGGAGGTATACGTGCTTGTGTGCGTTTGTTGACACAATTTAAAATTCATCATCTATAATTTTGGCCTTGTACACCAGATCAAAGCGAAAGCTTGTTGGTTTCTTTGTTCATGGGATACGAAATAAGATATCTTGAAACTTGTCTATTTTTCTGTATGGAAGGATTCTCCTTAAAAAGAAAAAGAAGAAAATAACTATGAAAGAGTTGTAGAGTTCGTAAATGTTGGTGCATGTTTTCACTAACACTTTAGCGAATACTTTATAACTTGCTTCTATTTCTCATTTCTATTTTTATTTTGAAATGCGCCAGAATTATGTGCAGTATTTGCCTTTTATCTAAATTTTGGTTTTTAGTTTGGAATCGAAGAAACTTTAGCTTTTTAGCTAGAGGAAGCTATCTAACGTCTTTGTTTTCTGTTTTTGGTAATATGTCTGTAAATTAAGGTTGCTAGCTTGAGGCAGATTCTTTCATTCTATTGCACCTGGCGGTCTTGCTGGTGACCGACGGGGAGTAGTCCTGCTTCAGAGTTTTCTTGCAGTGCACAGAAGATATGGAAAGTCATCAAAGAAAACAAATATCTTGATCTTCCTGCTCACAAGGTAAAACTATGAATATATATTCACTTACGCTATTCATGTATTATATGCATATTGTTTTGAATAAGCTATCTTTTATTCCATCCATTGTAGGTCATGGTGGCTACTGTACGTTGTAAAGAGATTGCCAATGAGAAGTATGCTGATTTTTCAGGAAATGAGGTACCTGTTTTTCATATAGTGCTATGTTTTCCATCTTAAAATTTTGTTGATGTTGCAACTTCAGTGGCCCTTGAACTCCTAAATTATCACAGGAGTGGAGCCAGTTGGAAGAGGCTGTTTAATTTGGTCCTATCTCTGGCTTCGGGAAGAAGCTCAGTTCAATCCTTGATACTTGTCTATCAGAGTAAGTATCTTCATCTGATTTGTCAGCATCAAAGCTATAGCATATGATTTGATCTAATGAGAGAGAAGTTCTGTAACTGACTCGTGAAGATCGTCTTAATTGAGTGGCATGCACTTTAGGCGAAGACATCTAAAATTCACTATGATGGTGTTAGGTCTTGTATTTCCAACTTGCCTCTATGTTCTGGATTAGTGATGTGCAAGACTCTTAAGTCCGCCTAATTTCAAGTCAACTGGAAGATCTAAGTTTACTAGTTGCTTTTTGGTATTCATGAATAGTTTAGCATTGTTTTCTTTTCAATAGTGTTTTGGAAATGGTGGCTGATCAAGTGTCGTCCATGTTATTTCCTTAATTTTTTTTGGGTATGTATCCATATTGAGGCCTTGACAAAGATGGAAGAATACACAAATGGTAGTACTAGTAACAGAAAAGAGAAGAGAAGGGGAGAAAACAGAAACAAAGTGGTCACTAGTTTCCTGCTTTCCGTTCTGTAGTCTAGACAACACAATCTTATATGTCAGTTTATGTTTAGAATTTTGGTTACCTTTCTATCTTTTTCCAAATGTGCAAATAATATTGCCATCACTTCAATTATACTGAGCAACTTTAAGGTTTAAGGCGTCTGCTGTCTCTAAGTAGTAAGTACACCTTTTGACTTGTATGGCTGAATAATTCTTTGTATTTAGTTGATTAATTTGCTTATTTTGGTATTTTAGGTATGATGCACAGGCTACATATTTTGATGAAGGTGTCAGAACTAGGAAGCGCAAGCAGCTTGAAGAAAAATTGCTGCAAGTGAGTAATCTCGATATTATTCTTGTGACAGCTATGTTCCCACTCCCCTTCTGTCCTTCTGTCCTTCTGTCCTTATGCCATAGATGGGTGATACCAGTTGAACTGAGACTTTGGGGTGCTGCATTTTCAGCATCCTTTTGCCTATAGAGAGTGGAGGTCGAATTTTGTTTCTGGTTCCTCCTTGAATCTGCAATGCATGTCAAATTGATTTGGGGACATTCACTGTTTACAGGGAGGCTTTTTGAGGCCTTCCCAATGCATCAAATTTAAACTGATTTTGCGGAAAATTAACCTTTTTATTTATTTAATAAAATGAGTTTCCAATTTCATCAATTTGATTCATCTGTTTTTCTTCTGTTACTGATTCTTTTCACTGTATTGTTAGCTTGTCCAACCTGCGTTCCAAGCTTTGCTGGGACATAAGATCTGGTTCTCTGGATAAGTTCAAGGAAGCATTTGATAAGGCCTTGAATGGTGAGGAGGCATTTTCAGTGGCTGCTCATAATTGCTCTGAGTCTTTTATGGCTCTATTTCCAGGTATCCTTTAGCCAAAATTGAAAACTCAAGTATAAAATACAAAAAATGAATTACAGTATAAGAGAATTCTTTAAATATATGAACCAAAGAATACAATATAAGACAAATTACTGTACACTCCTTAAAACAAATCTCAATTAAGGACAAGTTGAGTGAAATTTTGATTCCTACCTGAGTTAATGTGTGGTGAGACATAGAAATAACAGGTCTTTGAATTGGCTTCACTGATTTCAAGTTTTACTTGCATTTGAAAGTACAATGTAAGATTAACACAATATTTTTGCAGATGCTGTTATCACACAAGCAAACTGGGACACATCTAACGTAAGGGATCAACTTAAACGCGATATAGAAACCCATAATGCTTCAGTTTGTGCTGCCAAGCTATCTGAACTTACTGCACTTTATGAGGTAAATATACATTTTATTCATTGCCTCTTGTGAAATGATTGGGGTGACCGGTACTTTTGAACTTGAGGAAGAATTTGAGTGGAAGAAGAAACTAAAAGGGAATAAGTGGGGTGAAGCGGGAACTAAACTAGTTTGATATGCTAATTTTTAAGGGGTTGACAGGTTTGTAGTGGTAGATATATTTTGGAGAACTTTTTCTCACTGGTTTTCATTCCCTATAAGTTTATTGTTGACTACTTTTGCAGGCAAAATTGGAGGATGCCTTATAAAGACCGGTGGAAGCCCTTCTAGATGGAGTTAATAGTGAAACCTGGCCTTCAATAAGAAATCTTTTCTGGCGTGAGACAGAATCAGCTGTCTCTGGGATCTCTAGTGCATTTTCGGGTTTTGATATGGATGAACAATCCAAGGGCAAAACACTTTCAAGTCCTGAGGCATATGCAAGAGGTGTGGTGGAAGCTAAAACAAAGGAAGAGGCTGGAAGGGTTTTGACCCGTATGAAGGACAGGTAGGAAGTACTTGCACTTTCAGATTTTATCTTATGCAATTGAAACTTATTTTTCATGGGTTTGCAACCTTGTTTAGCCATGATTCTGATTCAATGCCACGTCTTTGGACTAGGAAGGAAGATATTAGAGCAATCACTAAAACTGCCCGTTCTGCAATATGGCACGATTTATATTATGTCATCTATTAGAACTTGAGTTTGAATTTTCCCTGAAACTTTGCTAACTATATTGCTATTGCTTTCAGTCCGTTTGGATGATGATGCTGCTGATAATATTGAGAATACTTTATCCCTTGTCTTGATGGATTCCACAAATGCTGCTGCTGAAGATAGGAGTATCACAACAGCTGACCCACTGGCTTCAAGCACTTGGCAAGAGGTGCCTTTTCTTTTGTTTATTTCTTGCTTGTAAATTTTTAGTTTGCATTTTAGCAAGTATTGTTATCATAGGTGTTTCAAACCTAGTAGCTTTTGTGATTTTTTATTATTATTTATTTTCTGTGCAGGTTTCCTCCTCAAAAACATTGATCACACCTGTCGAGTGCAAATCCTTGTGGAGGCAATTCAAGCGATGGACTGAACACGGTGTTTCCATGGCTGTCACTGCAGTGACTGCACAGGTTGGCATAAATTCAAAGTTTTAGTATATCATGTGGTTGAGATGAATACATTGTTATTGCACATTGTAGTTACATTGAGTCCATTCTACATGCTGTTCTACCACTTATTTGGGCAACTGATGCCTTGACTGCAGTCCTGGGATTGAAACTTTTAAGGTGCATACTTTCCCCATATTAAGGATAGATAATGATGGTGTTCTACCATATTGTGTTCTACCATATTAAGGCAGACGTAACCTGTGATATGTGCTCTGCAGCTGCAACCTTTAGGTTTGACAACTTCACAGTTTGCAATGACAAGTGTATTTGGAACACTGCCATCAGTCTGAAAAAAAAAAAGTTAAGCAAAACCTTGTACAGAGAGAGAGAACTTCAACATCCATATCCGATTCAGTGTAGTGGAGTCTCTAGTTGGCTGCTATTTCTTTATGCCCTGTGTCAATTAGCAGACAAGTTTCTTATTAGACGGAGTCTCTAGTACCTAATATTGATTCATGAGAACCGTAGTTTGTCACTTGATCTAACGTGCAACGCCCTACCTAAAGGAGAAGCATTTACTAACTTAGACCAACTCAAAAATTCTAAACCAAGCTTTGGTTCTAGAATGGGGCAACACTGAAGTGAAGAGAGGGGTGACTATCCTTTGCTCTCAACTTGGTTTGTCTGTAAAAAGTAGTATGTAGTGTGATTTGATTGGTTAAAACGAAGATGAATGTGCAATCTTATCAATGAAAAACCAGAAAAACCAGCAAAAATCTGTTTATTTATAATTGAAAAGACCAGTAAGATCAAATAGACTCTTTAAATGCAGCCAACATAAGTTTCATGAAAGAAATTGTGTAACACACATGACAAGACACTGACTGACTTCTACGCTTTTAATTCAGTAGCTTTTTATCTTTTCATTGAACACTTTTTCCCCAGCATTCTTCGCCAACACGAAGTCCCCACTCTGTACTAGATTCAATGAAGTTCACCGGACAACCCCCAAAATAAAAGTATTTACTTTGTAGCATGTACCCTTGCAAATTTTATTTAATGGTGATATTTCTTTATCGCAGAAGCAACCAATCAGGGCTAGACACATCAAAGATTAAGTCTTGTTTCATAATTTGCTAAATTACGACTGTGATTTAGTCAATTTACTTTCTTATGCAGCAAATGATTTTGTGATGTTACGGTGTCTTTCTGATGTTTGGTGTGACTCCCCTGCTGTGTTTTAGAGCCAGCCTCAGTTTTTGTGTTTTTTCTGGGTCTCAAATATATCACCCCTTTTCCCTTCCAAATTAATTTAGAGGCATTGAGAAAGATCTGGAAATAAGAAAAAAGGACATAAATGATTGATCAAATAAGCTTCTTATTCTCTCTTCCACTAACAGCTAAAGTAGAAGTTGCACTTGATTTTATTCCACAAATATGTACCTCTCTAATTACATCTCAATAAGCCCAAGCATGGCAAATGAAATTGTTTCTTTACATGTACTATTGATATATATATATATATATTTTTATATCTTGGTTTGTGGTAGGTAGATGGGAGATGATCTAAGTGGGCTAGATTCCTTTCTCTTTTTGGGTAAGCTTTAGGCAGCCTGCCATGCCCATATTCATGCGACATTCCAGCATTTCTATGGCAGTATGTATGCGCTTCAGATCTCTCTCTCTCTCTCTCTACTTTTGAAGCTGCTAGCAGAAGCACTACTTTTTCCCCTGCCATTATGTACCTTCCAAATAAGTTCAATTTTTCAAAACCATTTTGACACTGAGCTTGGAAAATGTTGGTCCAGATGTTATTTTTTTCCTTGTGCACATCATGTATCATGGGTGGTTAGGTTAACACTCATGATTTTGTAACTTCAAACCTTCCAAAAATTCGCATTAAAAAAAGGACATGGAAAACTGAATGGATTTCAGATTTATGTGTGGAGTATACATGTTGTTGGACAATCACTAGATCTCGAAAACTTAAATTTCTAGACAATAATTCTTCCCCCTATACCTCACATGAAGCCTCACCTTAACAAATAAGTGGAGAATAAGAATTTCATAGAGGCTTCAAAACTAAAAATCTGATACCATAACTCCAAAAGTTATATTCTTAGGAATTACAACAAAGAGATATTTAGTCATATACCCATTCTTAGCACTAAAACTATAAATAAACCCTACACCATTTAATTTCTATAAACAAACCCAAAAAATGATAGCTGGCCTTATTGAATTTAATTTTGATTATTAAATTACTTTGATGCCCTATTGAGTGTTTTGGGCTTTTATATGAGGTTTTGGGGTTGAGTTTGTTTTAAGAAATCAATGGCAGTTTTGTAATTTAAAAAAAATTAAAAGCCTTTTTGTTATATTGTAAATGAGCTTTTGGTGTTTCTAAAGTCCATTTCACATAGGGTATTTTTATAATTTGGACTTCTGTATTGGGTATAATAGTGAATCTCCCTTAAACCAATAAATGTACGACAAGCCAAAGCCATATTCATACTTTGGAACGGGAAAATTGGGTAAACTAGAAACTGAGAGAATGACATGGGCCAAAAGCTGAAAAAGCTTAAGTTGCAATGCAGAAAAAGGTGGGGGACCCTAATGGTTATGTTGGAGAAACTTTCTAAGATACATCTCAGTTTCAGAGTTGAGAAACTATTATTTGTACTGAGAATTTTGCACAAAACTACAAGTAAGCCCCATCACTCAATGAAAAAGAATATATGTACACACAATTATTCTCTCATCCGGATATCCGCACGTTATTACCATGCGAATACTATTATAAACAGAGAGGAAAGTAGAGTGGGGTAACAGAAAAGGCATAGCATCAGAAACTAAACTAGATGTAGATATGGATATTGAGGCTCTTGAGGGGTTAACTATAGTATATGTTTGATTAAAAAAGGCAAGTTTGGTGGGTGGCCATTGGACATTAGCCCGTGCACCGACCTGCACTTTATCAGAACACACATAACATAAAGTCTACAAAACACTACTCTCTACTGGATCTTCATTCTCATATACTTGAACAGTCTACCATCCATGATTATCATTATTATTGTAGTCTAGGCAGCCACTGCGCGTGCTGCAAGAAAAGCTAAAGAGAATTCTCCCTCCCTCCCTCCCTCCACTTGAGCTCCCAATTCCAATTAAAGTTAGTGCTGTGGACGACAATCCTCGTAACTTCACTCACTCTCACATATATTATTCTCTAAAATTATTAGCTTGATTTCTCATCCTGTCACTGCCAGGAATATTTTTTATGCCTGTTTGTACCCTCCTTTTTCAGTTTTAACTCTATTGTTTATTTCATTCTTGTCTCTATATCTTCCAAGTTCCTCACACAAACAAAATTGGCATAGAGTGAAAAAAATTCGAATCTTCTACTTTTTCTTTTAATTAATGGGTGGTATTGTAAATCTGTCATCATTTAACCAAATCCATCAATAATTAATTCTGACTAGCTATGTCACAAAAACTTTACACTTATAATTTAGTCCTAAAAAGTTTGCAACCACATCTTTTAACACCTTTTAGACTTTTAATACTGCATCTGCAGGAGAGTTCATTGGTTACTTACTTCACTTGTGGGACTTTGTTGTTGCAGATAGGGAAGAACTAAAAAATTCTAGCTTACGATGCATCAACTCTTGACAAACATGCATCAGAGAATTAAGCTTTTAATTACTATAATCTTTTGAGACTGCATAGAGTTGAAGTTGATGGGTGGCTTTTGCTGGTTTAATGATATATTGATATTGAAATGAAACAGACTAAACTCATGTAAGCATTAATCATGTGACTTGTAGAATGCTTGAGATGAGAGTACATGTATTTTGAAGCTGCAATCCAACTTGTACACTTTCTACACAAGACTTCTAAACTGCCCTGGTGGTCCCAAGTTCAAAATCAACTGCTATGTTGCCTAGATTGTTCAATATCTCATGCGCATTTTCACATACTTTTCAGTGCACTGAATGAGAGGAAACAACTGGTCAATTTTGAAAGGCATTCATGGCTGCTTTTTTTTGTTTTTTCTTTGCATCCTTTGCAAGTTTACTTCTAGCAGAAAAGTTTCTTATATCTATTCTCCACAAATGCTTGCTGAGTGTTACTGATCTGGATTGTGACGGATTAGAGTTCAATTTGATAATCTCTATTAATTAGAAGCAAAAATCATATGTGGGACTTACTGAAGTACATAAAGATGTAGAGAAACATAACTTTATAATTTATAAATATAGGGAGCACATAAAACACCACTCCTCTATAATGACATCAGTATATCTACTAGACTGACAGATTCATAATCCGTCTTTTAATTTTGTACATTACATGGATTGCTTTACAGATGAGCCCACTGAATCAGCAATGCTCAATGTCATTTTCCAGTAGGGATGGAGGAACACCCTCCAACAAGCAAGAGACTGGTGGAATTGTTAGTGTCTGCAGTTCTCCATAAGCATTCCAACAATACGGGTCCAATACTATGTCTCCTACAGCAGGAAGAAGCTCGACTTCTGAGAGTGTCAAGTTAGTGCATGGGAGAGCATCACTGCAAGCAAAATGCATCGGTGAACTCCGAACATCGTAGGTTCCCTTTATGTTTGAATAGAGTATGTCTGATACAAAGACTGCTGAAGTTTGGTTGGTGCACCCCTTGTTAAGGCAGTAGAATTGGTCGATCATAATCGGGTTCCTAACATTATCCATGTGAATGTTACTGAATGTTACTCCCGATACTGATCCGGATCCACCCTGCCATGTCTTGATCCTAACTCCATTATCCGTCCCTTTGATTATTGAGTCCCGAACTGTAATGTTAGAGACGCATGCTCGCGAGTTGTGTTTGCCTAGACTCCCAATGCTGAGTGGATGAACAAGGAACACATTGATCAAATTTAATGAAAATTAAGTTTGTAATGAAAAGGAAAAGCTGTAATTTAGTGAAATTATATTTATGGAAAACAAAAGTGTACCTGATTCCATGACCAGGTCCACAAGTGATGTTCCGTATGTCTACATCATAACAGCCTGACCCAATTGATACACAATCGTCACCTGCAGAACAGAACAGAGACTATTAACAAATAAGCAAACAGGTGGATTAATTATGAACTTTCATGAGTAAATGGAGAAAGGTAGAAGATTTGAAGGTTTTTGGCTAACCATTTGAAATTACTGAGTTATAAATTTGGACATCATTTGTGTTCTCTATGTGAATCCCATCTGTATTCGGACTTCGAGCAGGGGCAGATATAGAAATCGATTCTATATGGACGTTCCTGCAGTTATCAAATCTGAAGTGGAATTGGGGGCTATTCTTGATTTTAAGTCCTTGAACTGTCAAGTTGGAGCTCATGAAGAACCTAATGGCCTGCATTAAAATTCACTGTATAGATTAAACCTTATTACTTAAAGTAGCTGATACACACAACACGTAAGCAATGTTTGCAACTTACAACTGGGCTGTCACATGGTCCAGGCAATGTTGTTCCATTGATCCCCTGTGCCATTAGATTTGATATGGGATCAGCAGTTGCTTGAATCAAAGAAAATATGTATTCAGACAGAATATGAACAATTTTAAAATACCCTGTGGGGTTTGCAGGGAAGATTCCACCATTTCTCTCCTCTCCCATCAAGTACACCACCCCCTTGCAACGACATCTCGTTGATTCTGTAAAAGACAAGCCACTGATGCCTGCTGGTGTTCTTTGGCCAAGACTCTGGTCCATCAGGTGGCACTAGAGTTCCATCAACCTTCTCAGTACCAAATGTACCCAATACCAAAAAAGGAAAATACATATTTAGTCCCTCATCACCTAAGTGGCCTAAACTAAGAATAATCAAAGAGGCCTATAATTCAAGTACATTACCTGTAACACCAGGCCCCCAAGGCAGGGACCAGTGAATATTGTAGATTGAATCATGAATGAGAAACCTCGGGGAACAAGGATCCTTGCTGCAGATTCACTTTGGCAAGCTGTGTCCCAAGCCATCTTAAATGCCTCAGTGTCATCTGTTTGGCCATCCCCAACAGCACCAAACGACCGCACATCGAAAACATCAGAGGAGCTATTATTAGGATTGGTAGCCTCTTCAGGAGGGCTAGCAGAATCAGGTGGAGGGGAAGGAGGTTGTGAAATGTAGGATGGCTTGTGAGGGTGGGTGTGCTTGTGTTTATGGTGATGCCATCTGGCTTGGGTGGACAGAAAGAAGCAAAAGAATGAAATGCACAACACTAGCATTAGTGACAATTTGCAGTTCTTCATTACAAAGTTCCTCACTTCAATTATAAATTAATAACTAACAAAGAAAGATTCACTGAAATTCAAGAAATGGTGATCAGACAAATGCCAGAATAAATGCACCCTATGTTTTGGGAAGTAGAAGAAGACACTAGAACAAGTTGCACAAGATGAGGTTGAGTTTGTTTGGTTTGGAGTTCATGCAGAAACAGAATGAGTCAGTATATATAATACTTACTACTGCTAAGTGGTGGTGGAAGGTCAGTCTAACTTTTATCATCTTTTTTTTCTCTTCTTTTTAATAGTTCTAGGGGCGGGAAATGGAACCGACCAATACCATTTAGGCATTGGCCACTTTTTCTCTTATTTTTATTTTGTAAATATTTGTGATGGTTCAGAAAAAAGGTAACGGAATAAGAAGAATTGAAATGGGTGGGCAAATCCATAAGCCCCCATGTTCTTCCCATAACTGTCACTTTCTTTGGTCCCAAATTTTAGTTATTGCAGAAGTGGCATATACATATATTAATAATGGCCACGATCCATAAGCATCCCTCCCTCTTTCCGTTTTTTGGGTTTGGTTTGGAAGACAAGTCAAAATCCATTTCAAAAGAATTGAATTATATATGCATTGCAGATGGTTGACGCTAAAATGATCATAACTTCCAATAAGATTTGACAAGTATCTGGTCTGCTAAGTAGATAATGCTAGGGGGCCTTCTGCATATTGTCTGCAACTCATTTCAAAGAAATGATATTACCACTAGTGAAATTGACATCATTTCTCATTAGGATAGTCCAACTTGGAGTGAATTACGTCAAATTTTTTTCATTTGTGGCCAACCCAAATTAGTTTTTATGCGATTCGCAGTCAAGAATTTGGTCCAAAATTTCAAACAGCAGTTTGATAGCATATGTATTTGAGCATTTAAATATAGGGAGTTATCCTATCCAATCTAATCCTAGTTACCATGCGTTTGGTTTTCCAATTGGTATTGGAAATGAGTTGGTGTGGCTTAGCCGAAAAGGTTTCCAGTTATCTTTCTGTTAAGTTGGCAAGTCCACTATCAGGCCTCTCTCCAATATTAATATATTTCTGTGGTATAGCAGCAGCAGCTCTCTGGCCGACCAAAATTGATGTCACTCTATCTATACGCCCAGGGCTTCTCAGTTGATTGCGTGCTTCTTTAATGGTCCACCTTCATCTTCTCTCTGCCTCAAATACTGAAATGATTAGGTGGGTTCAACTCAAACAATAACTGTGTTGCTTAATTTTCAACTGTCTATGGGGCGGCGGATCATACACAAGGAATTTCACATATGTGCTCAAGAAAAAATCAAATAAAAAAATACTAGTTGTTTACTTCCTCACAGTTTGACACGTATACAAAAATAACTTGATAGAAATACTAGAAAAGAAAAGTTCTTTGTATACGTGTCAAACTGAACTTTGTCTATAAAAGCAAGAGTCAAATAGCAATTTCTCAGGCCAAGTCCATATCATCCACCATGCACCTCATATTTTGTGTTCGAATTCTCTCTCTCAATATTATTTTTGCCAATAAAAAGATATGTCATCTATTAACAAATCCATGTCCTTCATATATTCAGAGAGGTTTCTTTATGGTTCAAGAAAATAAATATTTCTTTGCGGGAGATGTGATTAACACTCTGAGAAAAGTCGCCGTACACTTCTCTTCTATAATTCATAAGAGAGAAATGACACTTACAAGGGTGTGAATGACATCTTTTACAAGTGCATGTTGCGCGCAATGACAGACCCAAATTTTTTTTCAGGGGATGTGCAATATTTAAAAGGTTAAAAATTCTATTAAAAAAAAAGTTAGACAACCAAATACCCTTAGAATTTAAACAATACTAATTGCATTCATAATTCATGGGAAAAATAAAATAATGAAAAAGCAAAGATCCGAGACGTTTTTGGTCCGACAAAGTGAAGCATAAGCATCAAAGCGTTAAAGAGTATGCTTTTTGAGACATAAATTGTTTTGACAAGAAAAATTTATAAATCTACTAATTATTATTGAAGCATAATAATCAGTTTAATATAATTAAATATAAATACTAATTTTCATCTAAGCACAATAATCAATCCCAAAATATAAAATACTCAATTAGCCATACAAGATCTAAAGAGGAGGGGGAAAACTAAAGTGAGAGAAATAAACTATAAAAGCTACATGAAATATTACCTAATAATTATCTTCAAGATACTTAAATTTGCACTGGAGAAAGTTTGAGAGATTTGGGAAGTGATTTTGGGGTTGTGGGTTCTCCATCATCACATGCTTAATGGATAATAATAAAAAGGTTTTTTTAGTTGGAGGATAATTAAAAGGTTAAAGTAGTAATTTGGCAAAGTCAGAATTGCATCAATACTGAGCGTTTCATTAAAAGGAAACAAAAGCATTGCCAAGACGACGTCGTTTGCACTGCAGAAAAATGAAAACAAAAAAACTTCTGGGCATGTTTGGTATCCAACTTTTTAAACTCAAAAACAGAATTTGAGTCCAAAACAAAGAATTGGTAGCCCTATTTTTAAAAACTCAAACTCAAGAACAACTAAAAAACACCCCAATTATTAAAAACAAAAAATATCTGGTTTTTTCAATTTTTTTCTTATAACACACAAGTTCTCAAATTTTTAAGATTTGAAAACAGTTTTCAAGTTGCATACCAAACAAGTTTTTGAATCTTAAAAATAGATTTAAGAACTCCTTGTTTTTAAGAAAAAACAAAGTTTTTAAGTTTCCTATTTAAATAGGATACCAAACGCCCCCTAAGTCATCTTCCTCGTTTGAAAGGCCTTGCAACACATGAACCTTAGCACCAGCAAAGGGGCATGCTCCGGCCTCTCCACTGGTTGAGCGGCAAAGTGCACAGCTTCAATAGCCTGATCAACTTTCATAAAATCGTATTTTTCTATTATAAGGCAGTAAACTGAAAACAAAACGAAAAATAACTTTAACCCCCGTCTTGTCACTATTTTCAATTCAACATCCTCTATCTCCTCACTTGTGAACTGCTCTTCCTCCAACCTCGAGGTCATTGTGACATTACAAGCATGTAAATAAAATCTATTTTTAGCTGTCATTCTGTTAAAACCCACCTCATTTCTAACAGCTAACGGCTAAGGGCTAACGGCTAAGGCACAAATCGCGCTACACCCCGACGCTCACCAAAATAAACAATTGCATTGTTGAGCTGGATGTGGTGATCCCTTGTGCCACCTAAAAGATAGCAAAAGTGTCATTTAGTACCACCACATTGTCAAACATATCTAACACAAACCATTGAGGTATATGAGTAACATCTGCTTACATAACAATCTATCAATATAAAAAGAAAAAAAGAATAATAATAATCAAGGGTGTGCAAACCCCATTAAGATCTGAGGACTTTGTAAGCAGAAGAACCTTTTTAATCTTCTTTCTTCTACATACAAATCTAAAGCGGATAAATATAACAACAAATAAACAGGGGATTTGAAAAGACAAATATTACAGCTTCAATATGACGATCACATTCAAATGGGACAGAAGCTACGTTTCTACAGCAGCCCACATTTTTCCGTGCAGAGCAGACATCAACTACTAAGAACAGTTACGACGACCCAAGGAAGGCACACTGTTTTCTTGCATGCTCCGGAATCAGCTTAACCAGCATCTCTGCAGGTACTCCCTTCAGTTCTAATCAATGCCAGGATCATTAAAAAAGAATTACTGGTTAGGATTAGACATCTCAATCAATAAAATCAAAGTGAGAAAGTACAGTACCAAAAACGCTTATTACCATGAGCCTTAAAGTTGAACAATGGGGGGAGGAAACGTCCATTTGGCAAGCGGGTGTTAGGGTCACGCAACTCATCAAAGAACGGATGAGCTAAGGCCTCCAACTGCATTGGAAACATAAACCCTTTACAATAACATCTTGATGGCATAATGTACCACACTAAGCTTAAGTAGACAGATTAACATTCAATCAGGAGCAGAACTACTCTGTAAGGCATATCCCATACATAGGATACATGATATTTAAGGTCAGACTCCAGCTACAGACTTTCCATATATAGGACAGGAAAAGGAAGTATGTAATGGACTCCACATGGGCTTCCACATGCAGCATAAAATCAATGAGCATTTCTTAGGATGAGGGCAACATAACATAAACAGCTTGGCATACAACTATAGAGTTTTTTTTTTTTTTTTTTTTGGGGCGGGGGGGCGCGTTGGGAATAAACTGAGGCTTCTAGTGATTACATAGATGAACACAAAGACAGCCTGTAAGAGGTAGAGTGATAATGGATCGCATCAATACTCACAGCTGTACTTCGAAGGTTTGGAGAGTACTGCAGTAGCCTAGATACGAGATCCACAGCTTCAGGAGGCATGCGCTTGTGGAATATCTGATCATCAATGATGCACAAAAGAAATATTAACATGCAGTTTTCTTGGAAAGCAAATAAACCACTAGTGATATCCCAAGTACCTTGTGCCATGGGTGAGCTTTAATCTGGGGAAACTTAAACTCTGTGTAGTTAGGGTTCATGCACTTTATTTCCTCTCTCGTTGGGGTACCTAAAACCTGGATGAGAGTCAGAAAAATCATTATGAGAACAATTACCATTATCCCAACAGCTTAATGTTGAAAAAATTCAAAGCTCACAATCACCTTGATGATTTCAACAAGCTGGTCTACTCCACTTTCTCCAGGAAATAGGGGCTGCCAGAAATAGATATTACTTAATTAGCACAAATATATAAGCCTAAAGAAGAAGAAAATTAACTTACTGAAGATCAAAACCTACCTGTCCAAGCAGTAGCTCAGCTAGAACACAGCCAGCAGACCAGATGTCAATGGCTGTTGTATACTCGGTTGCACCAAATATAAGTTCAGGTGCTCGATAATACCTAGAACAGATGTAAGATATGTTGGGTTCCCCTCTTACCTGTCATATGTATACCAATTCAGTATTGTAAAATCATTACCCAGAGTAAAAATAAGAGCATATTTAGAGAATGCCCGGATGCAGAAAACAAACCAAGACTTTCGCACTTCCAAAGTCACAGATTTTAAGCTGATGAGTATGTGGATTGACCTGTTAGAATGTAGATACACAATCAATTAACCATGCATACACATTTGGAACCAATGTACAGAACAGAGCAAATATCAACATACCAACAAATTTTGAGGCTTAATGTCCCTGTGGCAAACTCCAATACTATTGTGAATGTAAGCAAGTGCTCTACAAATCTGCAAAGAGATATAAGGATTTAGATGTAAGAGCTCAAAATTAAAGTAGTTACCTATTATTCTCTGATAAATTGTAAGAGTTATTTAAGTCACATAATGAAGCTTAAATTCCTCGAAACCAAATGTATCTACTGTGTTTCATCAAAATGATAACAAAAGCAGACCTCATCTGAAGGCATTACAAGCAATATTTTACAATTCAAACAACATGTATGGATAAAAAAAATTTAGAACAAATCTGTAGTAAAGAATAAAGATGAGACAAAACATACCTGGTAAAAATAAAGTTTGACATATATAAGTGGCATTCTCTGGTTCATCTTACTGTAGTGTTTGATCACCCTATGGACAGTCTCGGGGACATACTCAAGTACAAGGTTAAGGTATAGCTCATCTTTTTCAGTTGTCGAAAAGAAACAATGTTTAAGGGACACAATGTTTGGGTGGTCTAGAAGACGCATGGTTTGCAACTCCCGGTTCTTGTACCTCTTGTCTTGAAGAACCTTTTTAATAGCAACAGTTTCACCAGTTTCTAAACATTTGGCCTGGATAACAAAATCAAAATAGCAATTCAGTAACATAAATTTAAACAAAATATTTCGATCAAAATTAGCAGGCCCACAACCACAAACAGTTCATTGAGAATAAGCTCATTAAAAGCTGCAAAACAGTAAAATGAAAAATTACCTGGAAAACCAATCCAAAAGATCCATGTCCAACAACACGCTCAGCCATATAGCTTATTGTCTACACTCGTTTAAAGGAAAATCATATCATCATCAATTTGAAATACAAGAAACTACAAAACGCAGCTATACAAACGGAAGGGGGGGGGAACATTTCAAAAAGTTACCTGTTTTGGTTGGCCATTCTTTCCACCAATAGTTGTGACAATGATATGACCCGCCTCTGTTCCATTACCATCAACAATAGTTGCTTCCATTTCCTGTAAAAGGAAAACAAAAATAAATACAGATTTCAGGATCAGTATAAGCTTGCATAAAATAACAAATATTGGAGATACAAGAATGAGAGAAGTGGCATAGTTTACCTTTTCATCCCTAATTTTCATATGATTCATCTCACTAGGCAAACTATCGACAGCAACTACATTTCCACTGGGGTCTCTAATTCCAGAAGCAGGAACCACACTTACAGAAGCCATGAGCTCAAACAAAAATAACTGAGCGAATCGCCTTCTAGATTCCCCTTCTCAAGTAAATAAAACAAATCAATAATTTACCTGCAGAAAGTATAACGATGCATTAAGGCATTATCCAATAGCAATATATGTTAGAGAGTTATTTCCAAATGTTGCTAAGATCATAAAACAGATGTTCTAATTGGATTCAATCGACGCTGAGACACAGTTCCTTGTATTAATACGTTCCTTTGTTGGTGAATCTATGAACTGTAACTGAATTATTAAACAAGAGGCAAAAGCCAAGCACCGAATGTGAATTTGTTACCAAAACTTCAAAATAGTTAATAACTCAACATTAGATTGATTTAATGAAATCATACCAGAGCTAAAAATTGACAATAAAAGCACAGTTAAATACGTAATGCAAGGAAGCAAATCCAAAACAAAGAAGTGAGCAAGCACAAAACAAAGGGAGGCATTTTCCCTTAAATTAAACGGATGCTGCAGCACAAGGCTCTTATCTATACTTCACAAATTTTAATTTCTGTCACTTTCCTGCAATTTCTTGGCAACCAAACATATCTCAAACACAAACTACACTACAGAAAAGGGCAAAATGAAAATTTTTATTTGAAAAAAAAAAAAAAACAGGATTTGATTTAATTGTACGTACAACAAGCTATTGAGAGAAGCTAAAAATTTACATAGCAAAAAAAGAGAAGAAAAAAATGTAATTGATATGACAGACAAACAGAATATATATATATATATAAAAGCTGGTAAAGGTATGAGAAATAGATGGAGAAAGAGAAAAAAAAGGAATTTTACCGATCTGCGTGAGGGTGCGCCATGAGCAGTGGGTTAGAGTAGATGATGCGATGTGGAATTATGAAAATGTCAATCAGAATCACTCCAATCTGATTAAGATTGATTAGTATCAGGCTACAAGCTATTTACTTGGTTTTGGGTTGTGTTATTGAAACTTGAAACAACCAAAAACAAAAAGAAAGAAGAGAGAGAGAGAGAGATTTGAGATTTGAGATTTTGGATTTTGGATTTTGGAGAAACTACAAAGGAGGAGTGAGGGGAGGGGTTGAGGTTGGTTAATGAAATGAATGAAGAACGGATTTAGTTTGGTTTTGTCTGTTTGGTAAAGAAGAAGGCAGTCAAAACTGAAAAACACAAAGACAAAGAGAAAGAGAAGAGCTCAAACATTTATGTGTGTTTTTTTAATTAATAAATAATATTATTAATCAACCAATTATTTGGTAATATATCTCTTTCTCTCTCTGCCTCGTTCCTCGTTCCTCAAACCTCTCTCTTTCTTTTTTCAACTTTCAACACTCTCCCTCTTTTGACCGGTCAAACTTCAAACTCCTCCCAGGGTGGGGCCTGTCCCTTCCACTTTCAAAGTCTCTCGCTTTGGTAACAAACAATTATTATGGCAGTTGGAGACTTTGGCTGCCCTCCCCATGACTTTCTTGTTTTCTCTCCTCATCCGACTTTTTCTTGCTTTTATCAAAATTACTTTATTATCCTTCATCAGATTCTTTTAGGCCCAACAGCACAAATTCCTTGAGAATACTTGGCCCAACAAGTAACAATCCTCTGGGTTCAGTTCTGGGTCGAAATAACAATCCTCTGGCCCAGTTTGATCATATTCGAATTGGGTCAAATATGATCCCTCAAATCAAACCTTGAATCTCAAGCAGTATATCATATTTATAGTGATATATATGATATAAAGTTTGTGCAAAGTACTAGATGTAATTAAAAGTATTTTATTACTTTAATTACTGCACAATGTACTATGTTTATTTGTTTAAGAAGTAAAGCTGAGGTCATATATATAATTGCTTACACTTTGTAATGTAAGAAAGTAAAGTTGATAATCCACTCAACAAAAAGATTAAGTTACTAATATAAGAAGCTATATGGGATGATGAGTGAACACAAATGAATTACCTATTATTAGTGAGTTGTAAAGAGTTTAACACGTTTGCACATAGGGTGGCACCACAATGGAAAAGTGGGCAAAACTCTCCTTCTCTCTCCAAGTGCACATGGGTTCAATTCACATAAGAGCATTTCTAGCGGGAGGGGCTAGCCCGGGCAAAAGGCCCCTTAGGCGCCCAATCCCGTTTCCAGTTGCCAAGGCTTGCTAGGGCAAGCACTGGGCTCCACCAACCTGAGCAAGGTTCAAGGCAATACTTGTCTGGGTTGCTACCTAGGCAAGATAACTTAATGCTGACGTGAGCAGCCAATTTAAATAACAAAAAAAATTAAAAATTAAAAATTACCCAAATTTTCATATTTTTTATTTATATAAATACTTATTCATATTCTTCACTTCCCACACCAAAATTCTATACAAATTCCTCTCCTCATATCTCATGTGAATAGTGATTGCCCTTAGGTTGCCATGACAATAGGTGGAAAACAACAACAAAATTACTATGACAGGGACTATTCATGTAAATAGTAACAGCTCTTTCCTCTCCTTACCTTTTGCCAAGGCAAATAGGTGGAAATGCTCTAAAAGGCAATCTTAAGACAACTTAATATAATTTTGCCCCTTCTCCCTCCCTAGCAAATGACAAAAAAGAAAGAAAGAGAAGAGTTTAACATGTTTCTCTTCCTTTATCAACCTACTTGCTCTTCCAAACTTTTTTAATGATAAGGGATGTTCAAGCGGAATTAATGGATGGCAGCTAGTTTTCAGATAAGGTAGTGGTTATTAAATTTGTGTTGGATGCGCATAATGAGTGCTTGAAATAAATTAATCAAATCATGGGTTTGTAATTGAGGTAAGCAACAATGAATTAGTGAAAGATTTTAGGTTTTGGTGATCCTCAAGGCATTAATTTGCAGGTGTTGGTTTCATAATTAATTATTAACAAATAATTAAGACTGAGGACCATGTACATAGATATTGTTATTAGTGACTTGACCAGTCGGACCACCAAACCAAACCAAACCCACTTGAGCATAATTAAGGGTTGTATTTTATTTAGAGCATAATGAATTTAAAATAAAACAAATGGTGTGTCCAAAAGGAGGCAGGGCACCTAATCACATCCAGTAATAAGAAAAGTAAAGGAAGGAATTTGGTTAGACATGAGATGACATGAGATGTAGGAAGGAGAGCCACGCTTAATGTTGTCGAATCTGCAAAACCCAAATAATTGGATATCCCATTTGTGATGAGATGAGATAAGAAAGGTACGTTACAATAATTTCACCATTGCTTGCTCAGATTAGAATCAACCTTGAAGCCCAAATCCCGAAACAATAAATTCTCATGATGCTTTCTTTCTTATCTGTCAATCATGCAAGGCCTTCAAGTTTCAACGTAGCACATTTTACCAATAATGAGCCAACACGTACATTTTTTACCTAACAAAAGTAGTGATATATCTTAGGTTTCTGTAAACATAATTTACTTATGGAAATGACACTTACGTGCGTTGACATTTTTCTCTAAACTTCCGTATTCTTTATATTAAATATAACAACTCTCTGCTAATTGAATATAATTCAATGAAAAGGGGCATGGACTTACAGACCAGTTATCGTAACACATTGAAAGCGTGTGAGAGATATCATTTCCTAATTTTGACAACAACAAAGAAAGCAATAACTCTCCATACGTCAAATATACTCAATTTCCTTTCTAATCTCTACGTCACTATAACCTAGAGGGAGAAATCCACAAATTGAACCTTTTACTATAACATGATTCTCAAATATGTGTGGATATTTTTAATAATCGGTCCGCTGATTGGCAGTTTGATGCATATATACCCCAATCTGCAAATGTGATCGGTGTTGGCGTGATCGGTTCTATAAGAAGTTGGTTGTGTGGAAGGTTTGCATAGATGAAGTTGTTGTAGAGATTTTAGATTAGAGTAGACCATTTGGACGTGTTGATATCTGACCGTCCAAAACAGCTGGGTCCCACCCATCATTCGAGCAGCGCGTTTGACAAGTTTCATATATAATGAACGAGACATTCAACAAGCAGCGGCTCGACTTTTGTTGTATGCCGTTTTCCCTCTCTAAAGAAAGACCAGGGAAGGGACATTGCCGTCGATTCAAGAAAAAAGGTTCTCTCATTCAACGTCAGCACGCATTCAGCTAAAGCATTGTAATGTGTGAACGCTGAAAATGCCACCAAAAATTCTCCCCGCGGCAACAGCCACGTTTTCCCCAAATTACCCTCTGATGCCACATACACCCCCCCTTCCCGCTGAAAAGTCAACTCGGCAAGTGACAGCTCATTCAAGTTGTTCATTGAAGAAGGGCGTTTAAGTAATTTCCTAGTAACAGCCCTTGCAATAGTCCAAAAGTCACGCGTCAACCTAAAAACCGTCACGTGTCCGTCAAGCGAAATCCATGCTGTTCTCAACAGTAAACTCTAAACAGCTCCTGAAAACCCACACGTGTCCGTGACCCAACAACTTTACCGCTAGCCACCGGTAACCCTTATCACCCAAACAACCCGACCATATAAATACCGGTTCAAGCCAAACTCACTTAATCTTTTGCTGATTCAGCTAAAAAAGAAAGAAAACCGAATAGAAAGTGCGAGAAAAGTCTTAAGAAACCGCGAGAAAATAACAAAAATTATCTGATTCTCATCGTCGTCGTCGTTGTTGAAGTTTTCTTTGAGCTTAACAAAGTTTTGGGATCATTTTCTTAAAGGTGTTTGTTTGTGTGGTATGATTTGATAGAAAATGGTGGCAGAAGCTAAGATTGTGTGTCAGCAGAGCGTGCCCGTTTTGGAGGTTCAGTATTTTGGTAAAGGGACTAATGTTCATGAGGTTGAAGATGTAGTTGCAGTTTCACAGTCGATTTCGCCCAAGAGTTTTGACCGAAATCGTGCTTCGGAATCCGTCTCCGATGCTATAACGAGCTCTCAAGCCGTGAGTTTTCTGACCTTGATGCTCCGCTTTTTGGACCGTTTGATCTTCTAGTTGTCAATTGCGATGTGGTTTAATTTGGTTTTAGGTGATCATGAATCTGGGTTTTTTTTGTTATAGTTTTAGACCTTGAATTTGGTACTTGCGTTGAATTCTTATGGTTTCTGACTTTTAAAATATATAGGGTTTTGTGCTTACTGGGTAGCTGAATTTTGATGGAAGTTTTGCACATAAATATAAGAAATTAGATTGAATTACCTCGTTTTATAATTGAACTACGAAAGTTGGTTCTTACAAGGTAAAGGTTAGTTTTTGTTCTTGTTAGATAACTAATTATTATTTGGTTAATGTGATGATTAAATAAAGGACCCTTAAATAAAATATGCCCGCCTGCTATGGTACTCTGTTACCATGATTCATCAAAACATTAGTTGGGTTCGATGTGGATGAAAATAAATGTTGACTTTTTGCCCATGTGTGATGCCAATTTTCAAAGCTGGCAATTTGTAGATTTCTGGTTCCTTTCAGAACCTGGGCTGTATCAAGTTATCTGTTTGTTATTTTTGGTCTCAAAAAGTAGAGAAAACTGTATTCTTGACATAGAATTGTGATGTTGTGTGAGTGTTGGGTACTTGCAAGTCTGGACGGATGGTTTATATGATGATCTTAGCACTACATAATTATAATTGTGAACAACTATCCGCATTGTTAATGAACTTAAACAAATATGAATTGCATGGTGAATTGAAAATTTGACCTGATTTACATAGGTTTGGAAAATCTTACGAATGGATACACATCATACATTCTCTTCGTGTCTTATGCCCTCAATTTCTACTGTATAGTTGCTTCTCATTAGAAATAATGCTACCAGGCAGTGTGGTAGTATTTTATATGTGTCAATGGAAAATCTTGGCATTTAATTCCTTATTCTTTACTTCTTTTCAGGATGATAAACCTGCGGATAAAATTCCTGATTTGGCTCCAGAATCGGCTGATCTTCAATTCTTCCCTAGGCTCCGTTCTGGTAGCTTTGCTGACATTGGACCCCGTAGATACATGGAAGATGAACATATACTAATAGATGATCTATCTTCACACTTGGGATCGCTCTTTAATTTTCCCACGCCAAGTGCCTTGTATGGGGTAATAATATCACTTTGGACTTCGAATTGCAATGACCTTGAATTTGGTGGTTTGCTAGTTTTGATGTTTACTGAGGTTGAAAATGTTATATAGGTATTTGATGGACATGGAGGACCAGAAGCAGCATCTTATGTCAGAAAAAATATGCTCAGATTTTTTTTTGAAGATGCCGATTTTCCTCAGATTTCTGAAGTTGATGAGATTTTCTCAGAGGAGCTTGAGAACTCCCTCCGTAAGGCATTTCATCTGGTTGACCTTGCATTGGCAGATGACCGCAGTGTAAGCAGTTCATCTGGGACAACAGCATTAACTGCTATGATATTTGGAAGGTATATCTATGCCTTAGAACTCTTTTTCCTCCCTTCCCGATGTGCCAAAATAACCTGTTTCCTTGGCCTACCTAGGGCTTCATTTCAAATATCTAATATTGATTTCACAAACATATGGTGTTATGTTTACTATATCAAGTGTAGTTCGTTATCAAAACTAATATCCCATTTATGATTTGTCAACCTTTTATTTTGATTCAAGTTATGCTGAGTACGAAATTTTTTTTGCATACCTCTTGGCGATTATATATTTTTGTCCATTCTACTTTTTATTCTCTTCGATGGTGATTGACCTTATTATCTTCTTTTTCAGGCTTCTAATGGTAGCCAATGCTGGGGATTGCCGAGCTGTTCTCTGCCGGAAAGGAGAGGCAATCAATATGTCTCAAGACCACAGGCCCATTTATCCCTCAGAAAGGAAGCGAGTTGAAGAATTGGGTGGATATTTTGATGATGGGTATCTGAATGGCGTCTTATCAGTAACCCGAGCATTAGGCGACTGGGACATGAAGTTTCCTCGTGGTTCTTCATCACCCCTTATTGCCGATCCAGAGTTCCGGCAAGTGGTTTTAACAGAGGATGATGAGTTTCTCATTATAGGGTGTGATGGGATTTGGGATGTGATGTCAAGTCAGCATGCAGTTAGCCTTGTTCGACGTGGGCTACGGCGGCATGATGACCCGGAGCAGTGCGCAAGGGATCTTGTTATGGAGGCTCTTCGCCTCAACACGTTTGATAATCTCACTGTGATTGTGGTATGCTTCTCCCCTCTTGATCATCGAGAACCATCACCACAGCGGGAACGAAGATTTAGGTGCTGCAGCCTCTCTGCGGAGGCCCTATGTAGTTTGAGGAGCTTGTTGGACAGCAGTGCCAGCGGTTGATTGTAGATATAATTTTTCAAATAAATGTCTCCCTCATACATTGTTTTGGCTGCTTCAGTCATGAGATAAAACAGCAGCTATCAGTTTTGTAGGTGTTCAGTGAGCTCTGGGTTGATGTACATACATAAGAAGGGGGACGCGGATGGTGATTGTGTTGTAAAAAGATGTATGTTCATACATTTTTTAGTTTACAGTACAGAGTGATTGGTTCATCCGATATAGTCCATTTCTAATCCTCTCATGTGTATTTATTTTATGTATATTATTTGGATCTTCGTTTCTTTTTAGCTCTTCCTCTGCTTTTGTCCTTTTAGCACTTGGCTCTCAACAATGTAACCCCTAATATATGATTAGCATTTGACAAGCTACTAAGTGATTTTCTATAATTCAATGAATTATTTCTTTCTTTCTTTTTTCCCCGTGTCTTTTGGTGCTTGATTTTAAAAAGATGGGACAAATCTAACAGGGATTTTTTAGCCAACAGGAAAATCCTCACAGGGCTTTTATGTCTAATACCTGACTTCCATTAGTGTAACTTGCAGAAAGAGAGATAGTGAACCATCCATTTTCTTCCGTATCAAGGTTGATTGATACGATACATGGAAGGATAAACAAGTCAAGTAATCCATTCATAAACAAGTCAAGTAACAAAGATTATGTAGGCTCCAAGCCTAAAGGTATCATAATTTCTATAGTTCTTTTTCTTTTGGGGAGTGATATACAACAGAGAAAGCCGTTCGTTTAGGAGATGGCCATTGCCCCAAATGATCTCACAAAGATCTTCATTGTGCTGCTTTTGTTCTTCAGCAAGAAAATCATTGGTATTACAACTGATAACAAATTAAATGATAGCACATTGATATTATATTTCATTGGAAACATTTGCCACGTTAAAAGAATTCGTGACAATCAGGGTCGATTAACCTTTTGAACTGTTATACCGTCGAGTCTGATTTGTAGCTTTTTGAAAATGTTGCAAACCTTTCCAAGCCACGTCCAAGTAAACTTTCAAGAAAAGGTTGCAGTGCCTGGAGGACGTCATATCAGAAATCAGAATGATGGATTATTTCATCCCACGTCAATTAAACAACATTTTGTTATGTTCTGTAAGCAATGCTATCAAACAAAATCTTTATATTTGAACTGATTTTCAACTGTGTGGGGTCTCCCAACTAGAGAATGTATAATATCTAAACCATAGTTAGAACACTTACTGATGCCACTGGAGCCAGGATTGGAGGAACTTCATAAGACACGGTTAGCTGAGATTGAAAAACGATAAGAGCACTATGAGATATACAACATGGAAAAATCAGAAAGAAAGTTGCTCTTTTCCTAGTTTCCATTACTCAGAGAAACCTAGAACAGGAAACCATGTCAATGCATATTATTTTGTGTTATACCAATCCAATGAATGTCCGTCCAGGCCATTCAATTGATCGCCAAGGATGGAGCAAAAATTATAAATAATCTAATTGCAAATTATTGATCTCCCCAGCGTGGCATCAATTGCATGGCATTCTGATGCCTATAAGAGGCATTGAACGCTGTCAAACTGTCGCTGATCAGAGACAAGCGTGTAAAGAAGATTCATAACATAAAAAAAACCTACAACTGCAGAAATTCAAAGTCAATATTTGAAAGAGCAGCCTCACTTCTACTAGGCATGATGAAGGACCTTTTGGATAAAACCGGACAGCACCTCTGCCATGCAAGTAAAACAGTTTATCAAGATTCTCATATCAACATAGAAAGCAAAAGAAATAGCGTCTACTTCATTTGCATACAATATACAAACACAACATTTAACATTCCTCCCTCATTATTATATTTGCAACCTTAATAACATGAGCATCAATGTCTGTGCTGCACCAGACAGTGACTTCCAGATAATTTAATAAACCAGAAATCAAACAATTTACACTCTTTCATCAAGTATTCACTCCCTCTTATGAAACCTAAGATGTCATCTTTGAGCTTTTGCTAGAGATGGAACCAGGTAGCTTCTAGCTTACTTAGCTACACCAACCAAGAAACTACTTTCAACACTGAAATTTCATACGTATTTTTTTTCAATAGTCTGAGTTGAAGGAAGTTGAGGTTCCACCCCAAAACCAACTGGCAATGAGGGGAGTAGCCCAACTCCTTATAAGCCCTTGCTAGGTTTCTTAACTTTCCAATGTGGGACTCTTTACCTTCACATTCTCACACGCCCCCGCACGTGTGGCGAATTTTCAAGCCTAACACGTGGACAACACATATTGGGGGACGTGGAGCACGTGTGGCCATTGGGCTTTCACACGTGGGCTAACATGCTCTGATACCATGAAGGAAGTTGAGGTTCCAACCCAAAACCAATTGGCAATGAGGCGAGTAGCCCAAGTCCTTATAAGCCCTTGCTAGGTTTCTCAACTTTCCAATGTGGGACATTTCACCTTCACATTCTCACATGAGTTACCATATTTCCTTGGTAGATTTTAACCAAATAACTAAACGTGATTTGGTAATTTGTTTTATAAGCTCTAGGATGACACAATATACAAGCATCAACACTACATAAACCCCAATCAATTATGAGAAAAGTGCTTATAATGCATTCTTTCCAAATGTTTCATCTAAAGCCCTAAAAGACACATTTATAATATTGAGCAAAAAGGCTACTTAAGTACACAGTTTCAACTTTCTTCTAATATTTCTCTTCTTCTCACCTGTTAGGAAGACCTTCCAGAGATCTCCAGTGGATTTTCTGATTCGGTATAGGCTGCACAAAGGTATTTACACAACAGTGAGAAAGGGAATATTGTAAGGACACATCATTTCTCTTACAGTTGATGGAGGAGTTGTGGAAGGAAAAACAAATTTTAACTAAAACATAATTCTTACCTGCATATTTCGAGCAAGCCATGAGAACTCAATATCACGGCCAAAAGCTTTATACTTAAGTGACCATCGTGATAGGTTAGGCTTGTCTTCCAATATCTGTTTTTATAAAGCAGTATATCAAATATCAATCTTCTAAAAATGCGAAACTGAACCCATGATCAGCCAAGCTGAAAAATATTAGCTACAACATTTTACTCTTAAGGAATCAAACTATAGGACAATCAATTATTCCCTCACAATCAACAGACTCATCAACATTTCACTGCTTGACAATAAAATATAGGCTGTAAAAAACATTATTGGGTTGCAACAAGTATTGATACAAGTGGATATATGTTACATAGCACCGGAAAGAAAAAGCAAATTTGCTTCAAATATAATTAGAGATCATCTAAAGAGCATCGGGAGAGTTGTTTAGCACCTTCACAGTTGAAATAAAGGGCATCCAACGGGGAATTGCCTCACGATCAGAGTAGCAATCATAAGCAACTGAAATTGGCACATCAATTTCCATCTTTACTCTGCATTTTATCACATTATTAGTAAGGCTTTCATTTACTGCCCGAATTTAGAGCAGAAAGGTGCTAGACCTCACTCCAAGCACTCGTTTGATACTACTTATGATTTTTCATTGGGTTCTGAGAAAGGATTAAGCATCATAAGAAGCATCAACTTAATAAACAGGCAGGGCATTTTCCAGGTAAAATATATGTTGAATAAGAACCACTTACTAGTGGAAACATTTGATTACACAAACCTAATAAGACAGAAATAAGAATAATACTAATTTGAACTACGGTGACAACAGTTCTAATAATCAAAATTAAAATACAAACTAGAATATAAGAAGGGAAACCCTCCAATCAAAAGGGAAAGATACATACTAATTGATATTCAATTCTGAAGAGTATGGATTATCAGTAACTATTTTGTATTTTCTAATGTGGATTCAGTCTAAGCAATCATTGAAGCTCCATTATACTACCAATTAACTATTTCTTGATAGCCTGATTGTATGACTGATGAACAAGAAAAACAGAGACAGATAAAAAAAACTGGAGTATTATAAAAGCAAAGCAGAGGTGGCATTACGTGCAGTCCTGCCATTGCATAACAGGGGTGAGGGTTCTGAATCCAGTGAGGCTCGAGCTTCGCTTTAAAGACCCACATGGGATTTTGAAGGAGATGTCACTGAGAGAAGGTGGTGGTGGTCTCAGAGAAGAGCTTCTCCAAATGGGTATGTGGCTGAGACTGCTGGGACAGTTTGGGCTTGAAATGCAGGCTGCTAGAGCCGTTGCACAAGCAGAAGACATGGTCAAACAAAAAAAAAAAGAGCACGAATTATAAAGCAGAAGAAAAGCCGTGAGAGATACAAAACTGAAAAGCAAGTAACATGTCGAACTCAGAAGTCTCAAGACCACAAAATCACGATCACGGATTCACAGGGGCACGAGTCCGATTTGTCCACCTCTCTGGTTTGTTGCCACCGGACTCCATTTGGATATGGGCCTCATTCATGTCTTATTCTACTTGCACAAAAAGGCCGGATCCAGATTTTTGGTCACAAACAAACCTTCATCCTTCGTCCATTTAACCCAACGCATCAAAAGCCCTGAATTACTGGCAAACCTTGCGCCATTTTGTAATTTTGAGATACTGGCAATAAAATGTCGTTTGATGAATGGAAACGGGCTCACTATTCTAATAAAATTCTCGTATGTTGGTGTTTTAAAATTTTAAAAATTCATGCGTATTGGTTACGGAGATCGTTTTGCACTTAATTGTGATAAATCGACCTCATAGACCCTGATTGATCACCCATATATTTTTGTTTAATAATTGTGTTTTAATACTTGCTTTTGAGTTCATTCGAGTATGTTTGGGTATTAGTTTGGTTTGTGAAATTATGAATTTAGAATTCAGGATTTGTTTTAATTTTTTATTCATTTATAAGGATACATTTCTGTAACTGTGGTGCGGTAGTGCAATGACATGGCTATACCCAAATCTATCAACCCTCTATGCCGAGTGAAGGACAATAATCAAAGGCAACAAAAATATGTTGAAAGCTTTTGAATACGAAAAATATTAGTCATATTCATCCCCGTGACTGAGGCGATTGCCCCTAAAATTTGATCAAACGTGTAGACCACTGTGTACTTATGGTGCCACTGAATCTAGACTACTGTTAGCTGCACAATTTTCTCAAATCAAATCTTTATATTGGTTGGTAATTTGGTATGATCTGATAGTTGACATACACTGTTCCCAGTCCCCAAAATTCTCTGTTTTTTAAAAAACAGTTACTCAGTCGTGTGACGCTTGGGTGATTATAAGCCACCAATGCATCTGAATTATGCTATGCATCAATATCAGTCGGTCACGCACACGTGGATGACTGAGTTTAACTCTCCTCGTCTTTGAAAATTTGAGCAGCCTCTCAAATCAGATTCATGAATCATGATAATGGCGGTCGTTGCCGCTGTTAGCGTCTTTCTCATGACTTGAGAACCAAAAATAGGGGTTGACTGCGATTAGAGAATAGAGCAGATTGTTGGATAGGGTAGGGAAGCCACATGTAAGAGAATAATACATCTATCTGTATTCTATATAGATTGAAAGTTGTCTCTTTGAGTAGAGGGCACGTGTACAATGTGGTTCTCCTTATTTAGACAAAACATTTTCATTATTGTATACTGTTCGGATTTCTATTCTAAGAGGTAGATCATCAACTAATGATACATCAATGTCATATTAGTGAGAAGTGTGAGATAAGAACACTTCACTAGTGGCAAGTGCCCCATTTATATATTAGTGAGAAGTGTGAGATTAGAACATTTCACGAGCTAATCCTCATATTATTTCTTATTGATCTAAGTCCTTTAATTATTTTGTCACATAAGATTATCTTCCTTTTTAGTATATTGACTCAACCACTGCGTTGGCATTGTTTGTTAGTACCCTTTTGGTTGAAAACGGGAAAAACATATGATTTTAAGTCATTAATTTTCATATTGAAAACGGGAGAATCATTTCTTATTTGTTTTATATTATTCTTGTAAAATTCCCCCTCTATTTATCTCAAGTAAAAAAAAAATACTCAATAATGCTATTTGTATCACCTTTATTAACTATCTTGCTTACGGTGTATATGGGACCCACTTATATTAAAGAGGTGGTCAACGATATGGTCAATAAAAGTAATACAAATAGCAATGCCCTGCTTCTATATGGCTTCTTTGTAGAATCTATTGTGAGGCTATCCAAAATATTCGTTGTAGAATGTTTGTATAATCACCATAACTACAACCTCATCGTTGTTGAAAAGACGTTCAAACAACAATATACATTTAAAAATCATCGTATGGATAACATCCCAACAATATTAAATCACATGCCAAAATTCTACATAACTATATTAGACAACGATTTTAGAATGTGTATCGTTATTTGAAATCAACGATGGTGCAAAATTGTCCTTAATTGGAGTGTGAAAATACGTCGGTCACAACTGTGACGGGTTTGAAGGAAGATTAATGCTATTTGGACACACAACATTGACACACACTTAGTTGACACCCGTTGATGTGTCAATGTATCATTTGCTGAATAGAAAACAAGGAGAAAAGAAGAGCAAATGATACATTGACACATCAGCGGGTGTCACTAAGTGTGTCAATATTGTGTGTCCAAATAGCATTACTCTTGAAGGAATAAAGACATTGTCTTTGCTATTTTTTGAGTAGTGTCGGCAAAATGTTTCACTTATATAGGTAAGAGGCATGCACTTGAGTCCATGTAGTCTGTCATCAATACAAGAAGAAACCAAATAACATGGCTGTCTATTTCAATTTTTGTAGTATAGTGTCGACAAAATGTTGGGCTAGTCTCTTGTCATTAATTCACGAAGAAACCAATCACATCAAAACTATTTAAATGATCCTTGAGTAATATTCATCAGTTTAAACAAGGTTTTTGTGGTGATTTCAAGCAGGAAAATTTCAAAACTACTATTTTTGTATGGCCAAATTGACAAAAATACAATCACAACGTCCAAAATTGAAAATGCATTTTACGCTTAACTGAAAGTGTATAATCATCATGGTTTAATTTGTACTTTACTTGGATGGAAGAAAGTAATATCCCAATTAATCACATCGTTTCACTTTTTCTTCTCAGACACACCCAATCAATGTTCAAGAAGAGAGAGACATGGTTGTTTTCTTCCTCCCCGTTCTCCAGGCAGGGTTAGAAACTATGATCTTCTCTGTTTTTGACTAAAATATGAAACCTAATATGAGAATATTTGTTTGTGAGAATTTTTTGTATATTCCTCTCCTTGTTGGAGGTCATATTTATAATACAACAGAGCTTTAGTGGCCAAGTAAATAATAAATTCCTATTTCTATTTACAGTAGAAAATCATGAATTAAAGTAAATCAAATGTAATTATAATGAGAATCCTTAGTGTGTAAGAAAAGAAAATCAATAATTCACAAGTCACGCCAACATTTTGTTCTTCCTCTCCTTTCTCTAGCTCTTTCTTCTTGTTTTCTTTAGGGTCCCCTTCTTCTAGAAGAATGCATGCAGCTGCGGTTTTTACTAAGATACGGTCAACTAAGCTAATGCTTCCAAGTGATTTGAAGCATCTAATCCCTTTTAGAGAATGTTTTCTTAATTGTTATTGTACCTGTGCCGTGCGTACAAGAATTTACACAACAAAGATTGAGATTATTTATTCATTTATTTTTGCGTTGATGCCACTAAATAAGAAAGTATTAAGCATATTTCCTAACATTTCAAGCAAAATATTAATATAAAAAAAATTGAAAGAAAAATGCTTGTACGGCAATATGATAAATCTATTAACCAAGGGAGGATGGCTTTGCAGGAGGAACCTTAGACTCATTTAAATAATTGCTCGTGGGAAAGCCATGAACCTTTCAGAAATTGGTCACAAAAAAGAAAGTATTAGATTACTTCCCACAAAAAAAGTAATGTTGCTTTTGTGGATTTATTCCACTTTTTATTCCTATACCTCCATGCTTTCCTTTGGTAAAATTCCACTTAATCCATTACAAGCATTTATCTAATAAAACTTTTGACTGTTCTTTTTTTTTTTTTCTTTTGGTCGGGGTTTTCTGTTATGTGGAATAATTTCACTATCTTTTTGTTTTCCTTTTCCTTAACAGGAACTTTAACATTTGATTTATGTGCCATGTACACTCAGTTAATTAGAAAAATAAAATAAATATAAGGCGATCTTGTTGATGCAAATGTGGATCAAGTTCGAATCCCTTCTCTAGAATAGAATAATTTTAATTGTCACTCACTTGCTAAAGTTCTCGGATTCAAATCTCATGGATGAGAGTTTGTTTGTGTTGTGAATAAAATAAGTAAGAATCTAGAAGCTGGTTGAATTATTAATTATTAAATGGGAATGGGATGATACTTTGGTTGATTATGTTAATATGAAGCCATCTGCATGGTAAGTGGGTATTGGAAACTTGCTTTAGTTAATGACGAAGCATTTATTTATTTTTGTCTCGGGTAGTGCTTTGAAAGGTAAGAATCTGTGCTGGTCTTTGTTGGCCTTTCTTCCTTCTAGTCTCTTTTAAGGGAGTAGGCATATAACCAAAAGGAATATATATATATCGTTTTTATTTTATTTTATATATTTGTCAAAGTTCAATAGCTCTTGGCAGGCAGAGAATAATAATCCGAGGTACGTCTGGCTAATCTAATGCTGTGATCTGAAGTTGATCCACCCGAGGCAAGGCAATTTCAGTCCATCCATAAAATTTTACCATGGATCAAGATCTGTTTGGTAGTACTAATAGAAATGCTAAAAAAATTAGGTTATGAGATAAGCTCTAGGTAGCATAATTAAGCACTCGAATTTTCAATATATTTTATAATGTACTTATTTAACTGAAATATTTGTTTTCAATAAAAGTGTTTTTGAACAGAAGTGCTTATAAAAAAAATCTCTGCATAAATCTACATATTATATGATTGTTTTATCCAAATCTTAGAAGGCACGTAAACTTTATCGATAATTGTATATTTCTTTCATAACGTTCTTCGTTTCACAGTTTGAAACCCACAAGTTGCAAACCCAATTAATCCAATAAATAAAAAGAAAAATCCATGAAACTCAATTAAAGAACCTACCATGCCTTTTCTCTTGTTGCCCACACAACGTCTTCTTCTTCCTTTCTCACTCTCTCGTCACTCACACCATGTCTTCTTCTTCTTTTTCTTAGATTCTTGTTTTGTTTGTGTTGACCTCAAATCAACATCCGAAAATGTAATACTTAAATTTTCTTGAAAGTAAACTTGAATATCTAAATTTAGATTCAAACCCGCAAAGTCGGTTTCAGTAATGTACTTCATACTCGACTCAAAAAATGACCTTTATGCATCATATAATGAAGAGTCAATTTGGCCGTCAAACCCACCATTTTTGAAAGAATGTCAGCATTAACGCGTCTTCGACATGAAAAATTAATAGGCATTGCGCATCTGCGACATAAAAATCTTTTCACTCCAAAAAAGGGCTATGGTGCTGGGTGCATATCAATCTTTGTTATGTGATATATATAAAAGTTGTTGAGTTAATTATTGTACGCACAGGGACACAATCAAGAAAACATTCTCTTAAAGTGATTAGATGCTTCAAATCACTTAAAGCATTGGCGTAGTTTTGACCATATCTCAGTAAAAACCACAGCTTTGCATTCTTCTAGAAGGAGGGGGTAAAAAAACAAACAAGAGAAATATTGACTTTTCTTTTTTGTCAACTCGTTAGTACGAATGAATTGCATCTTCTGTAGCGTTTTGTTTTAATATTCTTCGAGGTCTCACAGAGTCAGAACTCTTTGCACTAAAATTTGAAGGACTTATCTAACTCACCTAACACGACCAATATAGAATCTTATGGTGAAAACACCTCTCTCTCTCTCTCTCTCTCTCTCTCTCTCTCTCTCTCTCTCTCTCTCTCTCTCTCTCTCTCTCTCTCTCTCTCTCTCTCTCTCTCTCTCTATATATATATATATATATATATATATAAAGTAAACAATGACCAAAATATTGGTGGTATCTGTTTGCAGGTTCTCTAAATCCAACAAACATATGCTGTTTACAAAGACATTTAAGCCACCACATACAAAAACAACCACATAATTCAAATCTCCATCAACGCCGGATTACCTTCACTAACCTCCATAAGTATATAGATGTTCTATTTGAGGATTGTAACCAGTAGTTTTTTAAGTTATGACCCGTCTGTAGTTGTCTCATTTCGTCTAACGAATAAAATCATATCGCTTTCTCTAAAAAAACCTAAAGAATTCAGTAATTTGTACTTTATCATTTAAACACACAATTATTCTTTGAAACCCTCTGAATTAACATCTAAGTCCACATGTACCAAATCGTCTTTTTTGGTCAACCTAAATCCATCTATAGTCAATAACTAAAACTTTTGGCTAACTATGGACCAATGACATGGGTTTATGGTGCATGCACCAAACCACACATCATAGTTTTTGAGAGCAAGAAGCTAATTGGTAGGTCATCCCTAGGTTTAATTTACATTTAGCTCCCGTTGAACATTTGCGTCTACATGGTGTAAACCCATATACGCCTTCAAATAAAATAATATTAAGTTTTCACAAAACGACTGACGCGTGAGAATTTGATGGGTGCAAAGGTCAAAGGGTCAAACTACAGATTAACGCTCTATTAGAGAGTTGGTATCCCAAGTTGGTCTCCCAAGTTGGTCTCCCTAGCATGACCCTAAATATAATGGATGGAATTTTTGTATGCTTGCGCAAATGGAGGATGTCTCTCTCAGTAGAATAATAAATATGAATTGTTTATTAAGTAATTGAGTCTTGAGTCTTGACCGCGTTCTATCACACGCGCGGTAGAAATGCCACTGTTTTCTTCTTTAGTAATATAGTCAGTCCAAATCCTTCTCTCTCTCTCTCTCTCTCTCTCTTCTGTCTTACCTCTTTCTCTTTCTCTCTCTTCAGATTATCTTATATATAAACCCCTCATATCACATTCAAATCTACTCCCCGAAGGAAATCCGAACAAGTCCAATTAATTTCTGTATCCTACCCGCTCAACACAATCCAATCTGAATTCTTTGTAATCCAATTTCTATATCCTCAAATTAACTCAAACCAGATGGATATGGCCGATGTTCATGTTCATGATCACGTGAGAGCAGGTTATGGCTCATCAGCAGCATCAGCAGAAACTCATGATCAAATACCAAGTGAAGAAGAAGACGTCGACTTAAGAAAAGGACCATGGACAGTTGAGGAAGACTCCGTTCTCTTCGATTACATCAACATCCACGGCGAAGGGCGCTGGAATTCACTGGCTGGCCATGCAGGTAATCTTTCGACATGTTCTCTGAAGAAGAATATCACTAGACTAATAACGAGTCGAGTCCGATATATCAATTGTGGTGCCATACTTAACTAGCTAGCTTGCATTTTTCTTCCTTCAAGCCTTTGAAAATATATATAACTAGACGTCAATTATTATGCCTTGATATTCTCTTTGATCGACTCATGCCTTGGCTTATGATCAATACATATGTTCTTAACAAAGTTGTAAATAATAACCTGCAGGTCTTAAACGAACTGGTAAAAGCTGCAGATTAAGATGGTTAAATTACTTGCGGCCCAGTGTTCGACGAGGAAACATAACCCTCCAAGAACAGCTTTTAATTCTTCAACTTCATTCTCGCTGGGGAAACAGGTACATAATTATAAGCTAGCTCTCAGTTTTTCAATATATATTTTCATCTTTGATTAGATTCTTTCTATTAACTTTAATCCTTTGTATTAATTTTGTTTTTCATGGAAATCAAATTTAGGTGGTCCAAGATAGCCGAATACTTGCCTGGTAGAACAGACAATGAGATAAAGAACTATTGGAGAACAAGAGTCCAAAAGCAAGCAAAGCAGCTCAAATGTGACGTCAACAGCAAACAATTCCAAGACGCCATGCGTTACGTCTGGATTCCCCGCCTTATTGAGCGGATCCAGGCATTGCCTCAATCTTTACCAGGTCAATCCAGTCATGAGAGTACCGATCTCACCACTGCATCCGAATCTCAATACTGGATTGATTCGAATTTCATGCCCGAAACATCGGGCAGTTCATCATCAGAGTCATCGGATCAGCTTCAAGTTTGTTCAATTCCGGACCCTACTACTACTGATCAATTCATGAACTATCCATCTACGAATCAATATGGTTCAGACAACCAAAATGGTACAAATTCAGATTTTCTAGGTTTTGAGCAAAGCAATTATTGGTCATCAAGTGGTGGGGACTTATCAGTGGAGAATTTGTGGAATGAAGAGAATATATGGTTCCTGCAACAACAGCTTAGTGATGACCAGTGGAATTGATCGGGGTCTAATCACATCATACTAGTTTTCTTACGTGACGCATGGGTGATTCCATGACGTTATCATATCATACTAGAATAGAAAACAGCTGCATTATTCCAAATTTGACAAACTTTAGAAAGAGACTTTTTGTTGCGTTTAATTAAGCACAAATACAGACCATATTTTTATATTTTTAGGTTGATTTTGGGGAGACTCTGACTAGCTGCCCATTTTATGTAATTACTTATAAATAAAAATTGCTTTTTTTAGACACATTATGAATCAAAATCATAAATAATTATGTGAAATAATATTTAGTTCATATAACATGACAGTAATTTAATTTAATTTTAATCTAGTGCATCGATGGGGTTGGTGGTTGACTTTTGAGAATATATATATATATATATTGGGCCTGGGCTTGGACCATGCGGTGGAAGTGGGAAGAGGGGGATTGAGTGTGGGTACTTACTACTTAGGTACATCAAAATCACATCACAATAATTTCGAATTTTAAATGTTCTCAATATGCTATGTTATTCGGGTTAATAGTATACTTCGATACCATATTAGAATGTAAGCATCCAACCCAAAATTAATTGGCAATGAGCGGAAAGGTCCAAGATCATATAAACTATTATGCAAAACTTTAATTTTCCAATATGTGGGACACACGTCTTCAGCACTGACATACCTATGTTTTTCGGTCAATTATAAATATGTGTATAGAATAATCAAGAGATGTGTTACTTAATTTGTATATGAGGAGAATAAAACACACACTCAATGTAATTTAATATAGTTGCGTCTATGAGGAGAATAATAGATTTCAGAAAATTCCTGAAAATATCATTGTTCAAGTCATTACTGAAACGTGAAGAAAGGGCACAGAATGTAAAACGTGACAACACTTTGACGTTGGAATAGGGGGAAAAAAGAAGAGAAAATAAAAGAAGACTGGGGCACTTATTATTTGTCAGTAGTTTTGAGAGATGTGATTAATTCAATGGCTTCTTTGATGGGAGCAGGAGCACTAACGGCCGCAACCCTTGAAGATGAAGCAGGTCTATGTCAAAGATGAAGTAGAGGGGGTCAACTATATGAGATGAAGACGGTTCTAGATTACCACATTAATTAATTAATTAATTGGTGGTTAATACATTGCATGTATTTAAATTATGTAATGAGGCGACTAATTAAGCAGGCAACGAATAAAATAATACAAGTCATCATCATCACTCATGTTTCTTCATTCTAATTATCAAATGCTAGTCTTTTAGATTCACTGTTCTTGACCAAAACATCATCTGCCATCAAATTCAACACCGACGTGATCATTTGGGCTTCTTCGATTTATATTCAATGAACAATGTTAGTGGGAGAATAAAAAATCCAAAATTGTAATAAAGGAGATGATTACAATTAAGTAAAAGCCATTAGGAAATAGCCCAATTAAGTATTTAAATTCAATGCATGGATTGATCGATCATAGGGAGGCCAAGGCCAAGAATGGACCAATAAGTAAGTATTTTGACAAGGCCCAGAATGAAAACAGCAATACAAAGGAAATAGGATGATGAAGGACAGGCATCCTTTTAATATCTCAAACAGCCATGGTCATTCTCTGTAAATTCGAATGTGGACGAAGATGAGCAACAGCCATGGTCAATAATCATTGATGCCGGTCATGAATTATTCATATCAACAACGACCTCACGATACACCAACACCCAACAAAAAGGCAACACTATACTTGGACCACAGTTTTGTGATTTGTGGCCAACATCCATTGGCCACGGGCTGTCTATGACTAAGTCTAAGATCGGCCACGGGCGTATCCGTGGCTTATGTAGAGCTTTTCTAGTGGTGCATGTTGGTTCATTCGGAAAATTTACTCGAAACATAAAGGTGAAAAATGATGAAAAGGAAACATATTAGTAACAATAATTAATTAGTACTTTGAGTCATCAATCGACACATTTGAAAGGGTGATATATCCTGAGTTCTACCTTAACTCAATTTACAAGAAAGAATGAATTGTTATTGCTAAGACGAACTTTTTACATATCAAGCATAGCTTTGACACAATTAGCAGCCTGAACTAGGAGATGTAATCTTCCTAAGATGGATCAAGAAAGGTTATATAGTAAGTGTGCCTTATGCTTCAGTGGTTGGATGTTTCAAGTGTGTGTACTAGACTAGACATTGCTCATGCCGTCGGAGTTGTTAGTCAGTACATAGTAGTCCTGGAAAGCAACATTGGGAGGTGGTAAAGGGGATTTTCAAGTATCTTCGAGGTACTTTGTCTCTGTGTTTTATAGGTGATTGTGTCTGAGTTCAAAGGTTTTGTCGATGTAGACTTGGCAAGAGACATTGATAATACGAGGAGTATTATTTTTTTTTATGTTTGTAATGTGGGTAGTATTGTTGTGAGTTGGTCTCAAGATTACAAGGTGTTATAGTTTTTTCCGAGCATGGTGACCAGTGAGGCTGCAAAAGAGATGGTTTGGTTGAAAGTCTTCTTGGAGGAATTAATTAAGGAGGGTTGTGTTTTGTATAGTGATATAGTTAGAGTGCAATTCACTCGGATAAAATCATGTGTTTCATTCAAGGACCAAGCATATTGAACCAAACTAAAATTACATACGCTGACTTATGTTGATATTTTGACTAAGTTGGCGATTAACAAACTGAAGTTGTGATCGATTTCAGTTGGTCTCTTAGCATGATGATGGAGATGTTGGTTGCTTGAGATGCGGCCTTGTTATGTGTGAAGTGCTTGAAGCTTTGGCTGAGTTTCTTGGGAGGTATCAAGTTAGAGGCATGTCCAAAAACCGATTGGTCACACTACTAGAAAAGATCAAAGAGATGTTTGCAAGGTTGTATTAGAGCGACTAATCGCCCATCACAGCGGACCATTTGAAACCATACGAGCGTCTTTCCTGTTTTGTTTCCTACTCAAATTTTGCTTCGTATTCGGACTTAAATTCCTACCCATGTAACCGTAAGTCTTATAGACTATGAATATGACTTTTGGGGAGTTGTATTATGTTAGAGAGCTAACCCTAATTGCAAGGGAGTATGACGAAACACTTTAGTGCTTGTAATTGTCTTTCCTTCTTTAATAGTGAAAATCTCATAGCAACCCGGATACATAGCACATATGGAGTGAATCTCATTAACAAATTCTTGTGTTGTTGTATATAATTTGTTTGTTTTTGTGTTTCTCAATCGCGTTTATATTGTTTCACACATGTTTTTGTATAAGATGGGATCAAGGGCATAATTTCCTAACACCTTTCCAAATCACCTACTAGATATGGCCATGTTAATTTTTAGTAACTTCAATTGGGTTTCAAGATGAATAAGTTGCTAGCTATCTCCAATATCATAAAACTTATGGCTAGCACTAATTTTCTCTGAAATAATTAATGTAACTCTGCTAGCATAATATACCATTGTAATTTGTAAACAAGGAGGAAAGTAAGGAGGGGTAGTAGAAAATACATAACATTCACACGATAATGACATCTGGACGTATGCATAGGAGAATTTCTATATATATAATGAAGAGTATTGTACAAGTTACATCGAGGATATAATAACATTAACCAAGAGTCATGTACTCTGAATCAAGAATGTATCAGCTGCATGATATAAAGAGAGGTAAAATTTATATCGATGGAGATATGAGTTATGAGGAACAAAGTAGTGAATCTGGTTTCGTACTCAAGGCCAAATACCATACTCAGCTAACCTCCATGACCTGATTTCAAACTCTTTGTGGCTCAGAAAACTCCATGGGTGGTGGTAGTCAGAGGCGCACTCACTCCACCCATTATGATAATTGCTGTGCTTGGACTCCTCCGTTCCCTCATTCAGCACAACATGATCATTGTGGTGGGGTTGCATTATCGCTCCTAGTAACAAGAGTAGAGAAGCCATAAAAATATATGTGGGTTTGAGGGCTGAATTGCCACCTGAAGCCTTGAGCTTCCTCACCCTATATATATATATATATATATATATATATATATATATCCTGTTTTTCCCACCACATTTTTGACTACTTGAGAAAGAAATGCAGGTGTCAACAAGTAGTAGATAGATACTTCATGTTGCATTTACTTTTGGCACAAGAAATGCCTTTAACGTAAAAAATCTTTCATGCAAATCTTGCCATGCGATCAGTTTTGAAACGGAGTTGGCCATCTAAAGCCATGCCACTTTTTCATGACTCAATAAGCGTTGGACAACCCACAGAGAGAGAGAGAGAGAGAGAGAGAGAGAGAGAGAGAGAGAGAGAGAGAGAACATTTTTGGGACCATGGTAATGAACTACGGTATATGACCACTAATCCGTCAAGTACTATTTGGATTTTCCTCAAATTATGTGAATATATTCTTTCATTCATTGATGCTCACGGTCCTGATGATGATTAATTAGATACCTTGATAATTACTCGAACAGGCGCATAATTAGGATATATATTCACCAAACAATCCAATTGTGGAATATGGAAACCCTACCTAAAGAAGTAAGAGCTAGATGGCCTCTGCTTTGAGCATCTTCACACTTTCATACCTACAATAATTATTCCAAAGGGTATCTCACAAGCAAAGCTGGCAGTCAGCTGGCTGATACAACAACCCTCCCTTTTATTCATTTTTGATAAAGTTGGCGAGACTAAAAATAGCTACGCAAAATCACACTCACAAGTTTTTCTTCCCCCCCATATCAAATCTTCAAATCAAGAACTCCTCTTTTCTACCCTCAACTCATCATTGTTGTTACTTGAGTGCTCTAAGTTTACGGGTCTCATAGTCTCTCTTTACGGTACAACCTTTTCATAGATACTCTCTTTCTTAGTTGTGTGTGTACAGTATTAATAAAGGGATCTCATTTTACCATTCATTAAAAGTGATCGAGAAACGCGAGTGCAACCATTAATGCAATCAGATGATTCAAACCATTCATTTTAAGGATCTTGTTCAAGAATTGTCCTTTTAAAAAAAAATACCGAAATTCAAAATTATTTGGTCTTCTAACAATAGCACAACAAATAGACAATGTTTCAACTAATACAACAAAATGTTCACGATATTCCTTTTAGAAAAAAGTAACAAGAACTCCAAGACTTTTGTCTAAAACGAAAATGGAGTTGAGGAACTATGGAAGCTGTTGACACCGTAACTAACCGAGCAACTAGCTAAGCAAGATTAGCCACGTGCCATGCTTTGAGAGGTCATCACCTTCGCCAAAGAAGCCTTGCCACATGTCACCACTAAGGGCAATGTCAAGAGTCCCACATTGGAAGACTACAAGAAGTGGAGACTCCCTTTCACCTATAAAAGAGGACTGCTCTCCTCTTAGAAAGGGATCCGATCCTATCGGACCCAATGCGATCCTATCCTAAGCTGGGCTCTCTCTCTCTCTCTCTCTTCAGGACTCTCCTACTAGCCTGGCCTTCGGGTCCTAGGTCTCCAGACCTGGGGACTCGACCCCTGGGCTCCAGACTCCTAGCTTTGTACTTTAGGCCCTAGGCCTTCTTCCACTTATCTTTGGGTCTAACCCACTTGTACAAATGTAAACACTATCATAATGAGAACATCTTCTCTGTGGACGTATCCCATTCATTAAGGGTGAACCACGTATATCTTGTCTTTCGTATATTTATCGCTTGGCCAAGTCCTCACATACATGCTGAAGGTCCTCTCCTTCACCCATCATCCATCACACCTCATCACTAAGTTGGACTAAATCTTGGCCCAACCATTTTGAGCATCAACAGAAGCCATTTTAAAAGTTGAAGGACTAAAGCTCAAGTCGATACAAAGTTCAAGAACGATAGCTCCTAAAATATTTAATGATTAATTGGGATACCTAAGTTGGGAAGATAGTTTTTTAGTTGAGATTTTGTGATTTTGTAAAGAAAGAAAAGTGAGTTTTATATGCATGCATATTTTTTGTGGACAAAATAATCGTCCTAGGAAAACTGTACATGTAACGTGACTGCACCGGAAAACTGTACATGTTTGATCATATATAGCTAGCTGTGTGCATACATATATGTCCCAATGTCTGCATCTAGTGGACCTAAAAGGCAAGCCAACATGATTGTGATATTGAAACAAATTAGTTGATCAACATGAGCTCACACGTTGGTATCATGTAATTTTCCTAGGTGTACCTAATATTAAACCGATGACCGTGGACCAACACGTGCTGCATTAACAAAAATAAAAAAAAAATTGGCTCATATATGAGTTTAATTATTCATCCAGTAAAATTAATTGACCAGATTAATTTATCCAGCCAACTAAATTGACCAAAGAAGACGTGCAAAAAAATGCTACAAAGAAACGTACAAGTAATCTCCCACATACAATACTAGATTTTTTTTGAAAGAGTTCAAACTGGGTTGCCATGGCGGAAGGGGGAAGCCACCACCATTGTGGTGCCATACTAGTTTTAATTTCAAACCTTCCTATACATATATATATTCAAACAAATCCACATGCAACTAGAAATAAATAAATAAATGGGGAAGTGCTTAAAAATATATCAAAAGCAAAAATTTCCCCATCAACCTTCAATTTCAACTACCATTGTGACCTAGCTAGCCATACATATATACGTACATTACAACTATATATATATATATTCTAATAATATTATTGTACAAGATTGTCCAAGCATGGACATGGAATTTGATCGTTGCAGGTGTGATTATTATTATTAATCTTGAAAAGGTCGAGACGTGAATCTCCCAATCGTGTAGTGTATGCTGCTTTCTTGTACTCGCCCCATGTGAAGGGCTTGTAGAGGCTGGGCTTCTCCGGCGACACCATCTCGGGAAGTGGAGACATCCATGCATTTAGGGGTGGTGCCCCAAAGTACACCATCGACATCCTTGGCTTCATAACTGAGTTTGCCAATGCCCTATGTCTCACACTTACGAACCTCCCATTCGTCAAAGCCTGGTGATTATAAACAAAATAACATTAATACATGCTTAATATTACGCTGCAGAAGTTTGAAATTTATGTATGACTTTCGAGTGATTACACGTATTTTGAATTTACTTTTGAAAATATCAAAAATTACATCGTCATCATTGAAGACAACATTTGTATTAGTGTTAAATTAGATTTTAATTTCGGCCCTTTGTTAAATACATTAATCTATCATTTTGATTGTCATTATCATTGAAGAAAATTATTTTTTTTATTAATATAAAATCAGATTTTAAGTTAGATGCTTTTGTATTTTAAAAAGAGGCAAAACCGTAGCAACATTCTCTCAAATAAGACCCTACTTTACTTTTCGTCCCTCAACTCAAAAAATTGTTATGGTCATCCTTCATTTAGATATCGCGTTGCACCACTCGTCCTTTTGTCAATTTTATTAATTTTTATGTCAAAATTAAAGGCAAATAAGACTTTTACCCAGTCACCACTTCATTCTAACCAAACCCGACGACAACTCTCTCTCTCTCTCTCTCTCTCATGATCCTTTTGGGTTTTGTTTAGATTGTTCAATTGATTGAGAGGAAGACCAATCGATGAAAAAGGTTGGGAGGAGGAGAGGGTTGATGAACAGAGGGAGGAAGAAAATGAGAGAAGGAGAGAGTGGGTCGAGGTCAGAGTGGATCTCTGGGGGTGGGTCGGCGGTGGATTTGTGGGGTTAGGTTTGTGAAGGGTGGCAGGAGGAGAGAGAAGGAGAGAGAGTTGTTGGGGCTAGGTTGTGCTTATTAAGCACATGAAAAGACAAATATAGCCCTATTTTTCACGGAAAAGTTGATGGAATTGACGGAAAGGACGAGTTCTGAAAGTCTAGGCATAGTTGAAGTACCATCATAATAATTTTTGGAGATGAGGAACTAAAATTAAAATAGGGTCTTATTTGAGGGACCATTGCTGTATTTTTGCTTTAAAAAGAAATGATTCTCATACCCAACGTGTGTGTGTGGTGTGAAAGAGAGAGATAGAGGGGGGTTTGACTTTCATTTTCTAGTGATAAAGAAATTTTACTTTTTCAACTCATAATTAATCTAAAATACACTAGTGAATAAAAAAAATTAAATCTTTTTTTTTCATGAAAAAAATTATAAACTTTTCCGAGTCATAATTCAGTTGAACTTTTGTTAAATTAAATATGATGGAAAATTGGTACATATATGTTGAGGAAATAAAAAGAAAGAATTGGTGTTACTGACCTGTAAGGCATCACCAACCATTACAAAGAAGTGATTGGGGTCAGGAGGGACGGGAACCCACAAGCCATCATGCAGTGAAATCTGAAGGCCCCCCACGCTGTTGGATCTTAGGATGGTTAAGATCTGAGGGTCAGAATGCTCTCCAAATCCAATCCTATTATTGTTACCATACGGATGAAGCTGTTGTTTTGGTGATGGGTCCTTGACCGCAGGATAGTGATTAAGCCTCAGAATTGAGTCACTCTGGACGTCTCTGATGAACCTACTGAACACAGATTTGTCTGAAACCCATAGTCCCTCACCCACCAGATCAAGAATCTCACATGCCAATTCCTTAACTGCTTCTGTGTAATCATTTACTGCACAGCTGGATTAATTCAAACAAAATTGATCATTATTCATTACTTCAAAATTAAAAATACACAGCAAACTCGTATACTATATTCTTTATCGAATAACATCACAGTGTTTGATTGAATGTAAACGTTATATATATTGATACATCATTTGGTGAATTGATTCTGCCCATTATACACTGAAAAATAAATCGAAATGTCATCTCAATGTCGTTCCCAAATTTAGCATTAGCAAAAGGGATGGATTGTGCAATTTAACTTTTCTTTTTATCTTTTGATGATTTGCAAAGCTATGTAGCTATCATAGAAAATGTATATATATATATATATATGATTGATTGTTTAAATTTTCATGCAAATAATGGTATGGCCCTCCTGGCTACCGCGAAAAGTGGGAGTCCCACAGTTGAACATGGGGTAGTCCCATGCAAGCCTGCCTAAGCATATAAACTCTCTTGTTTTTGTATGCATGGTTGAAATGTTTTGCTCAAATGAAAAGGCCAATAAATTCAAGCTGTCTCATACTCGGCTCATGCAAGAAAAAAGAATATATAGAAGATCGATCCAAACAGTCATGTCAATTTGTAATCTCATGCACATGCTTCATTCACAGATTGGCTAGCATTCAGTACAAAAAGATGACCCCAGTTCTTCAAATGTATCAATGGAGAACGACTACTGTTCATCAAAATGTTGCAGAAACGAGAACAGGATAAGATGATGAGAAATCTAAGCTCATTGAGATGACGTTCAAATTTTCCAACTACTCAAGTCGGGCCCTAAAATGTTTAGCCTCAAATTATTGCAAAAAGCTTTGCCATCTATATTCAAGAGTGATTTATCTCTGTCGATTTTTAGAACAGTAATAATAACACGTGACATAGTGTGATTTATCTCTTTCGATTTTAAAATTAAATATTAATAACTGTATATGTATTATAATTTCGATAAATTTATAATTTTAGGTCAGCATATTATTACGGTCGAAAAACAGAATTTCTCAACCAAAAGAGTCGGGTATATGCATGACCCAAAAAAAAACTCTGTATGAAAGTCAAAGCTATTATATTATATATTTGGTGCCCTGCCATTAACAAACCATGAAAAGAATGCCGATCCAACTAATAATTTGAAGGTCTATTATGAGGTAGCTATGTCCGTGAAACAAAAATAATAATAATAAATTGAATAAATTGACAACAAAAGACTTATTAAATAAATATAGATTATGAAGTCTGGTTTTTTTAATCCTTTCTTTTTCCAATAAGGAAATATGTCGTTCTCTAGGATACCAAGCATTACTAAACAATCTTCTCCACCTATTCATCTGCAAAATCAATTCCCTCCCTCCTTTGTTGGCCAATAGTGCCATGATTTCTTTTTCCAATAATGTTTCTATATTTATAATGGCATTGTAATTATAATTCATCAAATTACAGAAATTAATTCAAACACGCCATAAACTTAATACCATGAACCCCGCGAACCTGCTCGAAGAAACAGAAACCGAAAACCCAGTTCTCTCAAGGATTTATATATTGTTCTTCATTTTCTTTATCATTGTTTTCCAGAAATAAATATGTGACATGCATGTGTGTATACTAATTAATTAGAAGATGAAGAAAAACATACTTGAATTTTGTAGGGTCGTTGGAGATGGCATTGGATCTCTCAGAAACAGAGAGAGGATCGGTTTGAAGGAGAAGGTATTCAAGCTCTCCCATGTCACCATTGCGGCCAATGTTTTTGCAGCCATAACCAAAAGGACAAGCCGGGCCAGCTCGTTGCTTCTCCATGGCGGGTTTGGCGAAAAAATCAGCACCTTGTGCTTCCATTCTCCCAATGACCTCTTTCGGGACGCCGTGGTTCACCACCTTGAAGAAACCATACTCTTCACAGGCCTCGACAATTTGTTCCGATAGCTTTGACCTATTGTAATTTGATAGATCGATTGTGGGAATTCCTACTGCCTTGGTTTTCTTGGTTCGTATTGGTGAAGGAGATGGTACAACCATTGCTTGTTTCTGTTTCAGCTGGAAGATTAAAAGAATTAATATTATGAAGAGAAAAACAAGGTGATCCAAAGATAGGGAATTTGAGTTTGAACTTTGTACTTTGGAGGTGTGATCGTGGTTGAGCTGGTGCTATTATATATACCAGAGAGAGAGAGAGAGAGAGAGAGAGAGAGCGAGAGGACAATTATTATTATTATTGTTTTTATTTATGCTAGGTAGGGGAAGTGGGTGATTGTTTATAATTTCGAACCAGGCAGCATAAGTTACAAGACATGGGAAGTCTGTATATATCGCATGGCACCTTGGAGTCTAAAATACGTATATATAAACATAAATATAAAATAATGCTGGACTTTTCGTTCCGTCGAGATTCTCTCAAAAAAATAAAATAATGCTAGACGGATCATTTTTTTAAGAGTGCATTAGTAGCAGGTGAGATTCACTTAGGACATGAATTATTGACCGTTTAGTAATTAACACATATACTTACTACATAATATACTTGTTAATTATTATTATTTTTGGTTTAACTTAGAGGGCTCAAAGATGTGAAGGAACGTTAGAGAGTTGCACAGTGTGCGTGTATGTGTGATGAGGAAGGAAGGAAGGAGGGAGGGGTTGGGGTACAGGCTGGTAGCGGCTGTTTGTCCCCTCTAATTGGGATTTTGTTAAAATCACTTTTCAAAAAGAGTTGGGGGCTTAAATTAAAAGCACCTGTCAGGCCATTGTTACGCGTATGTTTCTTTGATGATTGTTGACTTTTTCAGCTTTCACCCCCCACACGTGCCCCTTTTGTCTTCTCACTCAATTTTTTCTGCCATCAGATTATGAAATTTTCGAAAGTTCAAAATAAGACTGAATAAATTTATCAAACAGCAATGTCTAAGGGGTTACCTGCATGCTTTTGTGGGTACCGTATGCCTCCTCCCTCCAACTTTGATGGCCAGGCCATGTTCGATAATTGATGCTTCTCGTTTTCGGTAATGATTCCATTTTGGCTAATAAATTTATCTAATCTTCATCTTCATTTGTTTTAGTCTAATAAATCTATTGAAAACTAGAATATATAAGTTAAACCTAATACTAATCTTCACATCTTGATTCAATTTGCCTTAATTACTACAAAGGATGTAGCATGTGCTTACTCTCAATTGTGCACTCAATCAAACAATTAGAAGGCAATCTATTGGTACAATTTTGCCTGCATTTTGTCTAACTCATTTTTTATTTTTTTATTTTTATCTAAAAGAAAGGAATTTTAACATAAGTAATTCGTTATTGAAGATATTTATGCTTTAAATAAACATTATAGTAATGTTTTCTGTTGATCGTTCAAGCATTCACATTTGGAGAAACAATAGTTGAGACCACTTGTGGGGCCATATAACGTTACACCCTCATGTGAGTTAGTGGGTTAATGTGAAAGGAGTGGGTTGAAATCTCTTATGTCCGTTAATTATTAGGTCAAGATACGATTAGTAAGTGAAAAAAATCCAAGTCCAAACCTCCTTAAGACTTGCCTATTTCACACCCCAAATCTACTTGGATTTGGAGTAGGACTTGAGTTAAGAGCCAGTACGGCTAAGGAGATCTTTATCCTTGGATTCTCACTTAGATTTAGAGTTACACCAAAGCTTGGTTTACAACTCATAAAAGGACCCTAAAGGACTACAATATAAAACATTGCCTTGAGCATATCAAAGTACGCACGCATCTATGCTCCAGACTGCTTTGAGTATGGTAATTGCAAGGTACATCACTAGTGCCCCTTTACTCGTCAGAGCTGTTTATTGTGTGTGTGAATTATGACGTTGTTCTTTTTGAAATGGCGAGTTATGGGCTTAAATTGGCGCCCTATCGCAGTTTACTGAATTTTTCCATGTGTGCGTCACTCCAATTCTTCTTTTATCATATCCGCTAACTTTTCTACATCAATTTATTTAGTGGTGTTGCATAAATGTGATGGTTGTTCACCACAATTTATGGAGAAGGTGAATGCAAGTAGAGAATGTCTGTGTTTTTTTTGTTGTGGTGCACCAAATTTAGGTGTTCTTTTAGATGAAACACAAATTTTTGTGTTCTTTCAATGTGATTTTGCAAGATAGTGAAGCTTTGGACTTATTTTTATATGATTTTATTAATTTTGTCAAATTAAATTGAGATGATTTTTGATTAATTAAGTGAAATTTTATAGTTCAATTGAATATAATTGAGTTGAATGATATTTTAAGGTGAAATTTAAGTATTATACTGATGGATTGGATTTGCGATACCGGATAGAGGGACGAGAATGATATTACCATATCCAGCCCCTAACTAGCCTGTTGCACTCCCTAGACATAATTTAGATATTCGTCTTGGGCCTTAGACATTCGCCGTGAGCAAGCTCGAGAGTGTAGTGACGCTTTAGTCACTCATGTAAACATTAATATCCATTTGTAATGAAAATTTAAAAAAAAATCCATGTACCCTTTTATTTATTGGATAAACCTGATGCTTAGATCTTAATAATTATCATCAATTAACAGAATGATTCGATTAGTACAGTTTGAAAGTGATATTTATACTTTGATTGACCCTGGATAGCTTCATTATTTAACTAAAGAGAAAGAACTAGAAAGTGTTAGAAAACCCACAAAGTGTTAGCAGTAGTTTAGCAGGAAAGCAACAATAAATTAAGAAGATGAAAACATATAGAAATGGGTTTGTCGGTCTCCAGTGCCTGTGTTTTCCATGAAGCACGACCCTTAATTTAAGGCTCAAGGCCGGCTAGCTTGAAACATGTAGACCAGACAAAAAGGCATTAAAGAAATTCCATACGAGTGAAACACAGAGGAAATTCCATATGAGATGTGACAAAAGCTGGTGGGTTCTGCAGTTTTCCACGCTCGCCATATGGCAATCATGTATGTGATCTCTGAGTCCTTATCACTCATGGCTTCATCGATGGCCATGGAATAATTCTCATTTCATGTACATATCAATTAATTAATTATAATTAAGCCTTGTTAATTAGCAGTGCACTATGGATGACTGGGCTTATGTCATGAATACTAAATATTGCTGCTGTCCTCATGCACAGGTTTTTGGTATGTGTTATGGATCCCTTTGCGATCCTAAGAAATGCTCCATGTGTAATATGATTTAAGAGATATTGAGCTCTTCCTCATCTGAATTTGAAAAACAAAAATTAGGGTTTTGTTAGGGGATTTATATATAATTTTTTGCTAATAAGAAAACATATTCGGGGTGTGTTAAACTTTCCTCATTTTTCTGTAATTAGTCATTATTTCAAATGGGGAATTAGTTGATTTGTGCTCAACATACCTTGATAAGGATACTAATTCAGTGGCTTAACCAGAAAACAATTAATGGTTTATCAAACCATTTGTTTAAAGAGCTTCATGCGTTTTTGTTATAATATACACAATGTTTTTTTTTTTCCCGAAGTTACAGAGAGGAAGAGGAAACTCACACACACACACAAAGTACTATCAAGGCTTAAATGCAGAATCACTTGAGCACATCAAAAATCTTGACGAATCCAACTACCACCAAATTGATGATATAATATATACAATAACGTTTCGATTGAAGAAGTTTTGCTTTGTTAGGATAATTATTAGACAGCACCCTTCCAAGTTTGGATGCAAACCACTCCACTACATGCAATGGTTGGTTGGACTTACAATCTCATAATAACTGTCAATTAGTGGCTGAGCTTGGATCGTTTGGGAGGATTAGTGTACAAGTGAAAAAAAATACCAACATGAAATAAAGAAATGCTAACAATTAATATTAATGAATATAAAAAAGAACAATAAGTGATGATGAAATCGGTCTTGATAAATGACATTGACAAGCAGTGATAGATAAATTAAAGTTGGAAGATCAGCCAAAAGAAAAGAACCAAGATTCGCTTCTTCAAATTTTACTACTTGTTTATCTTTAGTTTTCAAACTTATTAATGGTCCATGTCTTCTTTTTTAGATTATAAAATAATAATAATTGGGATGGTCGACGAAATAAATCACCAATTAACTCTTGGTCTAATAATGCTATAGAAAAGAAAAATCTCACTTAAAGTCTAGTGGTATTTGATTGTTGACAAATGCTCTAAACTATACCTCATTTTTTTCTCTGATAATTTCATAAACATAGTTGAGTTTCCTAGGTGTTTTTAGCAACTAGTTTTGTCATTGATATCATTGGACTAGATTCGAGAAAACTATGACGGTAGAAATGAGTTACATAAAAGTTGTTTTCGATAGTTATTCTCTCCAGATCGTTTCAGATTTTCGGATGGCTCAGGTCACTAAGGATGTTGTTACCCATATCTACCATATTGCTATTAGGATCACTCCCTTTACAGTCTCTGTCATTTGTATTAAATTTCAAAGAGACGGGTTAGTGGCCCTCTACTAGTAACACTGATATTGTCCCCAACTTAACCACCTGTTTAGCAGGTTTGTGGTTTTATTACAAAATGCCTCGATGATATTAGTAGTGGAACCATTCATAATACATTGTATTTTATTTAGTCAAGTTTCCGATGTGGGATTTATATTCTTCAACACATGCCCTCACGTGGGACCACCACACAGTGGGCCACACGTGGAGCCAAGTCCACATCGGAGTTAATCATTTAAGCCTAACATGTAAACACCACATATTGAGTAAGGGTAAAGGCCCAATTCAAGCCCAATCAATCAACCCGCTCTGATACCATATTTAATTTCAGAGAGACGGGCCAGCAGCCCTTTACTAGCAACACCGATATTATCTCTAACTTAACCACCTATTTAGTAGGTTTTGGGTTTTATTACAAAATGCCTCGATGATATTAGTAGTGAAACCATTCATAATATATTGTATTTTATTTAGTCAAGTTTCCAATGTGGGACTTATATTCTTCAACAATTTGTACTCTTTCTTCCTACTAATCTAATAAAATTCTATGGCCTTTTATTCACACACACAAAAAAAAACCCTAATGGCGAGGGAAGGTGAAGAATTAGAATAGATCTTTGGATCGACCATACTAATGTATCGAAGAGAAAAAAAAAGCCCAAATAAATGGGCCGCCTTCTGGATCAGCCGGCTTGGGCCGAAGCAATCTTAGTCCAATCCAATTGGAAGTTAAACAAGCATCAAGGACGCACCATGGGAGATCTAGAGCACGCTGTTAATCACCCGTGTGAGAAGGATTGAGGCCCCGCAGGTTCCTTCTAAGTCAAAACTTTCGCGCTCGAAAACGCAACGAACTTACCAATCCCCAAACCCATTTTTCGTCAACAATCCAAAACCCTAACTACATATCCACGCATTTCGAATCCAAAATTCCATCAAGGAAACAGTAGTTGTTTCACATGTGCTGTGAATTCGCATTCTTGGCGAACACGAACAAGTCCCACGGCAAGTAAGAAAACAAAACCCTAATTTTTGGGGAAAATCGAAATGGATGCCAAGGACATTTTGGGCTTGCCCAAAACCGCGCATCCCTTATCCCAGGAGAAGAAATCTCGGCCCCCGAAGGAATCTCAGCGAAAACCAGATGGCATTTCGCGCGAGGTAGGTTTGTGTGTTTAGGGTTTGTCGAATTCCGCTTAAATTTAACTAATTTCGATCATGATGCATGCTTTTTTTCTCCAACTTTGGGTTCACGGTCTTGAATGATTACAATTTGAACTGATAATGTGTTTCGGGCACGTGGAATTGTAGGTGTATGCGCTTATAGGTGGTGTGCCACCTCTTATGCCTGCAGTGGAGACATCGCAGCTGAAAAAACGGCCACCAACCGATGAGAAGGTTATTTAGTTCATCATTAGTCTATGTACTCACATTTTTAGGATCACCAAAAGTGTAAAAGATGGTGGATTTATAGACAGGAGACTATGGAATATATCACTGTGTTAGGTTTAAATTGCTTGTAGGTGTAGCCGATTTCAGATTTTATTTAGTGTTATTTTTATCCTATGTTTCTCTTCCACAATCAATAATGAGAAATCTTGTCATAATGCTTTCAGATCACTTGGCAGTGGCTTCCTTTTACAAGTTCTGCTCGGAAAGATAATTTACAGCTTTACCACTGGGTAAGTTTTTGTACCTTATGTAACGTGCCTCCAAACTCCGCGTTTGTTTGTTTTCAGTTGGGCTCTGAATATGTCTTTTTTTTCTTGTACTTTGCAGGTTAGAGTTGTAAATGATGTCCCACCTACAGGTGACTACTCCTTTGCCAAGTATAACAAGGTATGCACAAGTATCCTTAACTGTGCTGGGAAAGGATTGTCCTTCTTCTTATGGGCACATGATTTTTCTTTGTTTCGTACTGTAAGTGAATGCTTATTTTAAATTATTATTTGTTTTTGTCAAATTCTTTGCAGTCCGTGGATGTTGTCAAGTACACAGATGAGGAGTATGAGAAGTATTTGACTGATCCTGTAGGTATCAAATCAAGATTTTGTTTGGATAATTATTTAATTTAATTCTGAGAATGTTTTTCATTGTGCGTCATTGCATCATGAATTCAGTGCCTCATTCTCTGTTAATATATTTTGTCTTCATTAGATGTGGACAAGGGAGGAGACGGATCAATTGTTTGACATGTGTCAGCGGTTTGATCTCCGCTTCATTGTGATAGCAGACAGGTTCCCGTCATCTCGTACTGTGGAGGAATTGAAGGATCGCTATTACAGTGGTATTTGTCTTTCTTTTTGCTTGACTAGAATGTTGTTGCTCACTGTTTGGTTCACTTTCATGATGTTCTTATTATGCTTTTCTATGCTTGGATTTTTGACTGATTCACTGTCTGAGGAAGATTATTGAACTTGGCTTATGATGATGATGATTCCCCCACTATTTGTTGTAGTATCTCGAGCTATATTAATTGCTAGAGCGGCATCCCCTGCAGATGTTTCAGGGCATCCTATTGTTAAGGTGTGTAGCTTTATCAAATGAAATTTTAGGTGAATATTCATTCCTTTTGGTTTGCGGAAACAATCTATCTGGGAACAGGGTTATGGCTGTGTATGCCTTGCCCTCTGTAGACCCCGCATTGGCAGCAGACTTGTTGACTGGCCTGCCCTTTTTAGTAGTTCTTTGTTTTTCTTAAGTACCAGCATGTTTATGCTACACATGTTACATTAAATTATTGCTCTATTTTGGGTTTTTCTTATTTTCTCTTGGTTTAGGAACCTTATAAAGTTGCACAAGAGAGAGAGCGCAAGCGAGCACTATCCATGGTCCTCTCTCAAACAAAGCACCAAGAGAGAAAAGATGCTGAGGTTTAAATTTCATCTTGAATCTTTTAGTGATTGAATCTTATCTCTGGCCCTCTGACATTAATTTGAAGTTTGATTTTTCAAATGGATATATAATCATTAACTTGTTTGATCAATTTTATATTTTCTTAGGTTCTTGCTGAAGCCAAAAGAATAGCTGAGGCACGCATGGTTGCTAGGGTAAGTTTACAGTTAAATGTGCTAGTATGCTTTATTTTAATTTTATGGTGAGTTCATAACCATTTAGGAAACTGTAGTTGCTAGAGGCTCCTAGAGTGTGGGGAGTATGAAGCACGGTGCTTTTCCAAAGTATCATGCTCCATATTACACCATAACTATCCTTTTTATTTTGGTTTTGGATTTTCCTCTTTTCTTTTTGAATTTTGTGGTTAAATTTTTTCAATTTTCATCTAGTTCCAGCATAATTTGTATGAATGTTGTAAAATTAAAATTTGCTTCTGTAAGCAATAATAATTATCATTTGTTAACATTAATTAATATGGAAGGGTTGAGTTGTGGCTGGAATTTGTTAGCTAACTGTTTTAAGTATTTAAAGATTTTTAAAGCTTTTACAGATAGATACATTTTTATGTTATTTAGAATTAGATTCTAAGTGATATCAAGATATTTATTTTCACATGGGATATGTACACACTGTTTTCTGAATTTTGTTTCTTGAACTTAACAGGTTTTTCAGTATCCATTTAATAATCCTTGTTACTATTTACTTAAGTTCGTAAAAATATCTCTTAGTGGATTTCATCTTGTGGGAGGCTTATCGTGCCAATTTACTGGTGGTATAAAATGAGAATGAGCAATTTTGTGCATGCCTCTGAGTATTGTGCATATTGATATACTTCGTTTATCTGCCTTTCAGAGTGCTAAAGAGTTGGAGTTGCCTGTCACATTGAATGATGGCCTTGAAAATAATGAGAGGGCTCTCGTTCCTGGTGAGACTGTATCACCTTCATCCAACTCTCAATTCCCCTCTGGAACAGTTGCACCTTCAACTTTGATGGCAGATAATGCCTCTACTTTAGGTTCTCTCAAAATGGTATGTTCAACTGACTGACCAAATTTCATTCTATCTCCTTCCTGCTCTTGTGAAAGTTACTGCATGAATTTTTCTTTTTTCAGTCTTTTGCTTGTTAGCATTTTCTCTCGAAGGAAAATTGTGAACTGCTTCTTGACTCACTCCAAAATATGACTACTCCTATGGTTATTTAGATAAATTTTTCATAGTCTTTGAAATATGCGAGCACAATATCCACTCTTGAGTGTATTGTCCGACTGATTTAGAAAATTTTCAGCTCCGGGTGTATCTTAGAACATATGCACTTGACCAAATGATCCAAGCCGCAAGCTCGTCTGCTGGACTTCGGACTATCAAGCGGGTTGAGCAAAGTTTGCAAGAACTTGGGGTCTGTATTAGTACTTGAACTTATGGCTTAGTGTATATGTTCATTTCATTGCCCCACTTGGTAGTATATTTTTATCTTGTGCTGGTTGTTTTTCAGAGTCATTATATGCTACCATGTATGTTCCCTGATGTTCAAAAAGTAGCTTTCAATTTTTCTTACCTTATCATGCTAGATGCTAAATCACTAGTAAATTCAGTTTCAGTGAAATGTGTGTCCCTATCACAAATCTTGGTCCTTATTAGAAATCTGGATGAATTTCTAGATAATTACTTTTGGTTGTAAAGTTTTTTAGAATTATCATTGAAGACATGCCTTGCAGTTTTTGGTGATTGAGCTCAGTGTATTAAATTTTATTTGAAGGTTAGATATCCTTGTTTGCTCATTTATGGTAATTTTTTTAGTGCTTCTTAGTTAAGTTCAACTGGATCTTTTGGTTCTTGATAGGGTTTTTGGTGTTTGTGCTTAGATATCATTGTTTGCTCATTTTTAGTTTTTTTAAAAAGTGTTTCTTAACTAAGCTCAACTGGATCTTTTGGTTCTCGTTAATCATGGATATTGAGACATGTACTGATTTATATTCAGAGCATCAAATCATTTGAATGTCTTTATACTAAGAAAAGAGTTTAAAGTTTGGATTTATCTTTACAGGTTAATTTAAAGCCAAGAGTTCCAACTAAAGCTGTTTGTTCACATCATCTTGAATTAAGAAAAGAAATACTGACGCTACTGAATCTTCAGAAACAGGTATTGCTCAGCTATGATTTTTTTCTTTTTGAATTGCTGTTCGTATTCATTTGTAATTTAGAGTGTATCAATATCCCCTTCCACATATGGGTGTATCTCTAAATGTTGGGGTCTGTTTTCTAATTTCCATCATTAAGCTGCTTATATGGTCTCTTATGTACTGCCTTTTGCATAAAATTGAGCAACTGTGGCATTATTTGTCTGTTGCAACTTCATTTCTGTTTACTCGCAAACCATTGGCTGTTAAACTGCAGTTTGAAAATTAAAGAGTGCATCTTTCTTCAGTTATCTATTTATATGACATAAGTAAAACTTTTGGTTATCAGTTACAATATAAGGAGGCAGAAGGCTCATCTTATCGTGATAGTCCGTATGAAACCCCAGGCACACCCAAGGTCTGTTTTCTCCCTCGTGGTAGGCCTGTACTTCAAACAATGAGATTTTCTGACACTACTAACAAGTATTCATATTGTGGTGATCAGGATCGCACATTTGTTCCGGACTCGATGAGTTTCGGAGGTGATGTATTAGGTGATAATATAGGCAATTATATATACTCCTGCATTGTGTGCCTATTAATTTGCTTTTCTGCTCTTTTTTTTTTGTTCTTAGTCAATTTCGAGTACTTTTTAACTCATGTATATACATTGAATGTCAGGGGAAAGAGTTGTTAAACGAGACCAGAAACGAAAGGTACATTCCAATTCCTGTAAAAAAAATTTCCACCTTTCCTCTTACATATCAATTCATGTATATGCATTGAATGTGATATAGATTATTTACTATTGTGTCTCTCAAGGCCCCTGGCAGGGCAGAAGCTCCTTCATCACCTGCGCAGTCTAAAAGGCCTAGAAAGTTAAAGGCATCGGATCTGTAGCTCCAGAACAGAGTAAACAAATCAGCTCTGAGTTGACCCGGAATGCAGAATGCATATTTAAATTGGTGCAGCTTGTCCGACATGAAGCCATTATATTGAAGTTTCAAATGTAGGAGCAATCAAAATCGGAGAATATGTTGTATTTTCTATCTTTAATGTCATTGGTAGTTAGCAGTGATTGGCGATGCAGATCCACAGATTCCTCTATGATGGACTTAACCAGTAAGTAATTCCGTGGTTGCTCATCCTTTTTAACGGCACTGGATGATGTGCATGGCATAAGTGGAAGCCCCAATTTCTGTCTGCCTCGAGGAAACATCAGATTATGCACAATATATAGATAAAATCATAGGCGCTTATCACATTGGGCAGCTGATCTTTGAAGGTTTTGCACTGTCTCACCCCTGGGATGTGGGGCGGTGGTTGAAGGATAGGATTAGGTTAAAACTATGTGAGATGCTAATTAAACAATGCTATATTTATGTAAATACATTATGTACTCAATTAGAATTCCAGTATTAGACTTGAATCCTTTGTATTGTTTCTTTCTCAATGCAAGAAGGGAACATGTCACACGCCCGCCCAAACTCATTTCAGACTTACGCTTTTGTTATTTTTTATATAAAAAAAAAATCTACTTTATGGCAATTGGTTAGATCAGTGAATTTGTTCCTTGTATTTAAGTTTGAGTTCTCTACATCGTAGTCTACATTATTGTTTGTATTATGCTTTTTCGAGTATTGGTGATTGGGGTATGTACTATTTAGATCATTGAGGGTAATTGTCCGTTTTGCCGCTGTGAAGTTTTACATTGAAACGAACAGTAGATTGACTAGATTCTCATTCTTATCTTTTTTGATAAGGATTCTCATTCTTATTTTGGCCAAACAAGTATGAGTTTACTGTTTTTGTCGGTGACGGTTTAACTATAAATCAGGGTGTCCCAATCCCCATATGAAATGATGGAAGGAAAGGACAAATGCCTACAAAATATCCACTGCCCCTTCTGGTCCAAAATTTAGTGAAGTACAAAATCCGAATATCTTAATCAGCTGAAACTAAAAAGGAAGAAGAAAAGAAAAAGAAAAAGAAATTATTGTTTGTGGTGGTTTCTGATTCCTAGATGCAAGCTCTCGTTGTCACGGGCACGGGCTCCTCCTGCTTTCTTCACAATTTCCCTAACAATAGCAATGCCAAGTGCAAACATGTTTTACCTGCTACTATCAGGCCTTCCTGCAATCTGAGAAATCAAAACACAACCAGAAGAAGCAGCCTTGGAACCACTTGGCCTTCCATCTCATTTGCACTTTTCGGGTCAGGTTTTTTCTTGGGTCCTTTGATCGATGGACTCCATTCAAGGGTAGAGCTTGTGGCATACCAAAACGGGTCTATCAATATTGGTCCTCTTCACACAAACATCTGGGTAAACTCAATAATTTCTCTCATTTTGGGAATTTTTTCTCTAAAAAATTAGTGAATATAGCTGTTGATTGATTCCATTTAATGTTGTTAGGTTCCTGTCTTGCTGGGTCTGTTCTACTGCACTGTTGGGTTGCTTCAACTCTTCTTGGATGAGAATGAGAGGGCCCCTTTAAACGGTCCAGAGGCCAACCAACAGAAAACGATTGCTTCTTTTCTGTGAGCATATATGTTTTGTGCTTCAAGCTCAATTTTTCTCACTTGTTACAATACAATTATGTGGTTTTTAAGTTGTGAGCATGTGCAACGTGTTGTTGCCTGTAATGTAACAGAGGACATTGTTGTTCTACGCAGAGCACTTGTGCTATTTATAGAGTTGAGCGCTGAACTCTACAAAGCCGGAACCGCAGATAATATTGAAGCTTACGTACTATTTGCAGCGGCAGAGTTCATATGGTATTCCGTGGACAGGACATGGTTCGGCTTCCTCCTCGCAAGCATCATCGGAATTGCCTGCCCGCTGGCTGAGATTCCATTAATGAAGTAATGGTTTTCTTCTTTCTTCCTTCCTCTTTCTCCTGATATCATTCAAATATTATATTATTGTTGATAAAACTGAACTCTTTGATGCTCACATTCAGGTTTTTCCACCTTTGGTATTATCCACAAGCAAATATTGAAATATTTGGGCAGGTGGGTAATTGAAAACCAACCCAACTGAAGGGTTTCTAATTTCTACTTGCAGTTGCAGAGGCCAAACCCAACCCTCATTTTTCTGATACATTGAGCTGTTGTTGTTTGCAGGGACTAGTTAGTTGGACACTCACTTGCTACTTTGTTTACACTCTGTTTTTGATCAATTTTTCACGTTGGCTTAAATCAGTGATCACTGCTGTCGCCGATTCAGAGGACAAGTCAGCTTAGTCATATTCAGTCGTTGGTCAAGACTTCCCCATATCTCAAGCCAATAAGATAAACAACTCAAGACAACCTTTAGCTTTTCATGTACTCATTCTTGGTTTCAGACATAGTATTCTGTACATATTTTCTTTTTCAATATTCCATTTTCTACTAACATGCACAAAATTCATTTTTGCTAAAGAAACAGAAACTTATTCAACAACATACACGAATTCGAAGTTGATTGAGCAAGCAACTATCCATTATGAATTAGAGGAGTCCTATACAATTATACATCAAAAGCTGAGCATAATGTGTTGAATCTTGATGAGCAACAACATGGAAATACAATGCAGAGAGAGAACATCTCCATTCAGAAAGCTACCCAGTGAACACAACATTGACAATATCTGGGAACTTCTCCTTAATGGCTGCTTTGATTCCTGATCCAATGGAGTCAGGCCCCACATAGTTTACATGGCAATCCCCACCTTCAACAGATAACACTTCCACACTTCCACCAAAGTTCTTTATGGCTGGTCTCAATATGTCAAGATGGCCATTCACTGCCTGCATTTCCAAATTTTGGCACACCATCAAAAGTCAAAACTTGGCACCATGCATGATGAATGCTGAATGAATTGTTTGAGCACTTTAGCTCCAATTCATAATCCATTTTACCATTTTCCGTTTACTGAACATCTATCGTCCATGAGATTTGAACTCATGAGCTTCTCCAAAAATGTGGAAACTGGGTGCCACTAGACTGAATGGTCATTGGCTCCATTTTATCGTTATTACATGCATTCGTTTTCGAGTATCACAATTAAGATTATGCAAATGCAATCCATCAAACACTCACCTCAACAGTGGTCTCTTTGTTTTCTTCATCATAGACTTGTTGAATATCCTTGAGCGCATCTCCAAACTTTTCTTTAAGCACTCTTTCAATTCCCATTTTCATGGTGGTGGTTGAGCTAGGGCAGCTCCCACAAGCCCCTGTTTATCATTTCAATTCTTCAAGAAAATGGAATTTCAATTGCCTAATTGCAAAACAAAACATTGATTCTAACTAATTGCCCACTGTTTCACAATCAAATTATAGGTTGACAATGAGTAAATCATTCAAATTCACAAAACCCAAAATTCCTGACAGAAAAAAGAAACCATATTTCAAATGAAAAAAAGAGACAGAAATAAGAGATTAGCCAAACCCACCTTGGAGCTTGAGTGAAACGACGCCGTCCTCAACGGACACAACGTCGACGTTACCGCCATCAGCGATGAGATAAGGGCGGACGTCCTCAAGAACCAAGTCGACGTTAGGAACGGTGAGCTCGTACTTCTTGGCGGAGTAGAGTCCAGGTGATGAAGACTCAGCGGCTGCGCTCGGGTTCGAAGCTCTAATGGTGGTTTTCACAAAGATCGATCCTTGAGAGGTTAACCGGTGCCGTTTTACAAATACAGATTGTGGGTATTGGTGGGACGTGGCTGGAATTTTCGAAAATAGCGTTGGGGTTTTGGGCAACCTGGTGGCTGTGAGAGACGCCATGATTGAATGAAGCAAGACCGTGCAAGTGTCTGTTTCTGGAAGATGGGGGGTGGGTTGAGTTTATGATTTCGAGAAGTTTAGGGGCGCTTGTGTGAGTTCTACGAAGAGAGTTTTTTTGCTCACCACTTTAACCGAATGTGTACCATCATCATTATTCTCAACACATATGTCCATGGGTATAACCATAGTTACACAAATACAAAGCAAATAGTTAATTATGATTATGCCAATGAAGCATATTAAATATTGAGAAGACTGGTGAGCAAATATATTTCAAGTCGACCTTAAACATAAGCCTTGTTACAATGGGTCATCAAAATTTGCGTAAATGTCTTAACTCAATTAAAATTCTATTACAATGTAATATTTATAGTCTAATTTCTTATATTGCAAAGTACTAAAAAGAATCTTCTTATATTGCAAATAGCATTTAACGTCTCAAAATATTGTTACATGTTGTAAAAGGATCACATACGGACGGAGTACATGCAACTTTTTAAATGAAAAAAATAGCAGAATTTCATCATATATTATTGGAACAAAATTTTATTTGAGCTAACACATTGCTTCATTCATTTTCTTCAAGTGACAACTTCGGCCTAAAGTCTAGACGGCATTAGTAGAATTCTCTATAATAAAAAATAGTAATAATCTTGCTTTTCGTCTTTTGTATAAGTTTCCCCACATGTTTAAGAAGTTTAATAAAAAAATCTACTAAATATTTAATTAAATAGTTACCAATTTTTAGTCATAATTAATTAATTAGCATTTTTTAATTAATTTTTAATTGATAATGTTTCAATTTTTTTTCAAAGGGCCAAGTTTTTTTCTGTTTTTTTAATAGAGTTAATTAATTAGTTTTTTTTTTTTTTTTTTTGTGTGTGTGTGTTACAAATGCTACTTGAGGGATTATTTTCTTTTTCTTTTTTAAGTTGCTTGTACGAGTGATTATAGAATACTACATTAGTACGGTCATGTGATATATCTTGTACACGTGTTATAATATAAGTGGATATTTATCAATACAATTTTTTAAAATGGGGAAAATAAATCATGGTGGCCATTCATATTATAATACGTATACAAGATATACCACGTTACCATACTGCCGTAATATTCTATAATTTCTTCATATTATAGCAACAAAAAAAACACCTTTTCAGGCGGATGTTTATTATTGATTTATTTTTGGTACAAATGAAAGCTAAATTGAAGGAAGCTTCCTACGCTGGCATTGAATGGGAATAAATATTCTAACCACAAAATTTCCTACTCCTAAATCGGATTACAAGAAAAGGATAACTTAAGAGAGTTCGATCACATGTGAGTGGATAACTTTCAATTGATTGACCTACGAATTCCATATATTTGTATCAGATTAGGATGTTGCTGTAACATTTGAAAGTAACTTTCTTGAACCTGATTTACAATTGAGAAAAGCTCATGAGAAGTCTGCCTATGCTCAGGTGTGTGACTTCATCCTCAAATCCATATGAAACTTGAGTCAAATTTCTAAAAGAGAAAAACTAGGAAATTTCACCAGCGCGTTAATACATGACGTTTGTCAATAATTACATATGAAACTCACCACATGATGTACATGCATATAACGGTTGAAACTTCAGTTAAATTTCAAAAAGTGAAAAACTTAGGAGAATCCCCCTATGTGTAAGAACATGACTTTTAATTATAAATATATACGAAACTCACAATACGACATGTATGCATCTAACGGTTAGAAATCGCTACGCGCAAGCGAGAAATGATGTGCTTAACATTTTCTTTCAAAAAAAAAGAGTGTCGAGAGAGTTAAAAACAGAACACCCTCTCTTAATATTTTTTTTTTGGACGAAACACCCTCTCTTAATCAGTCTCTGTCTAAAGGGAAAACTAAAAGCACTCTTCTTTTTTCTGTGTTAAAACAGAGCTACTGTTTGTTGGAAGAGGTCCCCGTTTTGCGCCCGACAGTACCTCGAGGGTTAGTCCCCGCAATCGCGCGGGGATACCTTGGTTTTCACAAAAAAAAAAAACAGAGCTACTGTAAATCTTGGTAACAGTGTCTCTCACAATTACAGGTTTGACCGCGTAGATTGGTATAGAAAGTAGTTATACTACCGAAAGTACCCAGTACCCATTTTAGGGTTTTTGCTATTCAACAACAATGGCAGGCTTGGAGGGCAACGAACACCAGCAGCAGCTCCAATTATTCAGCGTAGGCTCAGCCGTAGAAGTGAGGAGCGACGAGGAAGGGTTCAAAGGCGCCTGGTTCAGAGCCACCATCGTCACAAGTCCCACAAACTTAGCCTCAAAGAAGAGGAACAGGGCCTTGGTGGAGTACAAGAGCTTGGTCACCGAAGATGGCTCTCAGCAGCTCAAAGAGTACATTGATTTGGCTCTCTTGAGGCCTGTGCCGCCTCCATTGGGTGACCAAAACTTTGAGGAGGGTGATGTGGTCGATGCGGATTATAAAGATGGATGGTGGACTGGAGTTGTAAAAAAGGTTCTTGACAACAATTCCAAGTACACAGTGGTGTTTGAATTCCCTCCAGATTTGATTGAATTTGAGAGAGAGCGTCTCAGATTGCATCAAGATTGGGATGCTGGCAAATGGGTTCGGCCCAATAAGCGGGTATGCTATCTTGGTGGTGATCTGGGCTTTTTTTTTTCTTTCCCTCTTAAAGATTGTTTCTTTCATTTTTTCTTTGTGGGTTTTTTTTCTTTTCTTTTCTTTTCTTGCGGTTAATTAGTCTCTTAATCATGAGTATTCATGCATGTAAGGGATGCACATTACTGTGAAGTCCGAAATGGTAATTTTTTCTCTGCAAATAGTGCTAATGAATTACAGCTGTAGCTTTGATGGAAGTTATTAGTGCTAATGAATTAAATCTGTAGCTTTGATGGAAGTTATTCTTAGGTTTAATATATTGTTGAATCAGAAACTACATTTTGCTACTGAAATGTGATATGATATTGATGGGTTGTGTTGATTTGTGTACTGTGTGGACTTAGTGGGTGGTATATGTGGGTTTAATTGATTTTATGAATTATCTTGAAATCTGATCTTTTATGAAATTAAATGGCTCCGTTGGATGTTTTATTACCACATGTTCTTCCTAGCGTAATAACATGTTTAAACTTATAAATGTGAAAATTAATGGATCTATGCAAATGCGATTATCCGAATGGAAAGTAACTGCATTGCTCTAGCTTCTTGCTTATTCTATTCAGTTCATTTTTAGGTTTCATAGCTCGATTAACAAATAAATGCAATTACTTGGGGGTTGCATAGGCTTTGTGTATTTATGAATTTGTCCTTTGCAGCTAGAATTGAAAATATATGTTATGGTTAATTTTTTGGGATTCAACTGATCTGATATTTCAATGGAAAGCAAATGGAAGGGTCCATTTTCAGCTCAGGATCAGATGTAGGAGTTAGGTTTGACAAAGAAAATTTATTTGATGATTGGTTCCCTGCAATTGTTCTAAAAGAAATCGAGGATAAGACCTTTCTGGTGAAGTATGAGAATTCAGATGCTAGGGTTCAGAAAGATACTGTAGATTTCCATCCTATCCCCCCTCCCCTTTCTCATTATACAAATAGAAGTTATGAGTTGCTCAAGAAGGTAGATGCTTTCTAGATATTTCTTGGCGGGCCGGTGTTATTTCCAATGTTCTAGCTGAGAGGCTGTATACCATCATTTCAAGCACGGGATTTAGGGTAAGGAACTTAGTTTCTCAGTCATAAGACCCATTCTGGAATGGAAAGATGGTAAATGAGTTGATGGATCGAAGATATCTATTTTTCCGAGTTTAAGAGAGAGAGGAAGGGGAGAGGGGGGGAGAAGAGTGTCTTGGAATACAGTGAGGTTTCATATTTTTTGTAGCATTAGCTGCTTGCTTGAGTTGAAGTTTAGCTAGTGTCTCTTAGGGATTATATTTATTCATCAGTAACTAATCAGACTTCCTTCCAGGAGGTATTGGCCGTTTCAGATTCTCCACAGAATAAAGATCATGTCTTGCATGCTCAAAACGATTCCAACCATGTTGAAGTGGCTACTCAACTAGAAAATTTGGGTGCCGTAGAGGATAACCCTGAATCAAAAAATTCAGGGGAGAGTCTTTTGGAGCAGCCAAGTTATCCCCGGAGCATCAAGGGCAAAAAGATGTTAGCCCGTAATGTTACTGCTACAGACTCGGGTCCTTCAAAAAAGTTAAAGAACGACAAAGCTGCAGAGGCCACATTATCCATTACAGCACGTCATTTGAGGAAAATGCCTGACAATAAAGAAATGCTCCATGAATTAGCCACAGTGAGTAGAGGAGTTAGAGGAACAAGACGATCAAGAAAACCTGTTGTTAGCCATGAACATCTTAAAACAGAGAGCTTGCTTGAGGAAAATAATGTTGTGAGTTGAAATGTCTTTTCTTAACGTTTATTTTCTTGTGTTGATCATGTGACGCAATGTGTCATTGATGCCACGATGTTTGTTGTTTCCATGAAACCGGTCACACACACATAGCGGGTGCACACGTATTTCTTGTGCCTAAATGATTGGTTACAGTGGTTAGTAGCAGTGCTATGTCTTAAGTATGTAGTAGAAAAAATTGATCTGGAGTAAATGGTGTGTTGGCCTATTTCCCCTTCCTTGACAGGCAATGATAATCTAGTCACTACTTCCTTATTTTTGTTTTCTGTGACCTCATGTTTATGATCAACATATTCGTTATGTGTAGAAGACTAAGGAAGAGAGAGACGGTGAAGTGGATAGCCAATGGGTACATCCTGTAACAAGTAAAGGAAGACGTACAAAGTCTCCATTTGGAAGCCGATTGACCCAAGCAGGTAAATATGTGTACTGCATAGCCAAAAGACAGAAAAATAAAAAGGTATATATGTTCATCAGTAGACCCTGCACTGGTTAGGTTTCTTGTTTGAAAGAAATTTTGTTCTTTATGCTTTTCAGGGTATATCTGTGCACTGCCTAGCCAAAAGAGAGAAAAAGAAAAGGGTATATATGTTCGTCAATAGATCCTGCGCTGATTAGGTTTCTTATTTGAGAGACATTTGGTTCTTAATAATTTGCAGGTAAGGAAGAGTACGCAAGTGTTAATTCTGCTGGAAAAATAGTTCAGAAGGAGGGGATAAGTAAGGAAGCTGAAGTGCCTCTCACTATCAGGTCAAAAGCTAAGGAAAAGGATGGTTCACTGGCTGAAAATCCATGCCAGCTTCCTAATGATCCTGCACAAGAAAAGAGCATGGTAGGCAATATACTACAAAAAAGGACCCATAACCAAAGGAGTAATAAATAATTTTAAATTAAACTGCTTTGTGGGTTCTCCCAGAGAGAGCTAGAACTATGCTGTTCTCTAAGGAAAGAAAAAAATGGAATTCGTTTGGATCATTTGAGAAGTGATTAGCCATGTCACTTCTTGTAGGCATAGTAGATTGTTGTTTGGGTGTTAGTCGTCCTGAGCCAGAACTTGATTTCAAATCGCAAATTACTAAAGAGAAAAATATATAAATCATGTAAAATAAAAAACGAAAGGCGGCCTCATTTTACATGGTTTAAGTTTCTATTTAATTATTTATCTATTCTATGGACTAGGCCCTTTTATTCAAGTATGTCGAAAGAGTAGGAACATGAAACATTAGGGATTTAAGCTATCAACAATGACAACATTGGATATTATCTAAAATAAGCTATTAACACTCAGGTTATGTCAGCTGAACTTGGCAGTGATTCAATTTTCGCTAACCTGCTCCGTAGCCTGGTTCTTTTTCCAGACATGGTATAATCATGGAGTGAGAGGTCCACAGTAAAAATTATATTTTATGTACTTATGTTTGTTTTTCTACTCAATGCTTTTGCCTATGGATGTTTATCTGTATTTGAGCAGGAGTTTAAGCAGCAACCAGCTGGTGGAAGTACTCATAAAAGAAAGAGGGGCAGACCTCGAAAATATGTGGATGTAGGCCCGCAAGCTTCAGAGGGAGGTAAAAGGCCTTCAAAGTAAAATCATCTTTTTATATTTTGGATTCAGTAAAAGTACATTTTAAACCCTCTAGTTTGCTAAGTTTTAGATTGAACAATGTGAACTATCTAATTTTCTTATTTGTGTGAATTTGGTCCCTCTAGTTACCGTTTGACTGTTAATTGACATTGTTCAAATTGAAGCTATTAGCAACCTATAGGGGGTAACACGTGTACTTTGGCCAACTTATCTCAAAAGAAAAGATCTGTTACTTTGGGCAATGAATTTTTTGTTAAACATCTATGCTTTTGGATTGTAGTCAAGGGGCAGAATGGATTGGGACAAATTGCTGATGGAAATGTTGCAGAAGATCAGACGCTTGAGGAAGTTGCTTTGCATGTGCTCAGAGGGAAGGACTCTACAGGTTTGAGATTGTGCAACTTGGTTTCATTTTTCAGCCTATCAGTGAGGAACTCTTAACTTTATCAGTGATTAGAACAACATATAAGCAGCACAATTAGACTTTTCCTGACAAGGATAAACTGAGAATGTTGTAAAAGTGTTGGGTACACAACATGAGAAGCATTCATAGAAGAGAGGAAGGACATGAAGCAAACAATACTTCTGAAAAGTTACTGGATACACGAAAATTTGAAAAGAATTAACTATTTTCACCATTTGCACACAATTAGATTGCTCCAAAAGGTGGTCTAGCTAAACACTTCCTTCCTGTCTAACAACTCTTCTCAAAGAAAAAAAAAATTAGAGTCAAAGGGAGTATTTCTTAGTATTCAATTGACCTTGTGTTTTCTGGAACTGGAATCATATCTGGAATTTTTGTAGATTCACAAGATGCCTCTAGAAGAAAAACATCTGAGTTTCCTGGAACAAGGTGCATGACAAATGAACCTGCAAGGACCTGTGTTGGAGCAGATGATGATGACAGACCTCTATCCATGTGGTTTGGAGGGATGCAGCATCCTGCAAGCCTGGGTGAAGCAAGTAAGCTACTTCCTATATTAATTATTTCCCTGTGGTAGTAGTTCATTTGACTGTATCTGTTTTCTTTATAGGATCATCCCCTGATGGGAATTTCAGAGAACCAGTTGAGGTAGCAAGGAGGGAATCTCTTGCAGTTGATGCAGTCAGTGGCAGTGGGCAAGATGAGAAAGGAGGCTTGCCTTTTGTTAAAAGCTCTCCTGTGTGGAAGGCAATTGAAACATTAGAAGTATTCAGAATGATACCACAAACTCCGCACTTCCGTCCTTTGGGTCAATGCAAAGAAGAATATCGTGAGGGGTCAGCAATTGGCAATATGATAACCTTTTCCAGACTGGTGGAGAAAATATCCAGGCTGCAGTTTGATGAGCCCAAAGATGCTTTCAATAGCATTTTGGAGAGTCTTCTCGACCTGGAAAAGTATGGATTTAATGTTACAGTTCTACGTGAGCGCGTGAATAATTTGTTGTCTGTTAAAGACAGGCAAGGGCAGTTTCAGGTTGAGTCAAAAGATGCTGAAAGTAAGATCAGGGAGCATTCTCATGAAAAGACAAAGCTTGTAGAAGAGGCCGACTGTATTGCAAAGAAAATAATTGAGTTAGAGGAGAAACATGCATCAGTGAAGTTAGAAGTAGTGGCGAAAGATCTTGAGATTGCTAGATTGCAAAAGCTTGCGGATGCCATGAGTGAAACCATTCAGAGTGCTCGGTCGGATTTTGAAAAGCTAGCTTCAGCTCCCTTGAAATAGGCCTTTGCCTAACACCCCTGAAGGGTGGCGCACAGCGTATAATGAAAGTTGTAACAATTTGTTCCTCTTAGTAGGGATGTCAAATCTTAGGTATCAGTTTGGTTGTTCCTAGTACTAATTTTCAATTTTAAGTAGCTAGTCTTCACTACTTGATTGTTTCCTGAACTCTGTTGGTTTTCTTCCTTATGCACTTTGATTTTCATTTGTCAAATATTTACTTTGGAGTCTGGGAGGATAAGAGCAAATTGGCCCAATCATATCATTAGCCTGTTAACAAAATAGAAACACAAAAGTTCTTTTTCCTTTCTTCTTCTCAGACCAAATAAAACACTCCTTCTGTATATCTCTTTTCTGGGAGTCCACTGAAGGCTCATGGAGCTCATTAATTCGACTTTATAGCTTAAGGTAATTTATGATCTTGCTCGAGCATTGGAATTGTGGTACTTAGAGATGCTGTTTTCATTTACTGTCATTTGATTGAGGCTTATGCACAAATAAAGCATTGGAATTACGTAAATTTTCTTTCTTTATTTGATGGCCGTAGCAATTCCATTAGTGAAGGGGCAAATAGAGGATATACAACGAGATGAAGAACATAGCCCCAAAAAGATGGTGAAATTTTCCCAATCATTCATTAGGCTAGGAATTAACGTCCCTGAGGGGACCGAGTTGATGGGGAAAATTACCATTCCTAATTATTAGTTAGGAAGCCATACGGATTAATATACGGTAACCTTGAAGTTGATAGTATTTGTGATTAAGAATCATGAGTGATTTCTTTTATTGTTTTTGCATAATTATATACAAGTGTACAGAAGAGAAAATGAGTCAGTCTGTTAGTTGTCACGTCATAAATTTCATTTCAAATTTGAAGATATATAAAGGGTATTGATTTTTCCACTTTTTTTTTTTCCACTTATACTTCATCTTTTTAAAATTGTATATTCTCATTCCTCTTTAGTTCACTTACACTTCACCGCCCCATATAAAACCAAGCTCCAAATATTAAAAGCATGCACCTAACCAAGTCAAAATCTTGGCGGTACCATGAATGTATAACAATATCTTATCTCACGTCTTCTAAGTTTAAAGGAGAGAATTAATTCCTCAACCAAATGAAAAGTATAGCAACGTTGGGTTATGGTTCAGAAAGTATACCAAGACAGGCTGCTCTTCTGGTTCACTTGGTAGTTGGCACGGGTGGGAAGGGCTTTTCCTCTTTTTGTTCCTCTTTTGTTTGGTGCCCGAATAAATTCTTCTCCCTCTCTCTCTAACAAATTTTCATAACTCTTCGTATTTCTTTCTTCTTTTAGGACTATTGACATTTTACTCTTGCCATATCGAAATGAACCCTAAAGTTTCAATTTCATCAATTTGGTAACGTTTTTAAATTTGACCAAATTACACCATCCATCAACTTCACCGTTAAATTTTCTGTTAAATTGATGATGTGGCAAGCTTGGTGGGTACCACACTTGCCACATCATCAAGTGTGGTACTCACTGAGATTTTTTTTGTATTTTTCCACCAAGCTATATTTCTTGATCCACCAAGCTGTTATATTTTTCCACCAACCTTACCTTAAAAAATTTAAAGATAAATTTATCCCTCTGTAAAATGACTTCTAAAACCCTAAAAATAAAACAAATTTTAAAAAGAAAATAAATTTTTTCCTTTAACTCTCCATATTCTTTCCATCTTCTTGACCTCAATAAATCCAGCGAGCGATGATCTACCCATCCCAATCCTTTGAAAAGTGAAAAAAATAAGAAAAATCAAATTCTCAACTCCACCTTTAATATTGTGTCGGGTTGGTGGGTGTTGATAATAAAGGCTAAATTGTCCTTCAATTTTATTCAATTTTAAAAAAGATTCAATCTGATTAACCCACATGTGGGTCCTTATTCCATATAACATCACTTCAATTAAAATCCATGGCAGTCTTGTTGGTCGTAGCCGTATTGTTGTGGTGGTGGTGTCGTGGTGATGAAGCCACCAGTACTAGGGGTTGATGAGAATATTAATATGGTAGGATAAGGTCGTGAAGTTGAAAAGACATGAAGAAGATGAAGAGTTTTTTTTTTTTTTGGTTAAAATTTTTATGTTTTTAACTTGGAGTTGATGGTGTTTGGTTGAATTAGTAATTAAAGGGTATTTATGAATAATGGTGGGTGGAAATGTAGGATTTTATTTTTTCAAATTTACATAGTAGGTGAGAAGATAAAGTGGGTGAGGAAATAGGACAGGTGGGTGGAAATAGTAGCACTTTTAATGAAATACCATCTTTTTTAAAATAAAAATAAAAATGGAACAATCATGTTTGATCCGAACCATTAATCCCAAGTATTATAAACATATCAAACTCATAAAGTTATAATTGAAGACAAGAAAACATGTTTCAACTTTGCAATAGAAAATTTCTGTGCATATACAAAGAATCCTGTAAGCAATTGAAAGCCAAAATAAGTAGATGTGATTTTGACCAATTGCAAGTTCGATTTTGACCACTATCTTTCAAGAGAATGACAGTTTTCCAGCTACTTAATTAAGGTGCATAATGAGCCTTTGTCTTTACCCGTGCAACTACCGCCTGAGTTCCATTACTTCAATGGCAGAAGAAATCATAAAGCTGTTGGGTAGGTTTTTGAATTTTGTTTTGGAGACCATATATATGCAGGGGTAGCACTGTGAGATCCTCCGTCACTTAGTAACAAAGAGAATGGGTGGTTGAGATCTTCAGTTCCGCTGTCAGTAGTTCTTATTGGTGCACAATCTGTAATTTTCTACATAAATTCATATTGGTGGCAGATGACAGTTTTGCCATGCGTAAGTCCTTCCAGCTTGAGGTTGTGAATATGTCCTGGTATTGGTGGTGAGAGTAACCAATCTCCCCCTAAACTTTTTTTTCATAAAAAAAAGAAGGGAAAAAAAAATGGAAGAGAGTAGTTGGTTATTATTGGTTAAGAAGATAAAGACGTTACAGAAATTGTGGCAGGGTCATTTATAACTACTATAACTTATAGTATCACAGGTTTCACTGAAAACTATTATAACAAAAATGTATCTAAGCATTATAGAATATAGTTTATTATTGTAAACATTACTATAATTAAGCTATAATATCATCCCTCCCTAACCCCGAATTCTTAATGAAGTCCTGTTTTTTCTAGTGCACATGGCCGGTTTCACTTTATTTGTCCGTTTAGTACAAATGATGTAGGATGAAAAAGAAAAGATAAGTTTCGTGGAGGACTTATATATGTAAATCGTCATAAATGATTGTCAAAATGATCCAAGTTAGGGAGGCTGGTTGATGTGAATAATTGAATGACCTATGTCCTTCCCACCCATTATTTTAGCCAAATAACTATTACCATTGTCCATATCCTTCTCCTGTTTCTCACTCCATAAATATTTGAAGCTGCACCACCACCACCACCATTTGCATGACCTCACTTCCAAGCTCCATTCCAATATTCATTCCTCTGTAAGTTGTAATAATTCTCTCTCTCTCTCTCTCTCTCTCTCTCTCTCTCTCACACACACACACACACACACACAGAAAGACGCAAATGCATGCAGGTATACTATACTTATTATAGTCCAAGATTTGTATATGTTTGTACTAAGTATGTGTTTGGATTCACAAGGATTTTGTATGCATATAATGGTGAGTATTTAAATATAGTAATGGGTTTAGGATTTTTTTTCTTTTTTTCTGAACATCCGTAAGGGTGTCAAATGTGGTTGTGTTGTATATGTCAGCCTTGTTCTCTGTATGGATGCTTTGGTGGCGTCATGTTTGGTTGGATCGATACCAATTCTAGTTGTCAGGGACTTGAGATTATAAATTACTTCTCTTAAAGACTCTCATCTACTCTGCACCCGCCCGCCCCCCGCCACACTTCCCCCTTCTGCATGTTGTTTTCAGGGTACTTCTTCTTCTGTTATATATTTTCCTCTTTTTTTACTGTTCAGTGGCTTTTTGTTATAAAATAAATTCCTTTCTCCCTTGTAGATTCAAGTACCTCAGACGGTTTGCTAAAATTTTGCTGCACTAATCAGTGATTAGTGTGTACTAATTAATGTGGGTTGGCTATTCCGCCCATAGGTTGATCAGTAATTTATTTATTTTTGTTAAAACAATTTGACATTAATATGGTTTTACAGATTTGCAACTTAATTAATTCTACTTTTCAGTTTAAACTATTTAATTTAGTGGAAACCCATGGATATGGTGGTACCAGAATTTCAGAGGGCTTGCCCAATGAAAGCTGATAGCGCTCGTGGTTTACGTTACAGTGTTATTTTCTGACCAGTTCAAACTTTTGGGTTTGCTTTACATTGGCCGGTGATTTTGACAATATATAGGTAGGAGTAGGAGGAGGTGCTTCAATCTTCATTAATTCTGTCTTACCTTCTAGTCAATTGTTCACACATAAACTTCTGAATACTTCATATATAAGTCTAAGTGTTTGTGTGTGTTCCCATGACTCTATTTTGTACATCCAGGTTTCATAACAAAAACCAATGAAGATTTTCTCATTTCCAGTTGAGGAAGGAAGGGAAGGCCAGGATGGCAAGCCTTCAGTTGGTCCAGTGTACCGTAATTTACTATCCGAAAATGATTTTCCCCCACCTGATCGCCGAATAAGTTCATCTTGGGATGTTTTCAGGTAATTAAATAATGTTTAGTAATGACAACTATCAGATGTACTTGAATGTACTTCTACCGAGCTACCTAGTGCCTCAATGACAGGGGTTTGAAACCTGTTGGAAGCACTTTGTGGCCAAGGGCAAGCCGAACCCCAAGCGGGGATTAATCCCACCCTTCGGGTGTGGCAACACCTCGTGGTATTTACCCAAAAAAAAAGAATTAGACTTCTACTGTTTACATTTGTCATTAATTCCTATGAAGATAATTAGCTGTTTACAGTAGAAGCAGATCCTTGTACACAGTTCATTTCTTTGACAGTTTAAAAATGTTGATGCGCAGTCAATCTGTTCGGCAGTATCCTGGAAATCGGATGCTTGGATGGCGTAAAATTGTTGATGGGAAGGTGAAGTATATTTAAGTAATGCAGAGATAATATACCAACACATCTAGTAGATTTGGAAATTGATTTTTGACTTCAGTACTATTATATGATCTATAGCCAGGGCCTTACATTTGGAAAACATACAAGGAGGTTTATGAGGAAGTTCTGCATGTTGGTTCTGCGTTACGATTATCCGGTGTTGAACCAGTAAGCATAATACATAGTTGTGGATTTTGGCAGCTGAAACTAGTCTCTTTCCTGGCTTTGATGATTATCTTGTAACAGGGCTCCCGTATTGGGATTTATGGCTCAAATTGCCCCCAATGGATTATGGCAATGGAGGTTGGTTTGGGCATGCTCTTTAATCCCGTTTGCATTTTGCTAATTTTCTTTTTCTCTTTTCTTATTATGATTCTGTTGTATAAATCAATCATGTGATGAACAACTTGTTTAAAATTTATGCAGGCTTGCAATGCTCACAGTTTGATTTGTGTGCCTCTCTACGATACCCTTGGTAAAACAATATTCTTTCTTTTGAGAAGAGTTCCTGCCTTCAGGCTCTCTTTCTCTCTCTCTCTCTCTCTCTCTCTCACACACACACACACACACAAAAGTAAAGATTTAAACTTTTTTGTCCTCAATTGTCCAATTGATTTTATGCAAAGGGTGGATCAAGATATTATAATATGCACAATGTACTTATTAGCTTTGCCAAGAATACCACCTTTATGACAGGCCGATTCCTTTTTCCTTGCGATTAAGGCTCAATATTCATTTGGAGTTTGTGTAGTATATCTGCCTTTCTAAATGAGAAGCAAGACAACTATAATGTACATTACCCTATTCGTTGGCATTTTGCTTGAGGCTATCTAGCCTGCCAGTCTTGAATCAATAACTTTCCTACCTTCTGTAGAACTTAGGAAAGCTTGGAATTCTGTTTTCGGTAACTTTTCATTCTTGAAACTATGAGATGTATCCTTTTAGTTTCGTATTTGAAGTGGTCCATTGATGCCAAGAATTTATTTGAAGTCTTAGTTGTTGTGTTCTTATAATGCAGGTCCGGGAGCTGTAAATTATATTGTAGATCATGCAGAGGTTGAGGTTGTTTTCATCCAAGATAAGAAAGTGAAAGAAGTGAGAAATAAATATCTCAACCTGCATTTTAATCAAATCATATACATGATCAGTTTTGTTGTGAAAATGGACAAACACTTTCACTCACTCCCCTAATGATCTTGTTGTTGATGGACTTTGTGACACACACAAGAATGGATGAATCACACACACACACTTGAGAAACCAACCAAGCACAAAGTGACACAAGAATTTATAGAGGTTCAGCAATTGCCTACATCCTCTTGGTGATCCCCTTGAGAAATTCACTAATGAAAGAATAAGTTACAACTTTGGTTTACAAAGAAACCCCCTTAGAACTCTATTCTCTCCCAAGCTCTCTTTTCTCTCTCACCCCTTGCTCAACACTTTGATGCACTTGTGAACACTCTCTCACACTTGGTGTTTCCCTCCTTTGGTGTCTAGACACTCAAGACCCAACTCAGCTCACTCTTGAACTAATTTCCCTCTCTCTCTTCCTCCCTTGGTTAGTTCAACCTCTTGGACACAATAGCTCCAGCTACTTGACCACTCCTTGACATTAACCACACACAGTTGTCTTGCATCTTCTTTTCTTTTGTAGGCAGACCTTTGGACTTAGTAGAGGGCTGCAATTACTCCTTCACGTTCTTGCTTTCAGCTACCCGCCTAAACACAAGGTTAGGCAAACCAGAAAACAAGCCATAAAGCATATACCCTTTGTCTCCTTGTCTCTCACCTAGAAAACCCTTTGGTACAAGACAACAAACAACATTTAAATGGTGTTCCAGCTTCTAAGACATGTTGCCAAACTTCCTAGAACCCATAAAACTCTTTGGAGGCACTTGGAGTTAGGTAGGGAACAAGCACATGTGAAAGGCACCTTGAAAAACGCATGGAAAAACGACACAGCGCGTCTGGCGACCGGTCGCACGTTCCTAGCGACCGGTCGCATTGCAATCTGTCTGAAAGAGACCGGTCGCTTGCACCTTGCGACCGGTCGCTGGTCACGATTTCCGGCTTCTCCTCCAGACTTCGAATCTGCTTCAAAACGACCGGTCGCTTTTCCCTTGCGACCGGTCGCTTCCTCCTTCACTTGCATACTAAATGTGAGCCAATTTTACAACAAGTTTCACAAGCACTAGATGGTTCTGATTGGAAACAATTACTTTTCTTTGCAGCTATTGAACCCGGATTGTAGATCTATTCAACGACTAAAAGGTGAGGAAGACAATATAATCTATGTTCCCAGCAGCTGCTAGAAAGCCTTGTACTGATCTTGCTTGTGTTTTGCAGTTATGGTTTGCTTCACTTCATTGACAGAGGAAGAGAAGGAAAAAGCAGTGCAGCTTGGGATAAAACCATACTCATGGAACGAGTTCATCAAGATGGTTAGTTTCTCTCTTTTGATCAAAAGAACCAGCACAACTTTATATTGCTTTGAAATAGACAAGTACTAGTAATGCTCTGTATTTAAAGTTTAAACCTTTAGAATCCCAGTTTTCCTCGGTGTAAATTGTAACTGTAAAATGTATGGCCATGACTGTCTTTATTGCATATCACTACTACCCCTTTTGCTTCTTCTTTTCCCCTAGTCGTGAGTGGAATTTTTTGTTCTCAGGGTAAACAAAATCCGTCAGAGATTCTTCCACCCCGGACTGAAAATATCTGCGCAATTATGTACACAAGCGGTACCAGTGGAGATCCTAAAGGTGTTGTGATAACACATGAAAATGTTGCATATGGTGTGAGAGGGATTGACCTTTTTATGGAACAATTTGAAGACAAGGTAAGCATAAAATATGATCCTCTGAAGGCTCTGATACGTTGTTTTCTATACCATACATGTGTTTCCCTTTTCCATGTTTTCAAGTAGTACCTGAATACCTTGTTAGCTAAACAAATTAATTTTGTTCTACTGACATGTGCATTAATTTATGATGTTGAGTAGATGACAGAGGATGATGTGTATCTATCTTTCCTTCCCCTGGCTCATATCCTGGATCGCGTGATTGAGGAGTATTTTTTCCGAAATGGTGCTTCTGTTGGCTACTATCATGGGGTATGCTACCAGAACTTTTTATATCTTGAATGCAATAAGTTAAATCTTTCATATACTTCCCAAACTGTCCTAGAATCCAAATGATATCAGGGAGGATGGAGCTCTCAATTCACCTTCTGATGTTCCATTTCACTCAAGACTCTTTAAGTACCTTTCATCCCCTCTGTTAATCATAATTGCATTGATTCTCTTATTTGAAGGATCTTAATGCATTGAAGGATGATATGATGGAGTTAAAGCCAACACTTCTTGCTGGGGTGCCTAGAGTTTTTGAAAAAATACACGAAGGCAAGAAATTTTTTGCCTGTGATCTGTCTGAAAAATAAAACTATATAGTTTTATTGATTTGAGCTAGATGTGCTAATTCAAACTCACCTGTACTTCAGGTATAAAGAAAGCAGTGTTAGAGCTCAATCCCAGAAGAAGGAAGATTTTTGATATTCTCTACAGATAGTAAGTAGGCATTTATTAATTCTACAGTATTAACTTCTATATGAAGCTAACCCTTCTTTTGGTATACAGCAAACTTGCTTGGATGAATATGGGGTATAAGAACAAAAATGCATCACCATTAGCAGATCTGTTAGCCTTCAGGAAGGTTGTATTTTTCTCCTCTGATTTGATATTCTTACTTTAAAAAAAAGAAAAAAGAAATCTTCCCACAAAAGGAGCTTTCAAGCTACTTATATGTGATCTTATGGATTTCAACACAAAAATGGAAGTTCAAGTCTCAGGGGATTAATCCTTCTAATTTGTTAAATCAGACATAATATTCCTTGGCCATAAACCCATAACTGTTAAAAATATAAAATCTCACATTGGAAATTTGAAGATTTTGGATCACAATAGATAGTATCTTGGGCCTCTACTCTAGTTCTAACATAGAACTTTAAAATCATTAACCTACTTGAATGAAATGGGTCAAGTCTTCCCATATTATGGTCTTACTTTTCATTTTCAATTTTTTAAGGTCAAAGCTAGGCTGGGCGGTCGGCTTCGACTTATAATTTCTGGAGGTGCACCCTTGAGCTCTGAGATCGAAGAATTCTTGCGGGTTACTTGCTGTGCTTTTGTAGTCCAAGGCTATGGTAAACAACTCTGTTTTCAGCAGTAAACATATGTATATGTATATAAGTACAGACCATCATAGCATTCTGGCCTATGGATGATTTTGAATCATGGAATTCTTAGACAGCTTGTATATTCATAATTGAAGTGGTCAGATAGTTGTGGATAATTCTTTCAGGGTTGACCGAAACTTGTGGACCGACTACTCTTGGCTTTCCGGATGAAATGTGCATGATTGGAGCTGTTGGTTCTGTAAGTGTATACAATGAGCTGCGCCTGGATGAGGTTCCAGAAATGGGCTACAATCCACTTGGGAATCCTCCTTGTGGTGAGATATGTCTGAGAGGGAAGACTGTTTTTTCCGGCTACTACAAAAGTCCTGAATTGACAAGAGAAGCCATAAAAGATGGCTGGTTCCATACAGGTTCATCATGATCAGCATATCTTTACAGCCATTGATTTCCAGTAATTATTGAAAATAGTAAATATATATCGTCAATATTCCTCAGGGGACATAGGTGAAATACTTCCAAATGGAACCATGAAGGTGATTGATAGGAAAAAGAATCTCATTAAGCTATCCCAAGGAGAGTATGTTGCACTTGAGTATTTGGAAAATGTTTATGGCATTGCTTCTATTATTGAAGATGTGAGCTTCTCTTCCCTACATCCTGGTTAAATTTAAAGTCATATACAAGATCTGTGTACTCATGTTTCCATTATTTGTACTCCACGAGCTTCTGTTAACTAACGCGCTGTTCGGTGCTGCTGTGTTCCTTTCTTTTTATTTCGAAGATCTGGGTTTACGGGAACAGCTTCAAGTCTATGCTTGTTGCAGTGGTGGTACCAGAAGAAGAGACTACCAAGAAATGGGCTTATTTAAATGGTCACATAGGTTCATTTTCTGATATTTGTTCTCTTGATCAGCTAAAGAATCATATCATGGCCGAGCTTAAGTTAACAGCTGAGAGAAACAAGGTAAGTAGTGTCTCTAGTTTTAATACCTTACTGCATGAATTGCAATCTTTTGTTGAGATGGAAAAATATTGATTAGTTTCTATTTATTTGTGGTTTCAACCAGCTGCGTGGCTTTGAACGTATCAAAGGAGTCATTGTAGAACCTCGCCCCCTTGACATGGAAAGAGACTTGGTGACTGCAACTATGAAAAAGAAAAGACATCAACTGCTCAAGTATTACAAGGTAAATTGGCATTCCTAATTGTGAAATTCCTGTTTTTTTTTGGGGGTCAACACATTACTGTTAATTGTTAAACAACTGTAAAGCAACTGACAATTTGGCATTTTACAGGTTGAAATTGATCAACTCTACCAAACTCTGGATGGACGAAAATGCTCTTGAGCCATCACCAGCATAAGATGTTAAATTGTATAAGGAAGCTCCATTAAGTTTATGCATTATATATGTATGTATACCAAACTGATAGCACTTTACTAAATCGCTGATAGTAATCGGGTTGTGTTGTAGCAATATTTGAATTCCCAGTTACAATATTCAGTTTTTAAGCTGCCAATGAGCATTGAACAGAATGCATGAAATGAAATATGCGTTCGTTTAGTTTAGGGTTTCGGGGTGGGGAAAAAGTCATCCAAACGGTTCACACCCGTCAAATCAAAACAATACGAACAGTTTGGTTCGGTTTTTCCACTCAAAAAGTGTAGTGTTAGACTGAATTGAACCAACTTATCGATTTTCATCCCACATACAGATTGATATCAACCATTTAAAATGAAAAACTAAATCCGTAGAACCATTCGAATTTAAAATCATCTCTCTCTCAAAATTTCTCCATCTTCGACGGTAAGAAAATATAACATATTTGATTAATTTTTTAAGAAGGAAATAACCCAACCAAATCGGTTACCAAAGAATTAGTTTTGTTCGATTACGCTACTAGTTTGAGGCCTAAACTAAACCCAACCAAATCGTGATGTTAACATCAAATCTACATGAGATATGTTGTCTCAGTTTGGAGCTGCGCCTTTCTTCTCCACATTTCTTTTGACAGCTCGCAGCATCTTTTCTCTTCTTCTTCATAACTTGCATTGCACCCTAATTTTAAACATGTGCTCGTGCAAACCCACTTTGTTTAACTTTCAAATTAACACTTTCTCTTTTCCTTCACAAATTTAATAGGATTTGAATTTAGGACTTAGCTGCATTAAAAATCAGTTAATCAGGATATTAGTTGACTATACGTCATGCGCAGGTTAGAGAGAACCCTGCTCCTAAAAAATTACCGCCAGCTTTGTACACTTTCAAAAGCCAGTTTCAGTCCCATGCTTGACACTCAAGGCTCAGACCATGCGCGTCTGTATTTTGATGGAAATCCTCCATCCCGGAACATTTTGTCATGCAACAGAATGCTTGCAGCGCATGTGAGAAATGATCAGACGCCAATTGCACAGGACCTGTTCGATCAAATGCTCGTGAAAGACGTCGTTTCGTGGAACACCATGTTGACGGGTTTGCAGAAAGCCAAAAACCCACACGGAGTTAATCGATGCTTCTTGCAAATGAGAAGAGATGGCTTTAGACCAAGTGAGTATACCATCTCGACGGTACTCAATGCCTTTCTGGGCACAGCGTTTAATGTTTTGGTATCGCAGATTCACGCCCTTGTAGTCCGTTTGGCGCTCAGCTCAAGCGTGTTTGTTGGGTCAGCGCTGATCAAAGGGTATGCAAATACAGGGGATCAGATTGCTTTAAGCAGAGTGTTTGATGAGATTCCAATGAAGGATGTCTCGTCTTCGAATGCATTGGTTTCGAGTTACATGGAACTGGGGTGCACGCACGAGGCTCAAAGAGTTTTTGATGTCATGCTGGAGAGGAATATAGTTTCTTGGACTAGTTTGGTAAGCGGGTATATCAACAATAAGAGGATCAACAAAGCTCGCTCTGTTTTCGACAAAATGAGAGAAAGGAATGTGGTTTCATGGACTGTTATGATCAGTGGGTATGTGAAAAATCAGAAATTTATGGATGCTCTGGATCTTTTCCTCTTGATGTTGAAATCCGGGGCTCTGCCAAATCACTTTACATTTTCAAGTGTATTAGATGCATGTGCTGGTTGTTCTTCACTTATAATGGGGCAGCAAGTTCATTCGAGCATCTTAAAGCTTGGTACGCCGGAGGATGTCATCATGTCAACCTCGCTTGTTGATATGTACGCAAAATGCGGGGACATTGAAGCGGCTTTTTGTGTTTTCGGATTCATGCCGAGAAAAAATTTGGTGACATGGAATTCAATCATTGGAGGTTCTGCGAGGCATGGACTCGCAACAAGAGCATTGGACAAGTTTGAGAGAATGATCAAGTGTGGTGTAAGGCCAGATGAAGTTACATTTGTAAATGTGTTATCGGCTTGTGGGCATGGTGGGATGGTTGAGAAGGGTGAAAAACTATTTAACTCCATGAAGGCAAAGTTTGGAATCGAACCAAACGTCGAGCACTACGCATGCATGGTCGACCTCTATGCGAGAGCAGGCAACCTAGAGGAAGCGGAGAAATTGATACAGTGGATGCCATTTCAGCCGGATGTTGTGATTTGGGTTGCATTGCTTGGTGCATGTGGCTTGCATTCAAGTCTTCAACTTGGTGAGTTTGCTGCTAAAGAAATTGAGAAACTGAGAAACGACCATCCCGCAATATATTCAACGCTTTCAAAGATCCATGGCGAAAGAGGGGTATGGGACAGTGTACTAGAGTTTAGGAAAATTATGAAAGAGAAACACATTCAAAAGCAGATTGCAGGTAGCTGGGTCGAGTCTCAGTATAGAATAAGATGAACCACCAATTGAGGGTTGCAGATTTTTATGTCCACCAAGAATCCAACACAAGTCTTTCATTTTTTTCATTTTTGATGCTACTTTTCTTTTTCTTTCTTCTGCTAGCACTTTGGTAGTAGGGAGAAAAGACTTCCATTGATAAAAAAATCATAATATAAAGCTGCGTAAGCCTTTATGTCAAATTTTAAACTGCTTCTTAATCTTGAATACCAGCAAGATCATCACATCCAAGATTAAATAACAATAGTGGATACGATACAAAACTATAGACTAGGGAAACTAATACTCCAAGAAAATGTTACAGAAACATTGAAGGCCTTTCCCCAGCTACAATGACAAATGAGCAGCTGAGAGACGCAAAATGCTTAAATATGATGAAGAATCTTAGACCAGCTCTCACTGATTGCGCTTTGTTACTCAGACAAGAATCCGCAGATTCTGAAGATCCGTGGGTATCAACTTCATTTTCTGTTTTTGTTTTCATCCCTGTCCTCCCGCTTCTTGTAAAGCTTCTCAAGAACACGCTTGGCCTCACACTGGGGAAAATTCGCCAAATCATAGTAGTGGGGTGCTATATCAACAAGCCTGTAGAAATGTAAAATTTGAGAGATTACAAACAGGATAACGACACAAAAATTTAGATTCACCTTAACAAATGACTCTAACCATTACTCAACAGCTATACAAAAAATAAATAAAAATATAAAACCTTGAGAGAGAGAGAGAGAGACTAACCACTCCCCACGAATATCTGTCACTGTACGGATAAAATTCCTGCTTGTCAAGACATATTCGTTGTAAATCACCCATTCTGGTTTATGATCCAAGCAATTTGACGGATGCAAATGTACCACCTGCCAATAAGATCATACATATTAGGAGCAAACACAAACACTGATAAGGGAAAAAAGGGATGCCAGACGGTCCAAATGGAAAGATAAAAGCGAAGAATAATTTCACATACCTGGTTATCTTTCACTGTCAGGTAGTGCCCAGTGCGTTCCAGGTGAGCCACCTGCATGAAATATCCAGCTAGCATGGCTTTTCTTATGTTTATGTAGTAGTCACGACTATTGAAATCAGTACTGCATAACTTCAGGTTAAACCGGGCCATTATGCGCACTAGTTGCTGCCTGACGTTGTCTGCAGACTTCAATGCCCTCTGATTGACAAAGTTCTCATAGCACCACGACGGATCCTCATCTACAACCCATTCAAAAATAAGAATTTTATACCAAGACACTGAAGAAAATAACTTCAAATCAGTATTGAAAGAAGAAACAGATAGATGTACTTACTGTTTTGCTTGTATGCATGATACACGTTCAGAAGCGTGAGATGATCTCCATCAATGTGTCCAAATCTAGCTTTTGCCTCGTCTGCAGCTTTTTGAGCCTCCCTAGGCCGGACAAAGCAATTGGGTACTAAGAAATAAATTGGTTATCACAGACGAGGCCCATGGAACGTTAGCAGATGCATAGAGGCGAGACGACACCATTTGCTTCATGAGATAATACTGAGAAACTGCAACTATCTGCATCAGCACTTACTTAAAAATCCATAGGTACATGCCAACCGGGGGCATGGAACCCAGACAAGACAGTTGCTGATGACAACCTAATTTGACACAGTACCACTTCAACCACATGCATATGCATTTGCATGCAGTTGTAGCAGTCAGGACAACACGTGCACAAAAAAATGTATGTACACATAACAGATCAATCAGCATGCAACCAAGAATGATGCAGCCTGACCTGAACCAAGACAGACACAACTGAGAAAGCGGAAAGAATAAAGAAATAAGTACCTGAAAGCATTGCAGATATTGACAAAATTTCATTTGAGCAGTTGAACTCGGGGCTAACAACCAGCATTTTTGACATCTGAGGATCTAACGGGAACTCACTCATAATCTCCCCCAGCTTCGTCAAGTTACCATCATCATCCAATGCCCCCAAATAATTCAAAACCTCTAATGCTCTCATCAATGTCTCAGGAGCAGGAGGATCCATAAAATCAAAATGAACCAAATCATCTATTCCTAGTTTCTTCAAAGTAAGAACTGTATTTGCAAGGTTTGATCTCAATATTTCTGGATATGTCTGTGGTTGAAGATCATTATGGAAACTTTTCTCAGTATATAGTCTGAAACATTTTCCTGGCTGAGTTCTTCCAGCACGCCCTGACCTCTGATGTGCACTTGCCTTTGAAATTGGAGATACCAACAAGGATTCAACACGCACTCGTGGGTTATAAACTTTTTGTTTAGCAAATCCAGGATCAATAACATAAACAATTCCATCTATAGTGAGAGAAGTTTCTGCAATGTTTGTTGACACTACAATCTTCCTTCCAGGAATTCCACCTTCGTTTATGGGAGGAGGAGCAGGATCAAATATTTTCTGTTGCATAGCTGGAGGAAGAGTTGAATACAGAGGGACCACTTTCACAGGACCAACCTGGTCACCCAGGTTTCCAACTTCCTTGTTAATTTTGCGGCATGCATCTTCTATCTCTTCCTCTCCCGTTAGAAATACAAGTATATCTCCTGGGGTCTCATACATATGAATCTGCACGACTGTACGAATTGCTGCCTCCAGATAATCCCTTTCAGGTTCCTCAGTGTAAAAAATTTCCACTGGATGAAGCCTTCCAGGAACTTTCATGAGTGGTGCACCACTGAAATAACCCTGAAATTTTTCAGCCTCAAGTGTAGCACTCATCACAACCAGCTTCAAGTCAGGTCTGTTTCTCAATACTTCCTTCAGAAGCCCAAATAGAACATCTGTTGCTAAAGTTCTTTCATGAGCCTCATCAAGAATTATCACACTGTATCGCTCTAATAGTGGGTCTGTCATTGCTTCTCTTAAAAGCATTCCATCCGTTAGATACCTGCCACAAAAAAAAATGTAAATATGTAAATTATGTATCCCTTGGCTCTCAGCTAAAAGATTCCGTAAAGAAAACAAAAACAAAAATGTTGAGCTTACTTCAGCACTGTTCTGGCACTGCTGCAGTCCTCAAAACGGATGCTATAACCAACCTCTTCTCCTATGGTTACATCCATCTCTTCTGCAACACGACGGGACACTGACATTGCAGCCACTCTACGGGGCTGGGTACATGCAATCATCATCTTCCTACGTTTATCTGGAGTTTCCGAATCAACAGCTTCCAAAACAAATTGAGGGATCTGCAATAGAGAAGTACATACTGAATTTAGTGAACTTCCAGTAGGTAATATTCTTAGTTGTGTTGGGAAAGTGGCACACATTATAACATTCAGCCAAAAAGAGAACTATATATAACAGGGCCTTTGGAAAACCAAGACTTCTACATTCAAATAACACAACAGCCACTGGTCTTTGGGTAAAAGGGCACCCTCTGCCAAGGGTGAAAAATTTAGTTCAGTAAGCAGTTAGGCGAATCAGTAAATTCTACCAAGCTAAAAAAAATGAAGGAACGAAACCAAAAGCTACTTGCAATATATAATTAAATCATTACCATGCAAAACATAAGTCCACTGCATATCATATAAGTTTCACAACTCGGCGTTAAAAAAGCAATGCACAACATGGTGGACGACTACAAGAAGTTTTAAACATTCCACTTTCTTTTCTCTCAGTTTACCTTCCTAAACAACACAATATTTACTATGATTTTCAAACTAACAGCAATGGTAATGCAACTACCATTAAGTTTAAGGGTCATTTTTCATCGAGTTTCTCAGCAACCAAAGAAGAAACGTAATCTTAGCACATTTTACGAATAAATATTCATTACCAAGTGCAAAATTTTAATTCACTTTGCATTAAGTTTTCAATGTTACTATAGAGACCAAATTAAAGTAAAAAGCCTTGCAGAAACAAACCTGGGTGGTTTTACCACTACCAGTCTCACCAACCAAAATAAGAGACTGGCTGGCCTTGAGGGCTTGCAAGAACTCCTCTTTCTGGTGCCAAACGGGCAAAGTCTTCCTCTTCTCAAGAATCTCATAATACCTCTGCGAGTAAGGCTTGCCGGTCCACCTATTGATCAGATTGCTCACCGCGTTATGATTCGCTGTTGCTCCTGCACCACCGTTCGATTTACTCATCTTCGCCGATGAGACTGAGGTCTCGTCCACCACGTCGAACAGGCTCACCTTCCTCTTCCTCTCCGTACCCATCAATCAAAAACCTTAACAGCGCAGAAACCCAAAAGGCTATCAGTTGGATCCTAACGAAGTCGGATAGGATCCGAATCGAGGGTTTCTCTCCCTTTTCCTATTTACTATTTAGCCCTAAAATTAGCAAACCCTAGAAGATAGAAGAAGATTGAGAATTTCAGGAAAGAGAGGCTAGGGCTTTTGCGTTGTGCAATTAATATTATTATTAATAGGGAGGTGAAATTTCAAGAATTACATTTTAGTCCCTCTTTTGTTAACTTTTTTCTTTTCGGGAACTTGCTGAACCCACAATTTCAATCTAGTCCGGCCCTGAGGGGAGGCCCAATAATGATCTGATTTAGTCGGCAAATGGGAAGGGGCCGGCTTAGTGTTTCTCAAATTCTACTGGGCTTCTATGGAATGAAAATTTTCCAAAAATAGCATTTATGATATGTTTACTTACTATGAATAGGTTGAATAGGTATGAGAAGAAAACTATTCCAATTTAGAATTCTTTGACGTTTATTAACACATAAAAAATATGTGTGTCTCACCCTAAAATTGGTTATCTAATATCTTTCAAAATCAGAAATTGGACCAACTACTAGTCGATAGTTGATCCAATTCGAATTCCTTACTTACTCTAGTCTTTAAGTTCCCGATTCTTTACTTCCTAATTCGAAATAAATAAACATGTCAAATTGAAAATGTTTCTTAGTCTTCTCCAATAATGAAAACCATCGAAAAGTTTTGACATCCATAAAATCTCTATTCAACAACTCTTTTACGAAATGCACTTCTATCATCAAATCATGATATTGGGCTTTCTTTTTCTCTCCTCTTGTTATAAAACTTTCTAATGCTACTAAACCCACAGTTCTTTTATTCATGGCCCATATATCTTAATTACTAACTACTAATATAACAAAATTAATTTATCTACTAACCTCATAGTTTTTTTTTATTCTACATAAATTGTATAACCAAGTTAAGGTATTTACTCAAATGAATATTAGTAAATGTTGGTTTTGTATATGGATTAAAAGAATCAAAATTACAAAATATGGATTATAACAAATTTGGTTTAGCTTGCCATTGCCTTAGCTTGACTAGCTTTGCCTTTGCTTTGCCTTTCCTGACAATGACTTTGCCTTGCCTTTGTTAAGCAATGTCTTCCCTTTGCCTTGGTTTGCCTTTCCTTGCCTTGCTAAGGCATGCGCCTTGCTTTTACCATGTTTTGTCTCTTTTGCCTTGCCTTGCCTTTGTGTTGTGGTGCCTTGTGTTGGCCTTGCCTTGCATTACCTTGACATTACTTTTCCTTGACTTGCCTTGCCTTTCTTTGATTTGCCTTGCCTTGCCTTGTTTTGTGTTGCCTTTGCCTTCCCTTCCCTTTCCTTGCCCTCCCTTGCCTTTGCCATGACTTGTCTTCCCTTGCCTTACCTTTCATTTGCTTTGCCTTGCCTTGGGTTACCTTGCAATTGCCTTACCTTGACTTTGCTTTGTCTTACCTTGACTTTCCTTGTCTTGTCTTGCCTTGCCTTGCCTTGACTTTCTTTGCCTTTGTCTTCCCATTGCCTTGCCTTTCCTTAACTTTCCTTGCCTTCGCTTGCTTTGTGTTGTGTTGCCTTTGCCTTGCCTTGCCTTGCCTTTGCTTTGGCTTTCCCTTATCATTCCTTTGCCTTTCCTTTGATTTGCCTCGACTTGCCTAGCCTTGTCTTGCCTAGCCACGTCTTCTCATTGCCTTGCCTTGCTTTGCCTTAACTTTTACATGTCTTGGCCTTTCCTTTGAGTTGCATGGACTTGTCATGCCTTGCCTTACCTTTACCTTTGTCTTTGTCTTTGCCTTTGCCTTTTCCTTGCCTGAACTTGCCATGTCTTGCCTTTTTCATTTCCCCTTGCCTTGTCTTCCCTTGCTTTGCCTTGCCTTATCTTGTCTTATTGTTGCCTTGCCATTTTCATTCGCCTTTGCCTTTGTCATACATTGTCTTCCCTCGTCGTGCCTTGCCTCTGCCTTTTCCAATTTTGTCCAAAAATAGCCCAACGATTCCTTAATAACATGTATGGAGTCAAGTAATATCCATTAATAACATTAATGAACTACCCGCCCCTAGTGTTCCGGAGAGAAACACATGAATGTCAAGGGCTTGTAGTTCAAGTGAATAAAAACATTTACCCTTGCATCCTAGTTGGTGTGCGCAACTACTAGGTACGTAAATCCTAGATGCAATCTAACATTAATTAAGGTTTAGATTTTGGGTCGAAGTGAGCGCAAAGGTTCAAGGTGGAGGATAATGGTATTTGGAAATTTTCATATATTATTCTTGTCCATATTGAGGCAAATATATATGTAATTAAGGCTAAATTGAATTATGCTACAAGAAAAATAATCAAAACCTAATTACACTGGAATAGGTCAACTCAATAAAAAAATGTAATAACAAATCTCCTACTTACAACTCACACCAACAATAAGCACAAAGAATAATTAGACATAAATTGGAGTAAGTCAACTCAATAAAAGAAAAATGTAATAACAAATCTCCTACTTACAACTCACGCCAACAATAAGCACAAAGAATAATTAGACATAAATTGCGTTGTCATGTCAAGGTGTTTTACTCTTCAGAAACGCAAGATTTGGAGAAAGAGCATCCCTATTACAGTTTGGTGACTAGCTGTTAGAAGATGTTTATGTACAAAGACCGCAGTATTACTCATAAATACAGAGAAGTAAATTGCCTTGTGGATATATAGCTGGGCAGCTCTAGGCTCAAAACTAGAATTGGTGTGTAGAATTTGGGAGGGTGTGCGTAAAGGGTTTGGACATTATCTACTGAAAGATTTGAGTGGGGTTGCTAGACCCAGAAATTTGTTTGTGTAGTTTTTTTTAAACTTCGGCTCCCTTAGAACTTTTTTGTTTGTTTTGTACATGAGTGTTTGGGCCCAACTTTTGAAGCCTTACCAGGCTACGTGTTTCTTTCATACTGAGCTTAGGCCATGGCTCCTCAGTAATATGTGTTCCAAGGATGCTGTGATGCAGGGACCATGGAAATTTACCTTTGTGTTTGCTTGTTGGTTCATCTGGAAGTGGAGAAATAATCATGTTTTTAACTCTGTTATTGAGATGCCTTTTTGTCCTAGGATGGTTATTTTCTTAGCGGTTCAAGACTGGATTAAAGCTTTGACTATCACTACTAAAGCCACTGTGAAAACACAGGTTTTTCTTGCTTGGAGCCCTCCTGTTCATGGTACCATCAAGCTCAATGTGGATGGCTCTCGACAGGCTGCTTCTGGATGTATTGGTGCTGGAGGGGTCCTTCGAAATTCACTTGGAGAGTGGAATGGTGGTTTTGCTATTAATTTAGGGATAGGCCAGGTGCTGGAGGCTGAACTTTGGGGTCTTCTCTTTGGTTTGAAGCTTGCTGCTGATAGTAGAATGTCTAAACTCATTATTGAGATGGATTCTGCTATTGCAGTTCAACTAATCCAACAACACAATCTTCTCCTCCTTCATCCTCTTGCTACTTTGGTGTCCAGTTGCGTGGGGATCCTAAATAAGTTTGAGAGCTATGAGATTTACCATATTTATAGGGAGAAGAACACTGTTGCGGACAGATTGGCTAGTTGGAGTCATAACCTGGATTTGGGTTTGTATCTGCTTCATGAGGCTCCTGATTGGCTTGGCTCTGTGTTGGTGGATGACCTACTGGGGTTGTCTAAACCTCGTATGTTTTGTGTTGTTTAGTTTCTTTGGCTGTTGGGGGTTCTTACCCCTCCCTTGTTCACCAAAAAAAAAAAAAAGGGGTGAAAGCTTGAAATATAATAGATAAAAATCAAAATATACAAGCATATATAGAATTAAATTAAATAAGAAATTGAATTATTAAGAATGCGTATCACAAATCATTGTGAGAAGACGACATGCAAACTCAGTGAGTTTCAATGTAAAAATAAATTAATGTTAACCAGAAGATACTAAAATGATATTGTATCAGGATTAGTTTTTGGCTACGAGATAATATTTATAGTTGCTGATATTTTCTTTTAAAGTGAATGATAATAAAATATCTATATGTATTTATTTGTCTATTGTATAACAATTCTTATTTCTAAAATCACTACTAAAAAAAACCCCTTGCGCGACGAAACAAAATTCGTCGCGCAAAGTGACTTTGCGCGACAAATATAAATCATCGTCGCTCAAAGTCTTAAGCGACTCAATTTTGCGCAACAAAAAACAAATCGTCGCACAAAGTCACTTTGCGCGACGGCAAAGAATCGTCGCGAATAATAACTTTGCGTGACGAATACTAGAATTCGGTGCACAGAGTTTTGCGCGACGAATAGTGATTCGTCTCGCAAAATATTTACAAAAATAAATAAATAAAAAATTATTTTTAAAAAATTTGGATGCCTTTGCGCGACGAAATAATAATCTTCGTCTCGCAAAGTCTTTACTAAAATTAAATAAAAAAATAAAAAAAAAATTGGATGCCTTTGCGCGACGAAATAATAATCTTCGTCTCGCAAAGTCTTTACTAAAATTAAATAAAAAAATAAAAAAAAATTTGGATGACTTTGCGCGACGAAATAATAATCTTCGTCTCGCAAAGTCTTTACTAAAATTAAATAAAATAAAATAAAAAATTTGGATGACTTTGCGCGACGAAATAATAATCTTCGTCTCGCAAAGTATTTACAAAAATAAATAAATAAAAAATTATTTTTAAAAATTTTTGGATGCCTTTGCGCGACGAAATAATAATCTTCGTCTCGCAAAGTCTTTACTAAAATTAAATAAAAAAATAAAAAAAAATTTGGATGACTTTGCGCGACGAAATAATAATCTTCGTCACGCAAAGTCTTTACTAAAATTAAATTAAAAAAAAAAATGTGGATGACTTTGAGGGACGAAATAATAATCTTCGTCTCGCAAAGTCTAGACAAAAATAAAAAAAATTATTTTGTTAGAAAAATATATTATTGTAGTTCGGATTGGGTTTTTGTTAGAAAATATATATTTTAAATTGACGATCAAATTGGTTCATTGTATTCATGTAGGGTCAAGGAATGTAACTGTAAAAAATCATCAAAATCGGAGTTAAAATAACTGTTTAATCGTGATTTTTGTTTATAACCATCGAAAAGTTTTGTCCCATTACGTGATCTCTGAATGTTTATTTTTTCCGATTTTTGGGGTATACGATCTCGAAGTATAAACAAACAAGTTTGACGGTTGGATCGTTGAAACTGGTTTCATAGAATACATATGCTATTAAAACAATATATTCACTAACAATTAAGAGTTTATTTATACTTTTGTTAAATATAACATAAGATTTTGTGGTATCCACTAGTGTAAATATTTTAAATTGACGATCGAAGTGGTTCATTGTATTCATATAGGGTCAAGGAGTGTAGCTGTAAAAAATCATGAAAATCAGAGTTGAAATAACCGTTAAATCGTGATTTTTCGTTTATAACCGTCGAAAAGTTTTATCCTATTACTTAATCTCTGAATGTTTATTTTTTCCGATTTTTGGCGTATATGATCTCGAAGTGTAAACAAACAAATTTGACAGTTGGATCGTTGAAACTAGTTTCGTAGAATGCGTATGCCATGAAAACAATATATTCACTAACAAATAAGAGTTTATTTATACTTTTATTAAATATAACATAAGATTTTGTGGTATCTACTAGTGTAAATATTTTAAATTGACGATCAAATGCAATCATTGTATTCATATAGGGTCAAGGAGTGTAGCTGTAAAAAATCATGAAAATCAGAGTTGAAATAACCGTTAAATCTTGATTTTTCGTTTATAACCGTTGAAATTTTTTGTCCTATTACTTAATCTCTGAATGTTTATTTTTTCCGATTTTTGGCGTATATGATCTCGAAGTGTAAACAAACAAATTTGACGGTTGGATCGTTGAAACTAGTTTCGTAGAATGCGTATGCCATGAAAACAATATATTCACTAACAAATAAGAGTGAATATAACATACGATTTTGTGGTATCTACTAGTGTAAATATTTTAAATTGACGATCGAATGCAATCATTGTATTCATATAGGGTCAAGGAGTGTAGCTGTAAAAAATCATCAAAATCAGGGTTGAAATAACCGTTAAATCATGATTTTTCGTTTATAACCGTCGAAATGTTTTGTCCCATTAATTGATCTCTTAATGTTTATTTTTTCTGAATTTTGGTGTATATGATCTCGAAGTATAAACAAACAAGTTTGACGGTTGGATCGTTGAGTAGCTTTAAATTTATTTATTTTGTACGTATAACTCTTAAGAAATTGAATAGTATATGTATTTATTACTAGCTTTAAATATTTTTTAAGACTTTGCGCGACCAATTGGTATTTCGTCGCGCAAAGTATACTCTCAAAATTTGGGCGTGTACCAAAAATGGGAATTTTAAAATAAAAAAAAATTTCGACTTTGCGCGACCAATATATAAATATTCGTCGCGCAAAGTATACTCTAAAAATTTGGCGGGCACTAAAAATGGAATTTTTAAAATAATAAAAAAATTTCGACTTTGCGCGATCAATATATAATTATTCGTCGCGCAAAGTATATACTCTAAAAATTTGGCGGGCACCAAAAATGGGATTTTTTTAAAAAAAATTTGACTTTGCGCAACCAATATATAATTATTCGTCGCGCAAAGTATATATTCTAAAAATTTGGCGGGCACCAAAAATGGGATTTTTTTTAAAAAAATTTCGACTTTGCGCGACCAATATATAAATATTCGTCGCGCAAAGTATACTCTAAAAATTTGGCGGGCACCAAAAATGGGACGCGGGAATATTTTGGTCGCGCAAAAGTTTGGGCGACCAGAAATTCGTCGCGCAAAACTGAAAAAATTTGGCGGGCACCGAAAATGGGAATTTTTTTTTAAATTTTTTTTAAACACTTTGCGCGACCAATATATTATTTCGTCGCGCAAAGTGATACGTTCTTTAAAAGCAAAATAACTCCTCCACCATTTTCTCAATGTCTTCTAAATCCTACCATTTCTCTCTTTCCCACTCCCCAAATCCTACCATTTCTCTCACACTCACTCCTCTCACTTAATCTCTCATCTCTCTCTTCACTATCTCTCTCTCTCTCTCTCTCTCTCTCTCTCTCTCTCTCACTCACTCTCTCATCTATCTTTTCATCATCTCTCACTCTCACTCACTCTCTCATCTCTCTCTCACTATCTTCTCTAATTCTCTCACACTCACTTCTCTGTAAATTTTAAATTTTTTTCATTGATATGTGTTTTTGGAGTTAGTTTTGAGTTTATGCCAATTATTTGTCATTATTTTATGTTATTGTTTTGTTATTTGACAATATTTGTTTTTTTTTTTTTTGTGTGTAGGAATTGTTGAGGCTTTGATGGCTAAAGTTGAGGATTTGATATAAGAGGCTTGTAGATTTTATTATTGTACTTTGTTAATTTAAGTGTACATTTTGAATATTATGTATATTGGATAATTTGACCACTATTTTTCTTATGTAATTTTATTTTGAATATGTCAATTTAAATTAAAGTAATTAAGAAAAATAAAATCATACAATTAAATTAAATTTAAAAAAATTAATATAATGAAATTGATATAAGAGAAATAATAATAAAAAATGTCAAAAACCTTGCGCGACAAAATATTTCGTCGCGCAAACTATTAAATTAGTTTATTTTAGTTTAAAATTTTCAAAAAACAAAAATTAAAAAAAATGAATATTTCGTCGCGCAAACCTTTGCGCGACGTCCACATTCGTCGCTCAAAGTACACTTGCGCGACATTAACTTTCGTCGCGCAAAGTATATAATATTCGTCGCGTAAAGTAATTAATATTCGTCGCGCAAAGTTGTTATTGTCCGTCGCGCAAAGTTTTCATGATTCGTCGCGCGAAGTAATTAATATTCGTCGCGCAAAGTTGTCATGATTCGTCGCGCAAAGTGGCTTTGTGCGACGAATAATTTTGGCCGTCGCGCAAACCCTTTCTCCACGAGTTTTGCGCGACAGAATTTGCACGACCAAAATTTCGTCGCGCAAAGTTTGCGCGACGAAATTTTCCTTTGCGCGACCAAAAATCATTCGTCGCGCAAAGTGGTTTTTGTAGTAGTGAATTCAGATAATGACTCGTTATTATAACCACCAAACTTCCAACTGTATATATATCATGTCTCTATAGTGTCGTTATTCATTTTCTATTTTTGTGTTAGGAAAATCATTATAATTGTCTAATAATATCATAAGGTCAATTCCACCTCATCTTATTGTCTTAAATCATATAATATCAATTTGATGTATCATTTACGAATTGCACTTGGAAATATGGTGGGTGACCTACACTTTCCAGTTTTATGCCATGCAAGAAGTAAGAAAGGACGTTTCGAAAGCAAACAGCCTTGCATTCAGACCCACAAACTGCTCTTAATTAGTCTATGATTTCATAGTCGTCCGACAAGATCAACCTCTATCAGTACACATGCTGCTTAATTAGAGATAAGAATTAAATGTCGTCATCTTAATTAGCTAAAGTGACTATATATCATTAATTTATGGATTTCTGTTTATCTCTAATTAAGCAGCATGTGCTTATAAATACTGAGATTGAGCTTGTCGAACATCAAATCATAATAAAGTTCAGGATTGGAAAACGGGAAGTGTATATGCTGCAATTTTCAATTTTACTTTCGATTGGACAAGTTGCTTTTATCTGCAATTAATGTCCGGCCATTCTTGCTGTAATGAAATGCAATCGATAAACGAAAGTTCCTATCAAAACTTTCCTTTTCTGTCTTGATAGCTTGAGCATGATGATAGTATTAACTTTTCAATAGGTGAAATGACAATAAGATGTTTATGCCTATAGTTATTTATGCGTGTGTGTGTGTGTATTATGTGGCGCGCATCGCTCGAAAGTGTATGATACTTTTGGAGTGAAGTTCAGACAAAGACAGCCTAACGACCACAATTTTGCACCTGTTATTTTAGTGTTAGAAATGAATTCTGTCTAAAATAACGCTCAATGGCTGCTCTGCCTGGTGTATACGTGTTCTCAGAATCAGAAGGGTCAGTCACCTCAACATATATCCAAAAATCCAACCATTGATGCAAAAGAAGAAATCAATTTGACGCACAAGTTCCACTTTGGGAATTAATGAAAAGCCAAAGGGTATGAAAGAAACACATGCATGGTGGAATATTAATGGAATTCATCAAATTTGAATGCACATTTAATTTTATTAGGTGCTTGGTCGTTGGGATATATAAATGGTATGACTATGCTTGAAGCAACCACGCATTCAAAGCAAACAGCCTTCAAGTCTAAATCTATGGCTCTCTAGGCTCTACCATTATTATTTGTTGAGGACCTACAGATCTGCATAAGATCAGTCTGCACATTTAGACCATTCATCCATCTCAGTAATCTTCATAATTAAACAACCTTATTAAAGAGAGCTTGCAGATCAAATTAATAAGAATATTTCGTCATCGCTATCTAAAATCACATGGTGATGACCACCAAATATTAATCCAAAGCAAACCCTGACTTTATGGATCTCTGTTTCTCTTACGTCCATATTTGTCCACTGGTTTTGTCCCTTTTTTTTTTTTTTTTTTTAAAAGGTTGGAACTTGGGAAGACTTCGGGACATGAACGAAAGTATATGCTGGAATTTTTTTAGCTTTTTCGTCGGTTAAAATACCTTTTGTTTAGAGTAAGTGATAATTGTATTAGGTACTAAGATCATCAAACTACCCAAAAAAGGTTGATACAAATGTGGAAGCACACAGAGTTATTCCAGATACAAAGAAGTACACCACAAGATATATTCTCCACTAATAATGGCATAAAGACAAACAAATTTCGACATAAAAGCCCCAAATCTAAACAAAAATTTCTTGTGTACATGACATTGACTCTGTTGCTTCGCATTGTTAGTTGTGTACATTCCTTTCTTTTTTTTCCTTTTTTCCCCTCACCAAACTTTCTTGTGCTTTCCTCCTTGCCCCTGCTTTCCTCCTTTTGTTTTTTGATTTTTTGTTTTTCTTTTTTATAGATTTGGTTGTGGCTGGTTATGATTCCGTCGATTTTCACATCAAAACATACGGCAGAGGGTGTGGAGGAGAGTTAGAATGAAAATCTTTAGATTTAGGGTTTATTTCCCGTTGGATTTTTTATATTCTCCTGTGCCTTGGCATACCATGATGCTTTCTCTCCTCTTGGCAGATTTGGTTGTCTCTTTTAAAGATTTGGATGGCTTTGGATGTGCATCATTTATAGAGCAAAGTGTTGTTGCTCCTTTAGTCGGCGTTGTTTGGTTTCTTAGATTTGGTGTAGTTTGTTATTAAAGTCCATAAACTCTATGAGTTGTCTGGTTTTCTCTTGTAATTTCCAAAAATTTGTTGAATTTGTTGGTTAGTTTAGTTTCGTTAGGAGAGGTATGCCGGTTAGCGGCCGGGTTTTGTCCTCACTACTACATTTATGTTAAACAACGACACCCAATAAACGACCGTTTATATAAAAACTGTCGTGGTATTTTAAAAGACGACGAGTGTTGTAATACCGTCGTGATAAGGTGCCTAATACGCTGATGCTTTGGGTTAATTTATAAAGTTACGACGATACCTTATTTCAACCGTCGTGTTTTTAGGAGGCGCTAAACAAAATTTAACTTTTAAGTTCGCGAGCGCGGAGCTTTTCAGAAAACCCACGCTCTCTCAAACACTGTACTACATCACGACCTTTCAGAAAACCCTTTCTCACATCTATGAAGCACATCTCCCTCGCGCCGTCCACTGAACTTGCCTTGATCGCCATCTCCGTCGAGCCGTTCAGGTCATCGATCTTGCCGCGTTCGCCATCTCCCTCGCGCTGCCCATGGAAGCTACCCTTCCTCATCGCGACCATTTTTAAGCCCCCATCTGGATTCCCATCTTCCATTTCATAAGCTTTAGATTAGATCTTCTTCCTCGTGGACCAGAAAGGTACGAAGCTACTTTTCTAGGAGTTAGCTTAGGCTTCTTCTGATTTGTTGTCCAAAAATCCGATGCAAATTTTCATGATTTTTTGTTTGCAGCGAGGATATTTTGAATCCTTCAGTTCCCATGGATCTCAGACTCTCCGGGATTCTCATGGGTAGCCAAACTCTCTCTCTCTCTCTCTCTCTCTCTCTCTCTCTCTCTCTCTCTCTCTCTCTCTCTCTCTCTCTATGTATTCTCTTCGTGTTGTGTGTGCGTCTGCACTCATTGGGTTGTTGATTTTGGTCATTATCAAAAGAGCAGGGCAGGGCAGAGGAACAGAGAAGATAAATTTAACAGATCCATGGTTGAGAAAATTTCCGTTCGAAGCTCCCCAAAGCCGAACATCGATGCAAGTAAGGCCCTCTTTGTTTCCTTAATTCCTTTGAAAGTCTCTAATTTTAATGACTGAAAAAAAAAATAGAAAAAAAAGATGCATGCTTTATGGTTTTTAGTTCGTGAAGCATTGAAGCTGATTATATTGATTTGGATTTTTCAGGGCGTGTGCCCAAGATGATGAGGTTACCAACAATTGGGCTCCCACCATATCGTGTATTTACATTGGAAGAAATTGATGATGCAACAAACAATTTCGATGCTCGAATTTGATGGGAGAAAGATCTCAGGGACTGGTATTAACATTGAATTTGTGCTGTTTATTGGCTTTGAATGCATTATTTGATTGAGCCAACATTATTGTTCATCAACTTGATAGCATTATTTATGTGCAATATTTACATTACAGGTCTACAAAGGCTGGCTCAGAAATGGTTTACCGGTACAAGTGAAATGTGCGAAATTAAAGTAGAAGCAGTTGCCCCAAAACTTGAACCAGAGCATGGAAGCCTTGTCAAAGCTGAGGAATAGGCATTTGGTCAGCCTTCTTGGACACTGCACTGTCACTTATCAGGACCATCTAACTACAACTAGCACTGTATTTATTGTTCTTGAGAACATCTCAAATGGCTCTTTGGTGGACCATCTCACTGGTAAAGCTCGAACTAAAAGCAATTATCAGATCATCAAGAAAAGGGTTATTTAAAAAACTCAAAGCAATTCTAATACACTTTAGTTTGGTAGATTGGAGAAAGAAGAAGTGGCTGAAATGTCCATAGAGAATGGCTGTTACCATATATATGTATGTTTCTTTAAAAGAATTAAAGGAATCTTTGTTTTTGAGTTCAGATTTGCTGCTGTTGGTATGGGTTATAGGTTTGAATTTAGGTATTGATTATAGATAATTGGAGTAGTTCAGTTAAACCCATTCTCTTACTTTGGCTCTGCTTTTTATCCCTATTGTTATTTTCAGGAATACTTTGTTTATGGTTATCTTTTCTCAGAGCAGCTCACGACAAGACGCACTGTGCATGGACAAAAACAACATGACTGCTGAAGTAAGATTTGTGTTTGTGGAGTTTGATGTTAATTTTGCAAGTCTTGTAGAAGGGCTTGATGTTGCTGATATTGTTACAGGGGAGGGGAATACAACAACTTGGAAAATGTGCAAGAAGGCAGAGCTATGTCAATTGATAATGTTCAGATCAAATTAGTAGAATTTGTGAGCTCCTTTATTTTAATTTATTGATAGGAAGTATGTGTGTAATAGAATAAAGATTGGTTGACTATGTAATTACTTTTGAATCTTCAAGTTTTATGAAATAAATAATTTTTGAGTGCATATATTTGTTAATAAAGCATTATAATTGGTTTTCTAGTTACAATCATTGTATAGAATCATAGACGACATATTTAAAAGATAATAAAATGATGGTTTTATTGGAAAAACTGTCGTCTGTGCATATAATTAATGACCGTTTTCAACACAATACCATCATCTTTACCCATAAATTACGACGGTTTTAAACAAAAACCGTCGTCTTTACCCATAAATAACGACGGTTTTTAACAAAAAAGGGTCGTCTTTAGTAAGAACAACGACGGTTTTAGTAAAAACCGTCGTCTTTACACATAAACAACGACGGTGAAAAGCCGTCGTAGTTTGATACTCCAAAAGATGACGGTCGATTTAACGACGGTTTTCAAAGTATTACAACGACGGTGAATCCCCATCGTCTATTTCGTTTTTTGTAGTAGTGCCTTGATGTAACTGACTTGATCTAGGACAATTTAGACAGTAGATAGAGGTTTTTAGAAAAGTTCTTTGCGATTTATTCTTTCCGGATTGTTTCAGCTCTAGAGCGCTGACTCTGTCATTGGGGAAGCTTTACCCATATTCATCGTATTACTAATTAAGATGGCTCTCTGTGTACTTTTTCAATTGATCTAATAAAATACTATTGCTTGTTTGGTAAAATAACTTTCTTGTGATTTCCCTTTCAGCTTCAATATCTTTCAAGTCTCTGAACTTCAGCTTTCCTCTGTATCTTAGAGATCCACAAAAATAAAAATAAAAACCTACTTTTTAAAATGAAATGAAAAGTTAGTAATTTTCTTTAGGAGATAGAGAGAGATTGATTGCTGATAGGCTTTGTGTTTCTTTTGTTTTTGAGCATATATGGGTTTTATCGGTTTAGGGATCCACGCAAAAATCTTAGGGGTTTTTGCAGCCTGAGAGAGAATTTTATCGGTTTTGTGTGTTTTGTTTAAAACTAGGTCTACAGAGAACTAGAAAAGCATGGGCCAAGGTGAATGCCTTGTTTGCCTCTCGTTTAGGCTGATCATAGATGCATGTATACACACACATGGTACACCATATAAATATATATAGGCTTTTTATCACAAAACATCCCTGACGTTTTCGAAATTATCAGATTGCATCCTTAAAGTTTTTTTGTATCACTAATGGTCCCTAACGTTAATATAGGTGCTCTTAAATAGTCCTTCTGTAAAAAAAAACTGTTAAATCCAGGGATATAATCGTCAAATCAATCTAAAATTATAAAATATATATATAAATTTCTCTCTCCCCTCTTTTTTTTATTTTTTTATTTTTTATGTTTCCTTTCCTTCTCTCTCTCTTTCTTTTTTTCTTCTTTCTTCCTCTCCCCGAGTTCAGTCTTATCTCTCCTCTTTCTTTTTTATTTCCTTCCCTTCTCTCCTTATTTTCTTCTTCGTTCTCCTTTCTTTCCCCGAGTTCACTCTTCTCTCTCACTCTTTCTTTTTTTCTTCTTCCTCTTGTCATGGGCATTTTTTTTCTTCTTCTCTCAGCTAGAAAACTGGGCATTTCCCCATTCTCTCTCCTTTATCTTTTTTTTTTCTTCATTCTCTGAGAATGATTTGGGTACAATGTGCAAGGGTTGGTTTGGGGCAAAAAGTCACGACGTCGGCTTCTATTGGCCTCTTCTTCTACCTTTGTTCAATTTTTATTTTTATTTTGGAAAAAAGCTGAAGAAAAAGAGAACAAAAAAATCCAGACACAAACCCATTTGCAGGAAAATGAGCAACGACGATGGTAATCGGAATAGGAATAAGAAAGGCCAGTGGACACCGCCAAACAGACCCTACCAGGAGAAAGAGGAAGACATGAAGATTTGGGGAGAGAAAGAAGAAGGAGGAAGAAGAAAAAAAAGAAAGACAGAGAAAGAGAAGAGTGAATTCGTGGAGAGAAAGAAGAAAGAAGAAGAAAAGAAAGAGAGAAAGAAGAAGACAGAAAGAGAGAAGGAAAGGAAATAAAAAAAGAGAGGAGAGAGGACTTTTTATAATTTTGGATTGATTTTACGATTCTATCCCTGAACTTAACAGTTTTTTTGACAGAGGGATTATTTGAGAGCACCTATATTGACGTTAAGGACCATTACTGATACAAAAAAACTTTAAGGATGCAATCTGATAGTTTCACAAACGTCAGGGACGTTTTGTGATAAAAAGCCATATATATATTTTGATCAGATTAGACCTAATTGATGATGGGCACATATCCAGAGGCTAGCAACATAAAGAGGGATAAAGAGAGATTAAGGGGCGGACAAGGTGCCAACACGTAGGCCGCTCGACTGGTGTTATTATCACCTACCAAGTTCCAAGTGTGGTGCTTCTTCGATCGACACGACAACTATCTTTCAATTATTTACTTTTCATATATATAGCACAAGAAGAGTACTGCAAAGGCACACCTTTATAATTACAAATTAGGGAGAAAAGGATTGGAGCTTACAATTCACAGGAAATATACCAAAGAGAGATACATCACTTTGATTCAAACCTTCACCAACGACATTTATTCAGACTTATCGTATAACAACGCTGTGCGAAAATGATATAGCTAGGATTAATATAATATTAAAGGATCATATCAGTAGACTAGATTAATGAATCATATTATGTGACTGACATGCGATGTATTACTTATAATTAGTCATAATAATTAATGTAACAAGTGAATTTCACCTATCACATATAATATAATTTCATTAATATAGTTTTGAAATAATAGGATCTCTTTCCCATTACTCGAATTTTAAAGGCTGATTACTTTTACAAGCAATACCTTCATTCCCGGCCAAAATCAAGTATTTATCTCTCCTTGTGAACTTGGTGCATTCAAACCCCAATGCCCTACCAACTTCACCTTGCACATAATTAGCCACATCAATGCTTGATCTACTCCCATCACGACAGCAAGACAGCCCAGATACCGTATCCAGTAACTGAACAGTGTAGATTGCTGAGGGGTTCATCATGAAGAAAAGTGGATCCAAGCACTTGAGCCCACCAGCAGTCGTACCATGGAACATGGTGACATGTGCGTCAACTGCAACAGGTACTATTTCATCACTGATTTCTGAAAACAAAGGGCTAAACCTAAGGAGGTAGGGTTCACGACATGTCGTTCCTTCGGGGCAAACAACCACGTCCCCTTGATTCATCAGCCTTTCCATCATCTCGGCATCTTGATGTCGGTTCCTTGTCAATCTAACAGTCTTGATTGGTGAGAGAATCTCAGACATTTTGCTTAGGCTGTACGTTACTGCGTGGAGATTTTTCTTCAATGCGAAGCAAATGTATAGAGGGTCTAGGAGTGTTCTGTGGTTACAAACGTAAAGGACACCTTTGGGCTTGTCGTTTGGAAGTGAACAATAAGAATTAATGCTTTGGCTCTCGCGTTTTGTATTATCATTCACAGTCAGCCGCAGACCACTGAAATGTAGTATAGGGAACGACACGCCGTAAGGCAGTGATATGCCGACTATGATTCTGAAGATTGCTAGGGCAATTCCAAGTGGAACCCACATCAATATGGCGATTGTATCCAGTGGGATCGGTTTGAGAGCTAACCTACCATCGTGGAACACGAGTTTCTTTGGGTATCTGTCTCTTGGCAGCTTCTTCGAGCTCCTCTTATCTGAGTTCCCCACCAAGTAAACATCCTGTATTTGCAAGTTGCAAAAAACATTTAAGGCCACAAAAAGATATACCTATAACAATTTTAATGCATTCCATTTGAAGTTTCCAACTGGTGTACCAATATTTTATTTCTATACATCTGAGTTTTCAATAACATACTATCATACAATTTTTCATATCACTTTATAGTTAAAATATAGAGAAAAAAAAAATTAACGATACCTCACGACATTAACCCAATGTGTATCCTTATCGCCCTTCTCAATACTCGATACGTGTCTATATGCATAATCATGGTTCCATAAATACAAAATAAAAAGTTAACCATGATTATGCATATGTGAACACGTTTCAAGTATGAAGAAGGTACGTAGTGATGATATACCTTCGATTAATAAAGTAGTGCTAGTGAGAAAAAAGATTTCCATATAAATGTCATTTGACCTTATTGTTTTGAAAAAGAGCATAAAAAAAATATGGAAAGTAGGTACCTTGCAATAATAGAATAATTGGTGGTCATGAAATTTGTTGGAGGCAGTGATGCCAATTATGTCAAAACCAATGTCCTCCCCATCATGTTCTTCCAAAACAGGCAAAACATTGTTCTCCTTTTCTTCCATGAGACCCAAAAAGTATCCACAAAAGACCTTTAGCTCCTTCCCAACTACCACATCTATCTCTAAATAGTCTTTCAAGAAGCTCTCAATCATTACTCGTGGAAGATTACTAACACCAACTTTCTTCCCAGCTCTCTGTAAAACCTCAAAGGCTTCCAACCCAACGTCTTCAAAGAAGAACTTAGGCAACACAGCCGTCCCAACTCTGAAGCTATCTTTCTTGAGCCCAAAGAAGCAGACCATGACCATTATCTTCAACCCAGTTTCTTCACTCACCAAACATATAAGAGGGTACAGAAGAAAGAGAACAAGTGACCTTAACAAGCCTCCGGCTTCAAACGCCACGAGCATGAAGTAATCAAACAAAGAAGAGGATTTCAGCAAAGCTCCTTCGAAATTGAAGATGATCATGGTTTGGTTTGAGAGGTCTGATCTGCGGGAGTAAAGAGAACCGAAGAACTTATCATTTTTAGACTGGCTTGAGCTTGCATGATGGCTGCTGCTCACACTCCTAGGGAAACCTTTGAGTTTCCGAAAGAAAATCCGATATAAAAAGAAAAATGGTTTGAAGAAAAAGGACTTGGGCATTTTGAGTAATGTTTCCAATGCTAGAAGTCGTACAAGTTAGGTTATGTGTAGTATTAGAGCCAATATGTTGTTTATATACAGTTTCAGATATATTGATACCCTCCTACTTCACTTTTATTACACTCACATCCAAGGGAACAAAAAATAATAAAATAAGAGCAGCCTGTCGGCTTCCATGCAGCCTCCTTTTTAACATGGTCCATATGATCCTTTCAAAGCAGTAAAACTGGTATGAAACTTGAATAACACTGTTTAGTTATTTCTTATTAATTCCAGAATATTACGTAAAAAAGTTATCACACGTGTCATATTGTGATTGGCCGGTGATAACAAAATAGCCCATTTCATGTAAGTGTTTCTCCTTTAAAAGATAAATAATACAAAAAGTCTGGATTTTCGTTCTTTAATCAAAATATATTTTAAAAAATTTGAAATTATTCATGAGATTTATTGAAATGAGTTGATCTAACTTGTGGTGTTGCGCTTGTCGCTAGTCTTTTCTTAGGCTGAATTATTTGTGGCTGGCTGATATTTTAATTGTTATAAATATAAAATCATATCCTCCCCTTTATGCACACGTCAAAATTGTAAAAATGTTGGGGGTTTCGATGATTTATGGATACAAATAACTATGCACTGCAACCACAATTTTATAAGAGAGTTTGGAGTTTAGACTATTAGAATAAGGTTTTAAAATTAGGGTTTAGGTTCTATAGTTGGCAGACACATATAAGATTTTCATATGCAGTATTTGTGGCCAATTGATTTTCAGTTATGAATTTGCATATTTAATTGTAGTACTCTGTTAAAAGATCCGGATTTCATAAAATCTCTTCCTAGGCGTTGTTGAGAGTCAGTAATCCCAAATCAAAGGAGGGAGAGAGGGAGAGAGAGATAGAGAAATAGCGAGAGAGGCAGCCATGGCTGTCCTTGGGGGTAGGGTGCTGCGGTACTATTATTTATTTCAAAGTTATTGGATAGTTATGATAAGGTGCAAATGGTTATTTTTGGTTTAATACAATTATGATGATGTGGACTTATTTAAATTCATTAGATTAATCTAATGGTTAATATTCTCTTAAATGCGTGTAAATGTATGAATGCTAAATGCATGAATGTGGACTTACAAATACCATAAAATGACGAAATAAACACATCAAGAAAATGCTTCCCTAATGCTTGTGTTCTTGTGGTTGACTAGTTATCACTATCTGTTGTGTGTTGTTTATTTGATTATGATGTGTTCTTGATAGTTGATTAGTCATCGCATGATATTCATGCATTTCTGGGTTTGTGTTCTTGCAATTGACTAGTCATCACTATCTATTGTGTGCTGTTTATTTGATTATGATGTTTTCTCACACTTTCACCATAGTTGTTGCTAGCAAAATAGATGCCTAGATTGACGAATCCTTCTGAGTGCCTAGGTTCTCACTAGTAATCTTCTAGGCTTGCAGGTACAGATTGTTAAGCTCTGTGTGTGTGTTCTTCGTTATGGTTTCTCATGACTAGCAGTTGACTAGTCATAAGTATATTTGGGCAAGAATTAAAGTGTGTGAAGATCACTGTGTCTACTTGAATAGCATTTAAATTTACCCCTCTTCACCTGTGTTCCGATTTCATAGAAATATATTGACTTAATGCATGTCTACCAGTGTGTAATATGTATTTTTTTTCTTTCAAAAAAATAGTATATACGTACGTACATAATGTATATATACTTACATATATGCATATGTTATTTTCTTTCATCATGAAATTTTTGTTATTAGGCCACCGACTAAAGCATGGTAGGCTAAGCTTGCATACCTATATATTGCAATTATGAACCAATTATGAAAGCAAGGAGTGAATTATTAGTCATGTTCGCATTCTAAGAACCTGTTTAAATGAGGTCTATTTACTAATAATAACGTATCAGAATAAATGACTACCCACCAAAGGATTTAGTTTTATTTTTTTGGTTGTTGAAAATTCATATTTATTATAAGAGCAAAAGGAACAGCCCAAACTAACAAGTACATAGAGGTCCAGAGACCAAAAGGAAAAAAGAATACATATAGGCATGTCAGATGACAAAACAAACAGCAGACAATATCCATTTCAAGAATCCCCAACCCAACCCTACATTATCTGCAGTCATTGCCACTATATGGCTAACCGTGTGTTGTATTTTCGTTTTTGGTCAATAGGCTAAACGTGTGTTGTTAGGGTTTTGATAGTTTCACACGAGGTGTGCCCCACGAGCTAGGTCTACCCATTGATGAAGTCATCACATGCATGATTTGCAGAGGAGAAGAGAGAGGAGAGAGGAGAGAGGAGAAAAGAGAGAAGAAGGCAAACCAGAGAAGATATCCCAGCCCTTGATGCAATTAAGCTCACCCAAATGTTAGGACCTATGTTCTATATCCAGATCCAATCGGGTTGCCAAAAGGGTTAAGGTCCTTCCTTTTTGAAGCCCTATCCCTCATAGCTAAAATAACAAATAGTTAGTGATCGAAAAGGGGGCTCTCTTGATTCCTTCATCTGTTTGTTTGGGCCTGCAATGGCTCCTCACTACTCCTTTCTTTAGTACCCATCTTTTTCTCATATCATTTTCCTTCAATTCTCCACCATTTTTCTCCTATATTTTTCCATATTTATTTATTAAAAGATTTCAAACAAAAAACGAATATGTCACAAGGGCTTTTAGACCTCGTTTGTCAGGGAGGACTAGATTAGACTAGACTAACAAAATACCTATATTTTATGTTCAATCAAGGCATAATATGAATATTGTTGTCTAACTTGGAGAATGAAAGAGAACTATTCATAAGAGGTTGATGACTAAAACTTATCCCTTATAATTCCACCAATTTCAATGTGATTATAGGGGGCATAAGTTTTAGTCATCAACCTCTTATAGATAGTCCCCATTCTTCCTCCAAGTTAGACAACATATTTATATTATGCATTCAATGCACATGAAATGTAAGACATTTTTCTAGTCTAGTCTTTTCCTCCCCACCAAACAAGCCTTTAATTAGTTATTAATTCATGAGCCATGTTTTCATTTCATTTATATTTTAAATATGCATTCCTACTGGACAATTATGGTTTAAAATAAAGAAACATGTATCAATTAGCTGTAGACTTAGTGCCATTTCTCTTCCTAATGTTTGAAGAGTTTGAATATCCCAATTCTAACAATTAATTGTCCTCACATTCTTAGCATATACAAGTATAATACTCTAGAACATTCATTGGAAGTAATTCTATGGTGGTAGGACATTCATTCTGGTGGCGGAGTGGAAAGCAAGATAATATCTTCTTCTTCTTTTTTTAGTGAAATGGGGGGCAATTAACCAGTAAACACACAAAAACTAAATGATTAAGACAGTACGAGTTCTTGGAACTCTTAACAAATCATCATCAAAAATAGCCTCAACCCAACTAAGAATCTCAGCAAGATATTATCTTTTGGTTTGCCTCTGGCCCCTATATATTGATCTTCCTCTATGGACATTCATTTCTTCACCGCCCAAAATGAACATGTGGAACTTTTGACATTACTTCTTCAAGAAACAAACTCAGCAGCAGATGTTTTAACATGAATGGGCCATTTTGTTTAGAGGTATCATTCACTCAAGCTTTGTATGATAACTTCGCGCACAAATTCGCTTCCTAGCTATAGGCTGTGTGGAAGGCTCCTTGTTTTTTTCTTTTCTTTTTGGGGATTTTTTTTTTCTGAATTGTGAAAGTGTCGTGGTACCCTAATTTTGTCAACAAATGGAAAAATAAAAAAAAATAAAAAAATAAACATAGTAATCAAACCCTAGCACCTAACAAAAATTAGACCATCAACCAACCTTGTTCTTCCCCTATGCGTGGAAATCAAACCAACTCCAAGTGCCTTATCAGTCAATAGTAAACGAGTTAGCCTACCTACCCTCCAATACATCATTTGTGGTTCACTTGTGTATCACTTTTTATCTTTATTATGATTATTTTGAAGAAATTGAAAGCAATGACATGTTAGATCTTTGAGTATATATGCCCTTGCCATAATTTCATGTAGTCTACTCAATTAGCTATAATAGCTAGTCTTCAGTTATCATCTACTTATATATACATGGGTCCCATCTTTTCAGAAAATGTGTGATTTAATTATTTCTTAACAAAACCTTCATAATGGCCAAGGGGTCTAACTCAGTGAAAAAGGGTCTTGACTTGCAGACAAGAGGTCTCAGGTTTGAATCCCCACAACATCATAATTGTGTGTGTGTGTTAGAAATCCCCCTCCCCTGTAATTTAGACTATCGCTTATACTGAAAAAAAAACATAAACGCCATAATCAAAGCCCATAATTTAACTGATATTAGCTAGTCATCGAATAGGTGGCCAACAAGGGTGTTATATATATATAACAATGTCAAAACCCCGTAGCCCTTGTGACAAAAGAGATTAAAGCGTGTGAGCTAGAGACTTCCTCTCCATACATAAATCCCAATCTCTCGCTCATAAAATTGTTGCTGCCTTGCATACATTCATCAATCGAGTTTCATTTTCCTCAAGAGAGACGCAAGACCAGGCATTATTAGCCGCGACGCAATGCTGATATCTCAACCTCCTCTCACGCTCACCAAGTTGGTATGTCTTTCAGTTTATTGATTAATTTACTCCAACAGACAAAACGCAAATTAAGCTCTCCATTATAGGTTGTCTTCCTCAATACTAATCCCTCCATCTTCTTCTCTTAAATCCTTCTCACATTCTCACTAGCTAGCTAGCTCATTTATATCTTTTCGCTAAGATTATGGGTTCGGGTTCAGTCTTTCCATTGTCAAGTGTGCTATTAATATTAACCCTAGGAGCTCTTCTGGTTGCATTCTTTGTTAACCCGGCATGCTCCACTTCAAGACGTGCTCTCGATCTCCATGACCACCACCACCAAACCATGCAAAATGGGTTCAAGGTGACTCTCAAACATATTGATTCTGATAAAAACTTTACCAGACTCGAGCGTCTTCAACGCAGAATCAAGCGTGGCCGGAAAAGGTTGCAAAGGCTCAACGTTTTATCCACCTCATCATCAGATCATAATTTGGGTGCCACCTCCCCTGTCCACGCCGGGCAAGGAGAGTTCTTAATGAAGTTATCAATTGGCACTCCAGCTGAAACCTACAACGCTATCTTGGACACCGGGAGCGATCTCATCTGGACTCAATGCAAGCCTTGTAAGGACTGTTACGATCAGCCAACCCCGATTTTCGACCCCAAAAAGTCCTCAACATTCTCAAAGCTATCATGTGAAAGCGAGTTTTGTGAAGCACTACCCTCACAAACATGCACCAACAACTCCTGTGAGTACTACTACGCTTATGGTGATTTTTCCTCCACAGATGGGATTCTCGCAACCGAAACGTTCACATTCGGAGACGTTTCCATCCCGAAAATAGGGTTTGGATGTGGGAAAGACAATCAAGGTGGTGGGTTCAATCAAGGTGCTGGTCTTGTGGGGTTAGGGCGTGGAACATTGTCGTTGGTTTCGCAGCTCAAGGAGCCCAAGTTCTCTTATTGCTTGACCTCCGTGGACGACACAAAAAGTAGTAGCACACTTTTGATGGGGTCTGTAGCAAACTTGGCCAACACTACATCAAAGCACGCAGATATCAAAACAACCCCTTTGATCAAAAACCCAAACCCAGACCAATCAACTTTTTACTATCTTGGCCTTGAAGGCATCTCCGTGGGTGACACTCGGTTGCCTATAGAAAAAGACACATTTGCCCTCGGAGATGATGGCAATGGTGGGCTAATCATAGACTCGGGGACAACTCTTACGTACATAGAAGAAGGTGCTTTTGATTTACTCAAGACGGAGTTCACTTCCCAGATCAAGCTTGCAGAGGCAGACGCGACTGATACCGTGGGGCTTGAGGTGTGCTTCAAATTGCCGGAGGACGACGGCTCTGGAAAAGTAGAGGTGCCAAAGTTGGTGTTTCATTTCAAGAATGCGGATTTGGAATTGCCTGCTGAAAATTATATTATTGCTGATACCGACGTTGGAGTACTTTGTTTGGCCATGGGGTCTGCCAGCGCTATGTCTGTGTTTGGGAATTATCAGCAGCAGAATTTTCTGGTTTATCATGATCTTGTCAAGGAGACGATTTCATTTGTTCCTACAAAATGCGACCAATTGTGATTGGGTCGGCTATTATTCTTGGTGTACCCACGTACGCTTAGTTTGTCATGATATCATATTTTTTTTCTCTTTCTTATAACAAAAACAATTAAAGTCATGATTTGTTTACCTAGCTAATCTACTCTAAACGAATCAAATTAAAAAAATAAAAGATTAGTCTATATATAATTAAGTATTAATAATATAGCCATATTGTGTGGTACTGTCAAAACTCTTTGTATAATATATGTTTTTGGGTAAAACATACTTTTCGTCCCTTATTTTCTTATTGTTAATATTTTGGTTTCCTTCTCGAATTTGAATAAAATAGAGACGAAATGTCGCTAGACTAAACGGTCATGACACTTACTTACTTCTATAATTAAATGTATGAGTTAATAAACAAGACTATATATAACCTCAATCAAAATCAATTAAAATAGTTGAAATTGCAATTTGATTTCTTATGTTATTTAATGATAACCCAATACAGATAATATACTATCTCATACATCATCAGTTATGATCAAGCCATAAACATAGCTTACAATTACAACAATCAACCAAGAATGGCGATTATCTCTCCAGTAAATTTAGCAAACCTAACATTGACATTATTCCTCTCACTCAATGGTGATTGTCGCCATCGTCCTCCTCTGGAAAATGACTCTTCACAAGTGTTTACCTCATCAGCAACATCTGCAACATCATTCCTCGCGTCCACGAAGTGACTCTGATGGGGAGATGGTATCTCAAACACGAACCTCCAACGAAACTACACCAACACTAGAAATATATAACGAACACTCACAATTTGCGGCTAAACTTAGCTGCGTTTTCTGAATAAATTCTCAATTTCAATATGTCCGATTGGTCTACAAGAGAAAGGTTTAAATAACAACTACATCCTAGGAATATAAGGAATTATAATTCTAGTACAATCAGGAAAACCAAAACAGAAGGAAAATATAAAAGGAAGTCAATCAGCAGTAGGAAAGGTCTCCTAATTTATTTTGGGAAATAATCTTTAAGGTAATTAGGAGGTTTGACTGATCTCTTGGGCTTCCCTAGTTTGGCTTGGGATGCTCCTGCATCAGACTCCTCGGGTTGGAAAGGACTCGACCTCGAGTCAAAATCTGGGGTTTCATTCTCGCCATAGTAAGCTTGTAAGTCAGCGACGTTGAATGTAGGCGAGACACCAATGTCATTCGGCAACTCAAGTACATAAGCATTTTGACCAGCCCTTTTCAATATTTTGTATGGTCCACCACCTCTATCATGCAATTTACCATATTTTCCACGAGGAAATCTCTCCTTTCTTAAGTTGATCCACACTAAATCCCCTTCTTGGAACTCCTTGTAACGCCTATGTTTATCAGCACTCTCTTTATACTTTGTGTTGCTCTCTTTAAGTCGAAGGCTAACACGTTCATGGACCTTCTTGATATGATCAACCATGTCATTGGCATCCCCACTAAAACGATTCTCTACCGGCAAAGGAATTAAGTCAATTGGACTAGAAGGGCTGCGACCATAGACAGCTTCAAATGGGCTCATTCCAATGCTTCTACTTTTTGACTGGTTATATGCAAATTCTGCATGTGGTAGAACATCACTCCAGCCCGTTTTATTGCTACTAACCAAAGACCTCAATAAGTTACCAAGGGTCCTATTGACAACCTCTGTCTGACCATCCGTTTGGGGATGATGTGCACTACTAAATTGGAGCCGAGTCCCCATCTTACGCCACAAAGTCCTCCAAAAATGTCCCACAAACTTGGTGTCTCTATCTGAAGTAATTGTAGTAGGAATCCCATGTAATTTGACAATCTCCTGAAAATAAATATGAGCAATGTTGCTAGCATCCATGGTCGTTTTACAAGGAACAAAATGGGCCATCTTCGAAAAGCGATCAACAACTACCATGACTGAATCAAATCCTTGTTTTGTCTTCGGAAGGCCAACAACGAAATCCATGCTAATGTCTTCCCATGGTGCATGTGGCTCTGGCAAAGGAGTATAAAGCCCCGTGTTCTGACTACGACTCTTGGCCAAGTGGCAAGTCCTGCATCTTTGTACGTATCTCTCCACGTCTCTTCGCAACTTTGGCCAATGAAATTTGTTCTCAACAAGGTCAATAGTTTTGTCTCGTCCAAAGTGTCCTCCAAGGCCTCCTCCATGTTGCTCCTCAATTATCCATAACCGTAAAGAACAATCAGGAATGCATAATTTGTTCCCCTTGAACAAATATCTATCTTGAATATGGTAATCTTGTATTGAATTATTTTGCACACATTCGGACCAGATTTCACCAAATTCTTTGTCTTCTTTATATAACTCCTGCAATTGCTCAAAGCCCTCCACTCTAACTTGCATGACAGATAATAAGGCCACCTTGCGACTTAAAGCATCTGCTACTTTATTGTGGATTCCAGCCTTGTGTTTAATCACAAAATTGTACTCCTGCAATTCTTCCACCCATCTGGCATGTCTCCGATTCAGTTTGTGTTGCCCATTGATAAATCTCAATGCTTCATGATCAGAGTAAAGGATAAATTCCTTGTAAATCAGATATTGCCTCCATTGTCTAAGAGATTGCATAATGGCATAAAACTCAATATCATAAGTGGAGTAGCGTTGTCTAGTGTCATTGAGTTTTTCACTAAAGAAGGCAACTGGTCTCCCCTCCTGGCTAAGAACAGCTCCAATCCCAACTTTGGATGCATCACAATCTACCTCAAAAACCTTTTGGTAATCTGGTAGAATCAGTAATGGTGCTTCAGTCATAGCTTTCTTTATGGCTTGAAAGCTCTTCTCTGCAGTTTCAGTCCATTTGAAAGTATTATGCTTCATACAATCAGTCAAGGGCGCCATAATAGAACTGAAACTTCGGATAAATCTTCGGTAGAATGAAGCTAAGCCATGGAAGCTTCGCACCTCATGGACAGATTGTGGTATAGGCCACTCTTGTATTGCTTCAATTTTTTTTTTATCCATTTTAATACCATCTGATGATATCACATACCCAAGAAAAATTAAGCTATCTGTCAAAAATTCACACTTCTTCAAATTGGCAAAGAGTTGCTGCTCCCGTAAAACTTCAAAAATTTGTCTCAAGTGCTCCAGGTGTTGAACAACATTATGACTATAAACCAGAATATCGTCAAAGTAAACAACTACAAACTTTCCAATAAAAGGACGAAATACCTGGTTCATGAGTCTCATAAATGTGCTAGGAGCATTTGTCAATCCGAATGGCATCACCAACCATTCAAATAAACCATCCCGCGTTTTAAAGGCTGTCTTCCATTCGTCACCGGGCCTCATTCGGATTTGGTGATATCCACTCCTTAAGTCTATTTTCGAAAATATTTTTGCTCCCGACAAGTGATCCAACATATCGTCGAGACGAGGAATTGGAAATCTGTACTTCACGGTGATCTTATTTATTGCCCGACTGTCGACACACATACGCCAAGTCCCATCTTTTTTTGGAGCAAGCAATGCAGGTACTGCACACGGGCTCATGCTCTCTCGGATAACCCCTTTCTTCAACAATTCTGTCACTTGCCTATTCAGCTCCTCGTACTCTAATGGGCTCATCCGATAATGAGCTTTATTTGGGAGAGTTGAACCTGGAAACAAATCTATGCAATGTTGGATGTCTCGCATAGGAGGTAACCCTGCAGGTAATTCTTCAGGAATAACATCATTAAATTCCTGCAAAAGAGGTGTTAATTCTTTAGGAAAATTAAGAACATCTGGATTTGTCTCTTTCACCATCAGCATGTACATATCGCCACTCTCCTCCGCCTCTTTTAGGAATTTTCCTTTGGTGAGAAAGCTTCCAGCACCAATTTTCATGGATTTGGAATTAAATTCGGATTGGGAGGGACCTAAAATAACCTTCGTACCATCTTTGATGAAGGTATATGTATTTTTGTATCCGTCATGTGTGGCCTTGCGATCAAATTGCCAAGGTCTCCCCAATAATATGTGGCATGCATCCATTGGAATTACATCACACCATTGAGAGTCCTGATACTTTTGCCCAATGGAGAATGGCACTAGGCAGCGATGATTCACTACGACTTCGTTCCCTTTCTTGACCCAAGATAACTTGTAAGGGATTGGCTTCGTTTCAGTCTTCAAATTCAGTTTATCAACCATCTCTTGTGAAACAATGTTTTCACAACTTCCACTATCAATAATAACGCTACATACCTTCCCATGAGAGGTACACTTGGTATGGAATATATTATTCCGTAGCCAATCCGGGTTGTCCTCCACCTTGGCAACATTCATGACCCTTCGAATCACCAAGGACTCTCCATGGTCACTCCATGTGATCTCTTCTTCTTCATTGTCCCCATAATCATCAAATATGGGCAGCATCTCTTTTGACATACCGCTGGTTTCGCCCAATTCTTCAACCAAACTTACAATTTTTCTGTTAGGACATTCAGAAGCAATATGTCCTATGCCGGAACATTTGAAACACTTGATCCCTCTCGGTTTGCTGGCAGTAAAGTTCTCCGGTGCATTGGTCTTGGGTGCTTCACGCTTCCCTGGTTCAGAATTTGATGAGCCTTTAGTCATCCAATAATTTTTTTGCTCAGAACCCTCTATTCCAGTACGCCTTGATCGTGTCTTCATCTGTTTCTCTACTTGTATGGCTAACTTGAAGACATCATCATAACTCCAGTATTGCTGTAAAACCACCACATCATGAATTTCCCTACGCATCCCTCCAAGATAACGTGCGACTGTGTGTTCTTCTTCTTCGACGAGTCCACACCTCATGGTTAAGAGATCAAATTCTTCAGTATATTCCTCAATAGTACGATTTCCCTGTCGCAGATTATGAAGTTTCAGGACGTTTGCTTGAAGGTAGTTTTCTGGCAAAAATTTTCTCTTTAGCTCTTTCTTCATTTTCTCCCAGGTTTTAATTTTGGATTTTCCCGTACGATCACGCCGAGTCTTTAGCTGCTCCCACCATGCAGAGGCATTCCTCCTCAATTTAATGGCCACGATCTTAACTTTCTTCTCATCTGGTACCTCTTTGTAGTCAAATATACGCTCAACGGTATTGAGCCAATCAACAAAGTCATCAGGTTGCATCTTTCCCTCGAACTCAGGTAAGTCTACTTTCATGTCGAAATTTCGACCGTAATGATCTCGTCCCCTTTGCACACCTTCCATGTTGTTGTAAAAGGGATTTTCGTCTCCCTCCCCGTCGGAACTCTCACCACCATGGCTTTGAGTCTCGATGCGAGCGACACGATCAGTGAGTTGTTGAATCATTCGTTTAATTTCATCCATGTCGTCTGTAGTGTTACGGCCCTCCATTCGGACACCACCCCGACCACGCCTGTTATGAGCCATGGAGGCTTCCCTCCACCCACAAGAACCAAAGCGCTGATACCAAATTGATGGGGAGATGGTATCTCAAACACGAACCTCCAACGAAACTACACCAACACTAGAAATATATAACGAACACTCACAATTTGCGGCTAAACTTAGCTGCGTTTTCTGAATAAATTCTCAATTTCAATATGTCCGATTGGTCTACAAGAGAAAGGTTTAAATAACAACTACATCCTAGGAATATAAGGAATTATAATTCTAGTACAATCAGGAAAACCAAAACAGAAGGAAAATATAAAAGGAAGTCAATCAGCAGTAGGAAAGGTCTCCTAATTTATTTTGGGAAATAATCTTTAAGGTAATTAGGAGGTTTGACTGATCTCTTGGGCTTCCCTAGTTTGGCTTGGGATGCTCCTGCATCAGACTCAATATCACATTTTTAGTGGCCTCCGTAGTCTTTCCAACACCCAAATCATACTCATCCTTGCAAGTTCCAAGACCTTTCCGAATATACTCATCACTCGTTTCATTAAACAACCTCACAATTCGAGCTTGAGTGTCCACAGAATTGGTCAGCGTTTGGTCAAGCGCAATACGAGCCAGTCCTTTAACATCAGCTGTAGAACTACGAGGGTCAAATTTTAACGATGACACACATAAACCGTACGTAATTGGTGGTTTTGCGGCACGTCTCTTCTACTAAATCTGCACTCACTGATATTCGAGATTGGCTTACAACAAAGAGTGTGAGACATGCAATGATCCATTTGAGAGATCTCATTCTTCTTGTTTTTGTATTTCAAATTTCAATATCTCAAGGCTCTTACTGAGAGAATGTATAATTGTTACTTGTACAATTCCAGGTAATCTGATTTATCTCTTTTCCACAAATGCAAATACGGTTTTGGAAAATAATAGAATGTTGTATATACAACGCACGCAATGCAACAAAAATGGAATATAATATCTATAGAAATCGAGGGATTGTCATTCTCTACATTTATCATATGATAAGGACTATAAATATCATAAACAACGTATGAGGATACAAAGGAGAACTTATAGAATGGTACTTGAATATGACGACGTGATATAACTTGTACACGTGTTATAATATAGGTGAACGACAAGGTTAATATTTCTTCATTTTAGGAAACAGTATCGATAAAATATCCACTTATATTGTAACACGTGAACAAGTCATACCATGTGACTTATTTGAGGAGAAATAATAGTGGTATGGAATGGATAGATATAAGAAATTAACTATTGTTTTCTATTTTTAAGAAAGACTCCCCCACAACATTGAATACTCACTACTTTTTTTTTCCTACTTTTTAGTGTAGATGATTCTCCTAGCATTTTTTTTTCCTTGGTTACTTTTGGGCCGAGGCTTGCCAAAATCCAAATGAAAATGTAAATGAATTCATAGCAATATCGAGAGTCTTAACCTCCAATGCTTTGAAAAATTGACCGAGCAATCTGCTGTACAAATATGCTCAAATAATCTCCTACCCGAGATAGCTACATTTGTCATCATTGCCGAACCGCAAACGTTTGACGCGCTAATCTCAAAGGCATGCAATGTTGAATGACAAGTAGCTCGACAAATAGTGACTCAAATTCTCTCCGAGCTCTTGACAGTTAGGGTGATCGAGCTTCCTGAGCTTAAAAGACAAGCTGAAGTCAACAACAACATGACTCCAATTATTTGTCTGCACCATCGGATTCTCAGTCATCTGACAAAGGATTGTTATGTCCTCAAGGATATGATTGACCATGTCAGTCATCGAAATTGATTGAACAAAAAAAAATTGCTTGTTGGATTGAAAACCGAAAGGACTATTCAAGAAAAAGTTAGAGCCACCCAAAAAATAAAAAGCTTAGTGGGTTGAAAATCCAAAAGGGCTGCCAAATAAAAAAGAACTACGGTCAACTTAATTTCTCAAAAGGGGTATGTAAACAATCCAGTCTTTAAAAAGCTAGATTTAGTCACAAGGCACAAAAATTCACCAGGTCAAAGACCCAAGTAGTACAAAATCAAGTTAAAGGCCCAAGTGATACAAAACCACACAAATTAAACAATCTTTTTTGGAACTACGTCAGTTTGATCTCGCCAAGGGTACGTAAGCAGTCTAACATCCCACTAGACACAACCACAACCAAATTTGAATCCCTAGTTTCCCTTACCAAGTGCAATGAGTCATTCACTCATTACAATTTTGAACTACGTTGGTTTGATTTCATTAAGGATATGTAGGCAGTCTAGAGACTAGATGCAACGCCCAAATTTCAAATTTAAACAGAATCACTCGTTTATTCTAAATAAAATCCCTCCACCCCCCACCAAATTTCCTCACACAAATCATCAAATTTCCCTCACCAAATCATTATTTTAGTGGGTCATTCACTCATTGAAAATTTTGAACTACGAGTGGCTTGATTCTCAAAAGGGATTGCAACTTAAATTAATTAAGAGACATTTTATCTCAAATGGGTCGAACCTGAAACAAATAATAAAATCTCATTATTTAGACAGTGGTTGTGAAATTATGTTGGAGCTCACATTTTTCCTCCACAATACTTGAAATATCTTATCATTGCTTTTTTTCTTCTTCTTTTTTTACGACAATTTATTTTAACTCTGATTCACCCACGATTTGAACCAAAACGTACTCTACATAACATTATACCATCAGCCAAATCATTTGGAGAGGAAATAATAAAAAAGATGTTTACCTTTATTTAACCTTAATAGTAAAAATTGAGGGTTACATTATACTTAAAATTAACCTAGAATATGAATAATTTGCGAACCAATTACAGCTAAATCCTTTACATCATTGTTATTTTTCGTTAATGGCGATGGTCGAACTGGTTCCTCATGGAACGACTCTTCACAAGTGTCTGCGTCAACATAGACGCCCGAAAGACCTTCCCTTGCATTCCTATAACTTTTAGATTTCAGATTTGCAAGGACACCATTCATGTACTGAATAGCTACACCGTACTCCTCGGAGCATATTTGGAAGCATTCTTTTATAACTCGCTCAGTTGCCTCCTTATATAATTTGCTGGCTTTGGAAAATGTATCCTGCAGATTGATTTGTATCTGATCAGCCACGATCTGAGCAAGCCCTTGAACATCTGCAGTAGCACTACCAGGCTTTGATCTTAAAAAGGACACACAAAATTTGAAGTTAGAGGTTTTGTTGCATGTGTCCTCTATCAAATCAGCACTCACCGATGTAAAGGATTGATAAAAAATAAGGAGAGCAATAACAATTGTAACCCATCTCAGTAATTTCATCTCCATTTTCTCAAGACGAGAGCAATGTATATAACTTGCAGGCGCACACACACACACATTTATACACAAAACTTCATTAGGTCAAATAATTTTGATTTAGGAAGGAAATCCAGAACTTAATGGAATTGTTTAAATAGGATGGATTTGGATTAGGTCAAATAATTTTGATTTAGGAAGGAAATCCAGAACTTAATGGAATTGTTTAAATAGGATGGATTTGGCCATGGCCTCCAAACAAGGTATAAAATAATTTCTGAAGCAAAATCCCAAAATTTGTGGTTGAACGATTGTACCATGTTTGTGGATCCTTATATAGTGGAATTGTTTTCTTCAAAATATTGATCTTTAGTTTTAAATGTCAAATAAATCCTTAGCTCTAAGCAATATAAACATAATAAGAAAAAAGATTTATTATTCTTTTTTGGGGTTCTTAGATCTAGGTCCAAAACGATTAGCTGTCATTGGGTTTAGTCCACGTGTTTTTTTATTTTAGATGTAGGTCCTTTGATTTTTTTTTTGTGTGTGTCGATTTTACCCATTCGGGTAAATAAGGAAAACACATTGAAAATCTAAATTTAATGCATTATTTCCTCATAATTGAATTTCATATTTTAAATTTTGAATTATTTCCTTGATAATATTTACCTAATATATGGATAAAATACAATTTAATTAATGAAAGTAAAAACCCACATATTATACCAATTATTTAGGCAATCACCCGCATGAAATTATGTACCTAACATACATGTAAGTTGTGTTATTATTAGCAATGGAAAAACTTAGTGATAAATCGTGTTACCCAGAAGTCTGGAACATAAATTAAAAGACTACATATAAGTTAGGAACATAAATTAGAAGACTACATATAAGTTAGATACAAAAATAGACAAATAAAATATGTATGTTACCTATAAAAAAAATAAAAAAAAAAGGTACATAAGATACTATTATACATTGTTGAAAATATGAAATATATATATTATATAGATATTTATAAATAAACCCAATCCTAGACATGTATTTATAAAAAAACCCAAACACTATTTAAACATAGAAACACACCCAAAATCAACCCCACAATCAACAATTGTATATTTTTTGGGTATGTTTATAAATGAGTTTTGAATGTGTGTAATGATGAGTTTTGGGTGTGTTTATAAAGTGTTTTAGGTGTTGGGTTTTTTTATAATTTCAGCCCCCATTTTGGGTGTTTTAGTGAAACTCCCTATATTATACCTATGCAATAGGCAATAGAACAATATACCTACACCATAGGATTATCCACAAGAGTATGTAATATACCTCTACTATAGAGGGTGAACAAAAATAAAAATTGTTACCTATAACTCATGTGCTAAACGATGTGCTACTGTATTTGCTTCCCTAAAAACACTTGAACAATCAGTAATTCCATCGCCTAAAGGCAAGAGAAGCAGGATGAAACTTACCCAAAGGATGGTCAACAACTTCTGTGCAAGCATTAGCACATCCAACGACCATTGATGGACCACCCTTTCTGGGATGAATGAGATTGGAGTGTGAGTCACCATCCATAAGAGCACGGATTCGGGTCAGCCCAACGGTGTGGTTCTTAGTGTAGCCACGACCATTTGGCTATCAGTATCTCCACAAAATGTGTTCAATTTTTTCAAGGATGAAAGAACTCAATTTGGAATATGTTTTTGATATTTTCCTTTTTTATTCAATGACAAACGTTATAAATGGTTAATTATTATCACATAAATTACTATTACCCGATTCAATGCATAAAGGGCAACATTGGAACAAAAAATGATTACATCGTAAAATATTTAAATCTAACTTCTCAATGGAAATTTGGATCTATATCAACTTTTCTATTCTAAGTACAAGTGATAGTCTAAACTAGAGGGAAGATGGATTTCTCACACACATGCATACAACTAAGATGCTATGGGGGTTCGAACCTGAGACCTCTAGTAAGTCAAGGTCCTTTTCCATTGGGCTAGACTCCATTGACAAATAATACCCCGTTGGCAAGTAACAGATCTAATTCTTTATTAGTATCTTCTATATATAAAACGGGAGAAGTAGGGATTGGTGAAACTTTTAAAATAGTGATGCTATTTTCACCCCATGTCCTATTTCCCCACCCACCATGTAAATTTTAAAAAATACAATCCTATATTTCTACCCACCATTATTCCTAAAATTAATTGAGTACACCCTACTACCAAAGTATTTATTGAATTACCAATTTACCCTAATATAAAATGACCAAATAGGATATATTGAATTGTGAAACAAATATAATTTTAATAAGTACACCCTACTCATCATATTCAATCCTAATCAAACGTAGAGAAGTTTTCGTATTGTTTGGTGCCCACGCAAAATCTTATGTTTTTGAGAGGAGAGAAAGAATTTACACTCCCAACATTTTAGATATATGTGAGAGCTTCACCAAGACCACAAATCGGGGAGACAAACTTTTCCAAATACCAGAGGTGGCATGCATATGAAATGCGGCTGTATATTATCCGATCTTTGTAGCTCAGATATTTTGTATGGGTCAGAATCATCAGATAATGGGCTCATCTTGGCTTGGCAATTTCATTTTACCGAGATTTTAGTGGAAATAATATTATGAAGATTCTTATTTCAAATCCTGAAATGAAAGATAGATAACAGAGTCTTACAATGGAGATGGAATGCCAAAGATTGTGCATTAATATAAGTTGATATTAGGATTGGTAAAAAGAGAAATTTGAAAAGAGAGCATGAATTCATGTAAAAAGCGAAACCTGGTTTTAGGATTGGTCTTGGGATTTTGTGTGATAGAGTGCATTAGAGTGTACTAGGGGTGTTTTTGGTAGTTAAATAAGGTGTACTTAATTAATTTTACATTTTGGTTAAAATATTATGGTGTACTTAGATCATAGGGTGTACTCAGTTATTTATTTATTTATTATTTTTATTTTTATCAAAGAGAAGAATTTCATTGAACTTGCATTAACACTTACAATAGAATCAATTGGCAAAACGGAGGGCTAAGAGTGGCCTTATTAAAACCTTGCCATATAAAACCCCAAAAGAGGAAAATCTGGTCAAGGAAAAAGAGTACCACAACACCTCCAAATAAACAACAGAGGAAAACAAAAAAGCACCGTTAAGTCTGCATCCTATCGCTCTCTAGTACCTGCTCCAACCAAGGAAGGGCAATATCTTTCCAAAAAAACTACAGACCCTTCTTCAATCCAAACTGGGCCAGTACATGTACATCAACCACCCTATGATCTGCCATTAATCGTCTAATATCCTCCACCATATTACCCAAATTACTCCACCACTCCAAAGCTCCCTTGAGCATCGCCACTGCTTCTTTGGAGTCAGTTGCAAGCACAAACTGAGTATATCCTTTAAACCCCATCATCAATAACCTATACCCTTAATGCCACCAACTCAGTGCCTAATACATTCAGCCTAGGCGGACCGAAAGTAGCAAACCCATATATGAATCTCCCTGCATTATCTCTACAACAGCCCCCTAAACCTCTCACTCCTCCTTCCCAGTCCAAAGCACCATCACAATTAAGAATAATGGTATGCAGAGGCGGTCGATCCCATTTGATTTACTGAGACACCCCAGACAGCTGGGGCCGCACCAAATAGGATTTATAACTTCCATATAGCTCCATAGTTCTCTCGACTAAATCTTCTACTCGAGGAACAGATTTTCCATGCAACATATCATTACGTGTCTGCCATAGCTTCCAAACACAACAAACAAACCTCTCCAAGTCAACCTATGAGCAAGCTCTAATAACCGTATCAAATAAATCTGCAAAAGAGCCCTCACTAATTTTAAAACACCCAGCAAAAGTCGTACACCTCCAAAACTGCTTGCTGAACTTACAACTCCACGAAGCATGACAGGCATCCTCGTAATATTTGCCTCATCTGAAGCAAACTTGGGACTGAACTACTTTCCTCTTATACAAATTAATGACAGTGGAGAAGATCTATGAACACGCCCTACACACCAGATTCTTAATCTTACTTGGCACCTCAAGCTTCCAGAGTTTCTTCCAAAAAGATTGTCTTGTCGAGGAATCTGAGCTACCAATATCAAAGTTCTCGTCACATTGGGATAAAGCCACTCGATATCCAGTTTTAACTGAGTACTTTCCGATTTTTTCGAAGTACCAGTATTGGTTGTCACCCAATTGTGCGACTGACCCTAGAGCTATGCTTGCTATTGCCTCTTTATCCTCCACACAGAAGTGGTTTGTTAGCAAAGCCATATCCCATGCTCCAAAATCAGTGATTAAATCAGCCACCTTAGCATTCCAATCCAATTCTGCATTCCATAACGATTTAAAAGCACACAGTTTAAGAATCCACTTGTCATGAAAAATCCTAATTGAATTCCCATTCCCAACTCGCCAAACCAGCCCTTCCTCAATAACCTCTCGTCCCCACAAAATAGATTGCCATATCAAAGACGGTGAATGACCCAGAGGGGCCCCCATGAAGTCTCCATGTGGAAAATATCGAGCCTTCAAAATCTTTGCCACCAGAGAGTTGGGTTTCTCCAAAATACGCCATAGGGTGTACTCAGTTAATTTTAGGGTTCGTTTAGCAATACTCAATATGAAAGTTAACCAATTACAGCACATGGGCTGTTTATTTACAATATTTAAGACTAGAAAGTGCCTCGCTCCACCACATTGCTCCCCACTGATCAACTTGGAGTTCAAACATGCATTATCTTCTTGTTTTTTTATTGTTTAATGGTAGCATAGCCCCACGATCACTTGTCAGTTTTTACTGAAGCCTTTGAAGCATATAAATAGAGGAGGAAAGCTCATGATTAAAGACAACCAATCTTAACAACAAACAATCGATTTGAAAAATATTCAAATTCAACTACTCTCGATAACCTCGAAGTATCGACTCAAATACCTTGTCAAAGTGTCTCACTGCAGACCAAAGCCAAGACTTGAATCAAAGCCCTTCTCATTCTCTAAGTTCCCAGTTGACAACTCATGATTGGAATTCTATTCTTCTCCTAAACACATACACTGTCTAATTCCCAGTTGACAACTCCGGATTGGAATTACATTGCTATTGTTTGTAGTTAACGCTCTGCCAACTTAATTGCTTGTTATGATTTTATAGTTGGTCTCTATTTCCAGCTCATTAAAATCAAACTCATATATGTGGTTCGGACAAGTTCCAAGCTACAGATATCTCTTGCAGCTTTTCATCAGACAACAATTGCACTATCTCGAGTAGATTGCAGTTTTGTCCGATAAGGGTTGTTTCTGTCCAATAAGGCTTCTCTTTGCTTCATCTCACCTTTTACTGCTGTTGAGGCCCAATAAATCCATGGTCGGGCCTGAATAAATCACCGGCCCAATACGACACCTTATTAAGAAAAGACCCAATTTGGGAGCGCACAAAAGTCTGTCATACACGATTCACAGTCCACATGCCATGCCGAATAAATAATCTGTCATGCTAGGAATTGAGATAAAGCTTATAAAATGCACTAGCTCTACGAGCCCATGCTAATTACCCTGTCAAGCATCATGTCTCTTTTCAAGGACGATAAAATTAAAGCACGCCAAGTGACATGCCATGCCAAGTAGAAAATCGTTATTGCACGCTCAACCACGCTACAAGCTTAAGTGGGCCCAAGCCACGCAAATGCCCGGGGCTTGCTGAGTGGGTTGTGGTATGGATAGTAAAGAGTTCTCATAGGGCCTATTGATGAGTCGAGAAATGGAAGTTTTGGGCTGCTTGAGAGCTCCAAAACTCAAGCCCATTTCTTAAGCCCAAATATATGGGTAAGCATAAAGGAGAAAGAAAAAAAAAAGGGAGCCCAATACTCTAGGAAAATCAGCCTATCATCTCAATAAAATAGCCCATCACTTGAAAAGATTAGTCCATTCCCTTAATTGGCTAGACCATCACCTTAGAAAAGCCCACACAGCCAAGATAAATATCCGCAATCTCCAGCACATGGCTGGAGACAAAAGCCACAACAAAAGCCAAAGCTGCCCTTGTATGTGAGCTGCTATGAGGCTCCAGCACGTGGGCAAAGAACAAACCTCAAGAAACGACATTCAAAGGACCATAGGATATAGGCGCGCATAGGAGAAAAGGCAGCCTTCAAACTAGCCAAAGCTACCCATCTCCTTCCTTTACCAGAACTTTTCACAAAATATAGGAGGAAAGAAGGAGAGGTGATAACCAAGGATAGGAAATCACCACTAGAATGGCTGCGGGAAGGCTTCTGAAATCCCAAAAATCTAGTCTCTGTGTATTGGGCAGAGGGGGATTTCATAAAATGGGATGGATCGAAGGGAGATGAGAGAAAGGAACAAGGAGACTGAGGAAAATTAGGAAGAAACCATTAAGGTTTCTTGGAAAAAGGGAGCTTCAAGAGGCTATAAAAAGGGTCATCTTCTACCCATAAAAAACAACCCACATCCAGAGAGCAAGCATCATCTCTCATCTTTGAAACATAGCAATTTCGTGCCCTATTCCTCAATCTCCTCCCATTTTCTCCTATGGCAAGCTGTTCCAGAGCTTGACAGAGTTTTCTCAAGCTGCCGGAAATTACTTTAAGTCACCCATTTTTCTTCTCTCTTTGTCTCTCAACAAGTCCTCTTCATATCCTTTCCCCCTTTACTTTATAACCCTGTTTCTCATAGGAAGCCACATCCCTTCCTCTCTCTTTAAGTGCTAAACTCATGACTACTTTACTTCCATGCCACAAGCTCCTCATGCCAAGCTAAGAATCTACCTGTAAGCAATTGTCATTTTTGTTGGTGAAGACAACCAGGGTGTTTCCTAAGGTTCCACTACCCTTTCGAAACATTCTTGGGGCCTAGTTCTTGAACTCAGACACAAGAGGTATTTTCACAAATTGGGCTCTTTGCAGCAACCTAGCCCAATCTGCAGCTGCCGGAACGAAAAAGCCCCTACAACTGCTTTCATTTAAGTTTATCTAGGTCCATTTGGACTTGTGTTTACTTTCCTATAACTGCACTATGTCCATCAGACACTTTTATATTCAAGGCTTTTATTGTAATTTATGTTCGATAATAATCTAAAACCATTATCCATCTGGAGTTAATTTCATAACAAGTGAAATATTGAAGTCCTCTTAGTTGAGGCATAGAAAAGAATCTAACTAAAGCCAAATTCCCCTTTTTAGAGCACAGTGGCTTTGATTAATTAGAGGTTAAGATCATATGAGTGCAAAACATTCACAACACTATCACCACTTTATCACCTCTTTCTACTAGAGGAGTGTTGCTTCGATTCAGCTGCACCAAAATAGATTCAGCTGCATCCTCAACTTGTGATACGCGCAAGTGCACGAGCCGTTCGGTAGTATAACATATGTAAGTGCGAGGTTGATTCCACAGGGATTGGTGATTGAATAATCCAATTCAGTTTTCCTATACAAAACAGAAGAACAAGAAAGAAAATAAATAAAACAAGAAAGAAAGAAAAGAAAATAACTCAAGTAGATAAGTTCCCAAGTTCAATTAGATTAACGGATTGATTCTAGCTAAAGTATGATTAAGCCATGGTGTTTGGTCAAAACCTTGTGTTCCTAATTCCCTAATTTGATCATTTGTTGTCTAACCTAAAATTAAGCATTAGGAACCCATTAAGCATAGAAGAACATTTTAAACAACCAAGTATGTATCTAATCCCTGTTGTCGAATGTCCATACATACTCTTCATATCCATAGTTCAATTCGAATTAAAGCATGTTGTCTACTCTTAATTCAAACCAAGATAGCTAACATGCAAGCCTAAATGGTGATCAATCATTCAAACTAGCATATTAACTTTTAAGCATAATGAATAAGAACAAAAACCATAATTGAAACTTGGAAACTAATTAAACTTGAATACTTAAGAAAGAATGTACATTACAAATAAAATTAAAGTAGAACTTGAAAACTTGAAGGAAAATTTAGTAAAATCAATTTGTTACAACAATTGACAACTTGAAAGGAAACTAAGAGAATGTGAGGGAGAGAAGGGAAAGGAGCTCTAGAGAAGTGTTTGAGAGCTCCCCCCCTTGGGGTGTGATTTGAAGCTTGAAGGCTTCTCTATTTATAGGGCTAAGAGGGAGGAACATCATGATGGATTCCCACACCATCCTTCATCTTTTGCTGCACCTCAAGCTTTCATCACATGGGTTCAAAGGTGGTCAGATGTGGCTGCCCTTGCTGCCAACCCATGTGGTTGCCTTTTGGTTGCCAACCCATGTGGTTGCCTTTTGGTTGCTGAAAAACGAGTTTTCTGAACCAGTCTTGGTGTAGGAAGGCCAGAGGTTTCAAAACGTATCCAATGGTGCTCAAATTTGGATATGTTATACTAGACACCCATTGGAACAACTTCTATGAAGAAAGTATTCCCATCGGAGCAGTAGAAGTGTGCGTTTTGGGCCTTGCAAGTTGGCAGCCGAACAGAGACTGGAATTGACTTCATTTCATTTCTTTGCTTTACATGCATGCACATGCTTTCTCTATAATAACTCCAGCATGTACCAACTTGCTCCTTTAGAATTTCATAGCTAGAATGCCTCCCCACTTCACTCATTATGTTGGATCCAAAGTCAGTTGCAGCATGGGTGAGGCACATGGCTTAAAGGAGGAGACAAGGCTCAAAGCTGGCAGCTGCAAATCCTCCTGAGCATGGTTCAGTGTTGGACGGGCTAAGGACTCCACATATGTTCAATTGGGCTGAATTTTGGATATGTTATACTAGACACCCAATTGAACAACTTCTATGAAGAATGTCTCCTCATCCGAGTTGTGCAGATTGCTGAAATGAGACCTGCAAGGTGACTTACGAAACTGGACTGACAAGAAGTATGGCCCAACTTTGGTTTTGTCTTTAAGCTCTTGCTCTTTGCCAATCAGCCCTTAACATGCATGGATTGCATCAAATGTGATCTCTTGCTATCTTAACCTACAAAACACACAAATAGAGGTAAGTGACTCAAAATAAAGAGAAACTAAGCAAAATCACTAAGTAAAGAAGGCAAGCAAGTGTATGAAATTATGGACTTATCAAAACAGAAAATGGATTAAAAGCACAAGTTTAACTCAATAACATAACCAAATCATAAGCTAGAAGGGTACAAAATGATATACAATTATGAACCGATCAAGGAGTAAAACACTAGTAGTGGCACACTTATCGCAATTCATAAAGAGCAGCTTTTGAGCCCACTCTAGGGCTTAGATATCTCTTCTCTTCACTTTCTTCACTAGCAAGTAACTATAGCAGCCAAAGTATAGCCTGCTAGAAACCAGGGGCATCATAGTGTTCAAAACATGAACACTTATGCAATTATCACTCTTTCCCGCCAATTGAAACTTTGACTTTTGTTCTCATTGCAAAACTAATTGGTGGTGGCCACAACTTTATTTTGATCAATATTGGTGAGTAATATCCTTTATATGTTTCGCCCATAATCTGTTTTTTGGTTCTCATCAAGAGTTGGGTTTAGAGTACATACTTGAGACATAGAGCTTGACATACGGGTAATTGTTTGCGAAACTGCACATTGGGGATTGGATTTCCAAGGATTGGCTGGAATTGGTTTTGATAAGAAATTGGCAAGCACTGGTTTTGATATAGGATTTGCAACCCTTAAAGTCCCGGTTCTGATATCTGATTTGCAACCCTTAGCGTCTTGGTTTTGCCAAGAACTAATTTTGATGGGGGAAAAGAAATTGTGAGGTGAGAAAGAAATAAAGTATCTATCTTCAGATTTTCGGAGATGCTTCATTGAAAGAAATAAGAAAGAATAAAAAAAAGGATGTATAAACGTTGAATTTAGTCTCTCTAGGCAAAAAAAAAAATTCAAGTATATAAGATTTTTTTTTGTCAAAAAATGTACTTAAGCCGTAGTATTTGATTTAAATGAGATGGCACATTGGAGAATAAAAGTACAGCAAATCCTAGCAGAGAAATCCAAGGAGAGGATTCGGATCCTTTATGTTATCAATTAGACCTATAACACGACACAAATTGGCATGAAAAAATCAATATTCGGGTTGGCGCTTAATGGGTCGTGTTAAAAATGGGTGGATCCGTTAGTACACGTTAAGCTAACGAGTCGTGTCATTTGAATTCGCGAATAGCTGTTATCACCCGTTGCAAGTAAGTAGTTTTGCAATTTTATATTTCTTTTTATTTTTCTTTTTTCTCCTTTATTATCTTCCTTCTCCCCTCCCTAACTCTTCTATGAGTTTTTTTATTATTTATTTTTTCAGTTTTCTTTTTTTAATTACTTTTTTTTTTTTTTTTAATTCTTAACGGGTGCGGGTCTTGTTGTGTCATTTGTTATGTTAACGGATTGTGTTCGTATTTTTTATTTTCCACCCGTTAATGTAATGGATCATGTCGTATTAACCCATTAAGAAAAGAGGATTGATACAAACACGACAAACACGACCTGTTTACTAGGCCTATTGTCAATCAATCCTTGTGTTGGGATTAATGAGTAAAATTGGGAAGAGAATAATCAATTATTTATGTTCAAATTACTTATGTCCATGTGGCGCCCACCGGGCATACATGTAAGAATACATTGGACCTCACTGATCATTCCATGTCAACATATTTTTTAGTTAAATTGACCGCCGGGGGAGGGGGAAGGCACTACTACAAAAACCACTTTGCGCGACGAATGATTTTTGGTCACGCAAAGGAAAATTTCGTCGCGCAAAGTTTGCGCGACGAAATTTTGGTCGCGCAAATTCTGTCGCGCAAAACTCGTGGAGAAAAGGTTTGCGCGACGGCCAAAATTATTCGTCGCACAAAGCCACTTTGCGCGACGAAGGATAACAACTTGCGCGACGAATCATGACGACTTTGCGCGACGAAAATAACAACTTTGCGCGACGAATATTAATTACTTCGCGCGATGAATCCCGAAAACTTTGCGCGACGGACAATAACAACTTTGCGCGACGAATATTAATTACTTTACGCGACGAATATTATATACTTTGCGCGACGAAAGTTAATGTCGCGCAAGTGTACTTTGCGCGACGAATGTGAACGTCGCACAAAGGTTTGCGCGACGAAATATTCATTTTTTTTAATTTTTGTTTTTTGAAAATTTTAAACTAAAATAAACTAATTTAATAGTTTGCGCGACGAAATATTTTGTCGCGCAAGGTTTTTGACATTTTTTTTTAATTATTTCTCTTATATCAATTTCATTATATTTATTTTTTTAAATTTAATTTAATTGTATGATTTTATTTTTCTTAATTACTTTAATTTAAATTGACATATTCAAAATAAAATTACATAAGAAAAATAGTGGTCAAATTATCCAATATACATAATATTCAAAATGTACACTTAAATTAACAAAGTACAATAATAAAATCTACAAGCCTCTTATATCAAATCCTCAACTTTAGACATCAAAGCCTCAACAATTCCCTACAAAAAAAAAAAAAACAAATATTGTCAAATAACAAAACAATAACATAAAATAATGACAAATAATTGGCATAAACTCAAAACTAACTCCAAAAACACATATCAATGAAAAAAATTTAAAATTTACAGAGAAGTGAGTGTGAGAGAATTAGAGAAGATAGTGAGAGAGAGATGTGAGAGTGAGTGAGAGATGAGAGAGTGAGTGAGAGTGAGAGATGATGAAAAGAGAGATGAGAGAGTGAGTGAGAGAGAGAGAGAGAGATAGTGAAGAGAGAGATGAGAGATTAAGTGAGAGGAGTGAGTGTGAGAGAAATGGTAGGATTTGGGGAGTGGGAAAGAGAGAAATTGTAGGATTTAGAAGACATTGAGAAAATGGTGGAGGAGTTATTTTGCTTTTAAAGAACGTATCACTTTGCGCGACGAAATAATATATTGGTCGCGCAAAGTGTTTAAAAAAAATTTAAAAAAAATTCCCATTTTCGGTGCCCGCCAAATTTTTTCAGTTTTGCGCGACGAATTTCTGGTCGCCCAAACTTTTGCGCGACCAAAATATTCCCGCGTCCCATTTTTGGTGCCCGCCAAATTTTTAGAGTATACTTTGCGCGACGAATATTTATATATTGGTCGCGCAAAGTCGAAATTTTTTTTAAAAAAATCCCATTTTTGGTGCCCGCCAAATTTTTAGAATATATACTTTGCGCGACGAATAATTATATATTGGTCGCGCAAAGTCGAAATTTTTTTAAAAAAATCCCATTTTTGGTGCCCGCCAAATTTTTAGAATATATACTTTGCGCGACGAATAATTATATATTGGTCGCGCAAAGTCGAAATTTTTTTATTATTTTAAAAATCCCATTTTTGGTGCCCGCCAAATTTTTAGAGTATACTTTGCGCGACGAATATTTATATATTGGTCGCGCAAAGTCGAAATTTTTTTTTTAAAAAAATTCCCATTTTTGGTACACGCCCAAATTTTGAGAGTATACTTTGCGCGACGAAATACCAATTGGTCGCGCAAAGTCTTAAAAAATATTTAAAGCTAGTAATAAATACATATAGTATTCAATTTCTTAAGTGTTATACATACAAAATAAATAAATTTAAAGCTACTCAACGATCCAACCGTCAAACTTGTTTGTTTATACTTCGAGATCATATACTCCAAAATTCAGAAAAAATAAACATTAAGAGATCAATTAATGGGACAAAACATTTCGACGGTTATAAACGAAAAATCATGATTTAACGGTTATTTCAACCCTGATTTTGATGATTTTTTACAGCTACACTCCTTGACCCTGTATGAATACAATGATTGCAATTGATCGTCAATTTAAAATATTTACACTAGTAGATACCACAAAATCGTATGTTATATTTAATAAAAGTATAAATAAACTCTTATTTGTTAGTGAATATATTGTTTTCATGGCATACGCATTCTACGAAACTAGTTTCAACGATCCAACCGTCAAATTTGTTTGTTTACACTTCGAGATCATATACGCCAAAAATCGGAAAAAATAAACATTCAGAGATTAAGTAATAGGACAAAACTTTTCGACGGTTATAAACGAAAAATCACGATTCAACAGTTATTTCAACTCTGATTTTCATGATTTTTTACAACTACACTCCTTGACCCTATATGAATACAATGATTGCATTCGATCGTCAATTTAAAATATTTACACTAGTAGATACCACAAAATCTTATGTTATATTTAATAAAAGTATAAATAAACTCTTATTTGTTAGTGAATATATTGTTTTCATGGCATACGCATTCTACGAAACTAGTTTCAACGATCCAACCGTCAAATTTGTTTGTTTACACTTCGAGATCATATATGCCAAAAATCGGAAAAAATAAACATTCAGAGATTAAGTAATAGGACAAAACTTTTCGACGGTTATAAACGAAAAAATCATGATTCAACGGTTATTTCAACTCTGATTTTCATGATTTTTTACAACTACACTCCTTGACCCTATATGAATACAATGATTGCATTCGATCGTCAATTTAAAATATATACACTAGTAGATACCACAAAATCTTATGTTATATTTAATAAAAGTATAAATAAACTCTTATTTGTTAGTGAATATATTGTTTTCATGGCATACGCATTCTACGAAACTAGTTTCAACGATCCAACCGTCAAATTTGTTTGTTTACACTTCGAGATCATATACGCCAAAAATCGGAAAAAATAAACATTCAGAGATTAAGTAATAGGATAAAACTTTTCGACGGTTATAAACGAAAAATCACGATTTAACGGTTATTTCAACTCTGATTTTCATGATTTTTTATAGCTACACTCCTTGACCCTATATGAATACAATGAACCACTTCGATCGTCAATTTAAAATATTTACACTAGTGGATACCACAAAATCTTATGTTATATTTAACAAAAGTATAAATAAACTCTTAATTGTTAGTGAATATATTGTTTTAATAGCATATGTATTCTATGAAACCAGTTTCAACGATCCAACCGTCAAACTTGTTTGTTTATACTTCGAGATCGTATACCCCAAAAATCGGAAAAAATAAACATTCAGAGATCACGTAATGGGACAAAACTTTTCAATGGTTATAAACAAAAATCACGATTAAACAGTTATTTTAACTCCGATTTTGATGATTTTTTACAGCTACATTCCTTGACCCTATATGAATACAATGAACCAATTTGATCGTCAATTTAAAATATATATTTTCTAACAAAAACCCAATCCGAACTACAATAATATATTTTTCTAACAAAATAATTTTTTTTTGTATAGACTTTGCGAGACGAAGATTATTATTTCGTCGCGCAAAGTCATCCAAATTTTTTTTTTTTTACTTTTTTATTTAATTTTAGTAAAGACTTTGCGAGACGAAGATTATTATTTCGTCGCGCAAAGTCATCCAAATATTATTTTTTTTTATTTATAATTTTAGTAAAGACTTTGCGAGACGAAGATTATTATTTCGTCGCGCAAAGGCATCCAAAATTTTTTAAAAATAATTATTTATTTATTTATTTTTGTAAATACTTTGCGAGACGAATCACTATTCGTTGCGCAAAACTCTGTGCACCGAATTCTAGTATTCGTCGCGCAAAGTTACTTTTCGTGACGATTCTTTGCCGTCGCGCAAAGTGACTTTGTGCGACGATTTTTCGTCGCGCAAAGTTTGGTCGCGCAAGGGGTTTTTTTTAGTAGTGAGGGCTCAAAGCACACCATCAAGTTTCGATCTTAGGGATGGCAATGGGCTGAATTGGGAGTGGGTATGTCATTCTCATCCTCATTCCCGTTAAGCATTTTTCCCTCATTCCCGTCTTCATACCCGCAATATTCAAATTGAAGATTCCCCATCTCCATCTTCGTTGGGGAACGGGTTCTCTGACCCGCCCCATTATGGAAGAAAAAACCAATAATAACTATTTTGTTGAACGAGAAAAAAAAAACACTACAAGCAAAACATATGTATCAATTCAATTTTTATTAACTAACTTTTTTATATAAAAAAATTAATGCATGTCAAAACTACCCTAGATGTCGACTGTAAGATTTATAAACAATAGGATTAGGTCAAGATAATGAATATATATAATATATAAGAATGTTTACATATTGATTGGAGGTTAAGTAGGGTGGCTAAAGATTCATATAAATTAAATAAATATATAAAATTTGGTCGGCACAATCACTTTAATAATATCTTTGTATAATATATATATATATATATATATATATATATATATATTATAAACAGGGCGGGTTCGGGTTCAAGATTAAAATATCATCCACGCCCCTCCCCGAACACCTTATCATAAAAATTCCCCGAACCTGTCCGCATACTCATTTTTTAACGTTCATACTCGACCCATTAGGATCGAAGCCCCACGAAGACTCTTAGCCGTGAATAAAATTACCATCCTTATTCGATCTTGGGTGCCATGGGGAACGGGGAAGACCTCACCACTAAGGTGGGAACCATTGGCCATTCCATGTCAACATATTTAATGGATTAATTAATAGGTTTGTCATCAAGAGGTTGAGTGACAGATGTATGTAATCTCACAGAGTAATAATGTAAGTCAAGATTATTTTCACGAGTCAAAGTGAGATTCGGACTATATTATGCGGAAATGTATTTGCCCTAATTATTCCAAGAAAATAGTATGGTATTGGTGCTCACCATGCAATTAAGGTGGAGAGCATTTGTTCTCGTCAAGTTAATAGATTCCACCACATTGTCTACCAAATTGGGTTTTCTAAAATTGGGTTTTCTTGTTCTTTGTTACAGCATAGTTTCACATTTGAAAAAGGCATGGTACATGTGTATTTTTCACATTTGAAAATGGCATGGTACATATGAGTACTTTTCACATTCGCAAGGTTGCTTCATTACCATTTAAATACCCCTTTTAGTAATATATATCTAGGTTAGACCACTATATCCTATTGCTAGCCTAGCTAAGTGGTTGCCCACTCAAATAGTAGAAGATAATTACCATGCAAAGGGACAATTAGTATTTTTACTTATGAAAACCGAAGCTTACATATATTTTTCACATCCGCAAGGTTGCTTCATTACCACTTAAAATACTCCTTTTAGTTATATATCTAGGTTAGGCCAGTATATCCTATTGCTAGCCTAAAAGTAAGTCAATATCATTTTCACAAGGCAAAGTGATGAGATTAGGACAATGGAGAAATTAAGCCTAAATGTAATTAGCCCTAGTTATTCCACCTACATACGGCAAGAAAATAGTGTCTCGTGTATTGGTGCTCACCACGCAATTAAGTGAAGAGCATATTTGTTCTCGTCATCAAGTTCATAGATTCCACCAATTCAGTTTCTTCTTACTCCCAATATAGAACGTGAATTCATGCTCCTAGAGCAATATAGAAAGTCCTATATCATTAGTTGGATTAGATTCCAAGTAAAACATGTACACATTGCAACAGTACGTAGCTTGTTTACCATTTAAAAGTATACTTGTATTAGATGTATATATATACAATAGACTAGGCTGAGAAAATAGAGATCATTATCTTGTGTAATGACGCGTTTTTAGGTTGCGTTAGTGTTGTGATAATATGGAAAAGTGGGGTGAGCAAATACATCAAACATTAAGTTTTTCTTTTTGGTTGGAGTAAACACATAAACCTATTGCATTTCAAACATCGAATAACTGAAATTGTTAGTGGTTCTTTCTTTTAAGTAATTTACCCCCCTTCCCCCAGAACTTATTTGAAAATGGACTTGCTACTTGTGAATGTGAACCCGCTTAGTGTACTTGGCAATTAGTGAACTTGATTTGAAAATGGACTCATTGCTATTTGTAAATGTGATTCTAATTGTGAAAGCAAGAAGAAAACGAACATGGGATCCTATCATTTGTTGTGGCATTGCTTCTATCCTTTTATCTCTGTCTCTTTATAAATATGCACATTTGCAAACACATTGTATATCATTTGTTGCATTGTTTCTCTATTTAATATCAAAGTTCAGCTCTTCTTCCCTTTTCATCAAACTTCACTTCTTCTTCTTCTTCAATATTTGCAATCACACATTGTAGGCTTCAATTATGAATTCATTGGTCAATTTCATCATAGTGGTGATCACCTTGGTCATATCATCTTGGAAGGCCAATGGACAAGCCACACTACACTTTGATGTAGTTGTGGCTCAAGATGGATCCGGCCACTTCACCACAATCACTGATGCTATCAACGCTATACCTTCAAAAAGCTCCAATCGCACCTACATTAAGATCAAAGCTGGTCACTATAACGAGACGATTTTTATCGGAGTTGAGAAGACCAACATAACAATTGTAGGCGATGGACGAGACAACACCATAATATCGGGAAACAAAAGTAATGCTGGAGGTTTCCATACATTTGAGACAGCAACATTTGGTAAGTCCTCTATAATTCTAATTCACACTAATTACATGGATACCTAACAAAGCCTTAGAATAATAACTATAGAACCTGATCATTTCTTTGGAAATTGGTTATCTTACTAATTCTTAATTCTATTTTGTGAACAGCAATAGATGGTGATGGCTTTGTTGCACAAGACATGACTATCCAAAATACAGCTGGGCCAGAAAGTGGGCAAGCAGTGGCATTACGAAGCCAATCCAATTTTTGTGTCTTCTACAGATGCAAAATTGTTGGTTATCAAGACACATTGCTTGCAAACCAAGGCAGCCAATTCTTCAGAGAGTGTGACATATACGGTACAGTTGATTTTATTTTTAGTCACGCTAAAGTTATATTTCAAAATTGTAACATATATGGTCAGCGACCTTTGAAGGGGCAGTCAATCACAATAACTGCACAAAATAGAGACCCTGCAACAGGGGACAGCGGGACTGTCATTCACAATTGCACTATCAGTGCAACACCAGACCTTCGTGCTTCAGGTTTTCCAGTGAAGATGTACTTGGGCCGACCATGGTCAAACTACTCCACAACAATTGTCATGCAAAGTACCCTAGACAAGCTAATTGATCCTATGGGTTGGTTGGATTGGGATGGCAGATCACTACTTGGCACCATTAGTTATGCAGAATATAATAACCGAGGACCTGGTGCAAACATGTCTGACAGAGTCCATTGGAAGGGGTACAAGGTGATGCGTAGCTATGAAGAGGCTACCGAGTTTACAGTGCGGAAATTCATAAATGGGGACACATGGATCCCCTTAACAGGTGTTCCATATAAACCAGATTTGATAAAGAACATGTAAATTCCTTATAGGTTCTCTGTAGAATAAACCAGTGTATGTACGCTGACGTATGTTTATTGTTCATAATTGATCTTCATAAATATATTTTGTTTCGTTTTTGTTCACTTCTCGTATGAAAATTATGTCGTTCTGTATTATTAACAATTGCTTCACCCCATCCTTATTCATCAGGGGCCTTGATACGTCAGTAAATGATATTCTTTTAAGGGCACTTTCATCTCTATGAAGTTGGGGAATTGGGATGAAAGAATAAGTGTGGAGAATTGGTTTGGGGAACATTAGGGTTGTTGAGCAATTGATTTCTCAGGCAATTTTAACCCTACAAGAAGTGCAGCCTTTACACTACAAAGCCAGAGTACAGATAGATCTATTTCACAATAATCTCACCCACTGTTCTAAAATCCAAGCAGAGCAACCTCTCACCCTCATTTCCCAAACCAAAACCTCTCACCTCCCCCACTCAAATTCACAGACCCAAAACTAGTGCATAATGCCCAAACGAAGAGGCTTCCTTTACATCACCGTTCTCATACAAATCATCCACACACAAAAAAAAGTCCATGGCATAAATAGAAAACATAGCCATTTCTCTGTTTGTTTTGTCATATAAACCCGTAGTTCATCTTCTGAGTCTTGGATTCTGCTTGGAGTCTGAAATTAGAGAATCATGGAAAGTTGCAGATGTATTTAGAGAGAATTGAAATAGTTCGAGGGACTTGCTAACAGCCTGGAATTGGCCACTCAAATCCCCACTTCCTAACTTCTGCAAACTTTACTTTCATCCATGAGTTGCAGTTGTGACTTCTACTATTGAGCAACAAATGAGCAATTCATTTCTCACAAGTAAAATCATTCATTAACTGAACAAATTAACTCGCTGTACCAGAAAAGTTTCCCAAAATCACTTGCAGTTATAGGCCTGTACATATTTACAAAAGAAAACGATAGCAACGCACTGCTGCGACATTAGTAAAGAATGGGGGAAGAAAACAAATATGTATTGAGTTTTCATAGCAGCAAAACATAATCTCTTCACCGGTGCCTGAACCAGAAACCTAGTCTACAGCAACACTGCATTAACAAGAAACACCAAAGTGGGGGAGGAAGGAGTGAGAAAGAGTACTAAAGTTGTTGGACCTTTTAGTTACAGAGCCATGAAAGACGAGATAATATTGTAAAACATGAAACCTAGGGAAAAAGAATACACACCCTTGATAGGTAGAATTGGGTAGGCTGCTTTTGTAGTATTGAACTGAGACTAACCTTCAGTTGCGACTGCTGGCTCAGGAGACCCCTGCATAATCGCATTTGGAACGCTTCTGGAACTTATCCCTACAGCAGAAGTTCAACAAACATTCAGACGTAATTACAGAAATTATTGAGTAGAGCTATTTAGGTTAGTCACTACGAAAACTGATTCTAACAATGAACTCACTGAATCCCAGAAATTATTTCACTAAGTATGGAAAATGTTATACTCTTCTCACTCTGCTTTTCTCCTTGATGGACTGACGACAGTTTTCAGAAAATGATGGTCATTTTCTTTATAAAGTGAGTGATAGTAAGAGTGGAGTAAAATCATTTCAGCAAACAATCTCTTTCACAATCATTTTTGTCATTATTCAAAAAAATTGGCTTCATCGGAGGAGCCGGATGATGAGTAGTGAAGTTAAAGAAAACTGGATTTTTCAGTAAACAACTAACACAGTAAAGGAAATCCTACTAGAATTGGGAAAACTAGAGAATCTAGGAAACTAACAAATACATTAGGAAACTAATAAATTTAGGTCATATGCGTCCTGCATCAGGATTGCAATATATTTGAGTAGGCTTATGTAACATCAATATACTAGTAAGGGTAGTAGATTTAGTTATGGAACTATAAATGATACAAACTTAGCATAGAATAGCATTCTCAAAGCCACAAGAGAGTTATATTAAAATCTGCTGTGGGAGGATTTATAGAGTGCAACATTAAGAAGCCTCTCTTAGCCACATGCATTTTCCTGTAATCGTATTGTCTATTGCAATATATCATCATTTCTTTTCAAAAAAAAAAAAAAAAAGAAGAAGGCTCATCTACAGCATCATACATGAGATTTCAGATGAACTCAGATCCTAACTAATGAAGATAAAAACACTTTTTTTCTTTCCATCTTCAACTTGAATACTCAATGAGAATGCTCTGTACTCCAAACCTGAATACTCAATGAGAACGCTCTGTACACAAGTATCAATACAATGTTTCATAGGGATAAACAAATCATCAGGGTTCTGTTATTTTATTTTTCAAAACAGAATAAAACTTTTTTGAAAGTTCTGTTAAATCATCAGATGTAGCTTATAAGTAACAGAACCGAATGGGAATCTAATATCCATTAAATATAGTATCACACACAAAAAGAAGAAAATGGAAGGAAAAGGACTCAATTAAATGCTGAAAAGCCAATCTACCTCGAAAGATTATGACAAAGAAGAACAGTAATGTGATGATCATAGCAGATATGCCACTTTGTAAAGATGATGACTTTGATGCTTTCATCTTCTTTGCTGCTTTCCTTTGCTCAATTCGTGCACACTTTCTCTTGGCCAGCTCAGTGATCTCCCTAACCAACTTCTGGTCAGCGGCATCCAGTGATGGACCTCTAGGAGGTCGTGGTGGCTTAGGAGCATTCCTAGAGTTGGTCTTCCTACGCCACTCATTCTCACTCGTCTTTTCAGCAAGGGTCATATGTCCTTGACTCTCTTCCACTTCTGAATTCCTTTTTATTAGTAACTCCACACTGTCATTTGTAACCTCACCAGATTTCTCTGAACTGCTAGATGATTCAATGCCACATGTACACACAACTGATTCATTGGAACTCAGTAACCCACCCAAATCATTACTCAAGAATTTCTTTTTTGGTCCTTTGCTTGAAGCAAGCTCTAAGCTTGCATCTTCTTTCCTAGTACTCCCCCCACTTTCAAGGTCTAATTCAAATCCTTTTTCTCTGGGAGCCATATGAGGAACACTGGGGTTGTTGAGCAATTAATTTCTCAGGTACTTTTAAGCCTACAAGAAGTGCAGCCTTACACTACAAAGCCAGATTATAGATAGATCTATTTCATAATAATCTCACCCACAGTTCTAAAATCCAAGCAGAGCAACCTCTCACCCTCATTTCTCAAACCAAAACAGACCCAAAACCTCTCACCTCACCCACTCATATTCACAGACCCAAAACTAGTACATAGCCGCCCAACGATAAGGCTTCCCCTACATCACCGTTCTCATACAAATCCTCCAAAAACAAGAAGGAAAAGAAAAATCAATGGCATAAGTAGAAAAACATAGCCATTTCTCCATTCATTTTTGTCACATAAGGTATAGTTCATCTTTTGAGTCTTGGATTCAGCTTGGAGTCTGAAATTAAAGAATCGTGGAAAGTTGCAGATGTATTTAGAGATAGAAAAATGAAATAATCCGAGTGACTTACTAACAGCCCGGATTTGGACACTCAAATCCTTACTTCGTAACTTCTGCAACAAAGTATCATCGAGACTTCTTTTCATTCATGACTTGGAGTTGTGACTTCTACTAATTGAGCACAAACAATTCATTTCTCATTAGTAAAATCATTCATTAACCGAACAAATTAACTCGCTGTACAAGAAAACTTTCTCAAAATCTCTTGCAGTTATAGGCCCGTACATAAATACAAAAGAAAAAGATAGCCACGCACTGCTGCGACATAAGTAAAGAATGGGGGAGAAAACAAATATGTAGAGTTTTCATAGCAGCAAAACGTAATCTCTTCACCGGTGCCTGAACAAAGAAACCTAGTCTTCAACAACACTGCATTAACACGAAACACCCAAGTGGGGAAGGACGGGATGAGTCAGAGTACTAAAGTTGTTGGACCTTTTAGTTACAGAGCCTTGAAAGACGAGATAAAATCGTAAAACATGAACCTAGGGAAAACGAATACACACCCTTGATAAGTAGAATTGGGAAGGCTGCTTTTGTACAATTGAACTGAGACTAAACCTTCAGTTACGACTGCTGGCTCAGGAGACCCCTGCATAATCACATTTGGAACGCTTCTGGAACTTATCCCTACAGCAGAAGTTCAACAAACATTCAGATGTAATTACAGAAATCATTGAGTAGAGCTATTCAGGTTAGCCTAAAATAAACTCACTGAATCCCCGAAATTATTGCACAAAGTATGGAAAATGTTACTCTTCTCACTCTGATTATCTCCTTGATGGACTGTGGACAGTTTTCAGATAATGATGGGGGTTATTTTGTTTCTAAAGTGAGTGATAGTAAGAGTGGAGAATTATCATTTCAGCAAATGATCTCTTTCACTATCATTTTTGTCATTATTCAAAAAAAGTGGCTCCAGCGGAGGCAGAGGAGTAGGAGGATGAAGTAATGAAGTTAAAGAAACTGGAGTTTTCAGTAAGCCACTAACATATTAACAACAAAGAATCCCAATATGTTTGAGTAGGCTTCTGTAACATCAAAATACTAGTAAGGGTAAAAGATTTTGTTATGGAACTGTAAATTATACGAACTCAAAGAATCGCATTCTCAAAGCCACAAGAGAGTTATATTAAAATCTGCTGTGGGAGGATTTATAGAGTGCAACATTAAGAAGGCTCGTCTACAGCATTGTACATGAGATTTCAGATGAACTCAGACCCTAGCTAGTGAAGATTTTTTTTTTTAAAAAAAAAAATCCTTTCTTTCTTTCCATCTTCAATTAGCTGTTTTGTACTCAAATTACCCTGAGTCGAACAAAAATCAAAACTTATGGTCCAATAGGCAAATAGCAAAAGAAATTCCAAAAACGAAATAAGACCACCAATGAAATAAAGAAAGAGCCGCAGCCATAAAAGAATTAGGTGAAACCACTTAAAGAGCTGCTTCAGGATTCCTGCTTAAAACCGCAAATGGATACTCCAAACCTGAATGCTCAATGAGAATGCTCTGTACACAAGTATCAATACAATGTTTCATAGGGATAAACAAATCATCAGGGTTCTGTTCTTTTATTTTTCATATCAGAATAAAACTTTTTTGAAAGTTCTGTTAAATCATCAGATGTAGCTTATAAGTAACAAAACCGAATGGGAATGTAATATCCGTTAAATATAGTATAACACACAAAAAGAAGAAAATGGAAGGAAAAGGACTCAATTAAATGCTGAAAAGCCAATCTACCTTGAAAGATTATGACGAAGAAGAACAGTAATGTGATGATCATAGCAGATATGCCACTTTGTAAAGATGATGACTTTGATGCTTTCATCTTCTTCGCTGCTTTCCTTTGCTCAATTCGTGCACGCTTTCTCTTGGCCAGCTCAGTGATTTCCCTAACCAACTTCTGGTCAGCGGCATCCAGTGATGGACCTCTAGGAGGTCGTGGTGGCTTAGGAGCATTCCTAGAGTTGGTCTTCCTACGCCACTCATTCTCACTCGTCTTTTCTGCAAGGGTCATATGTCCTTGACTCTCTTCCACTTCTGAATTCCTTTTTATTAGTAACTCCACACTGTCATTTGTAACCTCACCAGATTTCTCTGAACTGCTAGATGATTCAATGCCACATGTACACACAACTGATTCATTGGAACTCAGTAACCCACCCAAATCACTACTCAAGAATTTCTTTTTTGGTCCTTTGCTTGAAACAAGCTCTAAGCTTGCATCTTCTTCACTAGTACTCCCTCCACTTTCAAGGTCTAATTCAAATCCTTCTTCTCTGGGAGCCATATGAATCCTTCCAAGCAAAGTAGGACAACCCTTTAAGCTCAACTGAAGTTTCAAAAATACCCCTTCTAGCTTATGACTTCAGATGTAACTCCTTGTTGTAATAAGCCTAGAATTCTCGAAGAACCACATTGAACCCTCAGTAACAATCAGAACTCTGCAAAGGAAATCAAAATTGCTCATTTATTTGCACCGGCTCCAAAGATTCAATGTTCATAGAAGAAAGAAAAGAGACATATGGTGCTGTTGAAACATGTTTAAAATTAAAGATGTCAAATGTGATACAAAATTTTTAAATAAAAAAGGAACAAAAGGAAAATGAAACAACCAAACTATGAACATCAAAAAATGGAAACCCCTAACTTGATACTACCCAGCTGAGGCTCACAAGTCATATAATACTGTAGTGTACCATTACCACAAACCCAAAAGAAACAACCGGAGCAATGAAAATAAAAACAATGAAAACGGTAGTTGCGTAGTAGAACTGTAGAAACAGAAGTACCAGAATGACAAAAGTGGATTCTGCATCAAATTGTTGCCAGCAAACAAAAGCAACGAAATGCCCAAAAAAAATATTATCAAAGGGAAAATAGATAGTACCTTGAGTGAACGAGAAGAACCGCTGAAACCCATGGTTCGGTTTGGCGATCTCAGGTCAGCACGCAAACAGAATCAGAATCAGACACAGGAATCACTTTTCTCAGAAAATGAAAATAATGGTAGGAGAGGAGAGGAGTAAAATAGAAACACAAGAAATCATAAAATCAAAATTTTGAATATTCTTCATATTTGTTATTTTTATTATTTTGTGTTTTTGTTTCCTAGTGCGTATGTCATAGCCTTAAACAACAGTTAAGAACGAGGACGTGTTCAAGTGTTAGGTAATAGGTAGTCCGGGACACGGCAATGGCTGCGCCCTCATTGGTTTGTGCCTATTGACGTGTTGGAGACCTATAAGCTTGGGTCCCACACACGAAGTGAGCTTCACAGTTCACTTCATCACCTTCAGTTCTTTTTTATTTTTTTTGTTCACTTCATCACCCCCAAATCTTCAGTTCATCACCTGATGATGTTTTCTTTGACATAAAAAAGGGCTAGGCCCAAACAAACAAGAAATTCAAAAGCCCAAACTAGCAAAAGGAGAGGGGTTCTTTAATAGTCGTCCGTAAAAGAAATAATAATTTATGTAGTAATTCGACATTTTGAAATGAATTTTTTTTAATTTTTTTTAAAATGTATAATCACATTCATTTATTATATTTTTAAAAACAACTTAGAGCTCATATAATATGTAAAAACTTTACAAGTGATTAAAAGAAACATAAAAATAAAAATTTGACTGTTGAGCTTTGTAGACTGTTAATTTTGACATTGGATTATTCGGTTGATGCTCATCTTTATCAGCCAAACCAGCTCTCCTTTTAAACATCATAAGGCTAATAGTACTTAACTCAAAGCCTAACATACAACAGAATAGACACCAACAAAAAAGAAAAGGAGCACGCTTCAAATTCAATTCTACTCCCATCCCATCCCATGCCTTTATTCCTCAGCATATATACTAGCTGCTAGAATTACCAGCCAACTTGATCCCAGTTTCAAAATAAGCGTAAACCTTTAATGTAGCCAGCTTAACCTGTTTTTTGTTGAGTTTATTATTACCCCAGTCGTTAAAAACCGCACTTGTAGGCTTCTGAAGCTTCAACAAATTAAGCTCAAGAGCCAGTTCATCAACCCCACAAGCAGCAAGGTGAGGTTGCCGCATAACATTTGCAGCCAAATCCCTCAAATCAAAAGAGTTCTTGCAACCAAAACCATACTCCTTCTCCAACTTGGCTATATTTTCCTTGATCCCAATCCCCACGAATGTATAATCCGGTAGACGAAGAAAATTGAGGAGCGATCGCTGCGCTGAATCTAAGTAAGGAAGCTGAACAATAAGGCAGCAATCTCCATCACATAGAGTTAAAATTGCTACTTTGGTTTTTGATGGAGTGTCTGAATCGGAATCTAATGAATCATGGACAAAAGTCCACTCAGTGTCAAGGCCTCTAACCTTTTTTCATTGCTAGCAGCATTGGATATAAAATTCCTTATGCAATCATCCACGTCTATGCCGCAGTCTGCCACCGTTGTATAGACTGAAACGCTCCCTATAACTATTGCACTAGACATAATTCATAACCAACAAAATAATCAGCATCCTTCTTATTATATATACAAGGAACTACACGTACGTCAAGAGTTAATTTTGTACTTTACTTGAAAGGGTTTCATGCAGGCATATATAAGGTCATAACAGTAGTTTGGATTTGGAAAGATCAAATGCATGTAGGGTATGCCAAAAGATATAGAGAATTTTATTGCCCCTTTATTCTCATCAATGTTCTTCAACTTGAACGGCCATCTCTAGCGTTAACAATGGGCTTAGTTGGCTAGAGCGGATGTGCTCCCCAATTTGCACCTGAGTTCGAATGCGCCTCTCTCTATAATTTAAATTATATTAAAGTAGAATATCGATGCTATAAAAAAATATATAAACAATGGAATCCCATTCAATCAATCAAAAGGATGCAGTGAACTGAACCGTTATCTTAAATCAATGGAAGAACATGAACATACAGATTTTGCAAACGGATAAACTCTTCAAATGCTCTTGTTTAGCTTAATTATACCATTAATAAAACTCTAATCTTTCATTATCCATAATATCCATCAAATAAAAAAGAGACAATGACATAGTAGGCAAAAGCATACTTCTACATAGAGTTGCTCCATTTTATTATTTGAACGAATTAACAAGCAAATTCCCAAAATTAAAAAAAGAAAAAGCATCAGAAGCAGCACTCTGGATTTGCTCCATGCTAAGATTCTCAGCACCCCAGTCACCCGTAACAACGCTCAAAGGCTTTGGTTCAAGCTCAACCGCTCCACTCGCAACAGCCATATTAAGCATCAGCCTCAAGTCCACCGCATTCCTACACACAATCCCATACTCCCTCTTAAGCAAGGCCAAGCTCTGAAATATTCCAACGCCCTCAAAACAAAAGAGAGGAGCAGCTAGAAAGTTGATCAGCGACTGAGGGACACTGTTATTGGTTCCCATTTTGTTAAGTTGTATGATGATGCAGCGAGAGCCTGAGCAGATTTGAAGAGTGGCAGCTTTGATCCCATCAATGGCGGACTCAGTAAACTCGACATCGAAGCCGATTATAGGAGGTCTTGATGATGATGAGTTGGTGTAGTTGCAAGAGAGTATGAGTTCTGTGATGAAGCTGTCCACAAACGAAACACTGTCTGTCACGGTGGTTTTCACTGCCACACCATTAACATTCACGTTGTATGTTTTCATTTCTTATTTAATTCTTCTTGGGTGGTAGTTCTCTGCGTATATCACTTAACATCTCAAACTGGTATATATATGCACACAGGTGACTTGCCCACTAGCTAGGTTAAAATCTAAAGGGCTCTTGGAGTTCTTCTTGGAAATGAAAGATTTTTAATTTTCTGTTTAACATTGGAAACAAGGCCAGGTTTAATGAATACATGCTTATCTGTGATAATTTCTTCTTGGAAAAAAAAAAAGAAAAAAAAAAGAAAGAAAAAGCAAAGGGCTTGTCTTGTGGAAAGCAAACTATGCCAATGCCAACCAACAAATTGGATTCTTAATCATAGCCCACTTTTAAAACGAGACCTAAATTTTAATTATGATATGGGTGGGGGTTCTGATTTATCTAAAAGGGCTGTTGCATCTTTGGGGTTAGCCTGAGTTATAGTTTAATTGTTTTTTCTAATGCGCATCTCTCGTGAGATGCCTTTTCCTCTTATCAAGCTCCATTCCATTCCAAAAAAAGTCACCATGCAATCCAATAACTCCCTAGAGTTAACCTGCCAACAGCTAAAAACGGAACATATAAAGCTTTTTTTTGGTCGCTGTCCACTAGGAGATAATGATCATTTCATGCTTACCAGTATAAAGGCGAATTTTCAGAAGATCGCGGAAAAGGTACTATCATGATTAGCTCAGTTTTGATCTAGGGATTTCTACTTTTGATTACCCTCCTCTTTTGGTTAGCTCAGTTTTGTTGCTCCCTCTAGAGCCGTTTGCATTAGGGCCAGTTTTTTCCTTTGTTTTCGGGGCTTGGCCCCCTTTTAACCAAAGGTGAACCGGTACTTACCGTATTGTAACAGGGTCGTAAGCATCAGTACTCAAAACAAGTATAAAAACCTTCCAATCCCGGGAATTAAAGAAGATGAACAATTCTAACAAATGAAAAAATTTATTAGAACCCATCCGGGGGACTCCCCTGTTCAAAGGTAGGCAGCGTTGTGTTGCAACGAAATAATTGAAAAATTCAACAACGGCATTCACATCGATGTACTATTAAGATGAAGAGTCTATCTACTTTAATTATAACCCAATGAATACTGTCAAAAATCCAAACACTACTGGCCAATGGAAATCATGCCTCACTTGTTTACAACAAGTTCTAAACAGAACTGAGTCACCATATTGCAAAACAGCAGCTGTACCACTCGATTAATGTGCACAATTCTTCCCTCAATTTTAAATCATAGAAAACATGCTTACCTAGATTTGGTGCTCCCCTGTGCATACCGCTACATTACTCAGACCTGCACCCTGAAAATTTTTCGGAGCGGAATTTAACTAGTGCTAAATAATCAAACAATAATCTGCAAACCACATTAACAATTCCAACATCCTAGTTCCCTAGCCAACCCAACACCCCCAAGATTCACAAATCGACATTCTGTGTGGTTGCTAAAAGCATTCTACTGAAATTTGAGCTCCGCATCCCTAAGAACCACGTTATATAGTGTCTACCTTAGATGAACCTGGATATACGGGATATTCAACTTTTCGGCCAAAACATAAGGTAACAATTTAAATCCTTTTAAGTTGCCTGAAGGGTAAGACACTCACCAAATGTAATGGCACTTAAACATTCAGTATCGACTGTAACCTCTCCCATAATCATCATGCCTCTGACGCTGGAACTCGCCAAAGTTGTCATGAGGCCTTGAAGGATAATTTTCCATAGGGTTTGGGTACCTGCTCCTTGAATCCATAGCTAAACTGGCACCGGCATAATGAGGATTGGCTGAGGAGCCATCGTATTCATTATAATTCTGTGATTTATAACCACCAAAACCTGAAGCCGACATCTGCTGATTAGCCTGTTGTTGATGCCTCTGGGCATCAATTTGAATAAAATCCTCCCACTGTTTTGCATGCATCCCCCTCAGGGTACCCAGTTTCTTGATGTAGTTCTCTCTCATTTCCCTAATCACCTTTTATCCGTATAATACAAAGTCAGATACCATAAATTTGTAAAAAGAGATCAAGCGTTTTAAAACAATTACGTTTGGTAAGAAAGCAGGCACGGTTGCTGGAGATATATTAGACACAAGTTTTCCTTTTATGTTAAGAAAGGTATAGGATCGTCAAATACCCAATTATCACTTCAAGCAAGAAGAACAGAATTAAAAGTGTTCATTCTATTTATATTTTTCGAGAGTTGTCAGGTAGTCCATACCTCACGATGTTTGTAATTTTCTTCATCTTCTTCCTTGTCACGAATTCTTCCAAGTTCCATTGCCTCTCTTTTGTACTCCAATTCTAATTCTTCTAATGTCTGAGGGGTGGCAGAGTAATCAAACTGACGACCAGATTGCATATCAGATCCTTTTTTATCAGAATCCCATCCATCATTTCTATAAGTAGCCATGCTCTGATTATGACCATCGTATGAACTATACGAGTTTCCCATGTAAGGGGCACGGGCTGGAGAATTTGAATGACTTGGACGACCTCTAGCTCCGTCATTACCATAAGCTTCATGAAATGAAGAGTATGTTAAGCACTTGATTCAAGATGCTAACGCAGATGTCAGCTTTAATTCAACATACTGTCTTATTTTCAGAGAGAAACGATCTGAGGCAAAATTTCTGGATATGCTTTCAGTAAATGATTTCATTTCGGAGACAACCCGATCAATTCAGACCCAACCATGAAAGTTACTTCAGAACTCTACGTAGTACACACAATTCTTGAGATAAGAACTTACCTTTTGCTGCAAACAAATGATAAGCAACAAGCCGATTCTTTCATAAATGGGAAAACTTTACAGACAGCAGGTAGGAAATTCTATTGGAACCTAACAAGCTACGAACTTCCTATATAGACCATAAACATACCCTATGCTGCCCCTACCTTGTGGAGAACCCCTGGAAAATTTCTGCATATCCTGACGTATACGGTCTTCAACAAACTTCTCCTGCCTGTGAAATCTTTGTTGAAAATGTGACCCATTTCGGGGACCAGAATGAGACCTCTGAGATTCAGAGCGTTGTAACCGTGAACCAACAGGACTTCGCTCAGATGACCTTGATCTAGTCATGTGAGAACCAGAACCATCTCTTTGCTCACCTTCCTCTCTAATCACTTTGTGCACAGCATCCACCCCCTTTCTTAAAATTAACCTATCCTTGCCACTGACAATGATAAATTTTTCCTCCATCTTAATATTGCAGCCAATATCCTTTTCAATCCTGTCTATCACTTTCTCTGTGAAAAGTGATTTTACATGCTTTTCTCTAGCAGGTACCCTTTCCAAGAAATCTTGAGACTTGCGATTTGCTCCAAGCGTAGATGGACACCCCTAAAGATTTACCAAAATTCATTAGAACATATTTTATCATAAGGAAAAATAAAACCTTTCTCTTTCCATGAATATAATCACAATAAAAAAAAATTATACCAAGAAATCCATCAATCCGCTTTTGCGGACATAGCTTTGAAACTGGGAACCCCTGCTGAGCCATACAAGCTTCGGGAGGGAGGAAACATTAAGAAATAGCTAGATAGGTACCTCTGGGGGTTTCGAACCTCAGACCACATGGTGGCGCAAACCATGGGCCTGACTGTTCCAGCTAAACCCCACGTTGGTAATATTTACGAATAAATAGAACCACAAGCAAGTCTACACATGCTATGCGGTTCTATTAGTTTTTATGACCTTGCATGAATTTCTGTCACGACTATATTTTTGCAATGAGGTTCATAAAGTACCAGTTTCTTTGAAGAAAAAATAGTAAGTCATTTTGGTGAAAATACTAATGTAACAGCAATATAGTATGGATGAACAGAAGACATAAGTCAAATACATAATATGACTAATAGCCACCAACCTAAGTGAGCTACAGCTTGATTAGCAACATAAACAAACAATGCCAATTGAAAGTAGCTTTGGAACACAGCCCATAGAAGTATATGGAATCTGTTCTGTTCAGACAAATGAAACGCTCTACCTGCCCAAGTGTATGTGCCTGTCGGGAAGTTTATTGGGGTGTGTGTGTGGGTGTGAGTATCAAGATGCAGAGATGGGATACCTAATTCCAGTAATAAACCTAAAACTCTGAAAACAGGGGTACCCTGAGCAAAAGTAGGTTACCAACAGAACTAGTATGTGTGGAAAATCTGAAAAGATACAGCATCAATCTATCTGAACTTGAAATCTAGCAGACCACAAATGTAAACTCTAGGGCAGAAGCTGCTTCCAATTACTAAGTCAATTACAAGATGGTCTGAGCTATTCCAATTACTGGAAAAGGTGTTTTATAAATCAGCAATTGAAAAATGAAAGACGCATATGTTTGTGTATGTGTGTGTGACAAAAATTTACCTGAGTAAAGTGACCTGGTTCCCCGCAGATTTTGCAAATCATTTCCTCTTCCTTCCTCTTCTTCCAGTTCCTCTCAGTAGCTTTTGACTTGGCCTCCCAAACCTTGGCTTCTCGGCTGGTGAAATCAGTTGGGACGGCGTTCGGATCGCGAGTTTCCTCTTCCTCGTCAGACCCGGTAAGGGACCTTTTGTTTGGCTTTGCCCTATCTTGTGTGTTTGTGGCATTTGACCCGGGAGGGCCAGTGTACTCCTTGTATAGTTCGCTAAAATCATCATCAACATCAGGGTCTGGTCTCGTTTCCATCTAACTCAACGTTATGAACTCTAACGTTGCATAACACAAACCAAACCTTATCAGTATCCCCCATAGCCATCAAATTACATAAGCAAGAAGATAAATAATGCATCTTTAAGACATTCCCAAACAACATCTTATTGAATATTGATATTGCAGTCCTATGAGGACCCAATTCGCAATCGATTAAGTTCACTTACTAAGCAAAACACTTTGCATGAATTTCTAAACAAAAGCAGCAATCAATGATAAAAATGATAACAAGCTCTGTTTTTCTGGGCAGAAAATCTTCGTGAAAATTAAAAAATAAATAAAGTTTTTAAAATCCACTACGTGATTATACAATAACATAATATGGCAAATTAGGGGCCAAGCGAATGCTTGAATGAATTCCGCAAGGGTTGGATTAAATCTGGTGTAAGGAAGGGTGTTTCTGTGGAAGAAACGAAAATGTTACCTGAAGAGTGAAGATAGTGGAGCCGCAAAGCAAAGGCTTTGAACGTCGACGAGGAGAAGCTAAGGCTTAGGGCTGGGTTTGTTAATCTCTGCTGCCGGCTGATGTTTCTTTGTTATTTCTAGATGTCACTCCTATTTTATTCAAATTCTATATCCGCCCCCAAAATCCACTTTTATATACTCTACAGTTAAATATGGATGAGTTTCATGTTTCACGCCGGACTAATCCATTAGCGTAGTGCCTTGGAACAATTGTTCCCTATGAACGATCTTAGGTTTAATTCCTAACATTCGTGTAGTGTGTATATTTTTAGTATGTTATCGTCTTTTTCAATAGAAAAGGTCTTCATAAAAACAAAACCAATTATGTCAGACCAAAAAAAATATTACAAGTTACAAGCTAATTACTATCGAACATATTTCCTTTGATTTTTAGGGTTTTTGACTACAATAATCCCTGAATTTATACTCGAGAGTTTCAATTTGGTTCTCAAACTTCATTTTGAGTCAATTTGGTCATCCAATTCTCCTAATTGTGCCAATTGAGTCCTTCTATCACAATTTCCATTAATTTTAATTACGTTAATGGCACATGACATACTTTTTATGGGTAAATCAGACTTTTGGGAAGTTTGGGATTGATTAGTGTTTAGGGCTAAATTGAGAGTTCTATTGAAGGATTAAGGCTCAAATTTGGGGATTTTGCAGTCTAAAAAAACTTTGATAGCTTCGAGTCTTGGCATAGGCGAAGGTTGCTCTCATCTCCTTCACCAGCGGAAAGAGTGAACCATTTGGGGTTGGAGGGGGTTAAAGCTCTCCAGCTACTTGGGTATATGTAGGTAAGTATGGTTTCAAATTGACGGTTTTAACCCTCAACTAGACAACCAAATTGACAGAAAATGAAGGAATGAGAATGACTCAATCAACACAACTAAGATAGTAGGATGACCAAATTGATCAAAAAAAATTTGAGGACCAAATTGAAACTTAAGTATAAGTTCACATACTATTGCAATAAAAAACCCTGAATTTTACTAAAATCATTGAGTGAAAACAAATCAAAAACCAAACCCCAATACTTTTTTCTTTTCCATTTTTTCAAATTAGTTACCCAATTTCATAGCATACTACATCCTTTTCATTTTACACCATAAAAGCCACACATCCTTTTATAGTCGTTAAATCTCAAATGTCCTAAAATTCATCATTTGGTCTCATTCTATTCCCCTTTGCTGATTCATGGCTCGTTTTGGATTTCTTTTCCATGAAATACTTCTGCTCATAAGTGCTTTTAGGGCTCATTTAGGAGTGATTCTAGGAGAGCCAGAATCCCTTATAAGCGATTTTGGGGAGAATCACCTCCCATATTGTTCTCCATAAAATCACTTTAAACCACTAAGTGATTATATATGGAGAAGTGATTCTCCACATAAGTGATTATGTTAAAATAACGTTTGACTTTTTGTTCAAAATCAAAGTGCTTCAAGAAGATGTGCTTCTCCAAAAAATGCTTTTATGGTTCATAAGTGTTTCTGAATTGTTATGTCAAACACAGTTAGAAACACTTTTTTTTTTCTGTTTTTTTTCTTTTTTCAGAAATAGCTTTAGGTCATCCTAGAGCTTGTAATGAGAACTTAGCAATTGAAATAATTTCAATATTCACACATCATTCCTGATAAACATGAACATTGCTCCTTTTTCTTATAATCAAGATTTGACATATGTGCCAAAATAATTAATCAATAATTCAAAAAAAAATACTTCTGTATATGTGTTAAACTACCATTGACAAGAATGTAAGACTCTATGCCAATGGGTTCCCACTAGTGGTGGTAGACTCCCCCTTTCCCATGGCACCCAGGTTCGAAATCCCAAAAGAGTTTCTTTCCTACAAGGAGACAAAAAAGAATGTAGGGCTCTATTTACAGGAGAAGGAGTGAAGCCATAACTACCAAAAAAAATAAAAAATAAAAAATAGACATGTCTCGACGGTCCACGAAGATTAACTGACAATCGGCTGTGCGGGAGCTCCACCATTTTAGTGTGGTGCCTTCTTCTTCAATCGCACTCAAGTCTAAAATTTTAGGGTTAAGGTTAGAGTTTGGCATAAACTAATCCAGGCAGAGTATCTGTGAAGCTGGAGAGGCACGGTGAACACCAAGAGCCCCAGGGCATCTCGTACCCTGGGACTGGTTCTTCCTCTTCTTCATGGCCCCTCGTCGATCCCCACCATAACCATCATAACCACCACAATCACCACCGCGATTCCAACCACTACGACGACCACCACCACCATGGCAACCACTCTAATGGCTCGTTCCATCCGGTGCCTTTTTCTGTACGCAAAAGGGCTTGGCATCCTTCTAATCAAGGACCTTCTCCAGGTATTGTATATCAATTTTTTGTACATACATTTGTATTTGCCTTAATGCTCTGTTTGGTAGGTAAGGAAATGTAGGAAAGTGATGGAATGGAAACAATGAATTGGGTTAGGCTGCCAATAATACTCTTTTTCATATATTGCTAATGTTACTTTAATCTTTGTGACTGAAGTTAAGCTGGTGATGGCTTTTCCACTTATCAAAACGAATATTAACTGCAAATTACTCTTTTTCACTATTTACATTCTGAGGAAGGTTCTTAGCAATGCGTAGCTGAATTTGTTTACACATGGAAACTGCATTTGTATCTTAATTTCAGCTGTATTTATCTTATTCCCTCCAAAGCTAGGTATTTTAGTACCTCTCACTTTCTTTCTTTCGGGGATTTTGTTTTTCAGATAACGTTGAAAGTGCCTTCCATGTAAAACTTTATGTTGCACAGGTTTCCAGAACAGCGACTGAGGAAGTTGTGAGTAATTATTTCCCCAAATCTGTCAAAATGTCTTTGGTGTTCATTTCTTTTGAAACTAAACCTTACCAACCTAGCAAAGATGCCTGTTTCAAATTATCTGGTGTCGTGCTTTGGTCTTGTGACTGCTAATTCTATTTAATAAGGTGTTCTTGTTTTTCTATGACAGATTCGCCCGTTGTTTGAACAATATGGAAGTATTACCGAGGTTGTTATTTTGAGGGATAAGAGGACAGGCCAACAACAAGGTACCTCAATTCGTATGGGGTGGGGTGGGTGAAGGATAGATTCTTGGTTCAGTTCCCCTTGTTAGTATAAGCAAAAAACTGATGTTTATATTTCTTGGTCTTTGGAGGGGCTGATCAGAGAACTCATCTGCTCATGTTTCCTCTATAGCTTACATTAAATAAATAAATAAATAATGTCCCAAAATTCCTCAATAGATGTTTTATGTTTTTGGGTTCTGAATGCCCCTTGAATTTTAACATCTAAGCACTAATTTAAGGTTTTCTTCTATCTTCGACGCTCTTCTCTTTAATTACCTACTTGTAAATGTTAATAAGTCTGCTGTTTGCTTGGTACCTCCATTTCTGTTTCAATAGTATTTCATATAACTATGAAAGAAAAATAAGTAAGAAAACAGATTTGGTGTTGCTCCTGCAGGCAGTTGTTTCGTGAAATATGCAACACTAGATGAAGCAGACAGGGCTATCGGAGCCTTGAATAATCAGCATTATTTTCCTGGGGTGAGTTAATTTGTTGCTCGATGGATAAATAGATATGTACTTATGTCATTCGTCACGTTACTGTTATTAAGTTTGTTGTTTGTTGTTTGTTGTAATTTATTTTTGCCAGGAAGTTCTACCAATCACAGTTAAATATGCCGACTGGGAATTGGAACGCCTTGGTAATTTTCCAATGCTTAAGGAATTTCTCGTGGAACCTTTTTTGGATTGTAAACCAGAAACTTAGTATCGTACATATTTTAGGAATTTTTATATTGCTTATGACTTTTGTTATATTGTTTGTATTGTCTTTATCCTTGTTTTTGTTTTGCTAGCAAAATAATAGAATATCTTCTCACATGCCTTTCTGTTTTAAATAACGAGGATATAATGTGCAATAAAGTGTATTGTGTGTTTTCAACTGACATATATAGGGTGTGTTTTGGAATGTTTTTGTCTGTGAAAAAAGCACTTTGAGGTGAATATGCAGGATGTACGTGGGGTTTTAATGGAACTTTTTATGTGCTTCTAATAAAAGTCACTTAGTAAAAGGCTTCGTGTAAAAGCCTTCCTAGTCAGGCCTTTAATGTTCAGCATCTGATGAATTTTGTTTTTCTTGTCCTTTTGGTAGCGGGACTTGACAAGTTGTATGTGTGTGGCCTGAACAAGGAAGCTTCGAGGAAAGAAATTGAGGAAGTACGGTGAATGTTTTCTTACTAACACAACCTCAGCTAAATAATTTACTCATGTATTCAACAGTACATCGCTACAGATGTATCATGCATTTGTGCACATCCATTTGTTTATGCATGCACATCTTTTCGTATGGATATGCACTTATGCATGCTACTTGCATGGAAAGAACAATATTCTTCTCAACCCATTTTTGGTTATATACTCCCTCAACTCTTTTCAAGATGTTCAGATTTATGTGGTGCTTTCTATGTCAGATATTTTCGCCATATGGTTTTGTTGAAGATATCTACATTTTGCGTGATGAGATGAGGCAGAATCGTGGTATTTCTATTTTTCTCATTGTTGATCTCTCTATTCTTTATAATTTTGAGTTGCATGTTATAGACTGGGCAGGTTGAAGATATCTACATTGTGGGGGCTGATTATGCTTGCCTCAATATGGTATTTTCAACCTAATGATGTCCTGTGTTCTATTTGACTTCACAAGAACTGGAGATATTCTGATTTGCATGCTTGCTAGTTACTTAAGAGGGTAGAAGTAGGTGGTGGATATCGTAGCCAGTAGTTTTAACTTTTATATCTGTCAGCACTTCAGTTGGGGTCTATCATAATTTAATGGTGAAATAGTATCTTTCTTTATTTTAGTCATAATTTTCTGTAAAATCTAATGAAAGATTTGTATGGAATCGCATGTTGCTAAAAACCCGTTTCTGTTTCTTTGTTCTGGCTAATGCTTTTTTATATATATATATTTTTGGTTTTTTTTTAAGGGACCGGATTTGTGAAGTTTTCCCATAAAGATATGGCTCTGGAAGCAATCAAAGCACTAAATGGAACCTTCATTATGAGAGTAATGCTTTTGTATTGCTTAGTAACATGCACTGATTGTGTCATTACGCTTTGAAGGCATCTAGTTTGATTCTTCTTTTCTATGTTACTTCAGGGTTGTGCTCAGCCGTTAATTGTTCGCTTTGCAGATCCTAAGAAACCAAGGGGAATAGAATCAAGGTTATGCTTTGTAACATTCTTAGATATGTGTGTGTATGCCAAGAGCTTTTAAAGAGAGATCTCTCTTTCTGAGGGAAAAAAGGGATGCATGTGAGGCCCATCTCCCAGTGCAGTATAAAGATCTTAACCATCCCTTTTATAGATTCCCATGACCCTCATAAAAGGCTTGGCCAAATCATAAACCATTTTGTCATCTAACTTTAATTAAATTATAGACTAACATAGTTTTTTCGACAAATTTTGAAATGTTCATGATAATAAACAAATAGCTAAGCAATTTGCTCCTTTGTTTTTTATTTTTATTTTTATAAAGATGATCCTTGAAGGGAAACCTAAAAAATGGATGGTTCGGATCATTGGACATTGCATGGTGAACCCCAACATGGGGTTTACTTTCATGAAAATATGGGGTCCCTCTTTGGATGGGACCACACGTTTTGGAAAAAATGAAACTGCTCAGTGGTCCAGATTTACGGTCTGGAAACGTTTACCAGTCACCCAAAAGCAACTTTTTATATCTGGTTTTAAAGTAAACAGAAACATTGGCTGAAAGAAAGGTGTATACAAGATGTATACAGTATTAACTGATAATGTTCTTGTTTGATTTTGGGGCAGTTAAATCGTTGTGAAATTTTCTAAATTTGAATTCTCTTTCTCTAGGGGCAATTATTTATTTAGCAACGCAAACATTGTTCCCCACTCTCAAGAACCAGTTGTTAGGTACAATTCTGTCTTTATACATCTTACATTTCATTTGTCATTCTGTTTGTTAGTCTTGACTGTTTGTCTTCTGCTTTGTTCTTTTCAGGCCAGTATCTGATCATGGTGATTCCACAGGAGGGTATAATATGCATAATGCATCATATCCTGTTCAACAAGCTTCACACCTACCTATTTCTCAATTGGCAAACCATGAACCCCAGGCTTCTAGTGTCATACAACCACCATTTCCTCCATCAAAGTCACCTTCACAGTTGTGTAGGATGCCTTTACAACACACACAAATTATGCATTCTCGGACTTCTCAAGTAGAAGTTAATGAGACCCAGAAGCAGCATCTGACGCAACCATCAGGGCAAATTATTGGGCAGCAGCAGAGTTCTCAGGTTAGTAGGTAACAATGATAAATGATTTATCAGGCTGCCAAAGTGATGAGTGATTGAAGAGGTCAACCTTTGAAGGGATACTATCATGAGCATGTTGTCACAAATATGTCATGTAGCTACTGGTTGTAACACCCTGTATTTGTTGAATTGTTTGTGTATGGGCTCTTTAGAACCATAGGAATCATGTCCATCCTGTTAAATGATTCTCATGCATGTGGGAGGGAGTAACATTGGCTATAGTAACCCTAAGTATTAAAAATAGGAGGCTTTTAGTCGTTTCTGGAACTTTTTCATTGGTGGATACAAAATTGCTATGAATGTATGTTAAATTGTTCTGTGGTAGTTATGTGATGTACGAGTGGTAGCGCACACAATTTTACTAACAATGATTTTGATACTTTGTGTCTCGTGCAAACTCTTTTCTGCCATGCTGTGATATTGGAAACTGTGCAAATACGTTGGTGTCTTGTTGTCTTCTATGGTCTCCACAAACTGGACGCAATCCTCAGACAGTTGCTAGCAATTCTCTCTCAGCTGCAGTTCCTTCAAATCACGAGATAGCAGCTCCCATAGAGTGTGACTGGAGTGAACATAACTGCCCTGATGGATACAAGTATTATTATAATTGTGAAACTTGTGAAAGCAGAGTACGTTTCAGTCTTTGACAATCTTCTTCATATGACATTTAGGTTTCTTAGTACCAGAAGATATTGAAATGTCCTATTCAAAATAATTGGGAACATATGATTAATGGCTGTGTTATCTGGTCTACAGTGGGACAAGCCTGAGGAGTTTGCCTTATTTGAGCAAGCATTGCAGATGCAGACACAGCAGCAAAATCCTTCTCACCATCTTAAATCTATGTCGTCTGTTCTTTCTACCCAACATAGTGCTCAAACACAGCAGGTACAGATTCAGACACAGGCCTTCCATCAGACACTACAACTTCAGAAACCTTGCTCATCTGCACCGGTTTGTTATTTTCACTTAATTTTTCATTTTTAAGATGGTTTTTCCGTTGTAATGTGAATAAGGCGTCGTCTTTTTGCTAGGGATTGGCACTGGGTACCCATTAGGTGTTAGGGATGTGGTAATTGGGGTGTTTGGGGAGCTGCCGCGGGGGGTGGGCGTTGTTGGGGTGTTGTGTGGTGGTGATGGTGATGGTGATGGTGGGTGGTACCCATGGGTCCCTGCTTGTTTGTTGAATAGTTAGGTTTACTTTCTATGTTATGTGGCTGTTTTCACATTAGGTAAGCAACATCCCTATACAAATTAGCAGCTAGTGTAAGAATTGCCCAAATAGAAATTGTTTTAGCACACTATACGAGCTTCGAGTGTAAAGATTCAATTTGGGTATGTCTCTTTAGCACTACTGGAAGCCGTGATAGTGTAAATAATGTCCATGTGGACGAGGACGGATATGGTATTGTCAATAACATGCTGTGGTTTTGTAGGAACTGGATCATGTGCAAATCCAGCCAGAAACAAATCCTGTTGTTGGCCCAACCTGTGTTTGACAGGTATTGATTATGTAATTTACAATTCACTGAGGCAATTGCCACAATGCATCTGCTTAGAAGTGACTTTGAGCACTTCACGAAAGTTCTAGCCATTCTTTTTGCTTTCTATGCAGAATGGCCAATTTTTCCATTCTTAAAAGAAAAAAATGGCATGCAACCCCGTCCCAGTCCTTGGAGGATTGAATCATCGGTCAACTGTTGGTACATTTGCAAGATTGTGACATTACTGGTTCACTCCCTATGCCTTTTTTTTCCCTCAATTTTATTTAATTGTTGAGGTCACTGCGATTAACGCAAATTTAAGAGTTGCTAGTGCTGAAGGTGACCATTGTACACAATGAATGCAATTCAGCGCAGGGGGACCATATTGTGTGAATGCAACATTTTTCCCCCTCTCGGGTCAAGATGCAAACTTCTGCAAAGAGCTGTACTTTATTGGTCATTTCATTTTATCTTCTCATCTTAAGCTGCTTCTGTGGGAAAGAGCATCCAGAAGCATTTAATTGCTGAACAATAGTGGTGGAAGCTTAGAACAGGGTGCAATATGTATTAGACACAGGTGTAGAAATGTTGCCATCAACGCTTAAATTATGGTGTCTTTAATCTCATGCAATCGGCTTGTTACTTGCCCGGTGATTTGTATCATAAACCAGTTATTTACATAACATGAAACATATGATGTATTTGTTTCAAAATAGAATGTTGCATCTTTGGTGCTCATACTGCCGATGGCAGAAACAACTTAACAGTAGTTGACAAAAAGCTTTCATGTCCATATTTTGTGAAGTCTTGTTCTCTGCAGGTCTCTTGCTATGTACTGACTTTCAACTGGAGTTTAAAAGTATGATTATCCAAGCCCATACGTTGGTTGGTTCCTCTATGTACTCAATATTTTGTGAAGTCTTGATATATACTTATATTCATGCGTGGCATACCGCGATTAGTCAATGATAACATGGTGCACGGGACAATGAGTTAGGATTAAGATGGGTCAATGTTGGATTAACAAACCGATAAAAATAACTTTGGTTCCCATGGCCATGGCAATTTGCTAAGCAGCGCAAAAGTTGTGGACAAAATGGCCGCGGAACACGTAGAGTACGTATGACTCAATACACGGGTAGATATTATTCCATTATTAAGACAAAAGAATCACAGGCCGACTATCCTAAATGTGGAGGCGGTGCTTAGTTTATATGGCAGAATCCATATCCCATTCCCATCTATTTATTCAAATTCAATGCATCAAAAATGGAGGGTGAGATTTGATGTGGCATCAAAACTAGAAAGCAAGGCATTTATTGTCCAAGAGGCTCAAAGTGGGGCGGTAGAGATTTCGATCTCTGAGTTGCCTTTTCTTGTAGCATACGCATGCATAGTTTTGGGACAGCGCATTAGATGTTGTCACCAAATCTTCCCAATTGCAGCCCCTTTTTCTAGAATCAATGGTTTTTATGTGAATTCCCAGGAGGAGAAGGAAAAAGGTAAATTATTAACTTTTTAAATAAATAAATAAATTTTTTATGAAAAAAAAAAAAAACAAAGCAAAGAGGGCCTCCTTCATTAATTGTGGGTCTCGACGGGAGGGACTACGCAGAAAACCCTAACCCTCAAAATCATGACTGCGCAGCAGCACTGTACTGCTACTCTCCAAATGAAATCAATGCACATTCCTTCCACAGCAAAAACAAAGATATAGGACAAACAAGGGGTCAGAATAATTAAGCAAACCCAATTTCCATATACCACAATATATTTACATACCCAACCCCACATTTTCCCCCTCTTTCAGAGGCTCTTCCACACACCCCACACCCCTCAAGAGGAAAAGAAAACCCAAAAGAAAAAAAAGAAAATCTGATGAGGTAAAAAAACTAACTACTACCAAGTACCTGCATTGGATTAAAATATCCATGTTCCATGTTTACAGTGATAATCACCATCAGGATTAGCAAGAGCACCTGATCTCAAAACAAGTCAGTGACCTAAATTAGTACATAATTAAGTAGCATTGCATTAACTAATGGGATCTCATCTCATGATCAGGTACGGCCATGGTTATCTATAAACATATATATTTATATAAATATATCTACTCTTGCTTCAGCATATGGGAGGGGACTATGTCTTGAAGAAGCCCATGGTCTGTCAACATAGCAGAACCAGTTGCTGGGGTGCAAAACCGCCTTTCGCGATGAAAGCCGGTGCCGCTAGCATTTGCTGTTGGTGAGCCACCATTAACATAGTTGCAGAAATTGAAAGGTTGCAGTTGCTGTTGATAGTAATGAGATAATAGGGTTCTGGGCATTGAAGGCATGGCAAAGGTGGTAGAGATACTGGGTTGAGCAGAAGCCGAAGCCGTGAGAGTTGGGCGAGGCATGAGTGGGCTTGGGTGTGTGTGTTGGCCTTCATAAGTTGTTACAACGATGCTTGGGTCATTGAAAGATCGCTCCACTCGCTTCTTCACATTACATGCTGTGCTTGTGCATCGATAGTAACTCCTACAATCAACCAAAATCATGAAATACAAAACATAAGATAAAAAAAGATAATAATAAGGAAGATTATTATTTCCGATTCAAAACCCATTATTAATTTAATTCTGGTTTTTGATTAATTTGAACTGAGGATGATTATTATTAAGAAGCAGTTAGCAATGCCATGATAATAAATAAAAGTGTTAATTTGGCACTGAAGTTTAGATTGAGTACCTGGGGAAGGGGCTGTTTTTCACAGCTTTTTGACCGTACTTTCTCCATCTGTAGCCATCTTCCAGATGATCAACCTCACTCTTTGTCATGAATGCAAATCTGGGTTCTCTCTGTCTCTTCTGACTTGCCTTCTTCGCTTTCAACCTTTGCTCATCCACACAATGAACACAAAGAAAAAACAACCTTTCATCAATACATCATCAGGCTTTTTATTATATAATGAAAGTAGAGTTCACTTTAACCCGAAGTCCCAATTTTCAATTTCAGGTCCCTGTACTATAAATCCCAAAATGATAAAAACCCCATCTTTATCTTGATCTGTTAGGAAATGGGTCTCTCTCAAAAACAAAACTTAAAGCAAAGCAAAGCAAAGCAGGAATGAAAAACTCACTCTTTCTTGGTCTTTGGTTGGTCATGTTCTTCTTCTTCAAGTTGGTCTGCAGCACCTTTATTATCAGTCTGTTCCTCGTTCAGAGCCTCACTGGATGCAGATGAAATCGATGAAGAGTTTGGTGTTGCAGGCTGCTGATTCAAAGAGTAGTCAGAGCACTCCTTTGCCATTATGGAAGTATTTGGAAAGTTTGGAGCTAATGAAGGCAACATAGATGGTGTCTGAGGCAAATAATCAAACAAGGAGTTAGTACAAAAGTCCTGGCCAGCACCCAAAAGCTCCATAAACCCTAAAGATGAGCTCTTTTCTCCTTCACAGAAATCAAATATGCCTGAAAATGGTGATGAGGAAAACCCACATCCAATATTGGTACTATTGTCCTCCATCTTTACCACATCCTTCTTCACATCCATTGCTCACTCACAATACAGAAAGAGCTACTCTTCATCAAGGGCTAGAAAGAGAAAGTGGGTTCTGTTTGTCGTAGTGAGAGAGAGAGAGAGAGTAGGGTAGGGTTGATCTGGTTTATAAGATTTGGGAGAGAGAGAGAGAGAGAGAGAGAGAGAAGAAAAAGAGAGTGCGTTTTGGGGTTGGAGAAAAAAGTAAGAGTTTTTTTTTGGGGGTTAGGGATTGAGAGTGAGAAGGTAGGCCGGGGTTGAGTTTGGCTTGGCCTCAAATATTGACCGGTAATTGTAGGTCAAGGGTTTTGTACGGAGTAGGCAGAGTGGCAGTGGCAAAAATTGAATGCATGGTTCCGACAAAATGGTCGACGCTTTCATACAGTGACCTTTGACCGGTTAACCGGTTTTTTTTATATTTTTAAAAATTCGTAATGTGAACGGGGTTTCGTTACACGTGACCTTCTTACGGCTACAGAATACAACTTCCAACAAAAAAAAAAAATAAATAAAAAAAAAATATATATATATATATATATATACAACTTTGAACCTCACTCGTGTGTAATCTTGTGCATGCATGTGAACTCAACCAAGCGATAACTTTGCTTTTCATATTTAATTTCTGCCTTTTCCCTCTCTTTTTTAGTACAAGCGATAATCTAAATTGCATGAAATGAGGGTTTCTCACACACACACAACCAAGATGCTATAGAGGTTCAAACTTGAGACTTCTAGTCTGCAAATCAAAGACCCTTTTTAACGGAACTAAACCCGTTGGCTTCATATTTACATTTAAAGTTGTTGTTTCTAACTCAACGACTCAAAGTCAAAGAAGACCATATTATTTATAAAAATGAAGGAGAAATAATGAATGGGAATGTAGTGGCGTTTTATAATTGGTGCTGCAGGTGAAGTACAAGTATATATATGTGATGAGGGAGGATAGATATGTTAAATCCTCTCATCGAATTAATTAATAAATGAACTAGAATTAAATCGATCGACTTGATTGAATACAAATGACTTTATTTGGAGATAAGAGATAGTTTCACACTTGATGACAGCAAAAAGGGTTTTTATAGAAGGCTAGACGACCTCTTTGACTGATTCACAAATGTTAAAATTGGGAAATATTTATATTTAAGACCCACCAGAATAATTAAGGAAGTTGCCATATTCTTGAAACAATTCTTTGATATTCCCTATCCCATAAAAAATCAGTGAACAGGACAAACTTTAGGTGCAGATCATGAGGAGAATTCTTTAATCATGTGTTTAAAATTTAATTATGATAAGAGTATCAACTTTAATTTTATTTTTAAGGTGTGAAATCGTATGTTATCTTTCTCCATAGTCGGTGGTTAATGCCTTTTTGGTGCTTTTTATCTTGCACCGAATGCACATAAAATCCCCACAGCAAAATAAAATAAAATAAAAATATAAAAAAAGGCCAGAGACACGATCGACTTCTTTTTCTCTTTTGGTGAAATTGTAGGCCAAAGTTGCACCCCCACGTGTGGCTTACCGCGCACACACACAAAGATAAAACATGCTGACATAATTTCCGTGTAACTTTGCATGCCTATAATTATTGTGTTTCCAACTTTTCTTGGCAAAACAATTAATCACTCGTTCATTTTTGAAGCGTTTTTAAATAGTTTTTTGGTTTTCGAGGTTGGCTGTTGATGGATCCCAATACTATCATTTCATACTGATATACACTCAACCATGCTGAGGTCAGTCAGTGCATGGTTATTGCAAGATACCATCATTGCAATTTTGCAACGCCACACAAGCCATATACTTCTATTTTGATTCCTCTTTGTTTTTCCTTTTCCGTACATATGTCTATCTTATTAGTTACACAAATTCGAAATCTCTAATTATGTTTGTTATGCAATAGTCAGATCTAGTAACATGAGACACTAATTATGTTACTAGATATGAATGCATGGTTTAAATTCATAATCTAACAACATGTATACAAAATAGACGCATCATGCAATACTGCTTCCCTATTACTCTAAATTATGTATGGTTACTTTGTAGAGCATTGTCACTACTTAACCATATATTTTTCTTTATTAATGGAGAGGGGGATTTGAATTTGGAATCGTTTCCAAACACTGAGAAGAGAGGTACCACTGCTCTAAAAGTTAGTTGACATACTTAACCATAGATTAATGGGGAGAAGGTTTAACCAAGGGAAGAATTATAAATTTTTAGAGTAGTGAGCTATAAATTGATTTGTTCATTTGTTATATGCGTGGGTGGCTTACTGTCGTTTTCTTGAAAGCTGCTCGAGTGGAGTGGGCCAATTTTGCCTAAGGTGAGATAGGTCAATTAATTTTCATAGGACTAGGGTCCACCCTAATCTAAGGGTAATTCCATCCTCGGATTTAACTATTATCATGAGTCTAAACCAATTTCACAACCCATTCAAAAGACACATTTCTCTAAATATATATCACAAATATTTTGGAAATCTTGGTGCAAGATCATATTAAAATGTTAAAAATTGATCATTTGTCTATTTGTTTGTTTAACTTTAAGTTGTGTGAGGATTAGTACTGATTACATAGCAGTGGAATTAGGTTAAATAATCCTTGTTTATTAGTCATGATTGCATAAATGGAAGAACCTTCAAAGCTACTTACTTGCCCTTTGTTTTGTTTGACTGAAAGTTGAGAACGTGCTTTTTGAGTACTTGCGTTTAGCTTTTTTACACCGATCCTCAGCTGGGGATGTTTTGGTGACACATCCTCAGGTCCTACCCAAACAAAAAGGAGAGTGACGTCTACATGAGCCATCCACACCTCACACATATTTCCAGCACCAATTGATCCCAAAAGTATGAAGAGAAAGAGAAATATGAGGCAAAAGTAATTAGCTCCGGTGTTTTCTTTGCCTGATTCTGATAGGATACCTGTAACTTTCTTGGAGATAAAATCTCCACGCGGTTTCGGAATATTTTGGGTTTCTTATGCAACACGCTTTCGAGATCCTGCGTTCTTTCTGAGTATTATTTTGTGTCTTCTTTAGCGGAAGATGTTTTTATTTTTTTAAATTTACTTTTTTAATTCATGAATTTTTTATTTTAGTTAGATAATGGTAGTGGACTGGTAGTATGCGACTGTTTGACTAGCATTGCTTTTGCTTTTGCTTTTTGGGTACGTTTAGGAGCTTTCAAAAACAGCCAAAACAACTACGAATTAAATAATAAGTCTTTGTTTTGTTGTGTTGTGAAAAGTCTCCTCCTTCAGGTACAAGCCCAAGTTCCGGACTCGGACCCCAAGATTTGACCATGGTCACTAGTCCATGCCCCCTACTACTGACTACAGTCTATATCCCATTTCTCCAACTTTTCTTGTAGGTGAAATATTCTGATTATGGATTAGTAAAAATATTTTTAAGTATTTTTTTCACGAAACACTTTGATTTTTTTTTTTTAATAATAAAGGACAACTTAATTAACTGAAAGAAGGATCCTCTACGAATTTTATATCTAAATATGTCGAATTAATTGTGGTCTAAAAAGAAGAGTATGAAGGAAAATATAAGAGTGATGATAATTCACAAGGAGAGAAGATGTGACAATATGGAAGTAAACGCACTACCACTACAAGCAAGGATTGAGACCCTACCGCACCCTTCCAAAGATAATATCTCAAGTTGGATAGCATTTGGTCCAAAATGAACCACCAATTAAGCTCAACGCCGGTTGACAGGGATTGTAATAAATAAGTTTGGCACAGTGTCTCCCATCTCCATCACAACCACAGAAAAAAGCTTGTAATAAGAATATTTCATCTTCTCTCTCTCTCTCTCTCTCATAATTCTCTTTTCTTCCATGTCCTTTTTAATTTCTATTATAAATCATGACTAGTTAACTGCCTCCATTATTGCCGGGTCATAAGCTAAGATTTCTTGTTAAGTGTTGCTCATGGTTTGTAATTGGTTAGAAAATTTCTTACTCCCACCAAACCGTTGCTTTATTTAAACAAAAAGATCAATCACCCACTTGAAGCCTCACATTCATCCTCTTCATGTGACTAACAATTCAATTAATTATTACAAAACCTGTAAATAATTGTAAATAATTATAAATAATGCAACCCAACACCCATAATTAATTTTGTATAATCTTTCAAAGGTAGCAGATGTTCTAGAAGTTTGACATAATTGATTGGGGTCATATGACTCGTGAAATGGGTTACTTTTGGTTGGTAGTCTTTTTGTGAGTCATCTGTCTTAACCTCATCTGCATTCTCAAATGAAAAAGTTAAGGCTGAGAGCTGCACATGGAACTTCCAAGGGAGGAAGTCAAAGCATAGCCATTCGGCTAGGGTTGAATATATATATATATATATATTTTTGTAACAGCTCAAGGCTCGGGGTCAGATGGCTAGAAAGAGACAATTTTATTTTATTATTAGCTCCAAAATTTTATGTTTCTTGGTTGTACCTTTGTTGAGAAAATAAATAAAACCAATGGAGAGTTTTACACTTCTCCTTCACCTATCTATTTGTCCCCTATAAGATAAGTGCATATTTGTAGCTACTGCCTAGTGGATGGTGGATGGGAAATATACACAAGCAATTTGAGTGACAGCAGTCCAAACATAGAGCATATCTTCAGTTTATGGTGTTTGTTGAAGCCCTACGTACATTTGAGAATATTTGTCAAGGTTGTACTCAGATGAAGAAAGTCAGCAATTGAAGCTAGCTGTTAAAGCATCAGTAGACCGTCTTTGTTTACGGTAATAGGCATCGGCTTTTCCCCGATGTCTTTTTTACCCCGAAAAGGGTAGGAAAGAAATCCATGATTTGATAGTAGCATGCAATATAGAACATTCATTGTCCATGTAAAGCCAGTAGTGCATATTTTAGTTTTACACGGAGAAGGAAAAAAAAGGCAAAAGGGTAAAATTCCATTCCATCAACCCATACCTTGGTGCTTGTTGAACAAACAAAGCATCTATATCTCTTCTCTTGGAAAATATTATAGGCCCAAAAGTTCAAAGCTGATTCATGATGCATGATGCATAATGCATAATGCATAAAAGCATATGCATGCAGCCAGCCTGCCAGCCGTGACATGTTTCGTGTCTTTGTTCTTGGTTGCTGCTGCCGACACATCTTTTTTTGTACATCCCCTGAATTGGAAAATCTAAAAACCAAATACTCAACCCAATTGTCGGCCCATTTCTCAACTTTGTTCAAATTTGTTTTGTTTCACACAATACTTAATTAAACACGTGTTCTATTTCATCATCATGGATTTTCATGCAACTTGCACCACCCCACTTCCCATGTTATTGTTCAGTCCATTTCATATTGCAAAAAGCAATAATAGAGGATTTCTTCTTCGATTACTTCTTTAATTTTCAAGAGAGTACTCAAAACGCAGTAGCATATGGGAGCCATGTCCAAATCATACTATAAGTGGGACATATAATTGTTTTATTTATTTATTTTTAAAAAGAAAAAGAAGGGAGTTCGTCTTTGTTTTCAACTTGCAATAGTGAGAATGAAAGTGAGAAGAAGGAATATACGTTTTGTCAGCGTGTGAAAGGCCGATCAAACCAATTAGTATTACTATTATGGTAATACAAGGCTCCACGTGGGCCTAGCTAACCCAAATCTTTCGGCCTAGCTTTATTAGTTTAGTTTTATCAACGGCTATGTGTAACGAGATCATGCCCAAGCTGTTATCCTAGTGTAGAGGCCCGGATGAAAAGCCTTTTAACTAGTCCTGTGATAACTGGCCCTAAGGCTTGGGTAAATGTTCGAATTCGAATGCTGCTCAACTTTAAGTTTTACACTCAAATTGACAGTCAAGTCTTTTCAAATTGACATTGGGGTGGATAATTGTCTTAACTTGACACTAAAGAAAAGGGTTTTGTTATTGCTCATTTAGGGTGATTTTAGGGTTTCGACCTGTTTTGTAGGTGTAACGCTTACTTTTAGTGATGTGTGATTTTCAATTGTTTGTGTACCTTTTGTCCGTTTTATATTTCCATGTTTGGATTATCACTCTAGATACCTAATTTATGTGGACTCCCATGGCCAGATGTTCTAAAATATAAATATCAAAACCACGTTACAATTTGCGAGGGTACTCAAAACGCAGTAGCATATGGGAGTCATGTGCAAATCATACTATAAGTGGGACATATAATTGTTTTATTTTATTTTTTTAAAAAGAAAAAGAAGGAAGTTCGTCTTTGTTTTGAACTAAATGAAAGTGAGAAGAAGAAATAGAGAGGTGAATATGCCGTTTCGGCGTGTGAAAGGCCAATCAAACCAATTAGTATTATAGTATTACAAGGCTCCACGTGGGCCTAGCTAACCCAACTCTTTTGGCCTAGCTTTAGTTTTATCATCGATTGGTATAATATGCGTGTCTCTATTTTTTATTGATAAGTATTTTTCATTGCTAATAATAACATTATTTATCTGCATATCAGGTACATAATTTAATGTGGGTGCTTGTCTCATTGATTGGTATAATATGCGGGTCTTTATTTTTTATTGATTAAATTGTATTTTATCCATATATTAGGAATATTATTAAGGAAATAATTCAAAATTTAAATTATGGAATTCAATTATAAGGAAATAATGCATTAAATTTAAATTTTAAATGTGTTTTCCTTATTTACCTCAAAGAATAAAATCAACACAACAAAAAAAGTAATAAATATCAAAGGACCTACATCTAAAATAAAAAAACGCGAGGACTAAACCCATCAGGCAAAGTTTCGTAAATATTTTTTCGCAATTATATTTATATAGATATCTGTTTCAACAGTTTCATATTTGAATTGTGCGAGTGTGATAAATCTTCGTCTTAAAATTTTCCTTTTATCGCCCATCAGGGAAAAAATACTTCCCAGAGAATATACCCATTGCAAGGGGGCTGTAGGCTAATAAACTGATCCTAAAACATTCAATAGTCCAACGGAAAATCATTAGTATTACATGAAGTGGCTGCAACTCATTTATAAATAATATAATTAAATCGATCATTTAACCACTCAATATAACTGACTCAGAAACTCACATGAATAAGGTTTAATCAATGGCTTACCTAGGTTTGAAAGCCATAAAAATTGAAAACCCAAAATGCACGTTGAGATAAGAAGCCCTCCCCCAAAGTGACTCTCATGTTCTCTGTTGGAATTTTAATTCCACTTACTAATTTTATATTATTCAAGCTACTAATTAGCAAGAATATTCAATTGAATTTCTGCAAGAACTGCTCAGGAGTCAGGACAGGATAGGAAAAGTAACATACCTTCAACTTCATCAAGAAATTGGCATGCACAAATCAAGCAAGCTTTCCTTATCATTTCATACCGGATGAAATAATTAATTATTCAGCTATTCACTTTTTCTGAAAACCAACACTTTGAATACCTCTCATGATGACAGCATTCAGCCAACCCAGAATCAAAAGTTGGACAGAGCAAGCTGTATGAGTTCTATCAAATCGACAATAAGTTGCTTTAGTCCAAAAATCAGCAGCAACAATACAGTAAGCATTTGACTGAGAGTGCAATGATCAAATAGACAACCTACACAGAGACAATCTTTGGATGGCGAGCAGCTACCTGAACAAACTTCATCACCCCATATGGTGTTTCGTTACTGAGACCAACATATCTAATCTACAAAACAAAATTTTCCTTTCAATTCGCATGGGAATTTTATGCTCTTAAAACATTGCAAAATAAAGGAAAAAGTCACCAAACTAAATGACTTATCAAAGAAAGGGGAAGAAAGGCAACAGTATGAAACTAGCCTTACCAGAATCAACAGCTCTTCCAAGAGCATCAAGTTGTTCGTCTATAGGAATCGAACTGAACTTTCGGATTGGATCATACTCAATTTCTCCAAACATGGGAACATAGCTACAAAAACAGTCATTAATCAGTTCAAGTCTTACTACAGGGATTGTGTAGTCCCAAAACACTAAAAGGAAGGATCTACATACAAACCGATCAGGCCAATGTAATCTGTCTGCAATCGCCTTAAGCTGCATTTAAACATTACATAACTCATTACTCAGCACAGCATAACACGAAGCGTTTAAAAAGAAGCAAAATTACAAACTGTTTGCTTGAGCAAACCTGCCGTCAATGGCCTCGGTGATATTCTTAGCATGCAAACACTTGGGGTCATCTCGTATCCAAGTCATCTGCCCAGACGGTCCCGTAACCTGTAATATCAGAACAAATTTTCATACATGAGAAGTGAAAAGCAAGCTGGCACACCATTATTAGCATGAACAGATACTCTCAGAGCTACTTTACAACCTTGGTGGCCAAAACGACGCTCCTCGCTCCTCCCCTGAGTCTGGGCTCGCTGAACCACTGGATACATTTCTACAGAGATGCCGGCCTGGAAAGCTTGCTCGAGGTCGGAAACGTGTTTTTCTTGCCGAAAGTCTTCGTCCTAGCGAAGAATGAATTTATATTTGAGGATGAGAGGGAGAGCCAAAGAATCAGACTCAGAGTCGGTAAGATTGGGGGCGAGGTTGAAGAGAGGCACCGCCATCGCTTCGCCTGAGAAGCTCTTGAAGTTTGTCAACTGTGAGTGGAACGGGAAGGAGAAAAATCCAAGATCGGCGGAAGTTTCGTGGATTTTCAGGGGTTGGATAACATAAAAAGAGAACGGAGTCACTATCGAAGTGTTCGTTATCGCTAATTTTCAAAAAAAAAAAAAAAAGGAAAAATCGGTCTAGGCGCCCGCCTAGGCGGCCTGGGCGGCTTGGGTCCCTTTTTTCTTTTTTTCTTTTTTTCTTTTTTATAATTAAAATTTTATTTTTTACATATATATATTCCTGGATTTTAAAAAAACTTAGTCTTGGAGAGATATGGAGGAGAGGACGAAGAGCTAGATAAAGAGGCCAAGCCTTTCATTTCAAATATTTTTCTTTGTATGCTTAATATTTTCTCCATCTTTTATATCAATTATGCTACTTTATAATTTACTATAACCTCTTCGCACATACTTCTGCGCCTGCGAGAGGCTTTTATTAATAACACGTGCCAATTGGTATTTTTTTTAAATTTTATTTTAGAATTAAAAACATAATGGGTAGTTGTGTTCCATAAAAATAGGACCTATTATATGATTTTGTTTTAATTTTTAATTTTTTTAATATGAAAAAAATGTGAATTTACCATATTATCATCATTTAATTAATAATTTCAATTCTTAATGTTTGGATATGTTTGGATTAATTAAGGACATTTTCCGGTATTTTGAATGTTTCACCATTTTCTGCCTTTTGTTTTATATATACTAGTCTTTCTGCACGCACTTCCGCGCTTGCGAGAGGCTTTTTTTTAAAAAAATTAAATTTATTTTAGAATTAAAAAAATTATGGGTAGTTGTGTTCCTTAAAAATAGGATCCATTATCTGATTTTTATTTTAATTTTAATTTTTTTAAATATGAAAATGTATGAATTTACCATATTATCCTTATTTAATTCATAATTTCAATTCTTAATATTTGCATTAACCAGGGGCATTTACTGGTATTTTGAATGTTTCACCATTCTCTGCCTTTTGCTTTATATATATAGATATAGATTAAAGGCAATTAAAATATTTTTTTTAAAACCAGTAAAGCCGCGCAGTTATACAATTTTTATACAAAAATCGAGTATAGCCCTCTGGCTATACTATTTATTATTAAAAAAAGGAGATGACCCATCTATCGAGTAGGTGCCATGTGTCAAAATAAGTATAGCCGTACGATCGCACAACTGTACCATATTTTTTTTAAAAAGGGACCCCCTAGCGGTTAGGTGTCACGTGTCAAAATACGTATAGCCACACAGTTATTATTATTATTTTTAAATGATAGTATAACCGCACGTCTATACCATTTAAATACATTATATTTAAAATGTATAGTGGCGCTGCTATACTATTTAATTAAAAAAAATTTAAAAAAAGAGCACCCTCCTATTTGCATTAATTTATACTTTATAGATACAAGCCTCTCCATACGCGCTTCCTCGTTTGCGAGAGGTCTTTAAAAAAAACTTTTAAATTTAGTTTGGAATTAAAAAATATAATGGGTAGTTGTGTTCCATAAAAATAGAATCTATTATCTGATTTTTCTTTTAATTTTAATTTTTTTTAGTATGAAAAAGTGTGAATTTACCATATTATCCTCATTTAATTAATAATTTCAATTCTTAATGTTTGCATTAACCAAGGACATTTTCTAATATTTTAAATTTTTTACCATTCTTTGCCTTTTGCTATATATATAGATATAGATTGGATTTTGAAAAGAATCGAGCAACTCTAGGGTTTGAATGTGCAACTTCTATTGTGGTCTAGAGTTTCGTGCATCCGATTCTATTTCACTACTATAGCATTGGGGCTGATATGTTAATATTTATATATATTTCTAATAATAATCTGATTCAGCTTGATTGACCAGTTCAACGATTATTTTTGCCCAACCCTACGTTTTACACTCAAATCCATTTCAATGTAATATAAAGTTAGGATATGCAGTCAAGTGTTTTCAAATTGACATTGGGGTATTGTCTTAACTTGACACTAAAGAAAAGAGTTTTGTTATTGCTCATTTAGGCCAAAGGGTGATTTTAGGGTAGGCTTAGTTTGGGATCACGCTTAATTTTAGTTATGTGTGATTTTCAGTTGTTTGTGTGCCTTTTGTCCACTTTATATTTGCATGGTTGGACTCGTTGGATTTATTATTCTTTTGAATTCGGAGATTATGACTGTGTTGTAGATTGTCTTAGTTGTACTTAATTAATTTAACGAAAGCTATTTTGATGGAAAAAATTGTCACTCTAGATACCTAATTTATATTTGCATGTTTGGACTCCCATGGCCAGATGTTCTAAGATATAAAAGTCAAACCCACGTTACAATTTGGGATCAAAACTGGCCTCATCAATCACCATAGAGTCAGCCTTTTTTTTACCATGCACCACAAGTGAGCTTTAATCAAATCCATAATTCAGCAATTATAAGTTGGTTGCCCCAAAAAAATAAAAAAACATATTGGAATTGCGTGCCAACCGTTAATCTCCCAGAAAATACATATGTGCTATTCACAAATAAACTAAAGAGTAAATATTCACTAAACCACTTATCGTCAACTTACTTTTTCCACACAATAAAATGACCAAGCTCTTTACAAACTGTAGACAGCCTGAGAGCATGCATGTACTCTGGACTTCCCAAACCCAAACAGTTTCTTCTATGACTAAATCACAAGAAGAAAAACAGGAAGAATAATAAAAAGAAAAAGAAAAAAAGAGCTTTTAAAGAATTGAAAAAAAATAAAGAATACTATTCTTTACAGAAATGAATGAGTCACTCATCATGATGAGAAGCAGGTGCCAATGCCTGAACCATAATTTGCAAGAGCCTTACTCTACTTTGCAAGGACAAGATGTAATCAGCTGTCTCGCTGAAGAGTCCATCCAACCCCGTCGACGAATCGGTGTTTGGGATCAGTCTCTTCAAGGTTTTCACCCTTCTTTGGATCCCGTTGCAGCGCCTTCTTGCACCTTGGAGGCCTCTTCCTGTCCCCCTCTTCTTTAATATCCTTCTTCTTTTGGGTGTTCTTGTGATCATATTAACTTTGTTCCACTTTGTGTAGGACTTTGCCTCATTTTTTAGGACCATGCCCTTCAAATCAAGGGACACAAGAAGAGGATGCTGAGAACCCATGATTCAGGAGCTAATTTCAACAAAAAAAAACCACACCAGCTAGCTTTCCTTGAGAAATCCTTATGATGATGCAAGCCAAAACACTATAGCTGCTATAGCAGAAATGGCATAATTAAGGGTTTTTATAGGGTGTTAGCTGGTAACTGGGTTGGCGGCCATTAAGGATAATACAGATTAGTTAATTATGTGTATTAATTAATTAATTAAGGCAAAAGTAGGGGCCACAAGACAATTTCATAGAAGGCCTCCTCCAAGGGAATGGGGATAAATGAATGGGATGATGCCAAGTGTACATATATTATTATTGGTGTTGTTAATGCTTGTTGCTTTGGGCATGTTCTCCAACTTATGCACATGCAACCACATGATTCTTAAGAAGCCCTTCTTAAACCACCACCACCTTTCATCACGCCTATCCCACGAAAAACACCCTGGATTATTCTTCGTTCCCACTTTCCAAATTCAATGCTTACTTAGATATATAATGCAAATTGGGGGTCCTTAATCTCCTCATCATTCCAGCTCAAATCAACATGGCCTAAAAACTTTTCTAGGGTTTTTCATGGTGGTTAGGCCTTGTTTCCAGGCAGGAAACCTAGAATAAATAAAACTAAAAGGAATTGGGAGTGCCTGCACATAACATGTTAGAATTGGTGGACAAATTAGATCTTAATGTTGGGATAAGGTAGATTTAGTTCTGACATTCATGAACCCCATTTTGCATCAAACTGATGATTGATGTCTCAAACTTGTTAGAAAAAACAATTCCTAAGCCATGTTTGTAACATGTCTCTGTATCATGGTACCCCTTCCAAACTTAAAACTCGGACAATCTCACAGACAATGATGCATGCATCTTCTGTCTGTCACTTGCACTTTCGGTGGAGATATATATATATATATATATATACCAGGCTTGAGATATATTGTTGGACACATGCATTGGAAAAATCCTTTTATTATTTCTTGTTTAATTCTCAGCAAAATAATTCAAAGTATGCATATATATATATATATATATATATATATATATATATATAGCAATGCATGCATGCAGTATTAGTTCACTTGGATTGGAGATTACCATAAATAAATAAAACCAAAACCTTCTAAGTATTTCGAGAATTTGAATCATTGGTTCGATTAATTTTTTCCCCTCCAAACCAATTATCCCCACCATTGATCTACAAGCAAAGCTTAAGCATGAGCCAGAGAACATGATGCACATGCAAATGCGGTTGCAGATCCAGCAAACTGATATAGTTACCTGGCCATCACTATCCAAGTCCATAGATCGAATGGTTCTGAATATGCAACGTGGCAAGATTTAGAGCAGGAGGTCTTGTGCACCTTCACCATCTGTGGCCGGGGCTAGCAAGCTACTTAATTATAATTATAATTATGGTTATGCTAATTATATATATTGAACAATTGGATAGGAATGTAGAGTGTTCTGGATCTTCTTGTCATCCCTTGGTTGGTGATTACATATAAATTGGCAAATAAACCCGGTTTACAAAACAAACAAAGTTTGTGACGGCTATGCACATGGATTATCCTAACCCTAATTAATAGACTATATAGTATTAGTCACACAATGCGTTATTATTGATTATCATTCTTAATTTTTCAAGGCCATATAATGTCAAACAAACACATAGTAGTTAAATTTCTAATCGAAAGTCTTTATTTATTAAAATTAAAAGAGTTTTGATTGATCTGCCTGCCAGAAATTTTGGTCTTCTTTTTATAATTCTTTGAAAATTGATTGACCATAAAAGCAAAAACAGAAAATGAACTGTGCATAATATTTTTTTGCAACTAGTCACATATAGCTTGTTGACATGTCTCCGTCTTGCCAAATTATAACTTTTTTGTTCTTAATTTTCTTTTTCCTTTACATAAATTCGTAATGATGAGTAGGTGTTGGCTATGTGGTCCATGGAGTAAGTCTCTTATCATAAGAGAATAACCCACGCAACACACTGTTGCCCTTGTAACCAAGGAGTGAGCAATCAATGTCTCCGTGAGCTTAGGAAGAGTATTTATGCTGCTATATGCAATGCTTATTCACTGTAGCTTATAGGCCTGATTTCTTCATCGCTATTTCATGTTAAGTACTACATGTTGGAGTCAACCTGAATAATCTCACAGCCACGATTGCAGCTAGGTCGAGAAAAGTGGGTTCCATTAGTGCCACGTTAGTGTTTTTAACGAGTTTTTTTTGACATACTTGAAGGTGAGGGCCAAAGTAAGATGCAAAACATTGGTCTATCGCTTTAACTTCTTACGCAATGTGAGATTTGTTCATAAACTTCACATGGTAGTTTGAATTAAAACTTGCATTTAGGGCTTTGTTCATGTAAAAGTTCATCGCACATAATGACCTGTGGTAAAGAGGCAGACATAAAAGTTAAAGCAAATTAAACCTGTTTTCAACAACATCAACAATTAATAACGAAACCCAAAAGACAATTAAAAATAAAAATAAAAACATAAGACCTACCAAGCGTAGCTATTACAGTAAAATCTTCACTTTATTCTATATTTTTAGTGAAGAGACCAAAAACTACGAATATTATTGCTATAATCTTCTGAAGGCTTCTTTTTTTCTAATGCCAAATCATACTCCTTCTGATTATAATGATGTCGGCAATAAGTTCCATTAGTTTCAAAGGCCTTCACAAGCTTGAAGAATAACAACTTCATCGCCGGATCCTGAACATCTGCATAAGTTTTATAGTCGAGTAGAATCTGATGAGATCTTACTCGAAAATACCCCAAAACTAAAGCTTGAAAATGGAGAGGTGGGCACTCCAACATATGCAGCATGGCTTCCCAAGTTTGCACAAAAACCCTTTTCCTTAATTTCAAAGATTTCTCTTTGTCACGATCAATACCATCCACGAGAATCAATTCCCGAATTGAAACAAGTGTGTCCCATATGTTTGACTGTTGTAGATTGGCGTCAAGCAAAACTTTGCCATTTTTGGGCAAGTTAGGGTTTAGATCAAGGCCGTAAGAGCGGAAAAAGAGTTGGGGAGGCTCTGTCGGATAATCGCTTGGAAAGAATATGTCGAAGAAGAACAAGCCTTGGTGATAAGGAGGACCTTCTCGACAAGTTATCATCTCGTCATCTTCTCGATCATCATCAACTACCACGACACCTTTTCGACCAAGTATCTTGATCTTGTCACGTTTTGGAAGACGTATGAAGTCACCTCCACCAACTATCACAGCTCTCATAAGATCAATCCTTGAAGTATAACCCCTAACCAAAATTGAACTTGGGGGAAGTTGTCTTATTGATTCCCATTCTCCCTGAATCCTTTCGGCTAGCGATGCTTTTATATTATATGGCTTGTTGATGAAGTGATGATTAAAAGGAGTGTTAGGAAGCTCATCAAAGTTCTTCAATTCTTTCAACCTCCTCTCAACCCCATATACTTCTTCTTCAACTTCCCCATAAACCTCTGATGTTGCAGTCTCATCTACTTCCTTCTTAATCGATGGTTTGTACGACGACCTATAATAAATACCAACCTCGTCTTCAAATTCCATTGATTTGATCGATATATATATATATTTCTTCTTCTCGTCAGTAAGCTTTCTTGACGTACACCATCTTCAAAATCTCTCTTGCACTGAATTTACATATATATAGTGATCATGTTCTATTGGAGAGTCCATATTTAGTTAGAATTCTGGTTCCTTACTTAGTTAGAATTTTGGTTACTTATCCATTTATTTAGTCATATTGTAATTGAGATTGATTTCATATTGTAATTTAGATTTATTTCCTATTTTAATTAACATTGTACTTCTTTATAAATACATCCATATTGGAAAAGAATAAAGATATAAGCATAATTGAATATTTGCCCTATTTAATTTAACATGTTCATCCTTGAACGACTCTTTGCTAGGTCACCTCTTTCTCCAAATCGTATTTTATGTCATCGATATCTCCAAGTTAGAATAGGATACTACCGTGATGAGGATACTTCTAAGCAAAGTAAAGTGTTCTCCAATTATTAAAACTGTCCCGGACTCTTTAATTGAGCCCTAGCTAGTTGCGTTGGGATTTTTTCAAAAACAGTACAACTCTTGAGAGAAACAAATCCTAATCCATGTTTTATCATCCTTCAAAGATTGCTAAGAAGCTTCCGAATGGGGTGAAGGCCCAAACCCTAATCCATGGCACAAGTCAAAGTCAAAGTCCAAGTCCATGTGAAAGTGGCCCAAGTCTGCCAAATCCTGAAAAAAAAAAAAGAAGAAGATGAAATCTAGCAAATGCATGGTAAAATAGCATAGCATGTATGATGATGTATCATTAACATGTAACACCATAAATTAGTCGCCCAAAAAAAAAAAATCCACCGAAAAATCAAGTGTCACAAGATCTAAGGCCAACCAAATGTGAGGGTCAAAGAAAACGATCTTCTTGTTCGAATTTTAAGGCCTTCAATTAGTCGTTCGTTAGTTAGTTAGTTAGGAGGAAAGGTGGTCTAAAATATTTTACGTTACTTTCTCTTGTTGGTGGGAAATTGGGAATAGATGAAGGGGAAGCTGTGGCCTGGTATTGGGCCGACCAAAAGATTGATATGGATAATTCTATTCTATTCAAGAATGTTGGTACGCGTCTTCACAAGCATATCAAATGAGTCATCACTTGCTACTATTGACTTTAGGGTTGCCCCTTGACTCTCATTTGTTTCACATTCTGATTGGCTTCTTGATTTGGATTAACCTCACCTTTTCTGTTCGTTTCCTGGGAAAATCGAGGGGGTTCAAGCTGACAATGACTGAACCTAAATGGGTTTATCCAAGTACTGATGTTGAATCTTTGTGATGTGTTTCCTTGGAAAATTAAAATCAAGATCAAGACTAACATAGAATTCTTCTTCTATAAGGTTTACCTGAAATAAATGAATAAATAATCGGAAGGAGCAAACTTTAGCTCTATCCTCCAGAGGATGCTACTATTTTTATAAATTTTCATCAAAGATAGCAATATTCTAAGCAAAAAGGCAAGAAATTTCTGGTTGGGATGTTTCTAGCGTGTACTTTGCATTTGTATATAGACCCACTTTTGAGTCATAATCCTATATAGAAAGGCAAATTATGCATTGCAAAATATCTACCGACAATTTATCCTAAATAAAAAATAAAAAAATCAGCCGACACTTTCAAAGCTAAAAGAATTTAGCCACTTGACATTGCACTACCTGTCTGTCAAGAAATAGAGAAATTATAGAATAGGACTGGGAGTTTTCGGCACTGAAAAAATCATTATGCATTGATCTCTCTTATAAAAACACAAGGAAGAAGCAATATTTTGATGAGTGTATGATGACTTTTTGGGAGTAGTTCAATCTATCATTGACTTGGATATCTAAACTTCATCTTCAATTACACAGCTTCTACCTAACTATCTCTACCATTTGTCCTTCATACTTTGCCGAAAGAACACCTCAAATGAAAATAGGTGTTACCATCAAACAAAAGTGGAATAGTGTTTGGTTGTTAAGCCTAAACTAGTATACCTAGTACATTACAAATTGAAAATCAAATGCGTAGAGGAAATCACATACCCAAGCTTTTAGTTTTCGTTGTCAGTGGGGTATAACTCAGTTGGTTGAGCTCTTTCGCCTCTATCCATGTGGGCAGAGGTTCGAAACCTCTAAGCACCCAATGACCCCTCTCCCAATCACTTGTACTAAAAAAGCTTTAAGTTTTAGTTGCGAGCTAATTCTTGTATAAATAAGTTAGAATTTTTCTATTTAAACCCCACACTTTTCTTTGTTCACCCCAATACTTAAATCATTAAGCTCTTAAGTTTTATTATTGTGTAAAAAGACAAAAAAAGTCATCCAACTTAATACTTAACCCTAGTACATCTATACACACACCCCACCATTCTTCATATTAAGGTTTAGAAAAACAAAAACTCCTCAACACCATATTTCCAGATTACTCTTCTCTTTCAATCTAAGAAACCTACTACACTCTCATATTCTCTTCACAAACCCTAAATACGGTATGCAAATAGTGGCTTGTGGGTCGTCAATTGAGTTTGACATCAGTGTTTTTATCTCTTTAAGTAATGTGAGATTGATGTGAACTTAGAGTGGTGAGGGGCAAGATAGCGAGGTAGGAGGTGTGGGGTGTGGGTGGGTGTGGAGTGTGAGGTTGATGAGTTTTTAAATTTTTTTTCTTCTGCTACAGGGGTAGTTTGGGAAGATAGTGAGGTTTTCTTAGAAATTGTGAACATTTGAATTAGAAGTTGGGGTGAACTTAGAAAATAGGGTGAACAAAGAGAAGTGCAGGGTTTAAATAGAAAAACCCATAAGTTATTCCTTTTCATATGAAGAATTAAAATTGCTGCCGGAAATAGATACTTTATCATTGATTTGGAGCAATAACCAAAGATTAAATGAAGAATAATCTTCAAATAATTCATTCCTGAAAAGGTATCTAATTTTTATATAAAAATTAATATTGGGGACGAAAGAATCAACACATAGTTGAGTTAAAGAGGGGAAGGCTCTAACCATTGATTTCAGGTGAAGAGATGAAGACTTTTAAAAACTTGAGCGGTAAGCCCTTTGCAAAGATATTCAAATCTTTCCCCACAAACGTTTCACCAAGTTCATAGAAATTGTGTATATTTTCATCGGTTATGTAACTTTGGTAATGTTAAGTGGCCCCTTTGAACACAGTTTCTCCTTTGTGCCCCCTTAGGCAAGTTGTCTCCTCCCGCCACTGTGTAATATGATGGAATAAATGTGAAATGTAATCACTATACGGTACAAAATGAATTCATTATGATTAAAATAGTAACTTCAGTTCATATACTACTAATTTGTCACACCCTAAGGCCTTAAGCAAAGTTAATTAGGATACAAATCAGAAAGCAAAAACCACATCAGAATTGCCAGCAGCTTCTTCAACCCAAGGAAGATTCAGGGTCAGTTTGCCATCAGTTGACCACTCAAAAGCTACCTCAGTCCCATTCAAACAACATTTCTTTGGAGACTCACTTGAGTAGGCCAAGAAATTGCCTCCTCCTTTAACCTTCATCTTGGCACTAAACTCAACTGCGGTAGTTTTGTACTCCAACTCTTGGACAGTTCCTCCACTGTTGAACATGTTTGTAAGTCCAATTGGCGCGAACTTGATGCTGCTTCCGATCTTTTTAATTGGCACAAAGCTGAAAAGCTCGAATGTAGATGGTTGGATGGTGACTTGAATTGCATCAGATTTCGGGGTCATGAGTCGAAGTTCTTCAGCCTGGTTGAGATAGACCACATACTCTTCGGCCTTACCTAGATTGGCTGCTTCTATCTTTTGGTCCCATTCAATTTCTGAAACATGCAATGAACAAGAGATTGGCTTGTAGCAATCTGGGTAGCCTTTGATCCTCTGCTCCTTGGGGTCCCAGCCAGCCCCTTGGCAGTTAAAAGCTCCAATCACACCACCATACTGTGGAATAATTATAATAAATTGAGTAAGTATCTTTATCAATCAAATTGCAACAGACTACAAAATAAGTTGTCCTATATATATAGAAAATGATAAGTATGATCACACAATGCCTTGCTGGTCTCAATTTTACAGAATGTGAGTATCTTATTAATGAGATTGAGGAACATACCTTGTTGAAGTTCCAAATTTTCAGAACAGTTTTGTTGTCGAATAAAGGGTTTTTGAAGAGGCAGTCTCTGGTGGGAAGCGCAAAATGCTGGCACTTGGGAATGGTACCATCTGGGTAAACAAGCTTCTTAATGAGATCGAAATCATGACCAGAAACCGAGTCGCTTACATATACCGGACCCCCACAGATAGCCCTAGATCCTGCATGAAATTTGGCACACAGATGGTCTGATTGGAACATATCCCAATCTGGATGTATGATCTGACCCATCCACATGCTGTTGTAGGCACAATGAATCATATGAACACCTTGTAACCAGTAAACTCCCATAGGATCTCCATTTGGATCCTGGAACCAAAAATCATCACCTGCAATAGAAGAATAACATCCATGATGACATGTCCTTTGGTTTAAAATGAAGTTATAGGTTATACACAAGATCGATTTGTTTGGATTTTCTTACCAACTCTTCCTATAGAGATTTGCTTTGTCCCAAGGAAGAAGAAGTCGTTGCATTGTTGCATGCTAGCAATAAGTCCAGTCCCATTGAAGTTCTTCTGAAGAGAATGAGTCAGCCCCTTGTAATAAGCCTTTGCAAGCTCCACACGGCCTCCGTATTCCTCAGATACATATTCAAGAGTCTATACGGAAAATTCATGTAAACAGTTAAAGTCTGCAAGTGAATATAGATAATCAAATAAGAAAATACAGCAGAAATTAAAATGGTGATATGTTGAATACTTACATGAATAACATCCACTTTGACTCCTGTGATACCAACTTTGGAAAGGTAGGAGTGCATAGCGTCAAACAAACTATCGGCTTGATCAGGATTAACAAGCCCGATCCCGCCCTCAACGATTTTCACCACAGCAAGGTCAGTCATGGTCCCATCAAGTCCAGGAGAGACTTTGCAGGGGATGACCTTTGCACTGAGATGGGTTGCACCTGGCCTAACACCACCCCAGGCACCACAGAGAGCATGCCATACATATATATCATCCAAACCTTTAAATTTGGTTCTCAAATCGCTTGTGAAGGCCTTCATTCCATAGTTATCAGCTCCGCAAGAACAGCTTCCACAGCCTTCATTAGAAGCACTGCTTTCTTCTTCACCAATTATCTCATTCAACTCTTGCTTCAGCTTCTGAATTTTTGTTTCAAACTCGGACAAGTCAGTGACTCCAGATTGAATGGCCTTGTCACGATTCTTCTCAGCATGCTCTATTTCAATTGCCTTGGCTATCAACAACTTTGGCTTTTTGGGATCAAATGAAGGAGCATCAGGGCCCAACATAGACCCTCCTCTGTAGTTCCTGAACTTCTTGCACTCCTCAAACCTGTGAAGCCTAGCAGTCATTTGAGTCCCACCAAGAACTAGATTTTTCGCGTCCTCATGCAGGTCCTCACCATCCAAATTGATGCTTTGCCAGCCATCATCAATGATGAGAAACCTAGGGGATACACCGCCTTCGACAAATTCGTTGACACCATGCCAGACACCAACAGGTTCTACAGTTAAGTAGAAGGCATCCCAAGTACACCAACCAAATTTGTCAACTAGATTTGGGACTGTCTTCTCTTCTAACAGCCTAAAGGTATTGAGATGGACCCTGAGAGCACTATAGGCTTCTTTCATCAAGTTGTAGGGATTTTCAGAGGCATGAACATAAGCGATGGCATCAAAATTCAATGCTTTCACTTGGGTAGAACCACTCTCAGCACAGATCATTACATGATCATCAGTGCCAGGATGAAGAGCAGACCTAAAACTGCCTTCAATAATGGGCAGGATTATCACATAGGACTTTATCTCTGGGACATCTAAGAGCACCCATTGGGTTTCCATTTGCAAACTTGACCCAGAATTCCCCACCCACATTGTAGACCACCAGGTCTTGAACCTAAAGATGCTAAGGAAATCCCTGTTACTGAATCTACCCAAGGAGTTCATCAACCTATCTGAGGGCTCCTCCTTGTTGAATCCAAGGAACCCGCCCTTGTGGGACAAGGCACGAACGCCTTGGAGCAGAGGAAATGGAGCATCAGAAGATTGGGAGGTTGAGTGGAAGTGATTAAAAGTGACATTGCTTGGAACTTCAGAGAGCAATTGAACACCTTTGACACTAAACTTTCCATTAGACAAATCAAAGTATTGTTCTAAACTGTTGGACCGACACAAACTTAGGATTGGACCAACAGGATCATTAGGAGGTGCCATGAGGACAGAAAAACAGAGAAAGGAAGACGAATTACAAGAAGTTCTACAACTCAAAGCTAGCTAAAAAGAAAACCTTGGTTAACGGGAATTTACAATTTCTTGACACACTTGACTTGTACAGAAGCTATAAAAGAGAGATCACAATTCACCAAAACAAAACACACACACAGAGCAAAGAAAGTAAGAAATGAATGAGTGAAGAGTGATTTACAAGTGATTGAAGAGTTTGGTTTTGCACTGAAAAAATGGGAAGGCTGTGCTGGGATTTATAGGCAGAGGCAACAGAGAGAAGAATGGAAAAGGTGGCGTGGAAAACTTGTAGTAAAAATAGAATCAAGAAAGATATACTGACAAAGAGAGTTGTTCGGATGCTGTGGATTTATGGTTGGTTTTTGGGCTCTGCTTTCGTCTTTTTTTCCTTTCTATTTTTGGGTGCATCAGGAACCTTATTACATGAAAAACGAACCGACTCCATGGACAGTGACTGAAACTTACTGTAACATCCCAGAAAGTGCGACCAGTCGAGCCAAATTAAAATTAGAAAGTAGTCAATTTTTAATCCACAGTAACAGTAGAGTTTAAAGTTAGAAGGGTCCATGTATATGCAACTGCCATCCATGCATATGTGTGTTTTGGGCATGATTATTTTTTCTGTTTTTTAATGGGGACTGGCAGTTATGAATTTCAATGAGACTAGGCGTCAGAAAACTGGAAGTTTCTGCATTTAATAAAAGAAAAAAAAAAAAAAAAAACTGGAAGTTTCTGAGAATGAGATTAGACGTTACATTATTTATTTGACCTAACTAATTTATTAGGATTGGATTTCCCAAATATGATTTCTCAACTTTCATTAAAACTGGTCATTGACAATTTTTTTTGTTATACATGCGATATTGAAAGGAGGAATCGAACCTAGTAACCATTTTGATTTTGGAAAGGCAAGAGGTACATTTGAGTTTGACAGCAACAAGAGATACATTTGAGCTTCTGTGCAATGGGTCACTCTTAATTTCTCTCATCTTTGAATTCGGACGTTGCCACATGGGCAATCAACGGCTAGGACGTGTTCACGCACCGACAACTGACCATAGCAATTCTCTTCTAACGACCCAACAAATATGAAGTCTGCTGATGACATAGGAGAAGGATGACAAAAAGGCACATAGGGAAGTTTTTCTCCTTACAACTAACATTCAACCTTTTTTTTGAGGAATTGAATCCTTTTTCCATTTTCCCTTAAATATTTATGATTTATTTATTTTGGTTGAACTCGCACCGTTTCACGAGGACTTTAAGGCTACGGATCCCTTGTGGGGACAAAGTCACCTAATCTCAGCTAAAAAACGAAGAGTTACACAAAATCTTTGGTTTGGTTCTAAACGAAAAAAAGATATTTTTAGTTTGGTTCTCAATTTCTTTTGCCACGACAGGTTTTACTATTTCAATAGAAATAAAGAATAGAATAATAAAAGGTAACACGCCTTTTCTTTTTCTTTTTTCCATCTGAATATACTTAATAAAATTCTACACGGTTTATCTGAATGTGATAGGCTCATAATATGCCTTTAAGAAATGGAATTCAACATTTCACAAATTCCAACTTTATTCATATTGGAATATACTTGAACTTCAAGATGATTTTATTCGGAAAATTTCTGCAAGAATAGTATCTTTTTTTCTCACGAACTTCTGCAGTAAGATTTTTAACATAGCCTCAAGGGTCTCTACCATAGAGATATGCTTGACATATCAGAATGAATTACTTGAGCATGCATACAGCAGCAACAGACCACCTTAACTACACTACGAAAATCGATGTAGCATGCCTCTTAGTCATTAGTTACATTATAAATGCATTCATTTTGCTTGAGGTTGTATGTACCTAGTGAGGAAGAAGATTGATTGTTGGGACGCAGAAAGCACTCATCTTGCACTGGGTCTAGGCACCATTAAGAAGCTCCGTACGGTAAAAGCGCAGCAGCCACAATCCTACCTTCCTCATTCAGTATGTTGTAAGTTGATATGGCGTTTCTCTGAAACAAAAATGAGACATTATTATGAACTTGGTAGTAGAACCCACCACTGTTATAAAGCCAAGTTGAAAATGGAGCACCAATTGCAATATCAGTTTTTTAATTATCCACTCATTGGAACTACAGGCCTCAATCAAACATCGGGAGAGGCTAATATAGGACTTAAAGTTGAGTCTGTGTTCAACTTAGAAGGAGGTATGCAAATAAACTGAAGAAAGATGGCGGGTTAGGGCCTCACACAGAAAACAAGTTATAGTCAGGATATTTCCTAATACAAATGCCATTTGGTTGGTTATACTCTGGAGAGAATAATAAACTTAAATTTGGAAAAATCACCAATTCAGAACATAAAGATCACCTTGAAACTCATGGAGGGGGAAATACTCTTCATAATCTTAGAAAACCCCCGATTTCATGGGGAAGTATAACTAAGAGAAAGTAAAATTTGGTTACAGATTTTAACTCTAGCCTCCTGGCGGCTCCACATTTGAAACTAGATAAGTCTTCTCCTCCAGTTAGTGTCACATGTCAAACTACCCAATAGAACTCATAATTGCCAATGCTGAGATTTAAACACTACGCAGCGGATAAGAGAGTGAATTTATTTGAAACTGAAAACAGGGGCATTGGATCTAAATCAAGTTCTCCCCTTTCCCACTCAAATGAAACACTTAATTTCTTTCACTTTTATCCCTTGTGGCATCATCCAATTCCAGTAAAGCAAAAACCCCTGAAGAGCTAGTTCATAAATACCTACCAGTGAAATTGATGGTCCCAAATATACAAACTATTGTCACAAATACAGCCCACTGATGTACAGGGAAAATATACGAAAGGCTCCACACTATCATAGTGATTGCTAAAGCTTGCATAAAGTGGGAATTAGGTTGGTTAATAAAGAATTCAAATTAACAGGAGACATGATCAAATCCCCCATCGCATTTGTTTGTAGGAGGGGAAGTGCTACTAATCCTTGTCTGGATATGCAGAAAGAAAGTTCTCACCATACTAGAGTAGTAATTCATTGTACATCAAGATTTTAGGGGTCCATGTGGAACCTAGAAATGAAATTACACTTTCAGTGGCAAGTTACTGTACTTCTGTAATACTTATATTCTAAATTATTTGAATGTGATATTATTGATCAAACCCCCAATTCCTGATATCCTCTACTTTCCTACTTTCCTAAAGCTTCCTATATATAACATTAGGACAGCAGCATTTAATATTTGATGAATAATGTAGCAACATCGAATTTCCTTACAAATCAATGTTAGGTATTCATTTGTCAGATAAATCAGAACATGAAGTGGCCACAAGAAGAATAATGTGCAAGAAAAAATGAATAAAATAGGCACAATGATGAAATATACCGAGTCAACGGCTTCTAACTTCATTCCCGTAGAGCGAATGAAGCGTCGTAGTTCAGGATCTACGGGTTCAATGTTTCTCCCAGTGCCAAGAATCAAAATCTCTGAAATAAATTATCAAAATAAGATGTCAATGAAAAAAGCAGTTAGCCAAGAATAATAAGAACGGTAACAACAAATAACTTCAGAATAAAGAGTAACCATATTGTTTAGTGAGGAAGGGATGGCCAGACACAGCAAGGGAAAGAGGAAAATAAAGTATTTTGGGAGATACAAATTTCAATAATCCCTTGTGTCTACTATCATTTTGGTTGACATTTCAATTTTTCCATCGGCATAGAATGTACTATTAGGTTATTACTGTTTCAGATTTGGAAGCAAGAGATGAAACATGATTACAATATTATACGTTTCAGTACACAAGTTAACAATATAAGGGAAGTCAGTAAGCTTCCACATTCCAACTGAGAATATAAAGGTTTTTCACCAAATGCTCTTGCCGAATGCTCTATATACGATTGGTTAGCTGGGTGCCCATGTTTCATACAAAGGAATTGATCACACATTGACTTACTGCTTCTTACAGAAAAGAAAATTGTTCTAAATTGTTCAAAGTTCTGTCTATGTGTCTACCTAAAGTAATTGATGAAGACAATCGAGAACAAGGTGCACCTGACAAGAAGGAAGAAAAAAGATAACAAATTTGGAGGAAAAATAACGGGATTAAACCGATATTTGAAATTTACCAGGTATAGGCCGCACAATTTGGAACACTGATAAGCTGCATCACAACATAAAATAGATGAAATTTAGATAAAACTGCTATTTCATTGCTCTACTTTATTTATTTATTTTGGGTAGATTTCACTGCTCTAATTAAGCTTTAATTGATTATTAAGAGTTTTATCCTCAATTAACAAAAATGCCAGAAAAACAAAATTAAAATTGCAAGCATATAGCAAAGAAAGACCTATCAGGAGTGACATGAGAGAATTTGGTGGGAGCCCAAGACATCAACATATTTCCAACACAAAGCAAGCTTCCTTCATAATCCACCCCATTCACTCTGAATCCTGTCTCAGTGTACCTACATCATCACCACAAGCGGCACAACTGTAATTATTAGTTGTTTTTCGGTTTATAGACTAAGCAAAAGTGAATTCATTTGAATAAGAGAAAATTAATTGAAGTAACAAAGGAGGAGGCAGGCAGGCACCGTTGAAAGCGAAGCTGGTCATCAGGGACGTTGTCGATGAGATTGATCTGATCGTAGAGAGAGAAGGCGCGCCTCAGAGACGGAAGTGATTGTTGGTTTGTGGGCTTTGGGTGGGCTTCCTTCCGGAGGCTTCGAATGAGGTTTGGCAATGCCCCCACACCTCTCGCTCTCAACCCCATTTGGTTCTCTCTACATTTGATTTTCCGAGTAGCTCTAAAAATAACTCAACACCCAACTGTGAGTTGAGATCCTCCTTTTCTTTTTCCTTTTTCATTTTTGGAGTATAGACGCGCGGCTATACTTTTAAAATATTATATTTTGGGCGTATAGCCGAGGGGCTATACTTTTAAAATATTATTTTATGAGTAGAGATATTCTATTTTTGGCGTTGCCAGAGTGGTCATGCAATATTTTTTCATTTTGTATAGTTTTCTAAGTTTCATGTTGGTTGTCTGAAACTCAGTCTTAGCTTTTGTCCTGCGGAGTGATGAAGATATTGGGAGTACATGGTTTTATTGCTTTCTCTGGCTGTTGATTTCTGCACTTATGCAATATGCATCATATTGGGGTTTGGCTTTTAAATTAGTTTCTTCTGTAAGTGTTATTATATCAATTTTAAACAATGCTCAGTTGTCATTTCCAGGTTCTTGGCAGGATTTAATTAGTTTCTTCTAAAATGATTCAAAATGGATTGTTGCCGAAAGTTAAAAAGTACTTCATATTTTCATAAAACATCAAACAAAATAAATGGAGTGAAATTTTTTGATATATTGATCATTGGAAACGGATATCTTTTTCAAACAGTGAACCCTATAATTAGGTTGTACCCTATAAAATGCTATTTTTATAAGGGAGTTTCACTAAAACACCCAAAATAGGAGCTGAAATTATAAAAAAACCCAACACCCAAAACACTTTATAAACACACACAAAACCCATCATTACACACACTCAAAACCCATTTATAAACACACCCAAAAAATATACAATTGTTGATTTTGGGGTTGATTTTGGGTGTGTTTCTATGTTTAAATAGTGTGTGGGTTTTTTTATAAATACATGTCTAGGATTGGGTTTATTTATAATAATCTATTTTTATAACTAATAAAAAAACCGTAGAATAGCCGTTCGGCTATACTATTTAAATACAATATATTTAAATGGTCTAGCCGCTCGGCTATACTATTTAATTAAAAAAAAATTATGAAAAAGGGACCCTCCTAGTTGCATTAGTTTATACTTTATAGATACTAGCCTCTCCGCACGCGCTTCCTTGCCCGCGAGAGGTTTTTTTTTAAAAAAATTAAAATTTATTTTAGAATTAAAAAAGATAATGGGTAGTTGTGTTCCATAAAAATAGGCCATTATCTAATTTTTCTTTTAATTTTAATTTGTTTAAATATGAAAAAGTATTAATTTACCATATTATCCTCATTTAATTAATAATTTCAATTCTTAATGTTTGCATTAACCAAGGGCATTTTCTGGTATTTTGAATGTTTCACCATTCTCTACCTTTTGCTTTATATATATAGATTAACTTGGTATAGCTGAGCGGCTATGCGAATAAAACATGTATGTGTCATATTCGGCAAAATTTTGGCAAATTACAACTTAAAAGTTTGGCCACTATATAATGCTCTTGCAAGAGGCTTTTTTTTAAAAAAAAAATTAAATTTATTTTAGAATTTAAAAAGATAATGGGTAGTTGTGTTCCATAAAAAGAGGATCCATTATCTGATTTTTCTTTTTATTTAAATTTTTTTTAATATGAAAAAGTGTGAATGGACCATATTATCCTCATTTAATTAATAATTTCAATTCTTAATGTTTGCATTAACCAAGGGCATTCTTTGGTATTTTGAATGTTTCACCATTCTCTGCCTTTTGCTTTATATATATAGATTTTAATATAATATATTTAATTTTTTTAATACATATATTATTTGTATTCAATAATATGTAATAATTATGTGTATAATACATGAATTTTTTGTGTACTATTGAAACTTTTATAAAAAAATACGTGTATTAAATATGAAAATTACGTACGTATATATTCAATATGAGTATTGTACGTTTGCTTTTTAAAAAATGTGAATTTTACCGAGTTTTTAAGACTTGTACAAAAGACGGATGTATTATTGAAATATAGATGCGTACGTATATAATACAATATTAAATATGAAATTGCTAAATTCTTTATATGGGTAATAATTTTGGAAAAGTAATCAAAAGGGGACAATAAAGACTCGAATAATGGCCTAATAGTAATGGATAATGCTCTAAACTATTCTTATCGATAAAAGAAAATTGGAAAAAATATAAAAGAAGAAGAGGAACATATATATATGTAAAGCGTATAGCCGCTCAGCTATACGATTTATGAAAAAATAAAAAATAAAAAAAGCCGAGTAAAGCCGTACGGCTATAATATTTTTTCAAAATTAAAAACCGAGTATCGCCGCATGGCTGTACTATTTCTTTTTAAAAAATTAGAAAAACGCTTATAGTCGGGCGGCTATACTATTTATTTAAAAAAAAAGAGCCGAGTAACGCCGCAAGGTTGTACTATTTAAAAATAAAAATAAAAAACAGAGTCTAGCCGCCCGGCTATACAATTCGGTTATTCGCAGCAATGGTCCCTCAACTATACCCATATTTACAGTTTGGTCACTCAATTCAATTATTAGTTGCAGAGGTCACTCAATTAAGTGTTTTGTTGCGCCGTTAGTCCTACCGTTAAGTCTCTCTAACAGTAGGGACTAATGGTGCAACACAACACCTAATTGAGTGACCAAAATGTAACTCCGAGTATAATTGAGGGATCATTGCTACAAATAATCTTAATTGAAAAGTCACATTTGTCCATCAATAATCTAAGAGATGCTTGCCACGTCATCATTTTAAACAGAAAAAGTAACAGACTTGACGGTAGGACTAACGATGCAACAAAACATATAATTGAGTGACCTCTGCAACTAATAATTGAATTGAGTGACCAAAGTGTAACTTAGGGTATAGTTGAGGGACCATTGCTGCGAATAACCCTAAAAAAAACTAAAAACCGAGTATAGCCGCGCGGCGATACAATTTCTTTTTAAAAAATTTAGAAAAAACCGAGTAGAGCCGCCCGGCTATACTGTTTATTTTTTTGAAAAATTAGGAAGACCGAGTATAGCCGCACGGCTATGCTGTTTCTTTAAAAAAAATTAAGAAAACAGAGCATAACCGTGCGGCTATACTATTTATTTATTGAAAAAAATAATAAACCGAGTATAGCCGTTCATTTGGTTTTTGTATTTTAAACAAAATCTGAAGCTGGGTTGTCTTCAGATTGATTATGTTAATTTTTACTTATAATTTGGTTACTTTTGTTACAGGAAAAGATGGAAATGGCCAAAGACGTTGATGGGGATGGGGAAGGAGAGGGAAAAATCCAATACTTGCCAAGAATGTGGTGCTACTTTTGAGAAACCTGCATATCTCAAGCGACAAATGCAAAGCCATTCCCTTGAGGTATTGTTTGCTACCGATTAGTTTGATAGCTTCATTACAGCTGATTGTGTCTATAACTTTCCTTACTTTTCGGGTGAAGGTCCTGTAATTTTCGCATCAATTGAAGATAATTTTTTTGCAGGATTCAACATTTATAACAACTATCCTTTGGATATCGTGAAGCATTGGATTTCACACAAAGAACTCCAAAATGCGAGAGGTTTCTGACTTTAATGGACCAGTATCAGGTGGGAGACCTCCTGTGAAGCTCCATCACGTGAACCTCAATCACGTACTGCTCGGTTTGAGGTTTGAATGCTTGATCATCTGCACTTTGAAATTATATGGTTATTCATTCGTGAATTACTTTTAGCCTATTTTTTACTTTTTGGATGAGGTTTCTGTAGTATTTGCATCAATTGAAGTTATAACTTTTGCAGGAATCGACATTTTAAAGAAGTATCTGTTGGACAATGTGGAGCATTGGATCCCACACAAAGAACTCCAAAATGCGTGAGGGTTTGACTTGAATGGACCAGTACCGGGTGGGAGACCTCCTGGGAAGCTCCATCAAGCAAGCCTCAATCATGTACCGTTCAGTTAGAATTGAAAGCTTGTTCACTTGTATCTTGAAACTATGGTTATTGGTTCCTGAATTCATTTAGCTTATTCTTTACATTGGCCATACGTTTGTTCGATGGATGATTGTCGTTCCAGCTTCAGAAGAAAGGACCACGTAAATCATCATCTTCTTCAGCACCAAGGGAAACTCCTTAAGTATCCGATTGAAAACTGTAATCGTGGGTTTGTTTTTCCCAAGGTAACATGAGGAGGCATGTGAAAGAACTCCACAATGAGGATGATCCTTCGGCTAATGTTGGAGGTCAGAAGCAGCATGCCAGGATTGTGGAAAGGTGTTCAAATTTGCTTCAAAGCTGCGGAAGCATGAGAATTCTCATGGTAGCTTTCATTTCTGAATTCGATCTTCTTTTTGTATTCTGCCTTGTGTGTGCGCGTCAGTGGTGAATAATGTTGTAAGATACAAATTTTTCAGAAAATGGGGGATGTGCTGTTGTTGAAGTTTTTGGCGGCATGCTTAATGCAAACTCTAAATATATCCTTTTATTTGTGTAGTTAAACAGGCATTCTGCTCTGAACCAGGCTGTATGAAATATTTTTCTAATGAGAAATGCCTTAAGGCCCATATTCAGTCCTGCAACCATCATATCACCGGTGAGATATGTGGGACCAAGAAGCTGAGAAGGAACATCGAACGGCATCTCCGAGCGCGAGAAGGGGGAGGTGCTACATTGGAGAGAATTAATGCAGTTATAAGGGTTGTCTTCACACATTTTCAACTGTGAGTTACTGACTTGACTTTTAATGGGTTGTATGTACACACACATAAAGAACAAACAGATTTCATTATTTTGGAAAGAAAAAAAAAAAAGTTTTTCATTCTTTGCATTGCCATTTTTATTTTTTATTGTTTCCTTTTCTGATTTTGCTTATATAGGTTTGCAGAAATCAAATCTCCATCAACATGTCAAGGCAGTACACCTTGAACATAAACCTTTTGTCTCTAGCTTTTTGGTTGTGACATGAGATTCGCAAACCAGCATGTGAGAGATAAGCATGAGAAGACTGGGCGTCATGTCTATGCATATGTGAGTATTATTCTTAGATCATTCAATACCCTCATACGTTGGATTTTGGGATGAGCATCTTTCCAGGCAATGCCACATTATGAGTTCATATGTGGGACATTATTGCTTTGAATTGCAGGGGGGTTTTGAAGAGGCTGATGAGAAATTCCAGTCAAGGCCAAGGGGTGGCCGTAAGAGGAAGTACCCCACTATAGAAATGCTCATACCAATTGGGCCAGGAGTCTGAGTACCTCTCCTGGTTGCTCTCACAAGATGCTGAACACGAGAATTGAGCCATGCCCTTGAAGTAAATGATTGGACATATCCACTACGTATGCTAACCTACTTAGAAGTTTGGGTGTCATGAATCTCAACACTAGATATGGAAATTGGGTGATGCTGTGAATCTGAACACTAAATATGTATAGCATTTCTGTATTTTTGTGAGATAAGCATTCTTCTGTTTAGTTGAATGGTATATTTATTAATACAATAACCACAACCTCTATCTGAACTCTGAAGAACAAATTTGTGCACTACTTGCCAAACCACCCATAACTTTGATGGGCTGGAAATTCTCATCACGCCATGTACTTTTTTTATGCGCCAATTCTGTTATTTACAAAGTGAAACAAAATTTCTTCCATATGACTAAGTTCTGTTTCCCATGATGCATCTAAGAAAAGAAAAATAGAGAGTCTGAGGCATTTGCTTTTGTTGGTTGATTGAGCAAAATGGTGCTTGTAATGCTGCTCCATGGGTTGTTATCTCCATCAGAATTGGAAGAGCAAGCAAACGGGTTGTCGCCGATTCCATCATAGAAAATTCCACCAAACTCATCATCATTACCAAGACCAACCTGTGGCTGGTCCTTTGTTTCTTCTCCGTCAGTACTCTCATCCTCCGAGAAGTTTGAGTTCTTCTGAACCAACTCTCTGAATATTGATGATTGAAGGACGAAGCCAAGTGCGGTGGGAGACGATGACTTGCTACCGCTGTTAAGAGGGATGCTGCTACCGATGACTTCTTGTTTTCGGCGGGGGGGGGGGGGGGGGGGGGGAGAGGAGTTCAAGTAATCAGAGGCAAAAGGATTTGTGTGTGAGAAAGACTCCTCTGTTGGGATGTAGCTGTTGGCCATGAGTGGCATATTCTGAGGCTCTGCGACTGTCTCTGGTTCTTGAGTGGCTATTGGATCGTCTGCTCTTGGCTTTAGCCATCTTATGTAAGAACTCAAGTCAAAGTTAGTCACAGCATTGATCCCTCTGTACTCAATTGCTGCAATGTCATAGGCACGAGCTGCTTCCTCTTGGGTGCCTAAAATGAGATTAAAAAGACACATTGCTCAGTAAGTGCAAATTCTCTTCATTATAGTTTTCAACTATCTCTTTTATGACAGTATATATTGCAACTAGTTTTTGGATAATGTTATAATCAGTTATGGAGATAGGAGATCAGAGATAACTTACTGTAAGTGCCAAGGTAGAGGTACTTGTTTCCAAAAACTCTTCCTATTCTTGCTTCCCATCTACCATTATGATGGTACCTACAATGGTAGTGTGTAAAGGTAGATGTATGCTAAATTTAAACCTATTGCCAATGGAAGTTGCCGTGAGGATGTAACGTATAGCCGTGCGGCTACACTATTTTTAAAACAATTTAAAAAGCCAAGTCTAGCCGAGCGGCTATACTATTTATAAAAAAATTTAAAAAAAAGAGGACCCGCCTAGCGCTTAGGCACGCACGTGTCAAAACAGTATAGCCGCATGACTACACTATTTATTAAAAAAAATTTAAATACAGAGCAGACGCACAGAGCCTGGGTGCCCACGTGTAAAATAATATAGCCGTGCAGCTATACAGTTTTAAAACAAATTAAAAAAACTGAGTATAGCCGGTGGCTATACTATTTTTTTATACGAAAAAGAGGACTCTGAGCGATTAGGCGCCACGTGTCAAAACAAGCCTACTTTCTCAAAAAAGTTAAAAATACGGAGTATAGCCGTGCGGATGTACTATTTTTTTTTTTAAAAAAAAGGACCCTCTAGAGATTAGGTGCCATGTGTCAAAAATTAGTATAGCCGGTTGGCTATACAATTTTTTTTCGCGCGGCTTTACAATTTAATTAGGGAGGCACCGGATCTCTAGCTGGACCTCTTCCTTTGTTCTTGTTCCGAGGCCTTGCCTAAAGTTCGAATTTTTTATTTTTCACAAAATATTCAGAATTCAGAAAAACAAATACAAAATCATAAAATTCATGAACAAAATATGATGAGGAAACGGTCAAAATCAGAAATTTGGCTTACATTGCCATAAGAGTGATTGAAACGTTTTCCTCTTTCGGTTTTCTTATTGCCCCTACTGCAGTACACTGAAGAATCAGAAAGCAAAAATTAGGGCACATAAGAGAGAGAGAGAGAGAGAGAGAGAGAGGGGGGGGTTTGGAATTAAGGTGTACCTGATGGGACCGATGTAGTGGTAGCTGTGGAGACTGAAAGCGAAGCTGTGGAGGAGGGGAGAGAAATGGATAGGCTTTCAGACTGAGAAAACGACATGCGAGAGCATTAACACCAGACCTGCCCTTTCTAGTCAAGAACACCCCAGGTGAAACTTGGCTTCAAGAATAATGACTAGTCTCAGACAACTGTGTCATTTGCCCTGATATGTATACTTCTTAAGGAAATTTTTGCGCCATAAGATGGTGAAGGTGAAGCCTATATTTGACTCACCTAGTCACATCACATGTAACAGGACCTACTATCTCTCTAGTAGATGTTCATAGTTCCATTACAGAGAGGGTCGCGGGTGTGGGCACGGGGTCGTCACGGCCTGGTGGTGGTGATCGACTCGTGAGAGAGAAGGAAGCAACAGCGTGAGGTTTTTAAAGTCAGAAAAAAAACAAAAGGACCCGCCCAGGCGCCCAGGAGCCCAGGCCCGCCTAGCCACCGCCTAGACCCGCCTAGACCCGCCTAGCCACCGCCTGGACCCGCCTAGACCCGCCTAGGCGCCGCCTAGGCCCATTTTTCGAATCTAAAGCAAAAGAAAAGAAGTCATAGCTATTTGAATGTCCCAAGCAGCGTTTTCAAAGGCATGCCTTCGCGCGAGTCGGAGCGAGGCGGCAAGGAATCGCCTGAGGCCGTCGGCTGTTTCCCGAGTTGCACGTTTAGAGCGGGGAAGGCGTGAGTAGGCGTTGCAAGGCGTAGCCAGGCGGCGCGAGGTGGAGCAAGGCGGAGCAAGGAATCGCCAGATCTGGAACCTTCTGAACCGGAAGAGATTTTGCGAGTCTGCAACTTGGCTGTGAGGAAGACGACTGAGGAAGACGATTGCGTGGTTTTTTTTTCAGGGATAATGAAACGACGTCGTTTCAGTTTTAGAGTTTAAAACTTTAACTGAAACGACGTCGTTTCACTTGAAATGTTTTGTAAAAAAAATACCGCAAGTCTGTTTTATTATTATTTTTTTCCTTACCTTTATTCTAATAAACTTAAGGTAAGAAGATATTAAAATCTTTCTTGCCATTTCTAACTCCAGCCGGCTGTAGCTTTATTCTTCTTACTTTTTTTATTTTTATAAATTAATATATTAACACATAGACTTATATATATATAGTACAACCCTATATATATATAGTGAAAGTTACAATTAGTGTTTAATTCATTACCATTAAATTTTATAATTTTAATTTATTGTTTCATATGTACAGGTAAGAGGAAAGTCAAAAGCAAGGCCATAAGAACGATGCTTATGGATGAAGATGATGAGATAGATAAAGATCCTTCAACATTTGATAATGGGAAATATCCTTTTCAGATTGATACAGTTGATCAATATGATAGTGATGCTAGTTTGAATGATATTCGTGTTGAGGAGTGGGATGAGTGAATTATGTTTTTGTTTTGATGTTGAATAAATATTTTATGTTTTGGGATTGATTATTATGCTTTGAATGAAAATTAGTACTTATATTTGATTATATTTAAAAGATTGTTATGGTTCAATAAGAATTAGTTGTACAATTTAATTGTATTGTATTATTCATAAATTTTTCTTATTAAAATAAATTAATGTTTAAAAGGCTTATGCCTCACTGCTTCAAGGCTTACGCCTCCCATAACGCGACTAAAACGCCTCAGACTACTGTTCTGCTTGCATCTAAACATGCACAGGCCAAACCAAACTAGGTCTTATGAAAATTTGATATTGATTTCAAACAGGGGAAAGGGATTGGATAGAGTGTATGTGACATGTATAAGCCTCTGGTAGTACTTTCTTTAGGAAATTATATTGAGCACGAAATTCTTTGTTGCCCTAAGATAATTGTATGAATATATATTTCCAGTATGGAGTTTGTGATGCAATTGGAGTTCTCTCACAAACTAGCCATAATAATTTGCACGTTTTCTGATGGTTAAACAAATAGGATTGTCCTTGCTTGCTATTTCTTTTATCACCTACTGACCTCTATTTCTGTTTACTGTCTTATGTTGTCAGATTGAGATAACGAAGTTACATGAATTCGCTCAGGCTGCTTTTCGTGGATACAAGTCTTTGAACCGTATACAGAGCCACATATTTCATACTGTTTATTACACTAATGAAAATATACTAGTAAGTTATTGATTCTGTTGATGACGTGAATACCAAACCATTGCAGTGAAAGTGCTGATATGATATGCTTGAATGTGATGTGATTTTCATTTACTTGCAGGTTTGTGCTCCAACAGGAGCTGGCAAAACAAACATAGCTATGATTTCTATTCTACATGAGGTATTCACATTTTTGGTAATCATTCTTTTTCTCTTACTACTTTGGCTTGATCTCAAATTCACACATTTGTTTTTGTATTGTGTAAGAGTTAATCTGGGTTAATTGCATAGTTAAAATGGCATGGGAATGGCTGTAATGTCATATGAGCTGGTATTGTATATATTTTTCTGGGAAGGTTAGTGTGTTAAAGATATCAGCTTGCAAAATAAAGCAAGGAAACTAAGCTTTTGGCGGCCTTAGTTATTCGAGTCCTTTTATGTCATGGTGATGTACTCATAGTACTTTTCATGTTGAATTCAACCTATTTAGGTTTTTAAAAAAAATTGGAAAACCCGTGTATAGCCGCGCGGCTATACGATTTGAAAATAAATAATAAAAAAACCCAGTATCGCCGCGCGGCTATACTTTTTTTTTTTTTTTTTTAAACCGAGGGCTATACTATATGTTTTTATAAAAAAAAAATTGGAAAAACTGAGTATAGCCGGACAGATATACTATTTAGTTTTATTCGGCAAATTACAACTTAAAAAGAGGATCAATTATCTGATTTTTCTTTAAATTTTAAATTTTTTAAATATGAAAAATATGAATTTACCATATTATCCTCATTTAATTAACAATTTTAATTCTTAATGTTTGCATTAACTAAGGACATTTTCTGGTATTTTGAATGTTTCATCATTCTCTGCCTTTTGCTTTATATATACTAGCCTCTCTGCACGCGCTTCTGCGCCTGCGAGAGGGTTTTTTTTTATTTTATAAATATTTAAATTTATTTTAGAATTAAAAAAGATAATGGGTAGTTGTGTTCCATAAAAATAGAATCTATTATCTGATTTTTCTTTTAATTTTATTTATTTTTAAATGAAAACTGTGAATTTACCATATTATCTTCATTTAATTAATAATTTCAATTCTTAATGTTTGCATTAACCAATGGCATTTTCTGGTATTTTGAATGTTTCACCATTCTATGCTTTTTGCTTTATATATATAGATTCAATAATATGTGTATAATACATGAATTTTATTTTATTATTGAAAATTTTGTATAAAATACTTGTAGTAGACATGAAGGATACATACGGCTATACTATTTCTTAAAGAGAATAGTCGCTTGGCTATAATATTTTTTATTTAGTATCGCCGCGCGGCTACACTATTTCTTTCTAAAAAATTAGGAAAAACGTCTTTAAAAAAAAAAAAATTCGGGTATAGCCGGACGGCTATACTATTTATTTTTTAAAAAATTCTAAAAACCGCTTATAGCCGAACGGCTATACTATTGGAAAACCCGAGTATAGCCGCTCGGCTATACGGTTTTTATTATTTAAAAACCGAGTATAGCCAGACGGATATACTAATTTTGTTTTAAAAAGGAAAACCGAGTATAGCCGCCCGGCCAGACTATATCTTTTACAAAAAAAATAAAAACCGACTATAGCCGAACGGCTATACCATTCCTTTAAAAAAAAAATTATATACAAATACCCTCCTATTTGCATTAGTTTATACGTATGTGTAAAATTTCGGCAAATTACAATTTACCAACAGAAAAATGTTGTAGAAAGAAAAGAAACCAAATGAAAGCAGTTGAGAGCATAGTCTAAAATATCGAAAATATTGACGAAATATCGAGGATATTATCGTTTTTTCAGGTCACGGATATTTTGAAACGTATCCATACACATATCATATAAATATCAATAATATAAATGATAATTTTGCTCACTCTTCAGGAATATTTTGTCAAAATATCGCTATAATATCAAAAATATCGATGCAATGGTAAAAAGGAAAAAACAACACACAAAGTGCACATGCAAAGGGGATTCGAACCCCTGCCATTTCACTCCTCCAACGCCTTAACAACCATGTCGCTTATGTTTTTGTGATAATACGCAAAGGAGAACTCTATGTGGGATCTTACCATGCAATGTATAAAGTGTAAAATATTGTAGTAAATCATTATATATAAATGATTATGGTGTGTTTAATCTTCTTTCATTAATTACTACATATTTTCTATACTTACAGTGTTTGTTAGCTCGCTATATAATCAACTTTAATAAGTTAAACTTATCATGCAATGCATTTCCTTCCTTTTTTTTTTTGGGGTGATAAACTAATAGATATAATTGACTAAATAAACATCCTCCAAAGTTTCAATAAAAATTTCCAAGTTTTTCTTACAATTTCCGTGGTTTTTATTCAATTTTTATCGATATCGATAATATCCTGATGTTTTCATCAAAATTTCCATATTTTTGGACTACCGATATTTCCGATACCATCGATATTTTAGACCTTGGTCGAGAAGAAGGAAGGGAGTTTCACTAAAACACCCAAAATGGGGGCTGAAATTATAAAAAAAACCCAACACCCAAAACACTTTATAAACACACCCAAAACCCATCATTACACACACTCAAAACCTATTTATAAACACACCCAAAAAATATACAATTATTGATTATGGGGTTGATTTTGGGTGTGTTTCTATGTTTAAATAGTGTTTGGATTTTTTTATAAATACATGTCTAGGATTGAGTTTATTTATAAATATCTAAAGAAGGAAAACATAAACGTGGGGAGAGATAAATTGTTGTGAGGGACCCAAGTGAAAGAGAGGAAATATGTGAGAGAATGAGCCACCTTGGAATTGTGTTGTGTTGTATATATATATATATATATATTGCCAATATTAGGTCCACCAAAAGTAAAAAAAACACGGAAATAACTATTAAAAACTAAAAGAGTAAGTAAAGTGTTTAGTCTTTTTTATTTCTTTAACGTGTTTAGTCTTTTTTTATTTCTTTTTTTTTTTTTATGTGAGACCCAAGGGTATCCACCGCCGACAGCAGTAACTAATCCCTTTCGCCGCGGGAGCTCTCCTAATGGAGGTAAACGGCTGGCCACGAAATGCGCTCCATTCCCATGGGCGGGGATCGAACCCCCAACCCTTTTTTATTTCTTTTTATTAATACAATAATTCTGTTTAGCCTCAAGAAATTCAAACTCCCTTTTCAAACTCACTTTTCACTACTACTTTATATTCTTGCTTTGATTTCCCAACTTTGTAAAAACACTTTAGTCTCTAAATTTCTTTTTTACAAAAAACAATTTTCAAGCTTCTTTTGTTGGAATGATGTTTAAAACATAAATTAGTGAATGAGTGTGAATCATGTGTAAATATTCTCAATAAGTTAAACATACAGATATTGTAATTGTTTTTTTTAATAAAGAAAGTCGATGTTCATTCCAAAGAAAGATTACAAAATTTCTTCAACTATAGAATATCTCCAATAATATCGGGAGGGTCCCAGATGGAGGGTTCAATTAAAGATAACGAAAATCGGACTAATCTATGAGCCCCAACATTGGCCTCACGAAACAAAAAACCGAATTAGGTTAAACTAATTTCAAATAACTTAAAGTCACCATGAGTAAGAATAAATTTCGAAACACAAATGCATATTGTTTTAAGGGTTGTGATTTTCACTCTCATTTTCTCCTTATGTTTGTTTTTGTCCCTTGATTCTTCTTTGATGTACTCAATTATAAGGGAGGAGTGCATTGGGAGAAAAGAGGAGTGTGAAAATCACTTCCCTATTTCAAAGGACATATACATTTTGATCTATTAAAGTGAAAGAAACCAAAAGATCAAGAATAACGTATTTTCACACACCAAAAATCCTATTTTCCCAGGCCTTTTCTCCAATGTACGTACAAAGCTAACCGCAAATGTATACCCTTACAACTTCATACGGTTAATCATATAGATAGAGGCACTAATGATGGTTGCTGATCTATTTCTTCTTCTTTTTCACATGACTAGGGTTAGGGTTTGGGAATGGTGTAGAAGAAGGTAATGGAGAAGGGACAATAAGGGTAAATTGGGAATAACAAGGGTGAAACAAATAGAAGAGTATTTTTCAAAATTTGGTGTCGGGAAAGAGAAAGTAAGGTGGGCCAAGGAGTAGGAATAGGAGTGTTGGTGTTACTCGAGAACAAAACATAACAAAAGAATCCAACACCCAGCAAAAGTTCTCTTCAACAATTTAATATAGATAAAGAAAAAAAAAACCACATGAAAAGCAAGAGACTAGTTCTAGGTATATATATGACAAAACTTGAAAATATATTATCTTTAGATTGCATTTTATGTACTTATCACGTGCACCACACCAAGCTGTTAATTAATATATCACGTGCACCACATGATAATATCTATGATCCAGAACAGCACCAACTCCACTTGAGTAATCACTGTTTATTCAAAAGTGGTATGAATACACACATATATATACAGCGGCGGACTCATGAATTTTTCAACGGAGGTGCAATTTTTAAAAGCTAAGAGCTCCAAAAAAAAAAAAAAAAAAAAAAAAAAACTAAACATCCTTATCATTTAAACAATACTATTGGCTTTTGCTCAAGAAAAAAAAAAGCATTCAACATACTTTGGATTGGCGCACTCAAGAAGGAAAAAAAACGCAGGATTCTTGTGATGCACACACACTTTGATGAAATTGGGTGACGTTAAATTGGTCTTTTATAAAGAGAATTCCCAATTCTACTTAATTAAGGAATTCCCAAGACCTAATTGAATAAAGAAAACTCCCAATTAAAACCCATTTAAGTAAGGAAAGCCCTTTTGTAAAGCCCACAAAAGCCCACGTTACATACAGCAGCAGTTTCCCCTTTTTTTCTTTTTTTTTTTAAAATTAAAAAACCCTGGTCCAAAACGACGTCGTTTTGGCCAGGTTTAAAAAAAAAAAAAAAAGTAACGTGTTTTAAAATAGCCTGGACCAAAACGACGTCGTTTTGGCCAGGCTTCGTTAAAAAAAAGAAGCGCGCCCAGTGGTTTGCGCATTTCGTCGAACACGTTATGTGCATCGCTGGTCTGAAGCAGAGGTGCAACTCCAGCACCTGTAATGGCGATTTCCAGCGACCGGAGGTGCGAGCGCGCCTCCTTGCGCCTGCACAGATCCGCCACTATATATATATATATATATATATATATATATATTATAGAGGACAACACAACTGTTTAATTAATCAAATTAAGGGGTGATGTATGTGAACTGTTTGTTTGTGTTGTAAGAATCTAAGCTCATCAGCCATATTTCTTCAATTCTAAGATAATTAAGCAGACCCAGAACATCTGATTAGATGTTAACAACAATATTAGTAACATGTGCGATAGGTACTTGTGATTGGAACAAAATACGTGTGATTAGTTTTGTCCCAAAAAAATAATAATTTCGTGTAGCTAGTTAAATTATCGATCCAGAGCTTAATTAGAATAAAAAAGTCACGTCAGTTTGGCATTTATGTGCTGTGAAAATAATTGATGTGGGAGAAATCAGCTGTGAGAAAAAAAAGTTTGGCGTTTGGTAAACTTTTTGTTAAAAGTGATGTTGGTACTGATTACAGCATAATCAGAAAATGATTGCCGCATAATCATTAAATCCAGCGCCTCATCGAAACTGATTCCTAAATAATCAGAAAATGAAAGCACCTCATTAGCTGTTTTCCCTTATAGCTTTCTCTCACAGCAATTTTTAACAATAAGTGATTTTCTCATAGTTTACCAAACGGGCTGGGCTTCCAATTTTTTTTTTTAAAAATCACTTATCACCCCAAATAAGCAATACCAAACGGGCACTTAAAGCTCACATAATCAGTTAGGGAAATTTAAGGGTACTGATTAATATTTTATTGTATTTTGAGGTAAACTCTGACAAGCTTCTCAATTTATTTTATGAAAAATTGAGGATAGTTTTGGATTTGAAGTACAATTTTTGTCAATTCAACTTTCTTTTGACTAGTAATTCAAAAGGAAAAAATAGAAGTTTAGAATTCTTACATTTTCGTATGGTATAACTACGTCATTTGTTTTTTCCTTATGGTAATAATAGTTTATAAAAGTCTACTGGTATTCAATTGTGGACTTTTAAAAAGTCTCTAAAAATTTCGTGATATGTCTAAAATAATACTGACTTTTAAAGAATTGATTAAATGAGTGATTTTTGTAGAGTTTCAAGAGAAAATATTAGTACCAAAAGTCTAGCCAACACACTCAAGACTTCTATTGACTATATGATTTTTCTTTTTGATCAAATAGAAACTTCATTAAATAAACTTCAACGGTATAATTAACATGCTAAAAGCAAAACTAACACGGACAAAAGTCACACTAAAACTACTAGTCCACATCATCACAATTAGCCATAAGCCTAAACAAAGCCCACAAACTCAACATAACCAAAACCCTAAAACAACCCATGAGCCTAAACAAACCCTACCACCACCACCTGAAGAAGCGCCGTCGCGGCCACACTCACCCACCGCATCTGTATAGATCTGGATAAAATATGATTTCCAGCGATCTATATGCGCATAAAAGCGAATAAATAAACGAAAATAACAACTTTGCCAAAGAACAATTGAGTGATTTGTAGGAAACTCCGTCATAGACTAAAACGGGTGATGGGAAACTTCAATCTAACCATGGCTTAGAAGAAACCACCACAAAAGGTTTTTTTTTTAAATTCAAAATGCCCTAGTGGACTTATTCACTAACCTAAAAAGAAAAGACGAGAAGAGAGGAGGGCAGAGATAGAGAGAGGGGCTAGGATTTAGTTCTATTGACTGTATGATTGATAAATATACAAATACATGGCTGTACTCAAGCCACGCAGCTCCGAAGCTACAGTCCTACCTCCCTCCCATGTCACGATTCACGAATACGTAAATACGTTATGTACTTTTCATTGCTTTAATTCATGTTCCTCTCTTGATTGGTGTGGATTTTCAATTCATTTTGATTTATGCTTCTTCTTCTTTGTTTTTTTTCATAAAGGAAATTTCAAAGAAGAGCCGAAAGGGTAGAAGAAAACAATCCAATCAGAAATAGTAAAGAGGGAGGGGGTTGCGCAACACAATTTTGATTTGCCATCTGACGTATGGTTATTGAGAATGACTTAATAACAATAGTCATTCTAGTGCCAATTAATTAATATTGTCTTTTTTTATTTTATAATAAAAAAAGAGTATATAAAACCCTGTAAACTCTATGCAAAAGTTTAGGAAAGTCTATAATAAAGTATATAAAAGTCATTAAAACTCTAAAAGCTACAGGGTTTTGATGAATTAAGTTTTCAGTTTTTTTAAATTATTTTCCTTAAATAAATAAATAAAACTAATTCAGTTAGAATTAGTTAATTAAATATATATGACATGTCACATGCCACATCATTTGAGAATCAAATTCGTGAATTTAATGTCCCTTACATTATTGTTAAATAACAAGTATAACACTCTAAAGAGAGTTTGATTTCTTAGTCGCCTTAGGCAACTATGAATACTAATTACTTGGACATCTTGTGAAACATCATGCTGTAATGACTTTTTGTTCGTTCTAGTTTTTTTGGGACGAGTAATGACTTTTTAAACTTTTTCACATCTAAATATTCAAATCTTAATGTTGACTCCACCAAAAAAAAAAGTAAAAGAAAAAAAGAAAAAAATGAAGATCTAAAGCCTTTCTTGACAAATACAACATGACTTCTCCTATAAATACCCTGCATGGTGTTGCCTTATTTTGTCACTAGAAAGCCACCATGGCCATCTCCTCTCCCTTGCTATACTGCTTTCTTTCTCTTTGGCTAGGCCTTGCTGTTCATCAGCTTGAAGCTTCCCACCAAGTTTACAGAAACCTTCCAACTTATTCCCAGTTAACTTCTTCACATCATCACCTAGTTAATGAACCTTACAGAACTGGTTATCATTTCCAGCCTCCCAAGAATTGGATCAATGGTATATCTTCCCTCATATATGAACTCTTTAATCTTCCTTCTCATTTTTTCATGTCATTTTTTTTATATAAAAAAGTTTCTTTCACTTTTCCTTAGCTCTAACAGCTCCTTTTTTTGGCTTCTTGTGTTTGTCATTGACTTGTTCTAATTGTGGAACGAACAAATGGGCTTGTTTGGTTGCACAGATCCTAATGGTTAGTTTGTTTCTCCTCTTGTTCTGTTTCATTTCATGATGCATTGTTGGCTTGGGTACTGTCTAATTTCAATGGTACTAAGAAAGCCTTGTATTCTTCTTGTTGCAGGACCATTGATTTACAAGGGAATTTATCATTTCTTCTATCAATACAACCCCTTAGATGCAGTTTGGGGAAACATTGTCTGGGCCCATTCCACATCAACTGATCTTGTTAACTGGACCCCACATGATGCTGCTATCTACCCATCACAGCCGTCGGACATCAACGGCTGTTGGTCGGGTTCCGCCACGATCCTCCCTGGGGGCAAACCGGTGATGTTATACACAGGAATAGACCCCCAAAATCGCCAAGTTCAGAATTTGGCCTACCCCAAGAACCTCTCAGACCCATTCCTTAGGGAGTGGACCAAGATCCCACAAAATCCACTAATGGCACCCAGCCAAGCTAACCAAATCAATGCAAGCTCGTTTAGGGACCCAACCACTGCTTGGCTAGGCCCAGATAAGAAATGGAGAGTGATCATTGGAGGCAAAACGAACCAAACAGGAGAAGCTATCCTATATAGGAGCAAAGATTTCCTTAATTGGGTTAAGGCCAAACAACCACTTCACTCAGCAGAGAAAACTGGAATGTGGGAATGCCCTGATTTCTTCCCAGTTTCAATTCATAGCCAAAATGGTCTTGACACATCAAAAATTGGTCCTAATGTTAAGCATGTGTTCAAGGTGAGCTTGGACAACACTAGGCGTGAGTACTACACAATTGGGACATATAACATCGACAAGGATATCTATATCCCGGATAAGGGCTCAGTAGAGAGTGACTCAGGCTTGAGATATGATTATGGCAAATTTTATGCTTCAAAAACTTTCTTTGACAGTTCTAAGAACCGTAGAATATTGTGGGGTTGGATTAATGAATCTTCAACTGTGGAGGATGATATCAAGAAGGGATGGTCTGGACTTCAGGTACAGAATTAAATAAATAGCTTTATATGCATGCATGGTAATGTTATTTTTCCAGACAAATATTTATGCGAATCTAGATTGTATAGTTTTAAAATGATCAATGATTCAGATTCACAGTTTGGCAAGCGTAAGTCCTCCTAACTACCCAAGTAGGTCATCACTCAATACTATTTGAATGAACTTCTGCAGGCAATTCCAAGGACCCTTTGGCTTGATAAGTCTGGGAAACAATTGGTACAATGGCCAGTAGTAGAGATTGAAAAGCTACGTGAAAAAGAGGTAAAGTTGCCAAGCAGTGTACTCAAGGGAGGATCAGTGCATGAAGTACTTGGTGTCACAGCAGCACAGGTGTGGGAACTTTTTTATTTATTAAAAAAATTTCAATTCGGTAATGGCATTTTGCCACGTGTATATAAAAGCACACCAACCCCACTAAATCACTCTGTTCTTGGTACTATATTTTACTCATTTTCCTAACCCATTAGACTGAAATTACTTTTTCTAATTCGGTATCCTTAAATTTTGTTTTGTCATTTGTTTCACAGGCAGATGTAGAGATTACGTTTGGAATAAGTGATCTTAAGAAAGCAGAAGTGCTGGACCCAAGTTGGACAAACCCACAGCTTTTGTGTAGCCAAAAGGGTGCCTCAGTTAAAGGTGGTTTAGGACCATTCGGGTTACTGGTATTGGCTTCAAAGGGCTTGAAAGAATATACATCAGTTTTCTATAGAATATTCAAAGATCACAACAAACATGTGGTGCTCCTGTGCAGTGACCAAAGCAGGTATCTCTCTCTCTCTCTCTCTCTCAACCGAACTTCAAACTCTTAACTCTGTGTATTTGTTTGTTTGGTAGGTCTTCCTTAAATAAAGATAATGATAAGACCACTTATGGGGCTTTTGTAAACGTGGATCCTCTTCATGAGAAGCTCTCCCTAAGAAGCTTGGTAAGTTGCTGCAAACCAATTAAATATATATCAACTCTTTATTGAAAAGTCAGTCTGCCTATGTATGTGATCATAACCTCCATGCACTGCGTTGGTGGGAAATTTCTTTTCAGTTTAAGAATCTCTTGGCGACCAGAAATCGCCATCAAACATTTGTGAATCTATGTTTTCCTTCAAAAAAGTACAAAGCATCTTATAACATTTTGACAGACACTGCTGCCTTTTCTGGTAAAAGGGTTCATCATACTTGCACTTGACAGTCACTTTCCATGATTACATATGCATGTTTCAGAAGATTCCTTGTGCATACTACCATCCAAGTGCTATGGCCACTTAATGAGATAAAAAATTCAGAACTCCTTTCCTTTTAATCTTTTATATTTCTAATAGAGAAATGCTACAGTAAATCGTGCTGAGCATCTTCGGCTAGAAATCACAGATGTGTGAGCACTCCTTTGTTTTTTTTTTTTTTTTTGGAGAGAAACGATTTCAATTGAAGAGAAAAAACAAGTTTCAAAAGTCCTCGATTAACACATCCTGAATGAGTCCAGGAGCATCCCAAACCCAAGAGGAAGTATTAGCCAGGGAGACTGCAAAACCAGCAAGCCCATGGGCCACTTTGTTGGCTTCTCTAGGAACAAAACAAATAGAAACAAAAAGACAACTCCTTAATCGAGAATCGAGAATCATCAATCAGCATACCCACAAGGGAGTGATCATCCCTGGGGACCAAAACAGCCTGAATAACCGACAAAGCATCAGCTTCCACCACAAACAGACCACTACCAAGATGTTTAGTACTCCTCTTTCTGATTAGAGTTTAGCCTACATGCAAGGTGCACACATTCTTTTTTCGGCCCCAAACTCCACACTTTTTTTATATGAATGACTCATGATGGTTGCACATTTTACACTTAGCATTCCATATGCACCACTAGTCCAACTTTATGCCATGGTTCCTTTTCTTCCTTATGCACGCGTATACTTTTTCCCTTCATCTTTTTTCTTTTGCCTATTTCATGATAATAAATTTGTGTCCTAACGCGTTTGAAATTTTGCATCTGATGCAGATAGATCACTCTATAGTGGAGAGCTTTGGTGGAGAAGGCAAGGCGTGCATAACAGCTAGAGTTTATCCCACATTGGCCATTAATGGCGATGCCCACTTGTATGCTTTCAATTATGGAACTGAAGATGTCAAAATCACCGGAAGTGCATGTAGCTTGAAAACAGCAAAAATCAATTGAAATATGAGTAGTGGAGAGTGCTCTTGGAAAGAGGATAAAAAATATGAGAGCTTAATAATAAATTTTGTGCGTGTATGAACCGAAAATAAAAAAACTTGTGCGTGTCAGTTTTTTCTTTGGCATCATGGATTCCGATTGCGTCTCTGTATGTAGAAGTTTTAAATATTAAAAATATTTGCTTCTGCATAATTATTTAAGCTACTTCTCAATCGAGATTGCTGCAAATATTCCACTGCCACTAACTTTGAAACAGCACTGTCAGATTTTTCACTGCAAAAGAATATAAAAAAACCCTCCTTATAGGTAAGGAGTCATTCCTCATGCCTCAAAAACTCCACAACGAGGATGCAGAGGCTGCCGTTAACTTTGTATTCATGGGTTAAATTTAGGCTATTTATGATAAAAATTATCTTTCACGCATATATGAATTAAATGAGGCTTATTTTGGATGTGAGAGATGTGATTGGTAATATATATAGTCGTGATATAAGAAATGTGGTTATCAATATGACGTGATTGTAAAAATATATGTTGCATTTGCTATATTTAACAAACAAACAATGAGACGAAATGTGTAGCAATATGCTTGGGGTTTCTAATGACATTAGACATTAATTACTGCCCTTATCTTTCCTCATCATCCTCCGGTCCTTATCATCTCCCTCTTCTTCCTCATTGTCAGAGCAACAATGATTCACAAGATTTGGAAAATGTTAATTAACAACGCTTACCAGAAAGGTAGTAGAAGAAGCAAAGCTAACTGTTGGAGTTGACAAGTAGTCAGGTCATTAACTCGTTAGTGATATACCTCAAACAAGCGCTAAACATTATTGGCGGAACAATAGGAAATATGAATTTAAATTATAATAATTCTCAACAAAATTGTAATCATTAAATATACAACAAATTTACATGGAATTAATGTAAATCAATAAACACAAATGTGTAGAAATAGTTACAACTTTAGCATTGAGGCTTGCAAGAATCGATTTCGCCCATGTCCTTGTGCTCACAGTTCTATAGGCATCTATCTCCCAGAATTCAACAATTGATAATTCTAAATTGAAGCACTTCAATTTAAGACTCTCACAAACCAATTATATGTTTGTATTCTCAAGAAAAAATTAGGAAGAATTTAACAATAGAGTACTGGAGATACTCTTTGTTTTTCACGGGTAAGAACTCTCTTCATTCTATATCTCAAGTAGGTGAGGGTGTTTGGTTTATAATATAAAACTCATTACAACTCTTGTTTAAACATAAATAGTTTTTCATTTAAAAAGTTACAGACACAACTTGAATCCCACCGTTTAATTATTAATAACTGCACTTTAAAGGATAACCAAGTGCAAAACAAATACTAAGACACACGACACTTATTTTTCATTCACTAAAGAAATTAAATATTATAAAATAATATAAAATTTCCAACAATCCCCCACATGAATGAAAAATTGAGAAGAAATTGAGAGTATTGGCGGAAAAGAGATGCATCTGAAGAGGTATCTTTTAGACTTGAACCTATCATAGCGAATACCTATCAGATTTACTTGGTGACACTGTAACATCCCGACCCAAAAATAAGACTATTCACTAATTAATTTAATTTAAAAATAGAATTTCCAATTTTGCCCTTGAAGTGGGGGCAAAAAGGTCAATTTTTATCCGGAGAGAGTTTGGGGCAGCAAATGGTGTTTTTAGGAAGGTGGTACTGAGCCGAGTCCATAGACACGCGGTAGGCTCGATTCGGACTTGAAACGAAGAAGTTACGATTGAAAAATCTTTGAGGACCTAATTGAAATTATTTTAAAAATTAAGTTGGATTAAAATCAGATTTTTCAGATTTCTTCTCTCATTTCTCTCTCTCTCTCCCGCGACTCCCCCTTCCCCTTCGACAAAACCTCCAGCCGTCACCTTCCTTTCGCCACAGCCGCCGCCACGTCGGACCACCGGCCACGAGACCGGACACGATCGAACCGCCACCTCCTCCTCTCTCTTCCCCGGCCAGAACAGCTCCTGGAACGGTCGGAAATCGCCGGAAAACGCAGAAAACTCGCCTGAAATTTCAGGAAATTTCCAAGTCTTCGTTCTCCTTCAATTCTCCTCCGATTCCGACGAGTGAGGTATGATTTCTCGACTATTTTTCGAGCTCTAGCTGCCTGTTGGATAGGTTTCCCGAAATTTTGAGAGGTTACAGATCAAATTTCGAAGTTAGGGTTCAGCCGGATTTCAATTTGAAATTCCGGCCACTTCCGTCGAGAATTTGGGGTAGGCCCAAGAACAAAAGAGGCTCCAAATTAGGGGTATTACCTAGGTTAGGAGTTTGGAGCCAAGATTCTAAGTTTTTCCGGTCACCTGAATAGTGATCAAGCCACCACGCGCGGTAGCGCGTGGGGCGGCGCGTGGGCAGTCCGGCAGAGGTCACATTGTATCCTAAAATGATCTTTGTGTTGTCACGAGCACGTAGGAGTTTACGGATCTCAATTTGGATATCGTTTGGGCCTCGAACGAATTTGACATATTCTGTGATTTTCGGGTTTGGTGTGTTTGGACCGTTGGATCAAACCCAATTTCACGTATGTTGTCCCTGGCATTCCTAGGATCGTATAGGAATTCGCAGATCGTGAATCGGAACCCCGGATGTTCCGATTCATTAACTTAAAGTTTTGACCGTCCGGTTGACCGAGTGTCTTCCGAGACTTTTACAGTGCTTGGAACCTTTAATTTGATCTTAGAGACGTCTCATTCCTCGTACTTAAGAGAAACCCGGGATATTAGGATTTTCTTTTAAGTGTTATTTTGAAGAATTGGATTTTAATATCGTGTTCGTATTCTGAAATAGGTAATCCGACACCTCCTTCACAGCAGGCAGGACCCTCTCAGGGTCACGCAGCTTGGGATTACTTGTGAGTGGACTTTGTTTTCAATAAATTGCATGATTTTTATAATGAAAGTTCTATGCATAAGGATTTAAAGGTTTATGGAAGTTTACCTAATACTTAAAGTTGAACGAATATTTTGTTAAAGTATTTGGGTTTTGGATATATTCAAGTATCTTGAATTTTATGTATATGCTATTTTGGGAAAGTATTATATTTGTTGAGTATTTGTGGGGGGTACTTGAGAAATGGTTTTGAGGCATGGAGTGATGCGAGAGTAGAAAGTCAGTTTGGAGTGCTTTATGCACTATCCTGTGTACCTCCCCTGGATTGGAAATTGATTTTGTAAATGTGAAATATTTGGAAATGTTAGTAGCCGGGGCATCCTTGACGGGATGTTGACCGTAGACCCTTGATTGGGTAGTCTGCGCGCGTAGGACGGTTCCAGGCGTACGGGTCTTGATTCTTCGTCCGTACGTGCTGGGTTAGAGTATCAGTCCCCCAGTTGGACGACTCATCCCTAGCCACATGGACGTTTGAGGGCCGGATAAGTGTGAGCTAGTCAAACAATCCCCGGTTGGATTGTTTCCCCGGTACAATTAGGTGTGTCATATACCTATATTATATCTCTATTATATATATGTATATATATAGCTTTACATTTGTTCTTGTTTTTGAGCGAGGATACTTCCCCGCTCGTCGTGCCAGTGGGCACGTGTTTCGAGAGTTTGATTTGAGATTTGTAAGGAAAGGTTTGGATGGGTTGATTTGTAAGTTTCACTGGATTTCGGATTTAGCTCGGGTTTGAGCAAACTATTTATATATGTATATGGTGGATTTAATGCATCGTTTTCATGCATGGTTTTCTTACGGTGGGGTTATATTACTTTGGTTTAATTGAACTAAATTTTGTTTTGTCCACTCACAAATTTCTGTTTTGCGCCCCACGGCCATTAGTTGATTGGAACGAGCAGCAGAGCTGTGTCGTGTGCCCTGAACCGTGAACTGCAGTGCTCCGAGCTTTCGTAGAGCTTCTGTACCTTGTAAATTCGTAAAACTTCATTTTTGTTGGCTGGTTGAATTCTGTTAGACATGCTCTGTTATTGCCCTGTTAGGATTTGGTATTTTGAGGCCGGAGGCCATAGTTTGTAACACTATGCTTTGTGTAATGCATGCTGGCTGTTGGGTTGTTTTTATCTGTGTTTTTGGCAGGTTTGAAATTTGGGATTTGTCCTGTTTACAGGGGAGATTCAGCCAAAATTTTGGTAGAAAGTCTCGGTTTTTAGTAAGTGAGCCCGGCATCTGCGGGATGCCGGATTTAAAGACGGGATCCGTCCCGGTTTTCGAGGAAATTCGGGGCGGGTCCTGTCAGACACAGTGGATACAATGCGGTTGTTTTCATTTTGGTCCATGCACTGCGTTGGTGGGAAATTTCTTTTCAGTTTAAGAATCTCTCTTGGCCACCAGAAATCGCCATCAAACATTTGAGAATCTATGTTTTCCTTCGAAAAAGTACAAAGCATCTTATAACATAGTTAAAATTTTGACAGACACTGCTGCCTTTTCTGGTAAGGGTTCATCATATGTGCACTTGACAGTCACTTTCCATGATTACATATGCTTGTTTCAGAAGATTCCTTGTGCATACTACCATCCAAGTGCTATGCTATGGCCACCTAATGAGATAAAAAATTCAGAACACAAAAGGACTAAGTTCCTTTCTTTTTAATCTTTTATATTTCTAATAGAGAAATGCTACAGTCAATCGTGCCTGCATGGACACGTGACTAATTCATGACCATTGATGCATATAGACTCAATATTGTAAGATTCACAAGCATCTTCTGCTAGAAATCACAGATGTGTGAGCAATCCTCTTTCTGATTAGACTTTAGCATATATGCAAGGTGTACACATTCTGATTAGACTCATGATGGTTGCACATTTTACACTTAGCATTCCATGCACCACTAGACCAACTTTATGCCATGGCTCCTTCTCTTCCTTATGCATGCGTATACTTTTTCCCTTTATCTTTTTTCTTTTGCCTATTTCATGATAATAATTTTTTGTCCTAACGCGTTTGAAATTTTGCATCTGATGCAGATAGATCACTCTATAGTGGAGAGCTTTGGTGGAGAAGGCAAGGCGTGCATAACAGCTAGAGTTTATCCCACTTGTATGATTTCAATTATGGAAAACTGAAGATGTCAAAAGTGAAGAGTGCTCTTGGAAGGAGGAGAAGGAAAGCATCTTCGGATAATTAATATGAGAGAGAGCTTAATAATAAAATTTGTGCGTGTATGAATCGAAAATAAAAAACTTGTGCGTGTCAGTCTTTTCTTTGGCATCATGGATTCCGATTGTGTCTTGGTATGTAGAAGTTTATGTTAAAAATATTTGCTTCTGCTTAAAGCTACTTGTCAATCAAGATTGCTGCAAGTATTCCACAGCCACTAGCTTTGAAACAACAATGTCAGATTGTTTACCGCATAAGAACTACAGTACATAGCAAATACCCAAAAAATTAAAAACAAGTTTGGTTCCTTATAGGTAAGGAGTGATTCTTCTGTACACACTAATCACTATTTGACGCGTGTGCATATATTGGTCTTGTTGTCCCTTTGGGGATCCCATTTTTTATTTATTTTTTGCATGGGCTGAACTTTCATATATAGGCCAATGAGGAGTGACCATTTACTAGTAAGGAGCCAAGTGGTGTTCATATAGCACCTGCGAACTAAAAACTTTCGACTTTTGTACATATATAAGGACATAGGTTCTTTGTGAATTCTTAATCTTTTTCTTGGGCCTAATATGGTGACCAATCAGATTTTCTATTGTTCTTATGTGCCCGAATAAAAGCACACTAACTTTCATTGCTCAATATTCCTCAAAGGCACCGTAAGGCCATTGGTTTTAGTGTGGCTATTATTCTCCCCTGCTACAAATTTCAAGGGGTCTGATATGTTAGACAAGTGCTAAAAGCCAGATTATATGATACTAGATATGAGAAAGGGATGCATGCATGGTTGAGATATGAGAAATTTTATGCCTCAAAGACTCTACAATGATCCGAGGATGCATTGGGTCGGGATGTTACAATATGGAGGAAGCTTCGTCTTCAATACATCTCTCGCATCTCAGTGTGAAAATCGAGATCACAAATGTTCAGTGGCTGATGGGGCAATAGACGTAGACTTTGTTACTTGATCACTTTGGTCACTAACTTTGTGACTTTGTCATGCGTTCCTGTTTTTCTTATCTTTATTATGTTCTCTTTTATAGAGCAAGATTTTTTTTCTCAAATACAAACACAAGCTGAACAGGATTAAAAAGTGACCGAAATACCCTTACTCTCGGGGGCAAAATTTCATATTTTATGAAATTAATTAAAGGGAGTTTCACTAAAATACCCAAAATGGGAGCTGAAATTATAAAAATACCCAACACCCAAAACACTTTATAAACATACCCAAAACTCATCATTACACACACTCAAAACCCATTTATAAACATACCCAAAACCCATCATTACACACATACCCAAAACCCATTTTGGGTATGTTTCTATGTTTAAATAGTGCTTGGGTATTTTTATAAATACATGTCTAGGATTGAGTATTTTTATAAATATCTATTAATTAAATTCATGAATAATAATATTTTTGGGTCGGGATGTTACAATATGGAGGAAGCTTCGTCTTCAATACATCTCTCGCATCTCAGTGTGAAAATCGAGATCACAAATGTTCAGTGGCTGGTGGTGCAATAGACATAGACTTTGTTACCTTGTCACTTTGGTCACTAACTTTGTGACTCTGTCATGCGTTCCTTTTTTTCTTATCTTTATTCGGTTCTCTTTTATCAGTCCTGATCTCTTGGACTACAGGGGTCCAAGAAATTTGTGGTCTTCAACGGTTCACTTACTATTGCATTCCTTTTAAGAAACTTTTTTGAACCATTAGATTAATATCCAACGGTGGGTGACCATAATCTCTTGGACTCCTGTGGTCCAAGAGATCGGGACTGCTCTTTTATAGAGCAAGATTTTTTCTCTCAAACACAAACACAAGCTGAACATACAAATGGCTGCCACCAGCACGCAGCAGGATCCTTCTCCGTCCTCTCACCGGTGCACTTATGATGCATTCTTGAGCTTCAGGGGCACATGTTAAAGTATCAACCCCAGCTCAACCCATTTTGAGGAGCAATCTCTACAAGGTTCTAGAAGTATAAACAACAAGGAAATAAAGCCTAGAGAAGATAGTCAATACTTGAGCTAGATAAGTAGAGAAAAATCTGGAAAAGTGAAGGAAGTTCCACCGACCTAGTAACTAGTATTGTAATAGATTAATGTAGTTGATTCTAGAAAGTTACATAGGCTATGTCGGCTAGGAATGGAGAATAGTCTAGAAAGTAAAAGAATTATGTAGCAAAGGCAATGGAATGGAGAGCTATGTCGGCTAGAACAACTATAAATAGGCATAAAGCCATGCATTGTATAGAATCAAGAAGTGAAGTGTGTGTTAGAAGAGTGAGCTATAGAGCTAAGGAGTCATTGTGAGAAGTGTGAGTGAAGTGAGAAAGAGTGTTTGTAAGAGTTAGTCTTTCCTTTGAGAGTTGTTTGTTGTAATATTTTGTGAGTCTAATACAAGTAAATTGTTTACTTGTTTTGTCTCCAACAAGTCTATCTTAGAGTTGTGTACTCTAAAATTTGCTCAACAATTGGTATCAGAGCGGGACGGTCAGTGACTGATTCTGCGGGAGCTTCTTTGAGTCGTGAAGAGTTTGTCTCTACAAGTTTGCATATTTAGTTCAAGCTTGTTCGGTACTGCCGGAATTCTGCCGAAACGATGGGTGATCTTCACGTAGTTGGAGGAATCACGAAGCTCAACAACAAAAATTACAACACGTGGGCGACATGCATGGAGTCTTATCTGCAAGGTCAAGATCTTTGGGATGTCGTCGGGGGCAACGATGTTGCACAACCACGAGAAGACAATAGCGACGCTTTGCGTAAGTGGAAGATCAAAGCAGGTAAAGCCATGTTTGCCCTGAAGACAACAATTGAAGAAGAAATGTTGGAGCACATAAGGAAAGCCAAAACACCAAAGGAAGCATGGGACACCTTTGCAACACTCTTTTCAAAAAGGAATGACACAAGACTACAACTTCTTGAGAACGAGCTGCTATCCGTTGCACAACGTGACATGACGATTGCTCAGTACTTCCACAAGGTAAAGTCCACATGCCGTGAAATTTCTGATTTAGATCCTAATGCTGCTATTGTGGAGTCTAGGATAAAAAGGATAATTATCCATGGTCTGAGACCCGAATACCGAGGCTTCGTTGCTGCTGTACAAGGGTGGCCTACTCAACCATCACTTGTTGAGTTTGAAAATTTGCTTGCCGATCAAGAAGCTATGGCTAAGCAAATGGGAGGGGTCTCGTTAAAAGGAGAGGAGGAAGCGCTCTACTCCAACAAAAGTAAAGGCAACTTCAAGCAACACTTTGGTAATGGATCAAAAAGAGATGGTGACAAGGAGAAAAGTCATCAAGGAGAAGGAAGTTCTCGGCTAGGGGGAGCTTCAAAGTTTCACGGCAACCGTGGTCAATCCAAGAATACTAAAAGATTCGAAGGTAAATGCTACAACTGCGGAAAGAAGGGCCACATGGCGAAAGATTGTTGGTCCAACAAAAGGCCCGCTGAGAGTAATACTGCTACTTCCAACTCAAAGGAGAAAAGTGAGGATGATTGGGACGCGGAAGCATCTCTTGCTATAGAGGAAGAGGAGATAGCTCTCACTGTGACGTCACCTGAAAGGATTGACTACAAGAATGATTGGATTATCGACTCAGGCTGCTCAAATCACATGACAGGTGATAAGGAGAAGCTGCAGAACCTGACTGAGTACAAAGGCAATCGTGTGGTGGTGACTGCCAACAACTCAAGGTTACCGATAACCCACATCGGTAAGACAGTAGTAGCACCACGATACAATTCTAATGAAGTGCCGCTTCAAGATGTCTACCATGTTCCAGGCATGAAGAAGAATCTGCTTTCAGTAGCACAACTGACATCATCAGGCCACTATGTCCTATTCAGTCCAAGAGATGTGAAGGTGTATCGAGACCTCAAGATCTCAGGGATGCCGACAATGGAGGGACGACGACTAGAGTCAGTCTACGTAATGTCAGCAGAGTCTGCATATGTAGACAAGACAAGAAAGAACGAGACAGCAAATTTATGGCACATGAGATTGGGCCACGTTAGCTATCACAAGCTAAGCGTGATGATGAAGAAGTCAATGCTCAAGGGTCTGCCTCAGCTTGATGTGAGAACAGATACGGTCTGTGCAGGATGTCAATATGGTAAAGCGCATCAACTACCATATAAGGAATCCAAGTTCAAAGCAAAAGCACCGCTAGAGTTAATCCATTCTGATGTGTTCGGTCCTGTTAAGCAACCATCGATTAGCGGGATGCGATACATGGTGACGTTCATTGATGACTTCTCCAGGTATGTGTGGGTTTTCTTTATGAAAGAAAAATCCGACACATTTTCAAAGTTTAAAGAGTTTAGAGAGATAGTTGAAGGAGAAGTGGGAAAGAAGATTATTTGTCTACGCACAGATAATGGAGGAGAATATACCTCGAATGAATTCTGCCAGTATCTACGAGAGACTCGCATACGTCATCAGTTCACATGTGCCAACACGCCACAACAGAATGGAGTAGCAGAGAGAAAGAACCGGCATCTTGCAGAGATATGTCGAAGCATGCTGCATGCCAAGAATGTGCCTGGAAGGTTTTGGGCTGAAGCCATGAGAACTGCAGCCCATGTGATCAACAAACTTCCTCAACCAAGGTTAGAATTTATTTCACCATTTGAGAAACTGTGGGATATGAAACCTACAGTCAGTTACTTTCGAGTATTCGGTTGTGTGTGCTACGTATTTGTTCCAAGTCATCTACGTAGCAAGTTTGACAAGAAGGCAATCAGATGTATCTTTGTGGGATACGACAGCCAGAGAAAAGGGTGGAAGTGTTGTGACCCTACAAATGGAAGGTGCTACACATCACGAGATGTGGTGTTCGATGAAGCATCATCTTGGTGGTCCCCAGAAAAGGAGGTGTTACCAGACTCGAGAGAAATTGAAGATAAGCTGCAACAAAAGTTGGGGGAGCAAATTGTTCCAATCCGACCGAGTCCAAATGAGCATGAAGATTCGCTTGACGGTGACGATGACGAGCAAGAGGTTACTCAGAATCCTTGGCAAACTGGTGTACATCAACAAGCACTAGAAGAAGTTAGACCCAGTGAAGTAGAAATACCGACTCCACAGTCACAACCCAGAAGGTCAACAAGAGTACGGAAGCAAAATCCCAAATACGCCAACGCAGCCATAGCAGAAGACATAGTTGAACCTGAAACATTTGAAGAAGCATCACAGAGTTCCGAATGGGTTAAAGCTATGGGAGAAGAAATCACTGCGCTAGAGCAAAATCAGACTTGGGATCTGGTGCCAAAGCCAAGAGATGTGAAACCCATATCCTGCAAATGGGTGTATAAGATAAAGCGTCGTCCTGATGGGTCGGTCGAGAGGTATAAGGCTCGGTTGGTGGCTCGAGGTTTCTCTCAGCAATACGGACTAGATTATGATGAAACGTTTAGTCCAGTGGCAAAGCTTGTAACCGTACGAGTCCTACTTGCACTTGCGGCCAACAAAGATTGGAACTTGTACCAGATGGATGTGAAGAATGCGTTTTTGCATGGGGAGTTAGATCGGGAAATCTACATGACTCAACCAATGGGATTTGAGAATGAAGTCCATCCCGAGTATGTGTGCAAGCTGAAAAAGGCACTTTACGGATTGAAGCAAGCACCAAGAGCATGGTACGGTAAGATTGCAGAATTTCTCTCTCGAAGTGGTTATTCAGTGACCCATGCAGATCCTAGTTTATTTGTCAAAGCTAATGGAGGAAAATTAGCTATTGTGCTGGTATACGTGGATGATCTAATCATCACTGGTGATGACGAAGAAGAAATTCACCAAACAAAGGAAAATTTGTCAGTTCGCTTTCAGATGAAAGAACTGGGACAACTCAAGCACTTTCTTGGGCTAGAGGTCGATTGCACACAAGAAGGGATATTTCTGTGTCAACAGAAATATGCAAAAGATTTGTTGCAAAAGTTTGGGATGCTTGAATGCAAGCCAATCTCAACGCCAATGGAGCCCAATGTCAAGCTGTGCGCATATGAAGGCAAAGACTTGGAAGACACAACGATGTATCGACAATTGGTGGGTAGTCTAATCTACTTGACATTGACTCGGCCTGACATTTCGTATGCAGTTGGTGTGATGAGTCGATACATGCAAAATCCAAAGAAGTCTCATTTGGACGCAGTACGACGAATACTGAGGTATGTGAAAAGTACAATTGACTATGGTCTGTTGTACAAGAAAGGTGAAGATTGCAAGCTAGTTGGTTATTGTGATGCTGACTATGCGGGAGATCATGACACTCGTCGATCAACTACCGGGTACGTGTTTAAGCTTGGTTCAGGAACAATTTCTTGGTGCAGTAAGAGACAGCCGACGGTATCTTTGTCAACCACGGAAGCAGAGTACAGAGCAGCAGCAATGGCAGCTCAAGAGATCACGTGGCTAACACAGCTAATGAATGATCTACATCAATTGGTAGATTATTCAGTGCCGTTATACTGTGATAATCAATCAGCAGTTCGTTTGGCGGAAAATCCAGTCTTTCATGCAAGAACCAAACATGTGGAGATACACTACCATTTTATTAGAGAGAAGGTTCTGCAAGAAGAGATTGAGATGAGACATATCAATACAGATGATCAAATTGCGGACTTGTTCACAAAAGGTCTGAGTACCAGCAAGTTGGAAAGATTTCGTCATCAGCTCAATGTGATGCGAAGGATGTGAGCTGGTGTTGAGGGGGAGTGTTAAAGTATCAACCCCAGCTCAACCCATTTTGAGGAGCAATCTCTACAAGGTTCTAGAAGTATAAACAACAAGGAAATAAAGCCTAGAGAAGATAGTCAATACTTGAGCTAGATAAGTAGAGAAAAATCTGGAAAAGTGAAGGAAGTTCCACCGACCTAGTAACTAGTATTGTAATAGATTAATGTAGTTGATTCTAGAAAGTTACATAGGCTATGTCGGCTAGGAATGGAGAATAGTCTAGAAAGTAAAAGAATTATGTAGCAAAGGCAATGGAATGGAGAGCTATGTCGGCTAGAACAACTATAAATAGGCATAAAGCCATGCATTGTATAGAATCAAGAAGTGAAGTGTGTGTTAGAAGAGTGAGCTATAGAGCTAAGGAGTCATTGTGAGAAGTGTGAGTGAAGTGAGAAAGAGTGTTTGTAAGAGTTAGTCTTTCCTTTGAGAGTTGTTTGTTGTAATATTTTGTGAGTCTAATACAAGTAAATTGTTTACTTGTTTTGTCTCCAACAAGTCTATCTTAGAGTTGTGTACTCTAAAATTTGCTCAACAGCACAGACACACGCAAGGGATTTACTGATCACCTCTACAGGGCTTTGGAGGTGGCAGGGATCCACACTTTTAGAGATGATGATGAAATCGAGAGAGGAGCAAATATTTCAGCAGAGCTTCAAAAAGCAATACAAGAGTCTCGAGTATCCATCATTGTCTTCTCCAAGGACTACGCTTCCTCGAGATGGTGCCTGGATGAACTAGTGACGATCATGGACCGTAGAGAAACTAATGAGCACATGGTTATGCCAATTTTCTATGACGTGGATCCATCCCATGTCAGGAACCAGACAGGAATTTTTGAAGCATTTGCCAGACACCAACAGCGCTTCAACAAGGAGATGGACAAGGTGGAGAAGTGGAGAAAAGCTCTCAGAGATGTTGCAGATTTGGGAGGGATGGTCTTTGGAGATCGGTACTTTTTCATTCCCAAAATGGTGGTTTTCACTCTATCTTTTGGATGCTTTTTAAAGTAGATTATAGTGAAGCTTTTTCTTTAATCTCATGGAGTTGTTAGACGGCAGCACTTCTGTTTTGAAAGTTCATTTGCTTAATATCATTCATTTCAACCTATGATATAAATATCAATTCTCTTCTATAAAATAAAAATAAAAATAATAAAGAAATAAGTTTCTTTTTTGTTGAAAAGAAATAACTTATTGTGCCTTGTGTATTTTGATATCAATAATTTATAGGTATGAGTCGCAGTTTATCCAAGATATAGTTGAAATTATTGGAAATAAACTGGATCACACATGGAATAGGAGATTAATAGTCGATCCCTATGTAGTTGGAATAGATAATTGTGTGGAAGGCCTAAACATGTGGTTAGAAGATGGATCAAGTGATGTTGGAGTAGCTGTAGTCTATGGAATGGGTGGAATTGGCAAGACCACCATTGCCAAGACTGCTTATAACCAGAATTTCTATAAATTTCAAGGTGGCAGCTTTCTTGCAGATATTAGAGCAACTTCAAAACTTCCCAATGGTTTGGTTCACTTGCAAAGGAACCTTCTTTCAGATCTCCAAAAGGGGAAAGCAAAGAAAATATACAGCTTGGATGAAGGAATAACAAAGATCAAACGGGCGATACGTTGCAAAAGAGTTCTTATTGCTCTTGATGATGTGGACAACTTGGAACAATTCAATGCAATTCTTGGAATGCGAGAATGGCTTCATCCAGGAAGTAAAATAATCATAACAACTAGACATGAACATTTGTTAAAGGCTTATGAGAATTGTGCAATGTTTAAGGTGGAAGGGTTGCTTGAGAATGAATCACTTGAGCTTTTCAGTTGGCATGCCTTTAGACAACCCCATCCTGGCGAAGGTTACATGGATCTTTCAAGACCTGTACTGCAACACTGTGGAGGGGTTCCATTAGCTCTTAAAGTTCTAGGATCTTCTCTCTTTGGAAAAGCTGCAGATGTATGGAAAAATGCATTACAGAACTTGGATGTGATTACTGAAGGAAAAATTGAAAAGATTCTCAGAGTAAGCTTTGATTCTCTGCAAGATCATGACAAACGTCTGTTCCTCCATATAGCCTGTTTCTTCATAGGAAGACAAAAGGATTTTTCAACTACAGTCCTTGATGAATGTGGGTTTGCCACAAACATTGGAATTCAAAATCTGGTTGACAGATGTCTGCTAATAATTCATGGAAACAAGTTAACCATGCACCAATTACTTCAAGACATGGGAAGGGGAATTATTTGCGAAGAATCGCCTGAGGATCCTGGAAAACGTACTAGAGTGTGGAATAAAGATGCCTCTAATGTTTTGAGAAAATTAACTGTAAGAAATATCTTCTTTTACGTCTATGTATTCGTAATTGTGTTGTGCATAGTTACTCACCCAATGTTCTTATTTGTTACCAGGGTACAGAAACTATTAAGGGCCTCATGCTCAACATTCCTATGTTAATAAAAGATGAGTCTTCTAAGATAACATCCGGTGGAAGTAACAGAAAAAGATTCCATGTTGAAGATTATGATGGAAACTGTTCAAGCAGCCGACGTCGGCTTGGTTTCTTCTCCTGGCAGTCAATTAGTTTTTCTTCAACAAACTCATTTCCTGTATCAAATGAGACAGGTTTCAAAACCGAGGGATTTAGAAGGATGCACAATCTTGAACTCCTGCTGCTTGATAATGTAAAAATCAGTGGAGGCTATGAAGATTTCCCAAAAAATTTAATATGGTTGTCTTGGCGAGGATTCGCTTTAAAGTCTATACCAACCATTTTTTACTTGGAAAATCTAATTGCTCTTGACTTGCGGAACAGCAGCCTCCAACATGTTTGGAAGGGAACTAGGGTATGCTACTAATCTCTCTCTAGCTCTCTCTCTCTCTCTCTCACACACACACACTCACACACAGAGACAAATTTAAAGATGATTATATATTTATAGAAACTAATTACTTCTTTTTTAAAACAGTTTCTTCCAAGACTGAAAATCTTAAATCTCAGTCATTCACATGGCCTTGTGACAACCCCTGACTTGTCAGGATCCCCTAACCTCGAGAAATTAATTCTTAAAGATTGCATAAATTTGAAAGAGGTGGATGAATCCATTGGAGATTTGGAGAAACTTGTTTTCTTGAATCTAAAAGATTGCAAAAATCTCATGAAGCTTCCAATAAGAATTAGTATGCTGCGATCTCTCCAGATACTTATTCTCTCTGGTTGCTCAAATCTTGTGCTGCCTGCCAGTATGATCGTTAAAAATCAGTCAGACTCTACACCTAGTGACATGAAGAAACTCAGTATGTGGCAATCAATGCGATCATGGGTATTGCCAAGAAAAAATCTCCAACTTACCAGTGCAAGTTTGCCACAATTTTTAAAACGCTTAGATATGGCGTACTGCAGTCTGTCAGAAATTCCCAATGATCTTCCTAGTAGCCTATCCTCATTGGAGTATTTGGATCTAAATGGAAACCCATTTTTGAGCCTACCAGTAAACTTGAATGGTCTTAGTAAGCTCCAGAGACTTTCGTTGGATATGTGCCCAAACCTCGAAATGATTCCCGAGCTCCCACCAAGTGTAGAGAATTTGATCGCAACTAGATGTAATTCATTGAAAAGAGTACTACTAAACTTACCAGACATGTTACCAACAATTAGATGCGCGGTTATGGCATGCGAGAATGTAGTTGAAATTCAAAACGTGCTCAAAACAAGACCGTTGAGAAGCGTCGACATAGAAATGATCAAAGATATCGGTCTGTTCAATTTGGAATCCATAGGAAGCACTGAAGTTGAAATGTACAACTACTTGACATGTACAGAAAGGAAGGGTCCTCTCCAGGTTATCTCTCTCTCTTTCTCATGTATTGTATAGTTTTTTATGATGATTATTTTCTGTGGCCTGTAATATTTGAACATATATAAATCTCTCCATGCATGCATGAAACAGGGACTGGATGAATGTGGTATATTTAGCATATTCCTTCCTGGGAGCGAGGTTCCAGATTGGTTCCGCTACAAGTCGAGCATGGGTAACTCTGAGCTGTCTATAACTATACCTCCACATCTTAATTTGAAGATCCGAGGCCTAAATGCATGTGTTGTGTATGCACGAGGAAATAAGGTTCGTGATAAATTTTTCACGTGTGTTCCCATTCTTCACATCAGTAATGAGACCAAGGGTCTTAAGTGGACCTATGTGCCAGTCACAATAGGGTTTCCAAAAGAGAAGGAACATATGTTATGGCTTAGTCATTGGCGATTCGCAATCGATGAATTGGAGGGTGGGGAAGAAATACGTGTTTCGGTTAGAGTAGATGAAGATGCTATGTTGATAAAGGAATTTGGAATCCAGCTTGTGTACGAGCAGAATAATAATGAGGGTACTGTAACTGAAGATATAACCACAATGTTCCAGCATGAAACAACTACACCTTCGAACCAGAATCACGTCGTTGCTGGAGATGTGTCAGCATCAGCATCAAGGTTTCATAAAAATAAGAATAATAAGGTGGGTGAATACTTTATTTGTAATCATAATGGATGGTATGCTGGATGTTTTTGTAAACGTGAGTTATTTAAATAAGTATGTAAATATATTGTGAATACTTGGAGTCCTTTATTAGGAAGGATTTATTGCTGTGTCCTTTATTGATTAATGTTTCCTTGTAGAACAAGGATTGTATATGTATATATTTCAAGGAAGTAATACAATGAAATTACCCTGTAAAATTCTATTTGGCATCAGAGCGTAGGTTGCCGTAACCCTAGAATATTTTCCGCTGCTATTTACGGCCGACTGTTTCGTTTCTGCAATTCCCTTGTAGAACGTCAGGCTGTGTGGGTCTGTGTGTGATAGTGCCGTGTGTGATTTGGCTGTGTTGTGTGGATTGCTACATCAGGAGCTGTGCACTGTAAGATAGGATGACCTCTTTGGAAGATAGTGCAGTTTTGAAATTGGAGGGTAGCTCTCGTACACCAACCAATAATCCAGTATTGAATCCTGTCGTTATTCAGAATGATGCGTTTGCTGTACCAAACACAGTGAAACTGAATGGATCAAATTATCCTCTTTGGTCCAAAGTTTTGGAGATGCACATCGCTGGACGTGGTAGGAAGGGCTTTGTGACGGGGAGTACCAAGGAACCTGCTGAGGATAGTGCTGGGTATGAGACTTGGGAGACAGGGAATGCAATCGTAAAAGGGTGGTTGATCAATTCCATGGAACCTGCTATCATGGGATTTTTTATTCACCTACGTACTGCTAAAGAAGTTTGGGAAGAGGTGGCTCGGACCTATTATGATGGTTCGGATATTTCTCAAATTTATGAATTAAAGGTTAAATCTTTCAGACTCCGTCAAGAGGGCCGACCGGTTGGTGTGTATTACGCTGATCTCAAGTCTGTTTGGCAGGAGTTAGATCAAAGGAGACCAATCAAGATGGAGTGTGCAGTGGATCTCAAGACCCTTCGAGATGACCCTAAATTGATCGTGTGTATGCCTTTTTGGCGGGTTTGGATGATATCTTTGATAAAGTACGTAGTGATATTCTACGTACTCAACCATTACCATCTGTTGAGGAAGTGTTTTCTGTTGTTCGACGTGAAGCACAAAGACATACCACCATGATGGGTGGGAGTGTTCGGTTCATTTTTACACATGATTTTTCATGTTATTCACCTATTATTTTGAGTTAGTTCTTGACATTTTATAGCTTTTTACTTCCTTTTTGTGTTTTCTTAGATTTTACCTTGGTTAGAATGAAAATAAGCTAAAAATGCATTATTGGTTATAATTTCTGTTTTTGTTCATTTTCGTAGGTCAACTTCTTGGCCTGGGATCAACATGCTCTGGTGCTCGGATGAGGTGAAGAACTTCATGAAACTTGTTCCAATGGATATTGACTACAACATATCCAAATTTGAGCTCCATTGGACAAATATTGCATATCCAACCAATCCAGCATGTTACCACAGCTCTGGAAATCCGAAATTGGCCAGCTTTTACCTCCTTTGTGTCATCTTGATTCTTCTTGTTACCATAACACTTGGTAACAAGAAATTACCTTAGTAAATGAGATATTTTCTGAAGCAATTGGCATCTTTGTGAAGACAAGGCTTCATCATGGCAAAGGGGACAAGGGCAAGGGCTTTAACTAAAGCATGAGTTTTATATTATATATATCTTTGAGCTGGAATTGATGGGCAAAAGGCACATGGGAGTGCAATCTGAAGGAAAAAGGCTTTTGAACGTGGGTAATTTTACCAGGCTATTTTTCTACACATGGGGAGCAGATTTTGGAGAGCTTGAAGCTAGGAGAAAGCCAAGGTGCAGCCAAGCAAAGTGGAGAAAAGAAAGCTTCCACCATTGAAGACCTTGAAGCTTTCACCATTTTCTCAAAATCTGTAAACTCTTTCTAATTTTATTTTGAGTTTGTATTTGGAATAAGTATGAGCAACTAAACTTCATAGCTAGGGCTTAGGTTGAAGCCCTAAACATGAAAACCTTATTGTTTTGATACTTGAGTGTATGAATATCTAGATATTGTTGATGAATTCCAATTCACCAAATTAATCTATCCTTGATGTGTGTTTTTCCTTGGTTGGCCATCTTTGAAAGCATGCTTCTTGAGATTGTTGGGATTATGTGTATCTTCATGTTGTCCTAAGCAATAAATGGATGAAGTAAGAATCATCCATGTGAATTGGTTTCTTGAATACCTAATGTAAACACCATGCTATTAGGATTCTTGTGATGTTCATATTCTCTTTGAACTTAATGGGTTTTCCTTGTAATTGAATCGAAGTACGAACCATACCTAGGTTCGGTTATGGGGAGGGCACAAGTATTGTGGCACGAACCATGCACTTTACGTATATTAGAGAGAATCAATGCGTCTTGAGCCACGACCCATGGTCTTGATTGCGAACATCTTCATCAACACGTTTAGAGTTCATCACTTGAGTATCCATGAACGTTGGTAGAATTGTTTAGGGTGGATTCCGAAACCCTAGTGTTTGTTACTTGGTACTTTCACTTTTTGATAATTCTTCTCTGCCATTCTCATTTAATTTCAAAGTCCATTTACTTTCATGCAATAGAAATAGGTCACTTGAACCAAACCAAACCCCCCCCCCCCCAATGTGTGTGTGAGTTGTGTGTTTGACACATTGTGTGTCTTATTTATTGAATTTTGTTTGTTTGCTTAATTGTTTTTGACTTTTGGTCCACGCTGTGTTCTTCCATTTTCTGTGCTGAATCCAACCGTATAAAGAACGTGAATTTTGGACATACGGTTGGAAAGTTATAAGTCAAAAACTGGACAGAGGTCGAAACTGAAAAACAGAGAAAACGATTCTGTGCAAAACGTCCGGTCGCTAGTGTCTCACGACCGGTCGCTCATCACGCAAAAATTGAAGTTCGTCTCTGTGCAAAAACGACCGGTCGCTTTTACCTCACGACCGGTCGCCAGACACTGTTCACGCACTATTCATTGCACTGTTCATAGGTGATAAAGTGGTGATAAAATGGTGATAGAAAATGCTGTTTGTGTTTTTCTTTAGTTTTCTTGTGTTGTTTCATTTCTTTTACACTTCTTTACTCATTTTTAGTTTCTATTTTGCATTTGTGCATTTGTGGTGTGTCAATTAAGTGTTCTTTACGTACTCAAATTAGAACTTATAGGAAGCCGACAAGTTCTTCGTGGGATCGATCCCGTACTTACATAATCTATACTTCATTAGATTCGTGCACTTGCGGGTATTTTTAATTGGTTGTTTGCACATTAATTTGTGTCCTTTTAGGAATGCAACAATTTTTGGCGCCGTTGCCGGAGAACTGGCACGGCTGCTTATCTGTTTTGTTGAGTATGTTTAGAATACTTAGTTCATTTTCACTTATTCTTTGATATTTCATTTTATTTTAATTTGTTTTTGTTTCTCTTTCGTACAGGAACATTTTGCATATGTCCTTTTCAGAGTCGGATATTTCACTTGATTGCACATTAGAAGAATTCCGAGCTCAAATTCTGAGAGGAAGGAACATCCGACTTGCTGCGTCTACTCCATTGCCTATATCATACTCACCGTTTTCATCATCACCAAGCTCACCAATAGTCGAGTCACCTCCATTGTCACCAATGGCAGGAGCAGTTGAAAATATGGAACTTACTATGCAAGAATACTCATCACCGCCAACAGCTGGACAACCATCTTGCATAGTATATCCCACATCCACTTTGGAAAACTTTGAGTTGAGATCGGGCATGATACACATATTGCCTAAGTTCTTTGGAAATCCCGGAGAAAATCCTAATGCACATATCCTAGACTTCGAGGAAGTATGTTCCACAATAAAGATCGAAGGCATGAATAATGAAGAAATAAGAATGAGACTTTTCTCGTTCAGTTTGAAGGATACAGCAAAGGAATGGCTCCACTCTCTACCTCCAAATTCCATCACAACATGGACGGCCCTTGCTGCAAAGTTCTTGCAACATTTCTTTCCAGCACAAAGGACAAATGAACTCCGAAGCCAGATTACAGGAATTTTGCAAAGGCAGGGAGAAAGCTTCCAGGATTATTGGGATCGTTACAAGAAACTTCTAATCGCTTGTCTGCATCATAACATACAAGCATGGCTCCTAATGCAAAACTTCTATGAAGGACTTTTTGAAGCGGATCAAAATAATGTGAATGCAGCTGCAGGAGGAACTATAATGAACAAGACTCCAACACAAGTGCGTGAGATATTTGATCTTGTTGCTGCAAATGCTCGCCAATATAACTCCAGGCAAAAACCAGTTAGAAAAGGGGGATCTTATGATGTAGGTACCCTTTCTAGCATGGAAGCTCAAATAGCAAACCTAACCAACATGGTGAAGAGATTAACTCCAGAATCATCCAAGGTTTGTGCATATTGCTCCACAACTGGTCATGAAACTGAAGATTGCCCCTTGGCAATGGAGGAAGCAAATGCAGTGGGTGCATTTCAGAAAAATCAGTGGCAAAAGAATGACCCTTTCTCACAAACATACAATCCGGGGTGGAGAAATCATCCGAATTTCAGGTGGAGTGACAATTCCAATGTCCAACAAGGGCAATCTCAACCATATCATGGCCAACACAATCCTCGCCCACCTCATGGTCAAGCTCCACAATACAATCCACCACCACCCAACCAACCAAGCTCAAGTCAAGTTCAGCAAAAACCTACAGGACAATCTTTGGAAGAACTTGTTGCTTCTTTGGCTAGAACCACAGATTCTATGGCTAAAACCACAGATACTTTCATTAAGGAGACAAGAAGCTACATGCAACGGAATGACACCCACATGCAGAGAACAGACAAGGCCATAGCCAACCTAGAATATCAGGTGGGGCAAATTGCCACAGTTTTGAATCAAAGGGAAGCTGGGATGATGCCTAGCCAAACAGTGATAAATCCAAACGGGCATGAGCATGTTCAAGCAATTATCTTGAGAACCGGTAAGGTAATTGGTGAGGTTGATAATTCTGAAAGTCTAATTAAAATTGATGATGAGATACAGGTTGAGAAAGTGATTATGCCTAATGAAAAGGATGAAATCAACATGGAGAAAGATAAATAAGCAACTTCTTCACCCGAGTGGATCCCAAGGCATGAAATTGCAAGAAGGGCAAGAAAAGAAAAGGTATGTCGTGAACCTACTGATGAAGATATCTCACGTGCTCCTTTTCCTCACAGGTTGATGGGTTCTAAAAAAATTCAACATGCCAAGGACATATTGGAAATCTTCGGATAGGTGCAAATCAACATTCCTCTCTTGGATGCAATCAAGCAAATTCCAAGCTATGCAAAATTCTTGAAGGACCTTTGCACCAACAAGAGGAAATTCAAAGATCACGAAACGGTTGCACTAACAGAAGAGGTTTCTGCTGTCTTGCAAAGGAAGCTTCCTCCCAAGTTACAAGGCTTTAATTGATTTAGGTGCTTCGATTAATCTAATGCCTTATTCTGTTTATGAAGCCCTCAATTTAGGTGATCTCAAACCAACTTCTGTCAGCATTCAATTGGCGAGCCGAACGGTAGGACGATGACCGATTGGTGGAAGGAGCGTACTCTCGATCAGACTCTGCCGTTGATTCCAGGATTTGTATCCTCCGTATTGGAGACTTCCTCCCCATGTTTCTCAGTCGGGGATCGTCCAGGCGGGCATTTATCCTGATCGGCGATTCCTGCCGTTCTGACTGCCGTTCGACTTCCCGTTCTAGCAACCTGTGTCGGCAATCGGAATAGACCTTCTTCGGCACATGGGGCTTATTTTTTGGTGCTGGAACCACCAATTGTTTAGACGGCGCAGGCGTTGCCTTTGCCACCTTCTTGCCCTTCTTCTGCCGACGGGGAGTCTGTAGGCTCTCGGAAGATCGATTGGTCTGGATGTTTTGTGTTTGCTGCTGATTGAGCAACTGTTGTGTTTCGTCCACTCTGGTCGAGAGGAAGTTATTGTGTTCCTGCAACCTAGCCATGTCCTGCCGAAGGGACACGACTTGGGCTAAAAGCTCCGCATTTTCAGCGGGTTGGAGTACAGGTGGATTAGTTGCCGGGGTGCATGGGGGTGGCGCTGGGCTAACCCTGCTAGGCATGCCGAACGGCATCCCCTCCTACGGTAGGAACGTAGCTTTTGAGTTGGTCCCCATGTGTTTGGGATAAAGGGTTGATTTTATCGTTTCCCACAGACGGCGCCAAACTGTTGACGCCAAAAAGTGGTTCTCTGACTTTGAGGGTCAACTTAGTAATTTTATGCCTTCGGTATCCTTACGGCCTCGGTAGGGAGCGTGATCTGCAAAAATGAGAGAACGCTCGGTAAGACCCAAGGCATCGGTGTGGTACCGACCGAAGGCTCTCCGATGCTTAAGTAAGTTCGGGAATAGAAAGTTCAACTGACAGATCAATAGGCTTGTATGCCGTAAGTTCTGATTACCTCCTATTTTGGGATAGTTGGCCTCCCTTTATAGGTCTTGGGAGGTGTGCATTTGTTGATAATTTCGATGTGGGACTGTGGACGTCGCTTGGGAGCGTGCCACGTGTCCCAGGAGAGGGCGTTGCCCTAACGGAGTGATCGGTAGGTAGAGTGCCGAGGGCGCCTGTTCGGTTCATTTTTACACATGATTTTTCATGTTATTCACCCACTATTTTGAGTTAGTTCTTGACATTTTATAGCTTTTTACTTCTTTTTTGTGTTTTAATAGGTTTTACCTTGGTTTGTATGAAAATGAGCTAAAAGTGCATTATTTGATATAAATTCTGTTTTTGTTCATTTTCGTAGGTCAACTTCGTGGCCTTGGATCAGCATGTTCCGGTCCTTGGATGAGGTGATGATCTTCATAAGACTTGTTCCAATGGATGTTAACTACAACATATCCAAATTTGAGCTCCATTGGGCAAGTGTAGCCTATCCAGCTGATCGGACAATTGACGCTGGCTCTGGATGTTTGTTTTGGCCCAGTTTTCACCCCCACTTAATAGCATTTTATTTCTACTTGTTACCACACCTTTTGGTAACAATGGATTGCATTTGAGTGGCATTTCCTGAGTCAATTGGAGCCTTGGATTATACCTTAAAACAAGGTTTCATCATTTGCAAGGGGACAATGGGCAATAGCTTTAGAGAAAGAATAAGTTTTATACTAAAAGAAAAGCTGGAAAGGAGGAGAGAGAAAAGTCAAAAGGGATTGCAATCAGATTTGGGGGAGTTTTTGCAACGGGAGAGAGGGTATTCCACCATTCTACACAATTGAGAGCAGATTTTGGAGCTTGGAGCTAGGAGAAAGACAAGGTGCAGTCAAGAAAAGTGGAGAAGAAGACTTCCACCATTGATGATCTTGAAGCTTTCATCATTTTCTGAAAATCTGTAAACTCTTTCTAATTTCATTTTGAATTTGTGTTTGAAATGATTATGAGGAACTAAACTCCATAGCTAGGGCTTAGGTTGAAGCCCTAAACATGATTACCTTATTGTTTTGATGCTTGAGTGTATGAATTTCTAGATGTTGTTGATGAACCCCATTCACTAATTGAATTTTATGATATGTGTTTGCTTCCTTTGCTTAATCACCTTAGGTTGTATGCATGTAGCTAAAGTTGAGAAGTTGTGTAAGATAACCAAGAACACAATTTCTAATTAGCAACAAATGATTGAACTTGTTTAAGTGAGCATCATGTGAATTGGTTTCTTGACAACAATTGATGAATTCCAATTCACCAAATTAATCTATCCTTGATGTGTGTTTTCCTTGATTGATTACCTTTGAAAGCATGCTTCTTGAGGTTGTTGGGATTATGTGTATCTTCATGTTTTCCTAAGCAATAGATGGATGGAGTAAGAACCATCCATGTGAATTGGTTTCTTGAATACCTAATGTAAACACCATGCTATTAGGGTTCTTGTGATGTTCATATTCTCTTTGAACTTAATGGGTTTTCCTTGCAATCGAATCGAAGTACGAACCATACCTAGGTTCGGTTATGAGGAGGGCACAAGTATTGTAGCACGAACCATGCACTTTACGTATATTAGAGAGAATCAATGCGTCTTGAGCCACGACCCATGGTCTTGATTGCGAACATCTTCATCAATACATTTAGAGTTCATCACTTGAGTATCCATGAACATGGGTAGAATTGTTTAGGGTGGATTCCGAAACCCTAGTGTTTGTTACATTTTAATTTCACATTTTGATAATTCATCTCTGCCATTCACATTTAAATTCAAAGTCCATTTACTTTCATGCAATAGAAATAGGTCACTTGAACCAAATCAAAAAACCCCCCCAATGTGTGTGTGAGTTGCGTGTTTGACACGTTTTGTGTCTTTGTCACTGAATTTTGTTTGTTTCGGTAATTGTTTTGGACTTTTGGTCCGCGTTGTGTTCTTGCATTTTCTGTGCTGATTCCAACCGTATAAAGAACGTGAATTTTGGATAAACGGTTGGAAAGTTATAGGTCAAAAACTGGACAGAGGTCGAAACTGAAAAACAGAGAAACGAATCTGTCCAAATGGTGATAAACGGGTGATAGAAAGTGCTGTTTGTGTTTTTCTTTATTTTCTTGTGTTGTTTCATTTCTTTTATCTTCCTTACTTCATTTTTAGTTTCCAATTTGTATTGTGTTTGTGTGTTGTGTAAAATTAGTGTTCTTTACGTACTCAAATTAGAACTTATAGGAAACCGACAAGTTCTTCGTGGGATCGACCCCGTACTTACATAATCTATACTTCATTAGATTCGTGCACTTGCGGGTATTTTTAATTGGTTGTTTGCACATTAATTTGTGTCCTTTTAGGAATGCAACAATTTTTGGCGCCGTTGCCGGGGAACTGGCACGGTTGCTTATTTGTTTTGTTTGAGTATGTTTAGAGTACTTAGTTTTATTTTTGTTTATTGATTGTTGTTTCATTTTATCTTGATTTATTTTTGTTTCTTTTTCTTACAGGAACATCCGAGGAGTCACCTCCACCATCTCCAATGGCAGCCGCAACTGAAATTGTGGAACTTACTATGTAAGAATACTCCAATAAATTTGTGATGGAAGAAGCAAATGTTTTTGGCTCATTTCATAATGAATTGCCTATGAATGAATATTTCCGACAAACATACAATTCGGAGTGGAGAAATAATTCAAACTTCTGGTGGACCGACAATCCAAATTTTCAACAAGGGTCATATCAACCATATCAAGGCCAACATAATACTTGTCCACCTTATGGTCAACCCCAATATTATAATCCACCACCACTTAGTCAATCTCACCAACCACCTCAAGGACCAACTTTGGAAGAAATTGTTGCTTCAATGGTTAGACACACAGATAGTTTCATCATGCAGAGGAATGACACCCATATGCAGAGGAATGATACCCACATGCAGAAAATGGTTAAGGCCATTGCCAATCTAGAAAATCAAGTGGGGCAAATTGTCACATCTTTGAGTCAAAGGGAAGCTAGGATAATGTCTAGCCAAACAGTGATACAAAATGGGCGTGAGCATGTTCAAGCAGTTACCTTGAGAACTGGTAAGGTAATTGGTGAAATTGATGGTTCTAAAAATTTGATTCACAATGTTGATGAAATGCAGGTTGAGCAAGTGATTGGGCCTAAGGAAAATGATGAAATCAACAAGGGGGAAGATAAACAAGCAGCATCTTCACCTGAGTGGATCCCAAAGCATGAACTTGCAAGAAGGGCAAGAAAGGAGAAGGTAAGTCGTGAACCTACTGATGAAGATATCTTACATGCTCCTTTTCCTCACAGGTTGATGAGTTCTAGGAAAAATCAACATGCCAAGGACATATTGGAAACTTTCAAGCAAGTGCAAGTCAATATTCCTTCCTTGGATGCAAACAAGCTCAAGGAATGCGAAACTGTTGCATTAACGGAAGAGGTTTCTGCTGTTTTGCAAAGGAAGCTTCCTCCCAATTTGCAAGATCCAGGAAGTTTCACAATTCCTTGTATAGTTGGTGATAAATTATTTGAGGAACCTTTAATTGATTTCGGTGCTTCAATTAATCTAATGCCATATTCTGTTTTTGAAGTACTAAAGGAAGACAAGCTGAACATCCATGTTCCAAGCACCAATCATATGTTCAATGTCACTCCTTCTACTCAAATGAGAAGGCCACCCGACCCTAAATTTGTGCCTCCTCCATCTAATCCACGTATTGAAGAGCGCTTAAAATTGCTTTTGAAACCTACTCATGTGCATAAAAAGAAAAGAATACGAAATGGGTTGATTAGATGGCAAAGGATTTGAAGAAACTTCATGTTCGGCACAAGGAGGCGATTGAGCCAAAACCCCCCAAGTGACCCAAGTATGTTGGAAGTCCGGCAAAAGACTTTAAACTTAGCGCTTCTTGGGAGGCAACCCAAGGTGAATAGAAGAAGTTTGTTGTCGTCCTAATCGCTTCAAAGTGGAGTTTCTCTAGACTCAAACTTACTTTTATTTTACTTTATTTATTTATTTTCCTTTTGAGTTAGGATTTCAATCTCCAACCAAGGTAATTTCGATTTTCTTGTTGTTTCTCTTTGTTTTTCTTACTTTTACTTTCCTTTACTTGTTTGTGTTTCTATTTTGTTGTTAAGTTTGGGAAGTAAATTGCTTCATGATTGCACACACTGAACTTTGGCTCAAATGTTTATTTCATTCCATACATGTGATTCCAAACACAAACTTGAAAAAAAAAAAAAAAAAAAAAAAAAAACATAAATTTCTCAATCACATGTTCATTGTTGCATTTTGCACCACCTGAGGCTTCTGCTAATTGCCTCTGTCTGTTCTTGCTTGTAGAACCTGCAAAAGCTCTACATGATCTTCATTCCTCTTTTGCAGCATCTCTACATGCTGGCTGGCACTGTAGAGCCGCTTCTGCAGGTCCGCCACCAGAGCTTTCAGGGCCGCCACCTCCTCACTCAGTGCCCCGCACTCTCGTGTTCTCGCCAGTAGGCGCATGCCCAAATTTGTGGCCGAGACCGCGTTGAGCACGGTTAGATTGTGGGACTCGTCCACTGCCATCTGGTCAGACCTCTGCGCCACATGCAGGTGATCTGCAACTGTCAGTCTGCTGACAGTCATGCCCTCCGGCATTACTGCCCTTCGCGGCACCACCTCAGAGAAGTTTGAGGCCGAGCCATGGTGGTATGAGGAGTTTGGGAAGATAGGGTTTGGAGGAGCCCTTATCTGGGAATTTGGTGGTGCTAGTGACAGCTCAAGGTTGAGATCATCAAGGTGAGTACATGTGGATGCCATTGTTTTGTTTTTGGATGTTTTGGATGGTTTTCCTTGAGTTTGCAGAAAGAATTGCAGGGTACTCTTCCGCTTGCAGAGGCATGGCTTAAATAGACATATGCAGATGAGAGGGAGAGCCAACGCCATTTCGGATTTCCCGGGCATGCTCGACCTAATCGCTTCAAGGGGGAGCACATTAACTTTCACTTTACTTTTCTTTTTTCCGTGTTTTTCTAGTGTTTTGTGTTTTTGCCTTTCCCTTTCGGCTATCACCTTTGTCTTATTTTAGTTAGGGAAGTGTGTTTTCCCTTTCGGCTGTCGTCTTTGTTTTGTTTGGGAAGTGTGCTTCTTTTTCTTTTGCAACTTCATTTTTTTTTATTTCTGAAAAAAAAAAAAAAAAAAAAAACAACAACAACAACAAACAAATACACGGAAAGGGCAAAGACAACCAGGCACACCACTAATACATTAGAAATTATTCTTTCACAGTGCTCGGTGTCTCGGCCATTGGACCTTTGAGTTTAGCCCTATGGCTATCCTCTTCCGGGGCTTCACGCACAGCCTCTTGGGGCTCATCACTCGAGCTCCCAAAGATCGCACTCTTAGCTTGAGCATACCTACTCTCGCGATCGGTTTTCTTGCGTTTACCCGGTTGGTCCAGGTCCTCCAGCTGCTTTCTCATGTCATGGGCGTAAACACTTACCATCTTTGAGAGATTTTGGTTCTCTTCCCGCAACGCCTCTAGCTGGTGTCGATTCACCTCCACTATCCTTGCCCTTTCCCTTTTTAAACTTTTAATAATACTCTGGCACTCTTCCACCATACTTCGCTCCGCCGCCAACTGACCTCTTAGCACCTCCACTTCATGGGACTTCGCAAGTAGGCGATGACCCACACTTGCGACTGTTGCGGTGCTTTGCACGCTTAGTGCCAGAGCATCGCTCACGACCCGGTTGTCATCCCTTGATCCCAGCACCCGTATATCCTTGGGAGTTACTAGATTTCTAGCAACTCCAAGGGCAACATCGTTGTCCAGCAGTATCGAGTCATTCACTGTCACGTGCCCCCGTGCAGAGGCAAAGTAGGGCATCCACACTGGTGCCACTGCTTGGCCCCGAGTCTGAGTCGGTGAAGCTAGGTTGAGATCCAGCGAGAATGGGTAGGAAGAAGCCATTTGAACTTTCTTTTCTTTTGTTCTTTCTTTTCTCTGTTGTGTGTTTCTGCGTTTGTGTGTTTTTCCCCAACTCTTTCTCTTCTTCTTTTATAGAGTTAGTTTCTACGTAACCCTAGACACGGCGCTTCTGCGTTTTGCGCGGCCCTTACGGCCTATCCCCTTAGGTCACCTCACCTGGTCCCCAACCCCTTTAATTACAGTTCTGCCTTTCAGCACTTTTGAGAAACAAAAGTCATCACACCTTCCTATGAAGCCAATAATTCTGGCTTGGGACCGAGAGAGAGACCGCTGCTTGTCGACACGTCTCTCACTTTGTTTCCCGTGACTCACAGGTGCCGAGACTTCAGGGCCCACTTTTTTCTATTTTACTGAGTCCTCGCTCTTTGTGCTTCTGACTTGGTTTCTCTGTTTTTTATTTTTTTTATTTTTTTATTTACTTTCTTCGCTTTTGGGCTTTCGTTTGGGTTGGGCTTTCATTTGGTTTGTGCATTTCATTGGGCTGGATTTCTGCATGTGTAAGATTGTTGTTAGGGCTTACTGTTTGGTTTTGTTTGGTGTTGTTTTGCAACCGTGTTGTAGTTGTTTTTCTTTTTTGTTTTTGTATTTACTTGCTCTTTCCCTTTATTTCTTGTTATAACGTTGTTAATGCCTGAATTCTTTAACATTGAGGACAATGTTTATTTCTAAGTTTGGGAAGGGATAGCAAGTCTTTTTCGTTTCGCTTAAATTCTTGCTTTAATTTGTTCTGTTTTCTTTTCAGTTTTGAGTCTTTTTTGTTTTCAAGTCACTTTCCGGACATATATGATGAGATTGTGATGAATGTTTACATGACTTGATTGAAGATGTTAAAAAAAAAAAAAAAAATAATTTGTTATTCACTAAATGGCATCGTTCTAGCATGATATGTTTGAAACCCTCTATGCACTTGCCATTTGTTTCATAATTCTCCAGTTGAGGGACTTGCATGATCCAAAGAATTGTATCAAGCATGAATTAGACTTGTATAACCATATAATGTGAGCTTTGAGCCTTGTGCTTCAATTCATGAGTGTTATACACATATTCTTACTTTTCTTGTCATCTGAGTTGTTGTCTGATCTCATTATTCATTGATTTGGTTGAGCACTTAAAAGTTACTCATTCTTGTGCAATTTGATTACATGACATTTGAGAAATGATATTAAGGCCCTCTTTGGACCGTTTGTGCCTTTCAAGCTAACCCTATGCATGCTTAAGCATGATTTTCCATTGTTAACCACCTTGAGCCTATATGTATGCCTTTTCTTTCAAGTAACCAATTATTACTTCTAGCCTTAGCCTGAAAAACAAGAATTCACCTTTCTAAGGAACTCGTGAGCTTTAATTTAGATGTGTTTTTCATGCTAAGTTTGGGAAGGGTTATTACATTCTTTAAAAAAAAAAAAAAAAAAAAAAAAAAAGTACTTCACTCAAAGGGTGAAAGAAAAGAGAAAAGTCGTGGTTAAGTGGCAATGGTTTCAATTTCAATTCCATGTTTCTTGGTTGTTCAAATGGAAGGAATGAGTGTGAATCATAATTAGTGGAGGTATAAGGCTTTGTGGTCTATTTGATCACCAAAAACTGAGTGAAAATCTCAAGCGTGATGTTTCAAAGTCTTTTAGTCAACGATTATATGCTCTTACATTGTGAGTTCCTTGGACTTTGTTGTATCCATATCCTTCATTTCTTACTCACCTTACACCCTTAGCCCCATTACAACCTATAATAAAGACCTAAATTGATCCTAAATGTCATGTGGTTGATTTGCACACATTTTTCAGCTTTTAAGTGTTTAGCATCCTTCTTGAGATCATATTCATGCATGTTTTTCATCTTGCTAATTTTGAGTTAAGTCCCGTATGGTTTAACTCTATTCTCATATTTATTATTGAGTGATGCATTGTAACCCTCTTCCGAGTGATTCATTTGTGAGAGGACAACTTTGGTGAGATTTGAAGTTACATTTGTGCTTGGTATGATTTTTGAAGTTGTGTGAAAACTGAAATTGGAGAATGAGTTCCATTTGGCCATCACACTACTACACTTGAGCATGTTGTGTTATGAAATTTGCCGCCTTGTGAATAATGTGTAAACTGAGTTTTTCTTGTGAAAACTTTTGAGTCGTTTGCATGAGTTGCTCTCTCCTTAGAAAGTGTTCGGAAAGTTTTGTTTCGAGTCTTGTTTTAATTTCTGTTTTGCTCGAGGACTAGCAAAAGATAAGTTTGGGAAGTTTGTTCGGTTCATTTTTACACATGATTTTTCATGTTATTCACCCACTATTTTGAGTTAGTTCTTGACATTTTATAGCTTTTTACTTCTTTTTTGTGTTTTAATAGGTTTTACCTTGGTTTGTATGAAAATGAGCTAAAAGTGCATTATTTGATATAAATTCTGTTTTTGTTCATTTTCGTAGGTCAACTTCGTGGCCTTGGATCAGCATGTTCCGGTCCTTGGATGAGGTGATGATCTTCATAAGACTTGTTCCAATGGATGTTAACTACAACATATCCAAATTTGAGCTCCATTGGGCAAGTGTAGCCTATCCAGCTGATCGGACAATTGACGCTGGCTCTGGATGTTTGTTTTGGCCCAGTTTTCACCCCCACTTAATAGCATTTTATTTCTACTTGTTACCACACCTTTTGGTAACAATGGATTGCATTTGAGTGGCATTTCCTGAGTCAATTGGAGCCTTGGATTATACCTTAAAACAAGGTTTCATCATTTGCAAGGGGACAATGGGCAATAGCTTTAGAGAAAGAATAAGTTTTATACTAAAAGAAAAGCTGGAAAGGAGGAGAGAGAAAAGTCAAAAGGGATTGCAATCAGATTTGGGGGAGTTTTTGCAACGGGAGAGAGGGTATTCCACCATTCTACACAATTGAGAGCAGATTTTGGAGCTTGGAGCTAGGAGAAAGACAAGGTGCAGTCAAGAAAAGTGGAGAAGAAGACTTCCACCATTGATGATCTTGAAGCTTTCATCATTTTCTGAAAATCTGTAAACTCTTTCTAATTTCATTTTGAATTTGTGTTTGAAATGATTATGAGGAACTAAACTCCATAGCTAGGGCTTAGGTTGAAGCCCTAAACATGATTACCTTATTGTTTTGATGCTTGAGTGTATGAATTTCTAGATGTTGTTGATGAACCCCATTCACTAATTGAATTTTATGATATGTGTTTGCTTCCTTTGCTTAATCACCTTAGGTTGTATGCATGTAGCTAAAGTTGAGAAGTTGTGTAAGATAACCAAGAACACAATTTCTAATTAGCAACAAATGATTGAACTTGTTTAAGTGAGCATCATGTGAATTGGTTTCTTGACAACAATTGATGAATTCCAATTCACCAAATTAATCTATCCTTGATGTGTGTTTTCCTTGATTGATTACCTTTGAAAGCATGCTTCTTGAGGTTGTTGGGATTATGTGTATCTTCATGTTTTCCTAAGCAATAGATGGATGGAGTAAGAACCATCCATGTGAATTGGTTTCTTGAATACCTAATGTAAACACCATGCTATTAGGGTTCTTGTGATGTTCATATTCTCTTTGAACTTAATGGGTTTTCCTTGCAATCGAATCGAAGTACGAACCATACCTAGGTTCGGTTATGAGGAGGGCACAAGTATTGTAGCACGAACCATGCACTTTACGTATATTAGAGAGAATCAATGCGTCTTGAGCCACGACCCATGGTCTTGATTGCGAACATCTTCATCAATACATTTAGAGTTCATCACTTGAGTATCCATGAACATGGGTAGAATTGTTTAGGGTGGATTCCGAAACCCTAGTGTTTGTTACATTTTAATTTCACATTTTGATAATTCATCTCTGCCATTCACATTTAAATTCAAAGTCCATTTACTTTCATGCAATAGAAATAGGTCACTTGAACCAAATCAAAAAACCCCCCCAATGTGTGTGTGAGTTGCGTGTTTGACACGTTTTGTGTCTTTGTCACTGAATTTTGTTTGTTTCGGTAATTGTTTTGGACTTTTGGTCCGCGTTGTGTTCTTGCATTTTCTGTGCTGATTCCAACCGTATAAAGAACGTGAATTTTGGATAAACGGTTGGAAAGTTATAGGTCAAAAACTGGACAGAGGTCGAAACTGAAAAACAGAGAAACGAATCTGTCCAAATGGTGATAAACGGGTGATAGAAAGTGCTGTTTGTGTTTTTCTTTATTTTCTTGTGTTGTTTCATTTCTTTTATCTTCCTTACTTCATTTTTAGTTTCCAATTTGTATTGTGTTTGTGTGTTGTGTAAAATTAGTGTTCTTTACGTACTCAAATTAGAACTTATAGGAAACCGACAAGTTCTTCGTGGGATCGACCCCGTACTTACATAATCTATACTTCATTAGATTCGTGCACTTGCGGGTATTATTATCATAAGCTGCATCCTCAACTTGTGATACTCGCAAGTGCACGAACCGTTGGTAGTATAGCATATGTAAGTGCGAGGTCGATTCCACAGGGATTGGTGATTGAATGATCCAATTTAGTTTCCCTACACAAAATAGAAACAAAAACAAAGAACATAAAACAAAAAAGAAAGAAATAAGTAACTCAAGCAAATAAGTTCCCAAGTTCAATTTAGATTAATGGATTGATTCTAGCTAAAGTATGATTAAGCCATGGTGTGTGGTCATAACCTTGTGTTCCTAATTCCCTAATTTGATCATTTGTTGTCTAACCTAAAATTAAGCATTAGGAACCCATTAAGCATAGAAGAACATTTTAAACAACCAAGTATGTATCTAATCCCTGTTGTCGAATGTCCATACATACTCTTCCTATTCATAGTTCAATTCGAATTAAAGCATGGTGTATACTCTTAATTCAAACCAAGATAGCTAACATGCAAGCCTAAATGGTGATCAATCTTTCAAACTAGCATATTAACTTATAAGCATAATGAATAAGAACAAAAACCATAATTGAAACTTGGAAACTAATTCAACTTGAAAACTTAAGAAAAGAATTTACATAATGAAAAGTAAAGTGGAACTAAGAAAAACTTAAGGAAAATTTCAACACAAAAGATTTCATTACAACAATTGAAAACTAGAAAGAGAAACTAAGAGAATTTGAGGGAGAGAAGGGAAGGGAGCTCTAGAGAAGTGTTTGAGAGCTCCCCCCCTTGGGGTGTTTTTACAAGCTTAGAGAACATCCCTATTTATAGGCCTAGAGGAAGTGAAAATCTGAATTCAATATGGCTAATGCATACAACACTTGTTTTATAAAATCTGAAATGGTTGATGCACTTGTATTAGAAAATCTAAATTGGGTGATGCACTTGTATTAGAAAATCTTGAATTGGTTGATGCACTTCACCAATAGATCCCACCAGCAGCCCTAGCTCATCTTCATGTCACCATGACCAAGCTTCCAACCAGAAATGATAGCTCATACCTAGCTCACCATGACCAAGCATCCAACCAGCACATGCTGAGGTCAGCATGACCAGCAACTTCAAGGGCTTACAACTTGGGCTTCTCTTAATCAAATTAGGACTTTAAGCACTCGAAATTGAAGTTCAGAATGTCTTCTTTCCAGCCATATGTTATTTGGGCCAATCCAAGGTCGGAGGAGGAAGTTAAGGCCAAAACAAATTGCTAACTCATTTTCCGCGCTGATAAGATCCATCCTGAGCATGGTTCTGTGTTTGCTAGGTAACGGACTCTAGATTTATCCAATGGGGCTGAATTTTGGATATGTTATAGTACACACCAATTGGAACAACTTTCATGAAGAATGTGGCCTCATTCGAGCTATGTAGGTTGTTGAAACAAAGCTTGCAATATGACCTACGGAACTGAACTGGCAGGGGGCTGTAGCCAAAATGAGTTTGTCTTTAAGCTCTTCATCCATTCATCCAAATTAGGCCTTAACATGCTTGAATTGCATGAATTATGCTCTCTAAAGCCATCATTATTACCTAAAGCTCAATGAACTGAAAGATAAACACAAAAAGGATTAAAAGCACAAGTTTAACTCAAAAACATAACCAAATCATAAGCTAGAAGGGTACAAAATGATATACAATTATGAACCGATCAAATACCCCCAAACCTAGATTTTGCTAGTCCTCAAGCAAAACAAAAGGAAAACGAAGAAAAATAAAACAAAATAAGAAGTTAACTAGACCACTTTCGTAGGTAACTCGATTGCATTGAGCGTATGCAACAAGCCTTTAAACCTCTAGGCATCCCTAGTAGGAGGAGTTGTGTCTCCTAAGGGTTTAACAGATACGATACCCACAAACGTTTTACTGACTCTGTAAAACAAAGTAATTAGAAAACTTAAAGATTGTTAGTCCTTAAGCAAAACCAAAAACAAAAACAAACACAAAAACACAAAGAACTTAAAACAATTTTTCCGAACATTTTCTGAAGAGAAATGACTCATGCACATGACTTAAACGTTTTAACAATAAAAGCTCAATTTTTAGACATTATTTACAAAGCGGCAAAGTTCTAAACACAATATGCTCAAAGTGTAGTAGTGTGATAGCCAAATGCAACAAATTCCCCAATCTTAGTTTTCACACAATTTCAAAAATCATACAAAGCATAAGTTCAACTTCAAATCTCACCAAAGTTGTCCTCTCACAAATGAATCACTCAGAAGAGGGCTATAATGCACACTCAGTTATAAACATGAGAATAGAGTTAAACCATAAGGGACTTAACTCGCAATAGAAATATGAAGAACTTGCATTAATATGATCTCAAGAAGGATGTCAAACACTTAAAAGTAGAAAAATGAATGCAATTCAACCACATGACATTTAAGATCAATTTAGGTCTTTAACATGGGTTGTAATGGGGCCAAGGGTGTAAGGTGAGTAAGAAATGAAGGATATGGATAATACAAAGTCCAAGGAACTCGCAATGCAAGAGCATAAAATAATTGTTTACAAGACTTCGAATCATCACGATTAGATTTTTTTCTTTTACCTGATCAAAACTCCTTATACCCTTCATTTACATTGATTCACTCCTTTCCTGAACAACCACCAATTTATTTTGAAGGCCCAAAAATGAAATTTCATTCAACCACCACTTAATCACAACTTTTCTCTTTTCTTTCACCAATTGTGTGATTTTTTTTTTCTTCGAAATTCCCAAACTTAGTATGAAAAACACATCCCAATTAAAGCTCATGAGTTCCTTAGAAAGGTAAATATTTGTTTTTCAGGCTAAGGCGAGGAAATATAATTGGTTAAATGAAAGAAAAGGTTTACATGTAGGCTCAAAATGGTTAACAATGGAAAATCATGCTTAAGCATGCATAAGGTTAGCTTGAAAGGCACAAACGATCCAAAGAGGGCCTTAATATCACTTCTTAAATGTCGTGAAGTCAAATTGCATAAGAATGAATGACTTTTAAGTGTTCAACCAAATCAATAAATAATGAGATCAAACAACAACTTTGATGACAAGAAAATAAGAGTATGTATATAACACTCATGAATTGAAGTACAAGGCTCAAAAGCTCACTTTATATGGTTATATAAGTCTAATTTGTGCTTGATACAATTCTTTGGGTCATGCAAATCCTTTAATTGGAAAATTATGAAACAAATGGCAAGTGTAAAGAAGGTTTCAAACATATCATGCTAGAACAATGCCAAATTTTTTTTTATTTTTTAATAAAGAAAAAAAAACACTAAAATAAAATGAAATCCAATTTTTATTTAAGTCATGCAAACATTTATCACTATCTCATCATAAGTGTTCGGAAAGTGACTCAAAACAAAAACAAAACAAAACAATACTTAAAATAAAAACAAGCAAAAAAATAAATAATTTTTTTTTTCAATTATTTTTTTTTTTTAATTTTAAGAAAAACCAAATTTACTTGCTAAACTCCAATACCCCCAAACCTAGAAATGAACATTGTCCTCAATGTTTAAAAATTAGCCACAACCAATGTCATAACAACAAATGAAGGGTATTAAAGCAAATAAAAATCACAAAACATACAAAAATAAAATAAAACAATTACAAAATAAAAATTACAAAACAAACAATCAAATAAAATAAAATAAAATAAATAAATAAATAAAACACGAAACAGTAAAACACTCAAAACAGTAAGCCCTAACAGATAGTCTTACACAAACTGAAACCCAAACAATTGAAAGCCCAACCCAAAATGAAATTAACCCAACAACGGTAAAACCCGACCCAACATGAAATCTGAAGCCCACACGTTTAAATTTAATTTTTTTCTTAAAAAGATAAAACGTGAATTATGAGCGCAAAGCGGGATTTCTAAAAAGAGGGAATGTGGTCCCTGATGTCGTTTCATGGATAGTCACGGGCAGAAAGCAGGAGCCACGTGTCGACGCATAGAGGCGCCGCAGATCCACAAGCGAAAATTACGGGCTCATGGAAAGGCGCGACAACTTTGCTGAACGCGTCCGTTCAGACAAAGCAAGTCGTGACAAATGTGTTGGAAACGGTTGGAAAGTGAGAAGGTTGTGGGACTCGAGGAACGCTGGATATTCAGAAAACGCTTAGACGCTGCAACGGCTAGGGTTTGTTTGTCAAAGACTACATCTATAAGAAGGAAAAAGAAGGGAAAAAAACAAAAAACAAAAAACACACAAACTCAGAAACACAAAAGAGAAAAGAAGCAAGAAAAAGAAAAAAAAAAGTGAGAAATCAAATGGCTTCTTCCTACCCCTTTTCGTTAGATCTCAACCTAGCTCCACCGACTCAGACACGAGGCCAAGCAGTAGCACCAGTATGGATGCCCTACTTTGCCTCCGCACGGGGGCCTGTGACTGTCAATGACTCAATACTCCTGGACAACGATGTTGCCATTGGAGTTTGCAGAAATTTAGTGACTCCCAAAGATATACGTGTGTTCGGGACAAGGGATGACAACCGGGTCACGAGTGATGCCCTGGCACTGAGCGTGCAGAGTACAGTATGTGTCGCAAGTTTGGGTCATCGCCTACTTGCGAAGTCCCATGAGGTAGAGGTGCTTAAAGCTCAGTTGGCGGCGGAGCGAAGTTTGGTTGAAGACTGTCAGAGTGCTATAAAAAGCTTGAAAAGGGAGAGGTCAAGGATTGTGGAGGTGAATCGACACCAGCTAGAAGTATTGCGAGACGAGAATAAAAATCTATCAAAGATGGTAGAGTTGTACTCTCGCGACATGAGAAAGCAACTGGAGGACCTAGACCGACCGGGTAAACGCAAGCAAGCGGATCGCGAGAGTAGTTACGCTCAAGCTAAGATTGCGATCTTTGGGAGCTCAAGTGATGAGCCCCAAGAGGCTGTGCGTGAAGCCCCGGAAGAGGACAGCCAGAGGGCCAAACTCAAAGCTCCTATGGTCGAGACACCGAGCGCCAAGAAGAAATGATTTCAGTTTTTATTTATTATTTAATTTTAAAGTGTATGTGTGTTTTTTTTTTTCTTTAATTGGGAAATAAAAACGTTAGCTATCTCAAAGAAACGATTGACCCTAAATGTAAAGAACGACAATCAAACAAAAACACGAAGACCCAAACAAGATTTTTTTATTTTTATTTTTTATTTTTAGTTAAGTAAATACACAAATAACTGCTTCTTCTTTTAAGAGAAAAACTTAAGGATGACCAGTTAAGGGCCTCAGAAAACACAGCCAGGGGTTCCGGGAAGGTTGGAGGGGTCACAATGGTCCCGCTTAAAACCCTAACTTCTTAGACACCGAAGGTGTCGCCTTAAAGAACTCCTAGACACTGTATAGACTGCGGTTGCTCACTGGAGTTACCAAAAATTTAGCTCCTTCAAAGAATATCCTATGAGTTTTAAATTATACTACCTAATTAAATAAAAAACAAAATAAATAAATAAATAAATAAACTGAAATAAACACGCAATTCAAACAATAATTTAAAAGAAGAGTTGGGATTCTTGCACCAGGTGTCCAAGACGCATCTTTAATTTTGTCTCTTCTTCCAACTACATTATTAAGAAACCAGTCAAACAAGAAGAAAATAATTGAAAATAAAATAAAATAAAATAAAAACTGAAAAAGCAAAAACACAAACATCAGAAAACAGGGAGGCAAAAGTAAGTGAAAGTGTAGACATGCTCCTTTTTAAAAAAAAAACGTGCTCGCAATTTGCGCCAGAAATGAAGGGATCCGAGAGAAAAGAGCACAGGATAGCACCCTCGAGATCCGAAGTGCTTTCGGCTCCCTCATCTGCATAAGTCTATTTAAACTCATCTCGGTGAAGTAGAAGAGCACCCCGCATTTCTTCCTGCAAATTTAGAGAAAACATCAAAAAATCCAAAAACAAAACAATGGCATCCTCATGCACCCACCTTGATGATCTTAGCCTTGAACTGTCCCTTGCGCCACCGAATGCGCAGATAAGGGCTCCTCAAAACCATGTCTTCCCAAACTCCACATATCATCACGGTACGGCCTCAAACTTTGCTGAGGTAATACCGAACTTTTCTGAGGCAATGCCGAACAGAGCAGCGCTGCTTGGAGGCATGATTGGCAGCAAGCTCACACCAACAGATCATCTGCATGTGGCACAGAGGTCTGACAAAGCAGCGGTGGAGGAGTCCAATAATTTAACTGTTCTCCATGCGGTCTCGGCTACCAATTTGGGTATGCGATTGCTGGCGAGAACACGGGAGTGTGCGGCGATGAGCGAGGAAATAACTTCCTTGAAGGCTATGGTGGCGGACTTGCAGAAGCGGCTCTACTGTGCCAATCAGCACGTGGAAGCACTGCAGAGAAAAAATGAGGACCATGTGGAGCTGCTGCAGATTCTGCAAGTAAGAGACAATAGAGGCATGCCATGAAGATGAAGATGAAGATGAAGAAGTTGTTTTTATTTTTAATTTACTTGAATGTTTTTTTGTTTTTTGTTTTGTTTTTGTTTTTTTTTTTGTTTTACTTTTTGTTTTCTTTGTTTGTAATGTTTGAAATGAAATAAAAATGTGTTTTTAACACTCAGAAATAAACTAACTAACCA